>NC_141534.1:223472500-224085000 GCF_021556685.1 Rattus norvegicus
ATCTTGTAATGTATCTTCTACACACAAGATACTCTCTTCTATCTACTGTATTCTGGTTTTATGCTTGCATGCGTAGCTCCTGACCAATCTTTACTGGGTTTTCCATTTCAAGGGTTGACTTCATTTGTATTTTCTTTATTGTTTCTCCTTCCATTTTTGGGTCTTGAATGATTTTGCTCAATTCTTTCATCTGTTTGATTGTGTCTTCGTATATTTCTTTAAGAAATTTATGTGTTTTCTCTTTAAGGTCTTCTACCTATTTTCCTCTGTTTTTCTGTATTTCTTTCAGTGAGTTGTTTATATTCTCATTAAAGGACTCTATTGTCTTCATGAGATAGGATTTTCGGTCAGCATTCTGGTTTCCAGGTGTGATGGGCTCTCAAGGGCTTTCTGTTGTGGGAGAATTGATTTCTGATCATTCAAAAGTACATTGGCTTCTGTTGCTTATGGTCTTTTTCTTGTGTTCCATGATCTGGTTATCTCAGCTGTTAGTTGGCCTTAGTGACTTTGTCTGGAGCCTGCCTCCTGTGTCTTTTGATTGCTGCAAGGTTTCTTGGAAAACTGTAGCCCAGGCCAGTAAAAGATCTCCTATAAAGCCTTCAAAATGTGGGGTCTTCTGTCTTGGGTACAGCAGATCTCCTGGGAGGTCATCAGACTGTAGGGTCCCTGGGGGGTAGATAATTTGATTGTTCTTCCCAGCAGGAAGGGATATGTTTTTGATAGTGGCCTAACCCTCCTGTAGGCCTATATGTCAGCACTCCTGTAGACCTGCTTTCCTGTTTTCTTTCAGCTGGTTCTGGGAACAGAGTGCTCTGTTCTCAGTTATATAAGCACTCCTGGCAACTGGATTTTAACTCTTGAAGGAGACAGGAACCAGAAGGGTCCTGCCCCTGATTGTTCCTGGAGTTTGAGCAGTGGGAATAGGTCCCATGTCTTCTGAGCTCTAAATCATTCCTAGAAACTGACCTGTTGCCTGTGTATAACAGATTTCCTGGTAGGCAATCAGACTGTGAAGTCTTCAGAAGGACAGAAAATCTGATGATGTACCCTGTAGAATGATTGAAAAATCAATTTTTTAAAATCCAACTGTGAATAATGAAAATTAGTGATATTTATGTAATATTATTGCTGTTTATTACAGGTTTGTGAATTCTATTCTGGTTTGAAGTGCTGACTGTCAACTTCAAATATTTACAATGTACTTAAGACCTCCTACTGTGAAGTCTTATCTGAGCAAGTTAAGTTACGTCATTAAATTACCAATTAAGCACATGATTGAGAATAGAGAGGTTATTTTCTTTTTAGTAATCCAAACAGGTTTACAAATGTCTGTGTTATGGAGAATAAAGGCAGCCATAGCATGAGATTTGAGGCTGTGATTCAATGAGCTCTGAGAATAGAAGAAATTGTTCAGACCTGAAAAAATAATATTCCAAAGCAAACAAAGACAATTTTGTGACTATCAAAGATACCCTCCACATAAATGAATGTTTTCTATGACTGTAATTTGAATTAAAAATATAAATCGAATTAGTAGCAGAATGCAAATATCTATTTGAATTAAAAAGACATTAAGTATTAACATGGATATTAGCTCTGAAGACAATTATAACCATGTTAAAATGCATAGAAACAATGAATGTTGGTAGATAGTAAGGGACTAGGAGGAACAAATAGATCTGATTAGAAACAGGAAATAGATTATATTGCTATTCAAAGATGGGGATGATGGAATGAATGCTCAAGTGGGGAGGGGAAAGAAAATGGTGTTGTAGACTGGAATACAGGGAGAGACAATTAAAATTAAGGGATCCTTGATTGGTAGCATGAACACCTAATACAGTAGAAACACTCTAAAAATATTCATAAGTGAATGAGCTTGGGGACTCTTATAGAAGTATTGGAGGAAGGATTGTAGGTCCTGTAGGTGATAGGGGCTTCACAGGAAGACCAGCAGTGTCAATTAATCTGGATCCTTGGGGCTCTTAAAAGCTCAATCATCAATCAAAGAACAAACATAGGACAACCATACAAAAATATATTTAGGCCTTCATGCATATACGTGGCAGATGTGCAGCTTGGTTTTCTTTCGTGTGGGTCCAAAACAAGTGGAAGAAGGGCTATCCCAAAAGATTTTGTCTGTATCTGGGGTATATTTTCTAGCTGGGGTGCCTGTCTGGCTTTAGTGGGAAAGAAAGAACCTAACCTTGCAGAGACCTGAAGTGCCAGGGTCAAGGAAAACACAGAGGGATGTCACCCACTCAGATGAAAAGGGGAAAGAGGAAAGGATTATGGGATAGGGTGACTGGGAGCAGATATAAATTGAATATGTAAAAAAATAAGGGGCTGGGGATTTAGCTCAGTGGTAGAGCGCTTGCCTAGGAAGCACAAGGCCCTGGGTTCGGTCCCCAGCTCTGAAAAAAAGAACCACAAAAAAAATAAAATTAAATTAAATTAAAATATTCATAAATAATGTCATAGTAAATTAAATCACCAAATGACAAAGGAGACAGAGTCACCAAATAAAGCCCACATGACTGGGATTAGGAAACTTATAATGAAAATTTTGGCCCAGGCTTTTGCCAAGATTATAGATTGTTGTCCATAAACAGAGAGGGATGCCTCAGTGCTGAAGATACCACATATACAACTCCTCACTTGTTGAAATGATGAGACAGAGCCTATATAGAGCCTTCATTTATATTTTCCATCATCTCTGGTACACCCTTTCAAAAGAGATACATGAATACAAAGCTAGTCAAAAACTATTTTTTCTTGGTACAAGAGCATTTTTCTTCCATTTTCATCAAATTGGGTATTTCTTATTTTCATCCACTATGGTGGGCTGTCTGTAAAATATGTTAGATCAATGGTGGCACAAATCTTGTTGGAGCAAAAAACCAGTAACTGATTTGACTTAAACCCCAATCCATGAGTTGTAACAAATACCTGACAAAGCTTGAGTGACCAAAAAGTAGAGATTATGTAGTCCAGGATCCTAGAGCAAAACCCAGCAATTTAAGTTTAAGAAAAGAAAAAAATGTAATTTTAAAATGAATTCTAATGAATCTCTACTAAATTTAAAAGGGAGTGTTTGGTGCCCTTTTCACATTTCAAATGTTATCACATTTCCTGGTTTCCTCTCTACAAACTCCCTACCCCACCCCCCTTTAACCTGCTTCAATGACAATGTTCTGCCACACAGCGAACAACTCCTATCCTCACTGTTCTAGCATCATTTTCAAAAAAAAATGTTTTAATTGGATTTTTCAAAAATTTACATGTCAAATGTTATCCCATTTCCTGGTTTCCTGTCCATAAACTCCCTTTCCAATTGCCCTCCCCCTTCTTGTGTGAGGGTGTTTCACCGTCCATCTACCCACTCCTTCCCAACACCCAGCCCCGATATTCCTATACAATGGAGGTTTCAGCCTTGACAGGATCAAGGACTTCTCCTCCCATTGGTGCCCAAAAAGGCCATCCTCTGCTACATATGCATCTGGAACCAAGGTTTGTCCATGTGTATTTTTGAATGGTGGTTTAGTACATGTGAGCTCTGGTTGGTTGGTATTGTTGTTCTTATGGGGTTGCAAATCCCTTCAGCTCCTTCTATCCTCCAGTGGTGACCGATTCTCAGAAAAGTGGCTGCCTGCGAGCATTCACCTCTGTATTTGTCATGCTCTGGCAGAGAATCTCCAGAGACAGCTACATCAGGCTCCTGTCAGCATGCAACTCTTGGCATCAGCATTATTGTTCAGGATGTTTGGTGCATGTGCTTAAATGGGCTGGATCCCCAGATGGGGCAGACTCTGAAGGATCATTCCTGCACTCTTCTCCAAACTTTATCTCCATAACTCCTCCTATGAAGATTTTTCTTCCACCTTCTAAGAAGAACTGAAGCATCCATACTTTAGATATCCCTCTTACTGAGCTTCATGTAGTTTGTGGATAGTATCTTGGGTAATTCAAGCTTTTGGGCTAGTATCAATTTAGTGAGTGCATTCCATGTGTGGATTTTTGTGATTGGGTTACCTCACTTAGGATGATATTTTCTAGTTCCATCCATTTTCTATGAATTTCATGAAGTCATTTTTTTTAAATAGCTGAGTGGTACACTACTGTGTAAATGTACCACATTTTCTGTATTCATTCCTCTGTAGAAGGATATCTGGGTTCTTTCAATCTTCTATTATAAATAACAATGCTACAAACAAAGTGGGGCATGTGTTCTTGTAAAATGTAAGAGCATCTTTTGGAAACATGACCAAGAGTAGTATAGCTGTGTCCTCAGGTATTGCTATGTCCAATTTTCTGAGGAACCACCAGACTGATTTACAGAGTGCTTGTAACAACTTGTAATTCCACCAAAAATGGAAGAGTGTTCCTCTTTGTCCACATCGTGGCCAGCTTCTGTTTTCACCAGAGTTGTTGATCTTACCATTTTGGACTGATGTGAAGTAGAATCTCAGGGTTGTTTTAATTTATATTTCCCCTGATGACTAAGGATGCTGAACATTTCTTTGGGTACCTCTAAGCCATTTGATATTCCTCAGCCAATAATTATTTGCTTAGCTCTGTCCCCCATTTGAAATAAGGTTATTTGATTCTCTGGAGTCTAACTTCTTCAGTTCTTTGTATATTGGATATTAGCCCTCTCTCAGATATAGTATTTATAAACATCTTTTCCCAATCTGTTGGTTGCTGTTTTGTTCTAATGACAGTGTCCTATGCTTTGCAGAAGTTTTGCAATTTTATGAAGTCCCATTTGTCAATTCTTGATCTTAGAGCATAAGCCATTGGTGTTCTGTTCAGAAATTTTTTCCAGTGCCAATGTGTTCAAGGCTCTTCCCCACTTTCTCTTCTACTAGTTTGAGTGTTTCTGGTTTTATGAGAGGTCCTTGATCCACTTGGAATTGAGCTTTGTACAGGGAAATAAGTATCAATCAATTTGCATTCTTCTACATGCTGAGTTCCACATGAACCAGCATCATTTGTTGGAAAATGCTACCTTTTTTCTACTGGTTGGTTTAGCTTCTTTGTCAATGATCAAGTGAACATAGGTGTATGAGTTCATTTCTGGGTCTTCAACTCTATTCTGTTGATCTACCTGCCTGGCTCAGTACCAAAACCATACACTTTTTATCACTATTGTTCTGTAATACAGCTTGAGGTCCAGGATGGTGCTTCCCCTAGAAGTTCTTTCATTGTTGATGATAGTTTTTGCTATTGTGGGTTTTTGTTATTACAAATGAATTTGCAAATTACTCTTTTTAACTCTATGAAGAATTGAGTTGGAATTTTGATGGGGATTGCATTGAACCTGCAGATTGACTTTGGCAAGATGGCCATTTTTACAATATTAATCCTGCCAATCCATGAGCATGGGAGATCTTTCCATTTTCTGAAATCTTCTCCATTTCCTTCTTCACAGACTTGAAGTTTTTGTCATACAGATCTTTCACTTGCTTCATTAGAGTCACACCAAGGTATTTTATATTATTTTTGAATATTATGAAGGGTGTCATTTCTCTAAATACTTTCTATGCTTGCTTATCTTTTAATTGGAGGAAGGCTACTGATTTGTTTGAATTAATTTTATATCCGTCTAATTTGCTGAAATTATTTTTCAGGCTTAGTTCTCTTGTGGAACTTTTGACATCGCTTAAAATGTATACTATCAAATCTTCTGCAAATAGTGATAATTTGACTTCTTCTCTTCCAATTTGCATCCCTTTGATGAATTTTTATTGTCTGTTTGCTATGGCTTGGACTTCGAGTACTATATTGAATAGGTAGGCAGGGAGTGGGCAGCCTTTTCTAATCCCTAATTTTTGTAGGATTGCTTCAAGTTTCTCTTCATTTATTTTCATGTTGGCTACTAGTTTTCTGTATATTACATTTACTATGTTTAGGGATGGGACTTGAGTTCCTGATTTTGCATAGACTTTTACCATGAAGAGGGGATGCATTTTGTCAAATACTTTCTCAGCATCTAATGGGATGATAATGTTTTTTTTTCTTTGAGTTTGATTACTTGGTGGATTATATTGATGGATTTCCACAATTGAACCATCCCTGAATTCTTGGGATGAAGACTACTATATCATGATGGATGATCACTTTGATGTGTTATTGGATTCAGTTTTCAAGAATTAATATTGACTATTTTTGTGTTCATTCATTCTTTGTGTAGTTCGTTTTGTTTCTATTTGGTTGACTTCAGCACCAAGTTTGATTATTTCCTGCCATCTACTCCTTCTGTATGTATTTGTTTCTTTTTATTGTAGAGCTTTTAGGTATGCTGTCAAGCTGCTAATATATGTTCGCTCCAGTTTTTATTTTTTCTGGAAGCACACAGAGCAAGAGTTTTCCTCTTAGCAATTCTTTTATTGTGTCCCATAAATTTTGGGTATGTTGTGCCTTAATTTTTATTAAATTCTATAATGTCTTTAATTTCTGTATTTGTTTCTTCTTTGATCAATTTATCACTGACTAGAGCCTTGTTCACCTTTCATGTGTATGTGGGCTTTCTGACTTTTTTTATTGTTACTGAAGATCAGCCTTAGTCTGTGATGACATGATTGGATGCATGGGATTATTTCAATATTCTGTCTTCTGAGTATTGTTTTCTGACTGATCGTATGGTCAATTTTGGAAAAGGTTCAATGATGGGCTGAGAAGACGTATGTTATTTTGTATTAGAATAAAATGGTCTATAGATATCTGTTAAATCCTTTTGGTTCATAATTTCTGTTAGTTTCTCTGGATCTTTGTTTAGTTTCTGATTCCATCATCTCTCCATTGCTGAGAGTGGAGTGGTGAAGTATCCCGATATTTTTATGTAGTTGCAGTGTATGCTTTGATGTTTAGTAAAAGTTCTTTTATTAATGTGTGGGCCCTTGCATTTGGAGCATGGATATTCAGGATCAAGTGCTCATCTTGGTTGATTTTTTTCCTTTCATGAGTATGAAGTGTCATTCCTTATTTTTTTTATAACTTTTGGTTGAAAGTTGATTTTATCTGATATTAGAATGGTACTCCAGCTTGTTTCTTGGGACCATTTGCTTGGATAATTGTCTTCCCAGCCTTTTACTTTCAGGTAGTGCTGTCTTTGTTACTCAGGTGTGTTTCCTGTATGAAGCAAAATGCTGGGTCCTGTTTAAGTATTCAGCCTTTTATTCTATGTATTTTATTGATGAATTGAATCCATTGATGTCAGGTGATATTAAGGAATATTGTTTTTCCTGTTATTTTTATTGGTGGAGGAGGAATTGAGTTTGTTTGGCTCTCTTCTTTTTGTATTTGTGCAAAAGGATTATTTTTACGTTTTTTCTAAGGTGTAGTTTCCCTCTATTTTTTGGAGTTTTCCATTTATTATCCTTTGTAGGGCTGTATTTGTGGAAAGATATTCTGTAAATTTTGTCTTCTCATGGAATATCTTGGTTTCTCCATCTATGTTGAGAGTTTTGCTAGATATGGTAGCCTGGGCTGGCATTTGTGTTCTCTTAGCGTCTGTATGACATCTTCCCAGGATCTTCTGGATTCATAGTCCCCAGTAAGAAGTCTGGTATAATTCTGATAGGACTGCCTTTATATGTTAATTGACCTTGTTCTCTTACTGTGTTCAGCATTCTTTCTTTGTTTTGTCCATTTGTTGTTTTGACTATTACGTGATGGGAGGAATTTGTTTTCTGTTACAATCTATTTGGAGTCCTGTAGACTTCTTGTACTGGAAAGATTTCTTTCTTTTGGTTAGAGAAGTTTTCTTCTATAATTTTGTTGAATATATTTACTGGTCATTTAATTTGGGAATCTTCCCTCTCCTCTATACCCATTGTCCTTAGGTTTGATCTTCTCATTGTGTCTTGGATTTCCTGGAAGTTTTGGGTTATGGGCATTTAAGTTTTATATTTTCTTTGATGGTTGTTTCAATATTTTCTATGATGTACTCTGCCACTGAGATTGTCTTTTATATCTCTTGTATTCTGTTGTTGATCCTTGCATGTATACTCCTGATCTCTCTCCTGGGTTTTCTATCTCAAGGGTTGTTTCCTTTTGTGATTTCTTTATTCTCTTTATTTCCATTTTTAGATGCTGGGTAGTTTTATTCAATTCCTTAACCTGTTTGGTTGTGTTTTCCTGTAATTCTTTAAGTGATTTTTATGTTTCTTCTTTAATTCCTTCTACTTGTTTACCTGTGTTATACAGTACTTCTTTAAGGGGGTTATTTATGTCCTTCTTAATGTCTCCTACCATTGTCATGAGATTTCATTTCAAATTCAAATCTTGCTTTATCTGGTGCTTTAGGATATTAAGTATTTGCTTTGGTTGAAAAACTTGCCTCTGATGATGCCAAGTAGTCTTAGTTTCTGTTGCTTTAGTTCCAGCACTTGCCTCTTGCTATCTGGTTTTCTCTGGGGTTAGCTGGTCTTACTCTCTCTGAGAGTGGCTTGACCCTTATATAAGCCTGTGTATTAGCACTGTTAGAAACTGGCTTTTTCTGAGTGGCATCTGGCAAAAGAGAGCTGTCTCACAGGCTTAGCTCTGGGCAGAAGAAAGTAGAAGTAACCTGTTCAAGATTTCTTCTAGGTTCCTGTGTCCAGAGTGCTTCAGGAAGGTTCCACTTGGGCCTGGAGTGTGAGAAGAAGTGGTAGTCTCCCCTGTGTTCTCAGGATTTTCGCCACTTCTGAGAGTCCTGTTCTCTCCCACCATGGGATCTGGGTACAGAGAGCAGTGGAACCAGGTCAGCTCTGGTCACAGGGGGAAACCAGAAGGATATATTCACACACTGCTCCTGAGTTCTTATGTTGTGAGTGCTCCAGGAGGCATCCCCCGGAGCAGAAGTCATTGTCTTGCCTCTGCTTGTTGTATCAGCACTACTGGGGACTGGCTTTCAGCTTTGGGCACAAGCAGAGACCACAAGCATCCTGTCCCTGACTGTTCCTAGATTCCTGTGTCCAGAGGGCTCCAGACTGGTTCCTTTTGGGCCAGAAATGTGTGCAGAAGTGGTAATCTCACCTTTGCTCTGAGGATTGTTCACACTTCTGAGAGTCCAGCTCTCTCCCCAGGGGATCTGGATACAGATAACTATGGGACCAGGTCAGCTCCAGTCACAGGTGGAAACTGGAAGCCCTAGTATTTTTTCTATACCAGAGCATCATTCTTCACAGATCTAAGATCCTCCCCTTCCATTAATGCTTCAGATCGCTCAGTCCTTCCCCTAACTCCTCCACTGAGGTACATGTAATGAGTGCAATATTTGACCTTGATCATCTGCATCTTTATTGGTCAGGATATGGCATACCCTCTCAGCAGATAGCTGTATCAAGCTCCTGTCAGCAAGCACTTCTTTGCATCAGTAATAGTGTCTTGGTTCGGTGTCTGCATATGGGATTGATCCTCAGGTGGGGCAGTGTCTGGTTGGCCTATCAAGCCTTTTCTTTCAACAGAAAAGCTCTATATCCTACAATAGCTGGGAACAAATATAGAGACCTTCCTGCCAGACTTTAGGTAAAGAATGGGCATTCTCCATTGCTTTGCCCTAAATGGGATGTCTTCCTCACATCCTTTCCCTCAGAGCTCAGGAAGCCCCAAAGTTGGGGAGGCAAAGAAAAAAAAGAACAAGAAAAATGGAGGAAACCAAGAAAAGAAGGGCATGTAAATCCACATGAGCAAAATTCATGAACTCACAGCGTCCAAAAGATCATGGAAATGGGCTGTTTGGATTTGCACCTATGAGTATATATTATGGCTCCCAGTTTACTGTTTCATGTGGTTCCTATATATGCAAATAAGTGGGTGACTCTTTTGTCTACTCTTGGGCTCTTTTACTTCTGATGGCTTGTTTTATCCAACTTTGATGTGATACTTTTTGTTTTATATTATATTTTGTTTTGTTATTAAATATGAATGAATGAACAAATGAACGAATGAACAAACGAATGAATGAATGAATGCCTAGTTGGTAGGGTAAATCTTACAACTGAACTGTTCAACATCTATTGGGAGAGATAAAATTAGTTTTGGCAATAGAATGAAACTGGTAATATCACCCATTACAGCATAGCATCATTGTCAGGAGTATTTGACAAATATATCTTTAGACTTCACAGGTGTGTGTGTGTGTGTGTGTGTGTGTGTGTGTGTGTGTGTGTGTGTGTATGTGTGTGTGTGTGTGTTTGTGTGTGTGTGTGTGTGTGTGTGTATGTGTGTGTTCTTCTATTTGGTATACTTTATATGGTTAAGAAAATGGAATATCAAGCCATGTTAATTATTAGCATGCTTGTAATGTAACAAATATTTATTACATTTTTTTCTGCCTACCTCTCTCAGTCCTTTCTGGAATTTAAGGGAGATAATTTCAGAATCAAAATGTCTTCAACACCCCATTTTTGGCTGTTTTTGTGTCAAGTTGATGCAAGCTATATTCATCAGAAAGGAAAGAGCCTCAGTTGTAGAAATTCCTCCATGAGTACAAAGAAACATATACAGAAAAGACAAGTGAAAGAGCTAGTCATGGCTAAACCAGACAGCCAAAGGAGATGTCTGAAACTGATGGCTTCTAGAGAAGAACGTAGTGGGAGGCCTAGAAGATAGACAGCAACCAAGCTTGAGAAACCGAAGGATAGAGGAAAAACCTACCAGCTTCCTTGTTGATAATAAGAGCTCAGCATTCTGTTTGCTAAAACCTGAAGACAGTTTCTTTTGAGAGCCCTTGAGCCCAAGGGAAAACAAGAGTTAAGCAATATCTATAACACAAGATTAGTAGACAGCTGACTTGGAACTTTCTGCCAAAGTCATGAGTGAGTGCAATAAACAGCAAAATTGAGTAAATGCCATCTATTTATAGATAACAATATCTTTAAATAATTTATGCTTTGGCTCATTAAATGTTATTTAACTAACACATTATTGTATACCTTAGAATAATGAGAATGCAATATTAGTTGTAGAGAGCTGGGTTGTTTTAAGGAAATGGTGCCTCCCTCAACAGGTTTAATGTAAAAGTTGTCAAAAAGGATCTAGGAATCTAAAAGCAGTTAAAACTAGCAGTTGTATTATTGTTAAATCTGTTTTTATACCTAGACCTTTAATAGAACCCATCCAGGCTCCTTGGTTGCCAGTTCAATATAGATAAGACACTGTGTCCCCAGGTTTTACTTGGGTGGTGTCTTTAACCAATATGTCTCCTACAATCCCTTCCCCTTTATTTGCACAGGATTCTCTGAGTTCTGCCTAGTATTTGGCCACAGGTCTCTCTGTTTCCAGCAATTTATGGATGAAGCAACTCTGATGATATCTGAGCAAAGCACCAATCTATGAATATAGAAGAACATCATTAAGAATCACTTCATTGCTAGCAAGCGCAAGGCCCTGGGTTCGGTCCTCAGCTTCGGAAAAAAAAGAATCACTTCATTGAATTTTTCTATTTTTTCTGCTACTCATTTTGGTTATAATCTTTATCTCTAGCCCATACAGCCTCTGTGTCTTAGTCCTCAAACAAGGTCAGTGGAGTGTGGGGAGCTGTTGCTCATTGCATTGATCTCAGGCTAGACTAATCATTATTTACTCACTGCCACAATTTCTGCACCACCTTTACCCACACACATCTTATATTCAGGACAAATTGTAGGTTGAAGGTTTATAGCGGGGTTGGTGTCCTAATATCTCTCCACTGTAATTCATTTCTGCTCACAAAGGATGATTGATTCAAGTTCCATATTCCCATTGCTAAGAATTTTAGCTAGGGTAACCCTCATAGATTCCTGGGAGTTTCCATTGTACTAAGTTTCTAGCTCACCCCTAAATTGTCACCTGATCCCATTTGGTACTCCCTATATTCACTCCCTCTATCCTCCCCCACACCTAATCCCTCCTTTTCCCATTCCTACCTTCACTCCAACCAAATCTCTTCTATTTCCTTTTCCCAGAGATATGCATATGTCCTGCCATGATCAACTTTGTTAACGTCTCTGGGTCTCTGGATTTCAGTATGTTAATCCGTAACATTCCAGATAATATTCACTTATAAGTGAGTACATACAACATTTGTCTCTTCAGATCTGGGTTGATGTCATTCAACATGACTTTATAATTCCACTTATTTGATGGAAACTTTCATGATGTTATATTTTGTAACAACCGAATAATAGTAGTCCATTGTGCAAATATACCACATTTTCTTTATTCTTTTTCAATTGAAGGACATCTAGTTGGTTTTCAGTTTCTAGTAACTGCAAAAAAGGTTTCTATAAATGCAGTTGGATGAATGGCATTTTTACATATGCCTAGGACAAGGGCTGTAACTAGGTCTTAAAGTCATTATATTTCTATCCTTTTGATGAGGATAGAACCATATTGATGTCCCAACTGACTGTATAATTCTGGAAGGGATGCAGGAGTCCTCCCCATTGCTTCACATTCTTGTTTGCATGAGCTATCACTTCTGTGTTTGATACTAGACAGTCTGACATGTATAAGATTAAATCCCAAAATCATTTGATTTATATTTTCCTGACGGATAAAGATGTTGAACATTTATTTAAGTGCTTCTTGGACATTTGATGTTCTTCTTTGGGAATTCTCTATTTAGATATGCACCCAATCTTTAATTAAATCATGTAGCTTTGTGATATATATAGTTTCTACAGATTTTTGTATATTTTGAAATTTAGTCCTCTGTAAGAGTGCAGTTGGTAAAGTTTTCTTCCCATTCTGTAGGGGCCATTTTGTCCATTTGATAGCTTCCCATTTGCCTTACAGAAGATTTTCAGTTTTACAATGTCAGTTTTATTAACTATTGATCTTATTTGATAAAATATTGATATTTTGTTCAGGAAGTTGTTTACTGAACCAGTGCATTGAAGGACAAACTCTATTTTCTCTTCTATAAGGTTGCCTTTATCTGGCTTTATGTTGAGTTTTTTGTTCCGTGTATTTTTCTGTTTCTATTTTTATTGATTTCATCCCTGAGTTGGATTACTTCCTGCCTACTCCTCTTGGGTTTGTTTGCTTCTTTTTGTTTTAGAGCTTTTAGGTGTAGTGTTCAATTATTAGCAAAATATCTCTTTAATTTACTTATAAAAGCACTTAGTGCTATGAACTTTTTTCTTAAAATTTATTTCATTGAGTTCCATAAATTTGGATATGTTGCAAAGTAACTTTCACTGATTCCTAGGAAGTTTTAAATTTCTCTTCTTAATATTTTTCCCTTGGCCCAATGGTTATCGAGTAGAGAGTTTTTAAGATTCCCTGAGTTTCTAAGATTTTTGTTGATTTTGAAATGCAGCTTTAATCCATGATGCTATTATAAGATAAAGGGGTTATTTTAATTTTCTTGTATCTGTTGAGTCTTGCTTTCTGACTGATTTTGAAGTTAATTCTAGAGAATGGCCCATGAGGTCCTGAGAAGAAAGTAAATGTTTTTGTGTTTTGATGAAGTGTTCTGTAGATATCCTATAGGTCCATTGAGTCATTATATCACCTAGTTCCATTATTTCTTAGTTTAATTTTTTCTGGATGACCTGTCCATTGGTAGGAGTTGGGTGTTGAACTTCCACACTATTAATATATGGGGTTCAAGGTGAAATTTAAGCTTTGATAATGTTTCCTTTACAAATATAGATGTACTTGTTTTGGAGCATAGATGTTCAGAACTGAGACATCATCTTGATGGATTTTCTTTTATCCAATGAGTATGAAGTCTTTTCTTATCTTATTTGAATAATATTGGTTGGAAATCTATTCACTAGATATTAGCAAGGCTACACAAGTAGTCCATTTAGTTGGAATTTTTTTCTGACCATTTACTTTGAGGTAATTCTATTTTTGTATATTGAGGTGTATTTCCCTGTATGCAGCGTAATGATGGATCCCTTTAGCATCCATTCTATTAGTCTATGTTTTTCAAGGAGAATCAAGTAAATTGATATTGAGAGATAATAGTGACCAGTGATTGTTAATTCATCTTGGTGAGGGTAATGCTGTGTGTGTGTGTTTGATTCCCTTCTTTTGATTTTGCTCTTTGGATTCATTGCTGGTATTTTCATGGGTGTCGTTAACTTCGTTGAGTTAAAGTTTCTCTTCTAGAATCTTTCTTAGAGCAGGATTCATGGATAGATATTGTATAATTTTCTCTTGTTATAGAATATATTTTTTATCCATTGATGGTGATTGAGAGTTTTGCTGGGTACGGTAGTTGAGGCTGTCATCTTTGGTGTCATATGGTTTGAAGACATCTATCTAGGGCCCCTTTTCTTTTATAGTACCCATTTAGAAGTTTACAATATCAATACTAATAGACTTGCCCTTATATATTACTTGTCCTTTTACTCTTGAAGATTTAATATTCTCTCCATGTTCTGTACCTTCAGTATTGTGCTTATGAGATCTGGGACCTTCTCCTCTGGGTGAGTCTATTTGTTGTTGTGCAAACTTGTTGTACCTTTATAGACATTTCCTTCTTTAGATTAAGAATTTTTATATGATTTGGTTAAAAATATCTTCTGGGGCTTTGAACTTGTAATCTTATTCTTCCTCTACTCCTATTATTCCTAAGTTGTTTCTTAGTGTCCCAGATTTTCTGTGTATTTTGTGACAGCAAAATTTTAGATTTAATTTTTTTCTTTTTTTATGGATGTATCAAGTTCTATTGTGTCTTATACATTTGAGATAGTCTCTACCATCTACTGTATTCTGTTGATAGTGCTTTCATCTGTAGTTTGTTAGTTTATCTAGATTTTCCATCTTTAGGATTCTCTCAGTTTATGTTTTCTTTATTCCTTCTATTTCTACTTTCATGTCTTGAACAGTTTTGTTTATTTCCTTTGTTTGTGTGTGTGTGTGTGTGTGTGTGTGTGTGCGTGCGTGCGTGCGTGCGTGTGTGTGTGTGTGTGTGTGTGTGTGCTTGTTGTTTCTTTACTGGATTTCTTTAAAAGATTGAGTCTTTTTCTCTTTAAGAGCATCTATCATCTTCATAAATTTGGTTTTGAATTAATTTTCTTGTGTGTCAGCTGTGCTAGAATACCCAAGGCTTACTATAGTAGGTCAGTTGGGCTCTGATGGTGTGTGCCATTTTGCCCTGGCTATTGTGCTTTGTATTCTCATGCTGGCATCTATACTGCAGGGTTTGGGCTAATTTTAGTTTTAGATACCAGTTTCTGAGTTTACTTTTGATGGGTGGATGCTTTTGGATGTTGTATTTTTCTTTAATTTGTGTTTCTACTTGCCTAAATGGTTCTGGTCACCAGAAAGTTTTCCAGTCCTGTAAAGTGTCTTTGCTGGGGTTTTAATGGCCTGTGTAACCTCTGGGAATTCAGGTACTGGCATTGTCTATGAGGTTCTAAGATTCTGGGGACTACCTTGCTCTCTGGTGTTCCTAGTCGTATCTTGTCCTCCAAATAAAACATAGTTATTATCTAGGAAGTCGAACCATAGGTTTCCTAATACTGGCATGGCATCTGGTAGAGCAGGGGTTTCCTGTTGAAGAGTCAGACCAGGATATGGAGCTAAAAGGGGCAAATGTTGTTGGAGATAGCTGAGCTGGCTCTAAGAGTTGTAGATGAGGAATGGATGCTGCCTTTCGTGGAATTCCTAGTACTAACATGTCCTCTAATAGAGTAGCATTCTTCTGCCAGTGTTGTGGGCTTAGATATGAGATAACAGTGTGGGGATGCTTGATGAGCAGTGTCCTTTGCCACATAATCCATCCCACTGGCAATGGTTTCTATTGACATTATTGTTTAGCTTTTTGGGTTTTTCATTTCTATTATAATTCTAGTTAGGCTTTTTTTCAGTAGTTCTATCTCTTTATTGAATTCTTTATTTATATCTTGAATTATCTTCTGCATTAGTTACAATTTAGCTAGTATATACATTATGACCAAAGCAATTTATAGGCAAAAGGTTTACATAAGCTTATAGTTCTAGAGGGTTCAGAGAACATCCTGGAAGGTGGCAGGCATAGTTATTGGAGCAGCACTTAAAAAGCATACATCTTGAATCACAGCTTGAAGTAGAAAGGAAACAAGAAATGACATCAGTCTTTAAATTCTCAAAAACCACTTCCAGTAACACACTTCATCTAGCAAAATGACACTACAAAAACAGCACTATCAAAATGGGCATAAGCATGAAATGCCCAAGAGTATCAGGGACATTTCATTCAAACCAACATATCTTCCTTATTTCAATCAACTATATAGTTCTTCTCTACTTTATTCATGTCTTCTCTAAATTGTTTGAACAATTATTCTTTATAATTTTTCTGAAAGTTCATCAAAAGTGTTTACAGTGGAATTAGTAATCAACTAGTAATTAACATATTATCTTGATTATTTTCATGTTGGTTCTTTGTTTTTACATTGTGGGTTTCTTTTTTTTTTGTCTTTTATTTCTTTCCTCTTTTTACAATATACATAACCTCCCTACTTTTGGAGGAGGTATTTATAGTATTCAGGTGAGTAATGATTCATAATAGGGTTAAGCCATTATTTCTTCCTAATGAATGCTTGTATAACTTTTTAACTCTTAATCTGAGATCAAGTAGTTTTCTCTTCAACTAGGACTCCCTATCTGTGTTTAGAGCATCTTAAATGTAATAATATAATTGCTATATTCCTCCCTTTTCTTTCCTTTCTCTAAAATCTTCTATATCTTCCACTCTCCTTCAAATACATGGATTCTTTCTTTATTAATTGTTATCAAATGTGAATATGTATACATATTTATCCTTGCAATATAAGTGGTTCAGCACAATGTTCTGCATAATGTTACTTGTATATACATTTTACTACTAACCATATGCCAGTGGACAACCAACTGTTCTTTCCTGAGGAAAACTATCACTCTTGATCCCAGATCTCCTCAGTTGTCCATAATATCTTATGTGTAACTGAGACATCATAGGCTTTGTCCTATTCACTTTGAAATTATATCCACAGTTAAGTGTAGTCTTCATCCTTCATAATGGAAACTTCTCTTTGCAAGAGAAACCATTGCAGAAAGCCACAACCAATTAAGTCCAATTCTATTGGATACAGCTACAAAATGCTTCCACAGTTGGAACATGCCAGAAAAAGTAGTGGAAAGATTGTTAGAGTGAAAAGTGTATAGATATTTCAGTAAAATCTCATTTATTATCAATGTCAGAAGCTACATGCTTATAGTCTCATCATTAGGACTACCCAAAGATGAGCTGAGTATGGATGGCATCATTCTCTGGAAGTTTCCAGCTGTTCAGGTTAGATGACAATGTTGCTCTTCTTATGGAGTACCTATCTGCTCTAGTTCCTCAATATTCCCAACTCTTCCACAACAATTCCAAAGCTCAATATATTTGGTGTGGGTCTCTGTATCAGTTTCAGTCAGCTGCCTGGTGGAGCCTCTCAAAACACAGTTATATTAACCTACTGCCTGCAAGCATAACAGAGTATCATTAATAATGTTACGAATTGGTTCTTGTCCATGGAATGGGTTTCAAGTTGGGCCAGTCATGGTTTGGTCATTCCACCAGTCCATGCTCCATCTTTTTTCCTGTACTTTTTGTATGCAGGATAATAAGTGAGCTCAAAAATTCTACAAGAGAACTTCTACAGCTGATAAAAAAAAAACTGTCAGCAGAGTGACTGAATATAAAAATACCTGAAAAGAAAATCAGTACCTTTTCTGTATACAGATGACAAATATGCTGAAAAAGAAATGCAGGAAATAATACCCTTTACAATAGCCACAAATAATATAAAATGTGTTAGTGTAACTCTACCTGTCTAAAGTGAAAGACATTTATGGCAATAACTTCATGTCTCTGAAGAAAGAAATTGAAGATATCAGAAGATGGCTTTCCATCTTCATTGATTGGTATGATTAACATTTGAAAATTACCCTAAATGCCTAGAACAAATGAAACTCAAGACAGATGATCAAAATGTGAATGGTTCACTCCTTCTTTAAAAGGGGAACAAGAATACCCTTGGCAGGGAAGAGAGAGGCAAAGATTAAAACAGAGACTGAAGGAACACCCATTCAGAGTCTGCCCCACATGTGGCCCATGCATATACAGCCATCCAATTAGACAAGATGGATGAAGCAAAGAAGTGCAGACCGACAGGAGCCAGATGTAGATCGCTCCTGAGAGACACAGCCAGAATACAGCAAATACAGAGGCGAATACCAGCAGCAAACCACTGAACTGAGAATAGGACCCCCGTTGAAGGAATCAGAGAAAGAACTGGAAGAGCTTGAAGGGGCTCAAGACCCCATATGTACAACAATGCCAAGCAACTAGAGCTTCCAGGGACTAAGCCACTACCTAAAGACTATACATGGACTGACCCTGGACTCTGACCTCATAGGTAGCAATGAATATCCTAGTAAGAGCACCAGTGGAAGGGGAAGCCCTGGGTCCTGCTAAGACTGAACCCCCAGTGAACTAGACTGTTGGGGGGAGGGGGACAATGGGGGGAGGGTGGAGAGGGGAACACCGATAAGAAAGGGGAGGGGGGAGGGGGATGTTTGCCCGGAAACTGGGAAAGGGAATAACACTCGAAATGTATATAAGAAATACTCAAGTTAATAATAAAAAAAATACAAAAAAAAAGAAAGAAAATCCTATCAATCTGCAACTTCAATGCAGATTCTAACCCAATTCTTTACAGACCTTGACAGGGCAATTCTCAACTTAATATGGCAAACCATCTGAAACCATGAGACCTAAAATCTTGTATAATAAAAGACCTTCTGCAGGTAATACTATCCCTGATTTCAATCTGTACTACAGAGAAACTGTAAGAAAAAAAACTGCATGGTATTGGTATGTAGACTGACAGACCAGTAGAACAGAACTTAATACCCCAAATTAACCCAGCCACTTACAGTCAATCAATTTTGGCAAAGCTGCTGAAACCATTCAATGGCAAAAGAAAGCATCTTTCTCTTTATTTTTAATGCAAAGGGTTTACTTTTCTTTATCTTTTGGCTATTCCAGTTATCATCTGTTGTGGCTACTTGCTGTTGTGATAATGCTGTGTATGAAGACAGGGACATGTGGTAGAGCAAAACTGGATAGGTTATTGATTGATAACACAAGTTATTTGTTTTTCATAGACAGACAGTATGTAGTCTTATATTTTTTGTTTAGAATTCTTATCACATTAAGGAGTCAATGAAAGGAATAGTCTTATTTGCTTTTGATTTTTATAATGGTCAAGGAGACTATTCTGCTATTTCCTTTCTTCAGTATTTTCTTTATTGATGTGAGCTATTTTGAAATTTAGTTTTACAAAACACTTATAAATTTATATCTGAAAGGTATTCTAAAGAAAAAGAAATTTAGCAATGCTAATGCTAATAAGAGGACTTTGGTAAATTTTCCTTTGCAAAAGACCCAAATTATTTGTTTTCCTGTAATTTTGTTTTCTTTTAGAAATAAAAATGTAAAGACTCAAGGTAATATCTGACTTTCAGAGAAGAAATACAGAAGAAAAAGGCCATCTTGTAGAGGTCGCCACTACTTATACAATGAACCTTTTCCAGATAAAACAGATGATAGTAACTTTTTCATGAGAACAAAGCCATACAGATAAAAGTGTTGGACAAATGTCATTTTTTGAGCATAGTGCTTGACTTTATTTCTCCTGACGCTGCCTCCTGTGTGGTGGGGTTAGAATTTGTCCCATTATTCCTGGCTTTGCCTGTTTTATTGCTGGGGAATAAGTACAGGTCTTCACACATTTTATGCAGCTACTCTACTACCCTATTGATCTGTATCTTGAGCCCTAGATGCCATTTTACAAAGATGTATTTGTTTATTTACTTGTGATTCTATGTGTATGTGTATGTATGTGTTTAGGTGCACACTCTTTTCCATGTGCAGAGACCAAAAGAGAACGTAAAAGCAGCTTAATTTCCCTCCCATCCCTTTGTGGAAAAATCTTGCCCTGAACCTGGTCCTTCAGATTTTTAAACATGGTTGGAAACCTTTAAATCTCATGAGTTTCCTATTGTGCTCTCCTCAGAGTTGGAGTTACAGATAGTTGTAAGACACTCCATATTTGGGTGACATTTTTTAACCTTATTTTCAATTATTAATTTTGTACTGCAGGGTTGTGGTATTGTCATTTCTATGGCTCATCACCAGGTTTTCTGTTTTCTAAGTATTTATCCTTCCCTACCTGCCTAAAGGCAATCTAGAATGTATCAGAGGTTTCTTTGCTACAGATTGGTTCTAATAAAGATCTGACAGTCAATTCCTGGAGCAGGAAGTAATCGGACTGAACCTCTGGGCACAGATAGCTACTCAGATAGAAGGCAGAAGCAGGGGAATTGAGAGTGGATATGACTGGGAACAGGCACAGACTAGATAGAATCAGAGAGAGATAGAGCTAGCTATGTAGTAGGTTATGGGCTATAATGAGTAGGTTAAATCTAAGTGGTATCTGGGATACTGCACCAGCAAAAGCCTTAAAGCTTTAAACTGTAATAGAGGTCTTGTGACATTGTTTATATCATTGTCATATCAGCAAAAAGTTCCCCAATAACTGACACTCAACATAATTGGGGATGGAAAAGTCCACCAATATTGCAGAAAACAAAGAACATCTGGCATAAATGTCTGAGAGGACAGGAGATACCTGAGAGAAAAATGCAGAGGAGAAATTCACATGGGATCATCTCCAGAGGGAGCATCAGTTGTTTAAATTTGGCTGGTTGCCCAAAGAGATATGGGCATCCAGGAACCACAGGAGCCTGTGGGACAACGAATCACAGTAAGATACCCCAAAAGATAGTCTTAATTATATAGCAGACTCTTCCTGCATTAAAAAATGGGAAACTACATTTCATTTCCCTTTAAAGCAAGGGTAGAACTTGAGGGATATAAAAAAGCATAGAAAAAGTATTTGTAACTATGGTCATGGGAATAAATTTATCCCTAGTTTGATTTGCAACCTTTATATGTTTCCTCTCAAAAAAATTTAAAATCTTATGGTAAAACAAGAAAACAACAGTTGTATCGTGACAACAATAGCTATGATAGTAAAATGGCTTGAGAGACAAAGTAGAGGTACTAAGAAAACAGAAAGCACTTAACCATGAAACTGTGGCACATAATAATATCTGGGATCAATATATACAGCCTTTTGAACTTACAGCACTATCTCTTCATGAAACTGAAGAACAGCAACCAAAATCCTATTAGCTTTTATAGTTACCCAGGAAAAAGTGTTAGAAAATGGTGAAAGCTCAAGAACTGAACAACTAGTCTATAATCCTGTTAAAATACAAGATCTTAAACATTTTTAAAAAGTCAATAGTACACTTTGCTCATGCATACTATTGTGTCACCTCCCCTGATGCTCCCAGTTTGTTCATACACAGTGTGGGCACTACAGCCATTGTCATGTCATTCCTCAGTGGATGGAAACTCTACAAGGAAGGACACCAGAGACATGGGATGGTGATGGGATATGGGAGTGGCCAGCAGTTAGGGACACCTGGGGATGCCAGAGCAGCTTATCTTCCACAGCTGTGACTCAACTGTCATTCTCAAGGCCTCTGGAGCTGTCATGTGACACTAATGGGCCTGGCCATGGCAACAAATCTGTAAGAGTCACAGCATGAAGGGTGGACTGGAGGCAAACTTTCCTGATGATGCCACAGGTAGATAGTGACACAAACAACTATTCTTGACCACCCACAGAAGCTAACATCCTGGCAGAGCTGTGCAACTTCAGCAAGAGCAATTGACAGTGCTTAAAACACTTGCCAATCCACTGTTACATAAATAAAAGTAGGGGCCAAACAAAAATATAGTCAATAGTAATTTATGGGACACAATTATCCTATGTTGGACAGCTGTGAAATACCTGGGCTGCCCAAAACAAAATTTCCCCCAGGACTGGAAAGCTTTAGCACCAGCTGTACTAGAAACATGTTCTTAATTTCAATGGCTAATATGTTGGCAAGAAGCTAAAATTATGGAAAATTTTAATAGTTCTAAAGGTGTTAATATCATTGAAAATCAACTGGAAGAGAAAATACAACAAATACAGGGGGCAGATAGATGGATGGACCTAGATGGCAGAGGAAATTATAAAATTTGAACATGATCAGGTATAGTGGTAGAGACAGGAGAGAAGCCCTGCAGGCCAGCAGAATGAATGTACACAGACAACCTCTGGAGGTAGGTAGTGGAAGAACCGTCTAGAAATTACCAGCAACCTGGGATGTGAGAGACTCCCAGAACTCAAAGAGAGGAACATTATATGATATTGTCAACAGTGGGGAGAGGGAGCTTGTAGAGTCCACCTCCTGTAGAAAGAGAGGGCATCAAGTGGAGGGATAGGTTTACCATCCTACAATCAAATACTCTGACTCAGAATTGGTCCTATCTAAATGAACTACATGGACAAAATGGAGAAAAGTCTAAGGGAAAGGAGGTCCAGTGACCAGCCCAACTTGGGATCTTTCTCAAAAGGAGGCTTCAAGGCTTGACACTACTATTGATGCTATGATCTGCTTACAAGCTGGAGGCTTGCATGGATGGCTGTCCTCTGAGATGTCCAAAAGCAGCTGACTGAGATAGATATAGATACTTACATCCAACCAATGGATTGAAGTTGAGGTCACTTATGGTTGAATTAGGGAAAGGCTTGAAGAAGCTAAGAACAAGGGCAACCCTAAAGGAAAACCAGTACTCTCAAACAAGTAGGACCTCTGAGATCTCTCAGACACTGAGCCACCAAACAAACGGCATAGACTAGCTGATCCTAGGCCCCCAGCAGATGACTGCCTGATCTGGCCTCAGTGGGAAAAGAAAAGTCTATCCATTGTGAGACAGAAGGCCCCAGGGAGTGGGGAATCATGATGGTTATGGGGAAATGGGGAAGTTGGAACAACCTCATTGAGACAAATGGGAGGAGGAATGGGATGAGAAACTTTGGCATGGCAAACTGGGAGGCAGGTAACTGTTGGACTGAATAGAAAATAGAAGTTGTAAAATTTTTTCAAAGAGTCACATTTGTTCTTTTTATAATAAAATTCTATTACCTACTGGAAGTTACCCTAAAGGTACTCTCATAATGGAATTTGACATGTTTCAGTTTGCAGAATTTGGGAAACTACAGTTTGTACATCACAATGTTGATCCACATTCAAATTTCTACTTTAAGTTCTGAAAAACTGATTCTATAATTCCACATTTGTTGCAAATAATGGTTATCATGGAGATACCCTTACAAATTAAGACTGAATGCATCCTTGTAGATGAATCCATAAAATGAAATGGTTTTCTACATATTACAACATTAAACATATTACATGTATGCCATGCAACCCAACAAGTCAAGCAGTCATAGAAAGTTTTAATCATACCTTAAAGGATATGCTTAATAAAAAGAAGGGAGATAAATGAACCCTCAGAAAGAGTTTAAAATACATTATTAACTTCAATGTTTTTGAAGGCACATTATGCAGGAAAAACAGATGCTGAAGGAGACTGGATTATAGAAAAAATATAAAACTACAGAATTATGTCAATCTGTATACTTTAAAGATGTTTTAGCATCAGAAAGAAAGTCATGGACTGTGTTAAGTTGAAGAAGCGTTTGTTATCTATAATTCCACAGGTGATGAAAAACTATGGGTTTCATCAACATTTATAAAAACTCTATATGAATAAGAGAAACATCCACATAAAGGGCATGACTCAAAGAAGAGACCCAAAAAAGACAGCAATGAAAAATACACAGAAAGATGACACCTCAAACTTGCATAGGGACAGCTCAACACACGGGCTGAAAAAGATCAGATCATTAATCAGAATAGCAGACTGGAAAGCACTGATGCTGAAATAGACATTTGCTGAAGGAATGCAATCATTGAAGATTATCACATCAACGAATCTTTATAAGGACATTAGCACTGTTAATTAGTCAAATCACTACTTGTTTCTCTTGTAAAAGTTAAACTGTGTAGAACAAGCTTATACCTAAAAGGCAAAGATTTAGAAGAATTCTTATCCAGCTACATGGCTGCTCTGGTGAGAAATTGCATAAAAAGACCTTCTAAGTTTATAAATCTGACAGCAATGCAGAAATACTCCAGATTATAGTATGATATGAATGGAATACACACATGCCTTAGTATACACTTTTATTTCCTAATAATGAAGGTACTATTTGTTTGTAGAAAGAACAGCCAGGTTTGAAAGTGATGAATAAGTGAGAAGCAGACATAGTGATGAATCAGAAAAAGATTTGACAGCATGGATCAGAGATAACACATGCCTAATGCTCATGCAATTATCACAGGAACAAGAGGCTGATTAATTGCAATGGGAAAGGAAAGGTTAGATAGTGATGTGAGGTATATGTATAGCAATTTTACCGAGACGCTTTTTTTTAAATTTTTATTCTATATTTCCTTACTTATACTTCAACGGTTATTCCCCTTCCCAGTTTCCTGTCCATAAGCCTCCCCTCCCCTCCCCATGTGGGTATTTCCCCTATACATCCTCCTTACAGCCCTCCCCCATATTGTCCTGCACTGGGGTTCCAACCTTGGTAAGACCAAGGGATTTCCCTTCCACTGGTGCCCCAACAAGGCTATTCTCTGCTACATATGCAGTAGGAGCCCTGGTGGCCCATATATGTATACAGCCACCAAAACTAGATAAGATTGATAAAGCTAAACAATTCATGCTGAAAGGGACCAGATATAGATCTCTCCTGAGAGACACATCCAGAGCATGTCCAATACAGAGGTCAATGCTAGCAGCAAACCACCGAACTGAGAATAGGACCCCCTTGGGGGGAACTAGAGGAAGTATTGAAAGGGTTGAAGGAGCTTGCAACCCCATGAAAACAACAATGCCAACCAACCAGAGTTTCCAGGGACTAAAGCACTACTGAAAGACTATACTGAGACACTTTTAGAGAGAGAGGATGCAGAGAGAACAAGGTAGACACAGATGAAGACTTAGTGAACAAGAGAATGAGAAGCCAGAAGACTAGAACATATTGCCAAAGTTAACATGAGGCCAAGCACAGCAATTTAGTCAAGGACTATAAGAAAGCACATTGTGTCAGTCACTTTGAAAGTTTAGATTGTATGGAGGATAGAAGCTTCCAGGCCTAGACATAGAGATAGTTACAACAGAGAAGCAATGCTCTGGGCTCAACCAAAGCTGTACACATACCTTGGGTAAGGTTCTCATCCTATCCCATCTTTTGAGAAAATATAAGTGATATTTATGTCTGGATATGCTTTTGCTTCTACAGGAAGTGAAAAGCAGTGGATTCTTTCAAAGTTAATAAAGATTAGATTTGACTGTGGTAGAATTTTTGAAAGTCTTGATTGCTAACATGGCAGAAGAGGACCCCCCACATCAAAAAGGCAAAAACAAAAGCAAAAACAAAAACAAAACAAGTGATGTAAATTCTGATGTCCCTGCATGGGGGGTACAGCTCAGCGACAGGCTAAGAAGTGAACATCGTTGCATGATCAGTAAATACTATTGGCTACCTGGTTCTTTTTTTTTTTTTTTTTTTTTGGTTCTTTTTTTCGGAACTGGGGACCGAACCCAGGGCCTTGCGCTTCCTAGGCAAGCGCTCTACCACTGAGCTAAATCCCCAACCCCGGCTACCTGGTTCTTATGGATTATTATTATATTCCATATTTTTGTATAGCATGGATGGTTATTGGTATTATGCTCTGGTTATACAACTCAAGTAGACTTGCCAAGTTGGTAGATTCCTTTCACCTCCTTGAACATAGAACAGAGAATAATTTTTAGTTGATTTTTGCACATTGCACATTCCATACACATTTTAATGAAAAAATGCCCTACACTATTGCTTTTCATTTTTTTTTGTTTTCAGAGCAAAACATACACAACAGAATATATAGCAAATAGACCAGATGATTCCTCTTTACAGATTACCTAAATTGCTTTTTCCTCAAAACTTGTGTTCAGAACAGCTTCAAAGTAGCTAGCTTCAAATAATCTAGCCTCGCAGAATGCTTCAGCCAGGACTTCAGGTAAACCTAGCACTTCCCTATGCCACAGAGCCTGGACAGCATACAAATCTGCCAGATCTCCCAGGACTTGTTCAATTTCCCAAATTTGTTAGGTTCTCCAAAGGATGTTATCATTCCCAAAGAGCAGGAAGTGATATAAAGACAACAATGCCTTCATTCCAGAGAGGTGTTGTGAATTTTTTTTGGGGGGGGTTGGGTGGGGGTCATTCAATGGGTTATGGATTTGTGTTGTCATTTTAGGGGTTGGTACCAGTTGTTATTGGTCATGGTCAGGGAGGAAACCAAATAAAGGAGGTTATATTCTGGAATCACTTTTATGTCTTTTTCTTTCTCCCCTCTATCTTCCTTTCTCTTCTATTGAGTGTGAGAGGAGGGGAGAAAAGGGGGAAATGGATGAAAGGAGAAGGAAGTTTTAAAGTGATAGAAAAAATGTGGATTATTTTATTTAATTTAGATTAGAAAACAGCAGTAAGTCTCAAATATTTTAGATTGATATGAGTGTTTTTATGATGACAGAAATTTGTGATGGTATTTGGTACAACATACTGTATATATGATTAAACTCTTGCTTAAGGTATATGTGCATATACTACGCATTTAAAATATAATGAAACATTCTAGTCTTATCAAATCTAATATTATAAACTGTTTAGTATAATTAAGAAATGAAAGTTAAGTAATCACACATGTAATCATGTTAAGTACTAGTTTAGTTAATTATAGGAATAAGATTTATTTAGCCTCCTGTAGATATTTTCAAAGCTAAGCAAAAGCTAAATATGTAAAAACAAACAACCTTGTTTTGTTTAGACACACCTCAGATAGATAGATGATCCTCACACATCCCAGACATCTGCAGAATATAGCATTTAAGGTGTTTTAATAATAAAAGACCTTTCTGACAGAAAAACACTCCAGCTGTTGGCAGCACACCCAATCTTCTCATAAAAAATGACTGACAATGAAGAACCTCTACCTGGAGTTTGCTTCAATGTGACAAAGATGACCATGGGAGAGGGACAGAATTGCCCCTTACCATGACAGCTAACAGGATGCTGTCAAATATTTGGACAAACAGAACACTGGGAAATAAATAACCCCATTTAGCAGAGAAAATACTTCAAAATTCCTGTTTCACATGAAAATGTGTCAGATTTTCTGGGCTTCATAACTGAAGGTGGAAGCCAGATCAATACAGAGGAACACTGGGTAAGAATAAGGTAGCCAGTATTCTCCAACTTTTCTTTAGATTTAGAAGCTGCGTCTTTGTACATCCCATATACTTTGGTAAAATTTTTTCTACACAGGTCTCTGATGAGGTTGAAGACTAAATAGATATAGTCTTTGTATTCCTTGTTATCAAATTCAGAGAAGAAAACTAACAAAAGAGACATATACAGGTTTATAAAGTTTTAAAGACATAAAACCTTAAGTTGTTTGAGATTTAAGAAAATATTTTAGGATCTAAGCAGGGGCTTAAATGGTAAGTGCAGGATGTGAATGTTAGAGGATATATAATGTTGAATAGTGATTTAGGTTTACAATTTGGATTCACCAAGATAGGACAGTGGAGTATTTTTCTCCAACAATGCTAAATGCAAATAGGAAATTGTGAATGTTCTTCTTACCTGATAACTCCAAGAATTGTTCTTATTATACATAGTTTATTGAAGTTGTAGATAAAGCTATTTCTTGGACAAAAATGGGAGATGATATTGTGACCTCTTTTATATAATATGAAGGTGTGTTTCTGTATTTTCAATTGTTTTTATGTACTGGCCAGATTTTGATATTATCATTTCTATGAACCATCACCAGGTTTAGTATTTCGTACATTTCCATCCTTCCTCATCTTCATCAAATCAATCTGGAGATGTATCAAAAGTTATCTTGCTGATGATTGGTTATAACACAGAGTTGACAGCCCATAGTGGCAGGAAGTACTAGGACAGAACTTCCTAGTGATCCAGGGAGAAGCAAGCAGATGCAGGAAAATCAATAGCAGATATGTGTAGGGTCAGACACATATCACACAGATAAGAGCAAATAAAACTATAGAGCTAGCCATGTGCTAGAATAGGTTGCATGCTATAATAATCAAATTAGGTATAAACAGTAGCTGGGAAATTGACTATCTTGGTTTGGGTTTCCATTGATGTGAAAAGGCACCATAATGAGGACATGCTTACATAGAACATTTAATTTGGGGCTGTCTCACAGGTTCTGATGTTAGTCCACTATCATCATTGTGGGAAGCACGGCATAATCCAGGTAGGCATGGCAGTGGAGGATCTGAGAGTTCTATATCCCATTCCAAAGGCAAAAAAGAGAAAACTGGCTTTCAGAAAGTTAGGATGAATGTCTCTCAAAGCCCACCCCCACAGTAACACACTTCCTGTAACAAGGCCCCATCTCCTAATAGCACCACCCCCTGTACACATCATATTCAAACCATAACTTTCCTCTTGTTGCCCTCCACAGGCTTGTTCAAACACAAGTGTCCATGGGGAGCATACCTAGCCATAGCATAACCTGAGATACATTCAGTCCAACTTCAAAAGTTGCACAATCTAAAATAGCCTCAAAAGTGTTTTAAAAAATCATGGTTCAAATTCTATTCTGAGATTCATGCAGTCTCGTAACTGTAATCCCATGAAAAATCAAACTCAAAAAGCAGATCACATACTTCCAACAGCACAGGATATACATTACCATTCTAAAATGCTATAGTGAGGAAACCTGGACAAAAGCAAGACCAAATTCCAGCTGGGAAAACTCCAAATTCTGCATTCCCAAGTCTGACATCCGACTCCTTTCAACTTTGCTAACTGCAACACAAGTCTTTTTCTTTGGATGTTTCCCCTCCCTGCTAGCAGCTTTCCTCCACAGGTATCCCAAGTCTCTGGCATCTCTAATATCTTAGGGTATACAAGGCAACTTCAACATTGCAGCTTCCTGCTAAAATGTCTGGGATGAATACATGATCTTTTGGACTCTTTCACATGGCTTATCTCACTTCTCTAGTTCTGCCCTCTGTAGCATTCCAGGGTTTGGTTAACTCTACTCCATTTGTAACTGAGATTATTGGTGATCATCTTATAGTATCTCCACTATCCTGGTGTCTTCTGCTGTAAGTAGCTCTCACCAATATCTTCTCACAGGCTTACTTCATGGTGCCAAGCCTCAACTTTTTTGCAAGATCCCCTCAGTTCTGGGCCATCAACTGCAAATGAGGCTGCACTATCGTCAATGGCCTTTCCTGGTCTCTCACAGTGCCAAGCCTCAACTCCTCTCGATGATCCCTTCATACCTTGAAAACAAGTACCACCTGAGTGATTCTTATACATTATCAAGTCCAGCTGCAGCATGAAGTACAACCTTGGCTATCTCTAGAACAAAGCATTTTTGTGCTTTCGGGAAACACTTCCCAGAAGTGTTTCACTTCTGTCATGCTTGTTTCTTCTTAATCACAGATGATTGCTTAGATACAGCTAACTAGCATCAATTGTTGCAGTTACAATGTCTTAACTTGCCTATAAAGCCACAGCCACATGGTCAAAGCTGCTGATTCCTGCTGTTTGCTGGTACTGCAATGTACCCCTCCTGTTCTACTATATCTCTGCCAGCTTTATGTATTTGATGATTTTGTTCACTACCTAAGTTTGGCTGTCCATGAATTTTCTCTCTAGATCAGGCTGATGACCTTGAACTCAAATATCTCCATGGCTTTGTTTCCTGAATACTAGGGTTAAAGTTGTGTACTACCATGCCTGTATATAGGGCATGACCACTATTTCTCAAGATCTTGATCAAATTCTGTGTCCCCCATTTCTGAATTGTAGTTGATACCAGAATAATAGTCCCAGTAAAAGCAATAACCAGACTATGATAATACCTGGATATGACTATTCCTCATTCAATGGCAAATGCATAAATAATAATCTTGGCTGGGTTTGATGTTGCCCCAAATCACTATTCCTTTGACATATTTATCTCCTTGAATACAGAATTGAATACCATTACATTTCCTGATAACCTTTTATTACTTGAATTTCATATTTTGTATTTTTTTATTTCTAACATTGCTATGCTTCCTCAAATTGTTCTTCATAAGATCAAACCATTTAGATTAAGTATAAAGTGGATTGTTTTGAGACCTCCTTTGTCCATGCAATAAATTTGACTCTCATCACCTGAGCCTAAGGGTTACTCTTCAGACAAGGGCAAAAAGCAGAGACATCTTCACTACACTATCACAAGAACAGTCTCTTATCCACAAACTAAGATATTTTTGTCCTCTAAAGCCTCTATAGCCAAGCTTCCACAGTTCAAATCACTTTCAACCACAGAGTATTCCTCTCTACTACTAGGATAGCCTACTATTCCCCAGTTAAAGTATTGCACTTAAAAGACCCCCAATTCCACATTCTTTCAAACAAAAACATGGTCAGGTCTATTACAGCAATACCTTAGTCCCTAGTACCAACTTCTGTCTTAGTTTTGGATCCCATTGTTCTGAAGAGACACTATGATCAATACGACTCTTCTAAAAGACACTATTTAATTGAGGTTCTGAGGTTCAGTCCATTACCATTATGGCAGGAAGCAATGAAGCAGGCATGGCACTAGAAGAGCTGAGAGTGCTCTACATCTTTTCCTGAAGGCAAAGAGAAGACTGGCTTCCAGGCAGCTGAAGAAAGGTTTCTCAATGTCTATCTCCACAGTGACACCATCCTACAATGCCACACATACTCTAACAAAACCACACCTCCTAATAGTGCCACTCCCTGGACCAAGCATAGTCAAACCACCATAGTGCCCCAGCAAAATTCTTAAGTTTTAAACTATAACAAAAGTCTTTCTTTTTTATTTATACCACTGGTGGGGCCATAAAAAATCCTACAACACTCAGCATGGACCGTGAGTATTGAGATTCTAATTTTCATACTTATGATTGCACAGCAAGAGTTCTTAACCAATAAGCAATTTTTCTAGACCTGACATTTATTCCTTGAATTGAAATTATGGTAGTTTAGAGGTCTTGTTAATGAAGCTGACCCCACACAAAGAATTCTTCAGAATTTTGCTCTTTTTTCCTGTGTTTTCTCATAAATCTCTAAATAAAACCTGCAATAGACTGCTGATTGATAGAAATATGTCCTGTTCTGTTTATTTCTGTTGACACATATTCTGTTGTAGGTTTTGGAATCGATGTAGTAAGCTTACATCTCTCCATTGCTCATAATGCAATTTCTAGTATCTGTGCTGCAAATATTGACACTACTCTTCAAGTTTCTGTATGTGAGCAGAAAGATCTTTACTGCATTTGATTTATGGATGTCAGGATGACATCCTAGTCTTCCATCAATACTACCTAGTATATTGTAAAAGGTCAGCCTGTATCCAACATTGCCATAGCATGCTTTTTCTTAACTATATACACCTCCTTTCCCACAAAAAAACCCCACAAATCACTGCCAAGAAACAAATACCACTGTCCTAACCAGGGTTCCTATTCCTACACAAACCATCATGACCAAGAAGAAAGTTGGGGAGAGGAAAGCATTTATTCAGCTTACACTTCCACATTGCTGTTCATCACCAAAGGAAGTCAGGACAGGAACACACACATGGTAGGAACATGGAGACAGGAGTGCATAAAGAAGCCTTGAAGGAATGCTGCTCACTGGCTTGCTTCCCCTGGCTTACTCAACTTTGTTTCTTACAGAACCCAGGACTATCAGTCCAGCAATGGCACCACCCAATATGGGTCCTTCCACCTTAATCACTAATTTAGGAAATGCCTTACAACTATTTGTCATAGAGGCATTTTCTCAAGGGAGGCTCCATTCTCTGTAATAAGTCCAACTTTTGTCAAGTTGACACACAAAACCATCCAGTACACCTACTCATTTATTTATCTTTTTAATTATGTACTGTTTGTACTTATATTCTATTCTTGGTTGTAGGAAGATACTCTATAAGCTGCTGAAAAAGAAACCTAGACAACAAATCAATGATGAATCCCTCAACCTACAGTCAGTTCTACCTGAAAAATATGATAAGTGATGATGACACTTAACATGTTGAAGTGTCCAATCAATGTGTGGTTTAACTTGAGACTCAAGCTGAGAGAGGGAGACCATGGCTCATACTGCCTACAGTAACTAAAGGCCAGATAGCCCAGATGTGTAGGACTGAAGCAAACACAACTGGAAAAAATATAATGAAATGATTACTAGTGATATTCTGCTCTACTCATAGATGGATGCCTTGTACAGTCAGCATCAGAGAGGCTACTGCTGTCCACAGATGAGAACCAATTCAGAGACACACAGCCCGAAATTACAATAATGAAATCTATTTTGGAGGTCTCAATCGGGGTCTTTCCCTCAGAGTTCTAGAGGCTTATGGATTATATGGTATTTCTATTTATGGTTTCATTTTTTTATTTTTACTAATAGGTGACAGAGATGGGTTTTATTATGAATCTCTATAAATATTGCATTTTGTTGATTTTTCTCCAGTCTTATTGTCATATTTTTGTCATTTCCTACTTATTCAGACTATTATGAGATTTTGTGTTTCCATACAAGACTTAAGAGTTGTTTTATTTTTTTTTTGTTCTGTAGTGAGTCAATGAATTTTCATGATACTAAATTGAACCCATAGGCCACTTTGACAACGTGTTTTTGAGCCACTTTGATTGCATATGACTTAATTCAGTAGTTGAATCTAGAATTGCTCAAATAAAACTTTGGAATCCTGGAAGACAAACAGAAATAAGTTAGGCCTAAGCAAGATAAATACAAAACATGCCTTTGATTATATATGATTATATATATATATATATATATATGAGATTCCTCTTATTATTTTGCATCTTTTTATAGTTTTACATACTGTTTTTACATATGGAATTTAAATATATATATAAATATATAAATATATATATATATATATATCAAATACTGTATCAATTTCATTTGTATTTTTGGGTATAAAATATACATTTCCCTAAGTGACACAAATGTTCACACAATTAACAAAACAATGCCCATTACAATGTTTAATGATACATATTTTGATAGTTTACTATATATTTTTGTATGTACCCCTGTGCCCATTTAAATAGATTAATCAAAGGATTCCTCAGAATTCTTTGTTGACAAGGGACTGTTGGTCATGGAGCTACCTTCTTTTGGGAAATGAAATGTGTGAGGTAAGGCTCTAAATGGCAAAGTAATTTGCTCCTTCTGTGGCTTTTGCTTGGGATGGTCTACCAAGGCCCAATCCCATAGGACCAGTCTTCATTGGATCACTGTCTTCTCAAGTTGGTTCACAAGAGTAATCATTCAACAACATATTCTAGATACTATCTTTCACAGATATACCTGAAGAGAAAGACCTGTTATATCTTTCTGTTTCTTGAAATTGAAGGTAAGAGAAGTCAGTTTCTATTCCCTGATATCAGTAAAATATTGATATTTTTAGAAATGTAATGACCTTAAAAATAGATTGCAGAATATCAGACATATTTTACATCAAGACTTACTGTTCCTTGGAATTTACTCCAATTTCAGTTACCTTAGCTAAATATATTAATGACCAATTTTCAGTAAATACTAATATAATACATATTTTGCCTTTTATTTATTTTTTTAAATTTTTACTTATTTTTACACTCCAAATTTTATTCCCCTCCTGTTCACCCTATATGTAGTAAGTTTACTGTTTAATAGAAATTTGTCCTCACGTAGGACCCATCTAATTCTCTCCTTTTAATTAGATATTGTTAATATCATACCTAAAACAGAAACAAAAATAAGAGAAAAAATGTATTGTCCACTTTCATAGGTTTCATGCATATGTTAAGTGTTTTCAATCACCTGTTCGCTCCCATTATTATGTTAGTATTAGTTTTACATCGTTAAACACAAGGAAAGAGAATTTTATGAAAGATGACATTTTCAAGAGATATGCTATTGTTAGAAGAGTAACAGTAAACCAAATCCATAATCTCAATATTTATGTAACACTAACTAGATACTAGCAAAACTATTCTCACTTATATTATCTGAGTCTTGGCAATGTGCAGAGATAACCATTCTCATGTCTTTCTTGCTTAGTGATTCTGTGCCTTCTAATGATGTAAAATGGGGAGGAAAAAGTTGTGACACTACCCCAAAACATGGTGTTAAAAATACTAAAAATAAATGAGAAAGAATTCTTGGGACTGAAAGGATAGTTACTTGATGTCTGAAGTGATTTGGTAAAGAAAATATGTGACTATTTAGAAGACATAGAGCAGAACAAAGTCACACAGATGACAGTTTCAGGGAATTCTACCTTCTAGTATTGGAGCAAGAATAGAAAATTTAGTTGACAAATTGTACATAAAAATGTTCAGAGACTCACTTAAATATTCAAATGTTTAATGAATACCATGTTAGTAATGGCCTTTATCAAAGCCCTTCATTATCAGACAGGCATTAGATGAACATTTTTGTGTCTGTTTATTATAGACCCCAAAATACTATATTCTAATGTAACAAACTGTTTTTAATAGTGCAGTACACATGCACACTCACACACCGACATGCACATGCATACACACACACACACACATATATATATAATTTTTCACAATGATCCTGTAAAAGTATTTTACTATGAATAATTTTTAAAAATGAAGTAAAAAGTCCTTACATTTTCAAAGAATGTTCATTTATCCATTGTGCAATTATTGTGTTTAAAATTTGTTCACCATTTGATATGTGATAAAGAAATATAAAAATGTTAATGATGCAGGTGGTTTTTCTGAAACTTGCAGATGATTGGTTATATTTTATTAATTTTCTCTTAATATTTATTCTTATAGCTTATATTATAATCTCGCTTAAATACATAATGTTACATTCAATTAAGTATAATTATTATTACCATTTTCACATAAAGTGGTTGAAATTCAGAGAATTTCCATATTTCCTTGCCACATAGACTGAGTTAGTAGAATTATACAAATTATAATATTCACAAAGAACATTGATTTCATATTCACACATAAATATTCCATTTAATATTGTACTAAAGCCTTCAGAGTCTTAAATATCATGGGGAACTACTTAAAGCATTTTTGAAATTCAAAAGAGTATTTAAAACATGAATGCAAAAGAGGTCATTCCCTAGCTATATGAATAAAAAGAGCTATAGATGCCCAAGTTGCATGTGATGTTAGTATGGCCTTGTGTAAATGATATTATGGTGAGAATGGAAATTGGAAAACAGATTTTTTGCAGACATGTTGACTAATATACAAAAAAACAAAGTTTGTTAAGTTGAACATTGTCCTTCCTAAATATAGATTGATTTATTTACAAACAAACAAGCAAAAACAAAAAAGAACAGAATAAGAAGTTTGTAAGATATTCCCATTCATTGAAACTTTTGGTGATTTTTATACTGGCATTTTTGCCTTTTTCTTTGTATTTTAAGGAAACTATATTTCACATTTAGATTTCAAATTTTTCTATTATAAAAGAAATGAAAATGTGGAAAAATATACTAAAGTCCTTCTACAGTTCTGTGCAAACTCAAATTAAAAAAAATAGAATCTCCAATTGTTTGGGTTATGTTTTAAATGTGTTAGGATGAAACCTAAGATAAAACACAAATGTGCTGGCCTCATGCCTTTCCTGGTTGGATAAGCTCAGAAGAAACAAAAGGCACAAACACTCATTTCTGCAGCTTGTTTAATTCCTGACAAGTCTAACTTGATTTTTCCAGATTTCTTTTTCTCTTACTGTAACTTTCTTGCAACATTTTGATTTTACATCTTGTGATGATCCGCAAGTAAGGTTTTCACATGTCACTGAGTTAATGCCATAAAATACAAAAAAAGGTACAAATAAGCAAAATCTATTAACAATAAGTATGTGAGCTAACAAATAGATGAAATTGTTCCTTCCCACACTTGGAGTGGTTTTGATGCATGGATTTCTTGAGGTTTAATAAGGGGTTTACTGAGATAGTTTAATTGTTGCATTCTAACTTCAAAAATATTCTGAATCTTACCTCTGATGCTTTTGGTTAGGAGTCTCTCACTGCTAAACCATTTGCAGGAAGAAATTAAAATGTAGATTTACATTTGAAAATTTTAATAAAATATAAAAATTTTAAAATGTCAAAACCTTATTTGACTTGCATCTAAATCTAGATTTGATTGGTAAAGTAAAATCAGTGTCTATAAGAATGATTAAACTGACAGATATTTGTTTTTGTTTTTGTTTTTGCATCCAAAAGAGAATGCCTGTGGACTCAATGACTTGGGAGAACCACACATTGTTCATGGAGTTTGTGTTCCTTGCCTATCCAAAACACCCAGTACTACGCATGCTCTGCTTCTTTGGAGTCAGCCTTGCTTATGGATTAATAATCTCTGGGAATATCCTTATTGTGGTCTCCATAAAGACTGAAATCCGTCTACATACACCCATGTACTATTTCTTGGGCAGCCTCTCAGGGATAGAACTGTGCTACACTGCAGTGGTGGTACCACACATTTTGGCCAACACCTTTCAGTCTGAGAAAACTATTACTCTACTGAGCTGTGCCACTCAGATGGTTTTCCTCATTGGGCTTGGTAGTGCTGATTGCTTCCTCCTGGCTATCATGGCCTATGACAGATATTTTGCCATCTGTCATCCGTTGCAGTACCCTCTCATCATGACTGTAACTCTTTGTGTTCGCTTGGTTGTGGCTTCTGTGGTCATTGGTTTATTCCTGTCCTTACAGCTTGTGGTCTTCATCTTCTGTCTGCCATTCTGTCAGGATAGAGGAATAGAGCACTTCTTTTGTGATGCTCCACCAATGATGCGTCTTGTGTGTGCCACAAGTCATATCCATGAGCTCTCTGTGCTAGTGGCAGCCACAATAGCCATTGCCGTGCCTTTCTTTTTCATTGCCACTACCTATGCTTTGATTGTGGCTGCTGTGCTTAAACTCCACTCAGCAGCTGGCCGTCACAGGGCCTTCAACACATGTTCTTCTCACCTCACTGTGGTGTTGTTGCAGTATGGCTGCTGTGCATTCATGTACCTGCGCCCAGTCTCCAGCTACCATCCCAAGCAAGATAAGTTCATCTCCCTGGTATACATACTGGGGACGCCATTCCTCAATCCCCTCATCTACACTTTGAGGAACAATGAGATGAAAGGGGCCATAGCTAAAGTTCTAACCAGAAAGTATCTCTCCTGGAAAATTATAGGATAGGAAAAAATCTAAAGTATAGTCCAAGCCAAAATAAACCCCTGTGCCACTGCAAAAGGATTGTCATTGCTGATATTGCAACCATATTCACAGAAACAAAAAATGTAAAGTACCTAAATATTGCCCTATATGTGATAACATTTCTGAAAATGGGCTACTTTTGCAGCTTTTGTGATTTGTAGAATGTAAAAGCACTTAAACATGATTGATTTCAAGGGACTATTATCATTATACACCTACAAAGTAAGGAGAGGTGCAATCTTAGAGGAAACCAGTGGGATCCAGGTGCAAAAGGGAAATTATTTCATGAATGGTAGTTTTTTGGAGGGAACAACCTTTTACCAATAAGGTCTACTAAGAAATGCTTTTCAGAGAGACTTTGAGGGCTACAACAAACAGAAAGGCTCAAGTTATTTGTTATAGTATTATATTAAAATAAAAGTATACTATTGATTCAATTTTCTTCAATAAAGTGTCCATGAATACTAATAATTTTTGCATTATGGATGTAAGCTAGCTTAACCTTTATTTTAAAATGGTATGTATTGGTGATATTATCACTAAGTACTTCCAGTGTTTCAAAAATATAGATAATGCATATAGCAAACAAAATCCATGTCTATAAACATATACATTTCTAACAGTCTTCAAAAGTATTTTCTTTTACAATAATAGAAGTATCTCTCTGTAGAAAAATCCAGACTTTGGCCAATATTTTAAGAAAACTAAGTATGTAAATAAGTCCCACACAGTATAATTTCTCTATAAGTAAGGGACTTAGTGTGGTGCCAGATCTAAGAGGTTGGCAAAGTGCCTAATTAGAGTCAGTTTTGTACTGATATTGTTTCCAAAGCGACTCCTCTTATTTAAGTGTGGAGCTCTCTATTCAATTTAAATCAGGGCCTGATACATTTGAATATGGTTTGCAGTTTAGAGAACTTAAATGTGTTTCAGGACAAAACATCTATTGATTTAATGTTCTATATGACTTTGAAGAGAATGTGCATCCTATAGATCAAAAAGGATGTCAAAATTTAAGTTAGCTCATAATATATGATTTGGATTTTGTTTTCATTTGGATATTGGCTTGCTTTAAACTTGGTATCTTTCTGGCGTGGTCTCTAAAGAACTAGGAATACAGACATGATACATCACTCCCATGTAATTGTATGGCTAGCATCTTCTATTTTTTGGCATAGTTGTCTATTTACATTACTATTTTAAGTTGAAAATCTTCTAAGTCAAATTCTAATTGGCTTATATTTTTGAAAGCTAAATGCTATTTAAATTGATGGATAACACAATATAATCTGTTTTAAAAGCAGGTAACCCATCATAATAATAAAAATGTCATAACATACATAAACACACATACAAACACACACATACGCACACACACATAAAAAGACAAAATGATCAGAATATGTATTATAAAACCAGTAATAGAAAAAAGCAACATAAAAATAGAAGTCTAAAATAGTAGTATTTAGTTCATTTTCTGTAGTACATTTTTACTAGACATGGTACTTAGTTTAATTGTAGTAAATATACTCTATGAAACTCCATTGCAGAAAACTGATTATTCTATTGCAACTGATTGTATTAATGCTGAATTCTATCAGCCTTTGAAAATAGAGATAATTACAACACTCCTCAAACTATTCCCCAAAATATAAACAGAAGGAACACTGCCAAACACATCCTGTGAGGCTATAGTCACTCTGATATCTAAAGCACCCAAACACTCAACAAAGAAAGAGAACTTAGGATTGATCTCTCATGCACATTGTGCAAAAATATTCAATAAAATACTTGTAAATCTCTATTTAGTTTCTGTTTAAATGACCAGACCATTGGTGAGCGTGGGGTGTTGAAGTATCCCACTATTATTGTGTGGGGTTCAATGTGTGTTTTTTTTGAGCTTTAGTAAAGTTTCTTTTATGAATATGGGTGCCCTTGCATTTAGGTCATAGATGTTCAGAATTGAAACTTTCTCTTGGTAGATTTTCCCTTTGATGAATATGAAGTGCCCTTCCTCATCACCTTGATAACTTTTTTGTTGAAAGACTATTTTATTGGATATTAGTTTGGCAATTCCATATTGTGTCTTTGCACCATTTGCTTGGAAGTACTTTGTCTGTCATTTTACTCTGAGACAGTGTCTATCTTTGTCATTTAGGTATGTTTCTTGTATGCAGCAAAAAGCTGGATCCTCTACATATACAGTCTATAAGACTATGTCTTTTTCTGTTTGGAAGTGAGTCCATTGATGTTAAGAGGTATTAAGGAATAGTAATTGCTGTTTCCTGATATTTTTGCTGTTAGAAATGGAATTATGTTTGTTTGGCTCTCTCTTTGGCATATCTAATCTGTTAGCTTAAGTCTTTTTATAGGTGAGTTGAGTCCATTAATATAGAGAGATATTAAATACAGATGACTATTGGTTCTGGATATATTTGCTTTGTAGTTGGCTTCATATGTTTGTGGTCTTCTCCTTTTGGCTTTGTTGTGAGATGCTTAATATCTTTTCTTTGGAAGAGGTATCTTCCTTGTATTGGAGTTTTTCTTCTTAAAAAAAAAGGATTCCTCTGTAAGGCTTAATTGGTAGATAGATACTGTTTGAATTTGGTTTTGTCCTGGAATATTTTTGTTTCTCTATCTATACTGATTGAGAGTTTTGCTGTGTATAGTAGCCTGGACTGTCAATTGTGTTCTCTTAGAGTCTACATGACCACTGACCAGACTCTTCTGGCTTTCATACTCTCTGTTGAGAACTATGGTGTAATGGTAATGAGTCTACCTTTGTATGTTATTTGGCCCTATTCCCTTGCAGCTTTAAAAATCCCTTCTTTGTTCTGTGCACTTAGTGTTTTGGCTATTATGTGACAAGAGGATTTTCTTTTTTTGTCCCATTTGCTAGGTGTTCTGTAGGGTTCTTGTACCTTTATGGCCATTTCTTTCTTTGGTTGGGGAAGTTTTCTTCTCTGATTTTTTGAAGATGCTTTCAGATCATTTGAACTGGGAATCTTCATTTTCCTCTATTCCAATTTTTCTTAGATTTGGTCTTTTTTTCATTGTGACCAGAATTTCATGAATGTTTTGTGTTATAAATTTTTATGTTTTGAATTTTTGACTGTTGAATCAATCTCTTCTATAGTATCTTCTACACCTGAGATTCTCTCTTCTGTCTCTTGCATTCTGTTGGTGATACATCTATAATTCCTGACCACTTTCCTAGGTTTTCCATTTCCTGGTTTGCCTCCATTTGTTGTATCTACTTCCACTTTTAGGTCTTGAACTGCTTGATGCAATTCCTTCACCTGTTTGTGTTTTCCTGTGTCCCAAGACAGAAGAATGGATACAGAAAATGTGTTCCATTTATGCAATGAACTACTACTCAACTATTAAGAATGAGCACATCCTGATATTTGCAAGGGAATGGATGAAACTAGGAAATATCATACTGAGTGAGGTAACTCAGATACAAAATGACATACATGGTATGTTCTCACTAATAAGTGCATATATGGGGGAAAAGTATTCAGTCCCCAAGACTCAGTCCCCAGAACTCAAAAGGGTCTACAAGCTGAAGGGCACAATGAGGACACCTCAGTCCCACTTGTAAGGAAGAAGAAAGCAATAAAAAGAGGAGAGGGAAGGGATAGAGGAGAAGAAAGGGATGGAGTGGAAGAAGAGTGGCACATGATCTGCTATTGGGTTGGGGAAAAGGTCTAAAGCCTTAAGGGCCAGCAGAAAGAATGGAAATATGTGACCTTTGGAGGATGGAGTTGGGGAGAACACTTTAGAATCTAACAGACACCTGGGAAGTGAGAGATCCTCAGGACTTAAAGGGGGACCCTAGATCAAATGCCCTACAATGTGGTGATGGAACTTATTGAGCTCACCTCCAGCAGAAATACAGTGAATCAAGTGAGGGATGGGTTTCCTATCCCACAGTCAAAGTCCTGACCCATAACTGTTCCTATCTTAAAGTTAAAGGATGGAAAGGGAGAAGAGCCTGAGAAAAAGAAGGCCCAGTGACAGGCCAAAGTGGGGCCCAGCACAAGGGGAGGCCCTAAGACCTAACGCCATTACCCAGGCTATGGGGCATTCACAGAAAGGGACTTATTATGACTATACTCCAAAAGACCCAACAATCAGCTGAAAGATTCAGATGTAGATATGTGCACCCAGCCAATGAACAAAAGCTGCTGTCTCTTCTAGTTGAGTTAGAGAAAAGCTGAAGGAAGCTGAGAAAGAGGAAGGCAACCCTGTAGTAGGACCAGCAGTCTCAATTAACTTGGACGCTCTTGATCTCTTGGACACTGGATCACAGTATACACCAGCTGAGATGAGGCCTCCAACACTTATAAAGCAGAGGACTGCCGGGTCTGGATTCAGTGAGAGAATATGCACCTAAACCTCAAGAGACTGAAGACCCCAGGAAGTTTAGATGTTTGGTGTGGTGTGGACATCTTTGTGAAAACCACAGCGTGGGGGGGCGGTACAAAGGTTATATGGGATGTGGAACAGTCAGGATATGTACCAGCAGGGGAAAAATCTAGAGTGTAAATAATTCTTTTTTTAAAAAAATCTGTCTATGTTAAGTAAATTCAAAGAAAGAAGAAAGAAAAAAGAAAGAAAGGAAGGAAAGAACGGAGGGAGGGAGGAAGGAAAGAAGAATAGAAGGAACAACTTGTAAACCTAATCCAGCTACACAAGAACACATGTGCTTGAATCTGTGAAAGGCTCTGTGGGTTCATGTGTAGATTTACCTTATTGAGTCAGAAAAACAGTATTTTCTTTAGAGTAATACGTCCCCTTTGACTCTTAACATCTTTCTGCATCCAATTTCACAGCAATGCAAAATGGAGAGAAGCACATGCCCATAATGCCACCTAAAACAATAAACATCACTAAAACTAGCAATCATCTGTCTTTAATGACTCACAATATCAATTGACTCAATAAAACAACTTAAGCCAACAGACTGGATATGTAAACAGGATCCAGCATTTTGCTGTATACAAGAAACACACCTCAAAAACCAAAACAGACACTACCTGAGATAAAGGCTAGACAAATTCTTCCAAGCAAATGGTCCCAAGAAACAAACCAAAGTTGCCATCTGAATAAACAATATAATAGACTTTAAACCAAAAGTTCCCAAGTAAGATGGGGAAGAAAGTTCATATTCATCAAAGAAAAAAATCCACCAAAAGAAAGTCTCAATTCTATACATATATGTTCCAAATGCAAGGGCACCCATATTCATAAAAGAAACTTTACTAAAGCTCAAAACAAACATTGAACACCACACAATAATATTGGCAGATTTCAACACCTTATTCTCACCAACAGACAGGTCATTGAAATAGAAACTAAACAAAGACAGTTTAAACTAATAGAGGTCATTAAGCAAATACATTTTAAAAATATCTACAGAATATTTTACCCTAAAACAAAAGAATGTGCTTTCTTCTCAGCACCTCATGGTACCTTCTCTATAACCTACAGTATAAGCAGTCACAAAACAAACCTCAACTAATATAAGAAGATAGAAATAATCTCATGCATCCTATCAGATCAACACTGATTAAGGCTAGACTTCAATAAGATCAAGGAGAGCAACAACAACAACAACAAAAACAAGCAAACAAACGAAATCAGAAAACCTACATACCCATGGAAACTAAACAAGTCTCTACTCAATTATAACTTGGTCAAGGGAGAAATTAAAAGAGAAATAAATGATTTTCTGGAATGCAATGAAAAATGGTGGCGCAGCATACCCAAACTTAAGTGACACAAGGATAGCAGTGCAATTAGTTATCTTCATAGCATCAAGAGCCCTAGTCAAGGAATTGGAGAGATCCTACATTGGCCACTGAACTGCACACCTGAGAGCTCTAGAAAAAAAAGAAGCAAACACACACAAGAGGAGTAGGAGATAGTCAAACTCAGGGCTGAAATCAACCAAATAGATACAAAGAATCAACAACAGAAAAAGCTGGTTCATAGTAAAAAAAAAAAAAAAGAAGATAGATAAACCCCTAGTGAAACTAGTTAAATAGCACAGAGACAGTTTCCAAATTAACAAAATCAGAAAGGAAAAGTAAAACATAACAACAGAAACTGAAGAAACTAAAAAACTCATCAGGCCCTATCTCAAAAACCTATACTCAACAAAACAGGAAAATAGAGATGAAATGGATGTTTTCTAGACAGATACCACCTACTAAAGTCAAATAAAGAGCAGGTAAATTATTGAAAACAGGTCCATATTCCCTAAGGAAACACAAATCATTAAAAACCTCCCAAACAAAATAAAAAAAAAAGTCCAGGGCCAGATTGATTTACTGCAGAATGCTACCAGACCTTCAAAGAGGACCTGATATCAACACTCCTCAAACTATTCCATAAAATAGAAACAGAGAAAAGACTGCACAGTTTACTCTATGATACCACAATTACTCTGATACCTAAACCACAGAAAAATGTAAAAAAAGTGAATTTGAGAACAATTTCCCTTATGAATATCAATGCAAAAATATTAAATAAAATTCTCACAAAACTATTCCAAGAAAACGTTAAAGTCATCATTCACCTCAATAGGCCTCATCCTATGGATGCAAGGCTGGTTCAATATATGAAAATTCATTAAAGTAATCCACAATAGAAGCAAACTCAATGATAAAAATCACATGATCATCTCAATAAATGCTGAAATTGCATTTAACAAAATACAACACTCTTTCGTGTTAAAAATATAGGAAATATTAGGAATTCATGGTACATAAGTAAACATCATAAAAGCAATATACAACAAACCAACAATGAATATCAAATTAAATGGAAAAATACTTGAAGCAGTCTCACTAAAATCAGGGACAAGACAATGAAGCCCACCCTCCCTGTATCAAATCAATACAGTACTAGATGTTCTAGCCAGAGCAATAAAACAACAAAGGAAATGAAGGGGATAAAAAATGGCAAAGAAGAAGTCAAGGTATCAATCTTTGCAGATGAGATGATAATAAGTATAAGAAATCCCAAAAATTCTACCAAAGAACTTCTACACCTGAAAAACAACTTCAGCAAAGTGTCTGCATGTAAAATTGGCTCAAATAAAACAGTAGCCTTTCTTTGTACAAATAATAAACAAGCTAATAAAGAAAATATGGGAAATGACTCTTCACAATAGTCACAAATAATATAAAATATCTTAGGGTAGCTCTAACCAAACCAGCGAAAGATCTGCATAGCGAGAATCTCAAGCCTCTCAAGAAAGAGATCAAAAAACTCAGGAAATTGGTAGATTTCTCATGCTCATGGATTGCTAAATTAAACAGAGTAAAAATGAACATCTTACCAGAAGCAATCTACAGATGCAATGCCATCTCTATAAAAATTCTAACACAATTCTTTAAAGACATGAAAAAGTAACTAATAATTTGGAACTAATAATAATATGGAAAAATAAAAAAATCCAGGATACAAAAAAAATTAGCAATAAAAGAAATTCTGGGGGATCACCCTCACTGACATCAAGCAATACTACACAGCAATAGTGATAGAAACTGCATGATATTTGTACACCTACAGACACTTGATCTCTGACAAAGGAGCTAAAATTATACAATGGAAAAAAGAAAGCTTCTTCAGTAAACAGTGTTGCTTTAACTGGAAGTCAGAATGTAGATGAATGAAAATAGATTCATGTTTGTCATTTTGCCCAAAGCTCAAATCCAATTGGATCAAGGACCCCAACATAAAACCAGATACACTGAATCTCACTGAAGGGAAAGTAGGAAAGAGCTTAGAATTCATTGGCAATGGCAGGGGTGGATTATTTCCACAGCAGAACTCCAATGACTCACACTGCTCTAAGATTAAGACTAGATACATGGGACCTCATGAAACTGAAAAGCTTCTGAAAGGCAAAGGACATAGTCAATAAGACAAATCAGCAACCTACAGATTGCAAAAACCTTTGCTAACCACACATCAAATAAAGGAGTAATATCCAAAATGTATAAAGAACTCAAGAAGCTAACCCCCAGAGCTCCAAACAACCCAATCAAAAAATGGATTATAGAACTAAACATTGAATTCACAACAAAGGAATCCCGAATGGCTGAGAAACACCTAAAGAAATGTTCAAAGTCCTGTGTCATCAAGGAAATGCAAATCAAAACAACCCTGAGATTTAACTTTACACCAATCAGAATGGTTAAGATTAAGAACTCAGGTGATAGCACATATTGGTGAGGATATGTAGAAAGAACACTCCCTTATTGCTGGTGGGATTGCAAGCCAATACAATCACTTTGGAAATTAATCTGGCAATTCTTCAGAACATTGGAAATAGATATACCTGAAGACCCACTAACCATTCTCAGGAATATCCCCAAAAGATGCCCCACCATGCCATAGGGTCACATGTTCCACTGTGTTCATAGCAGCCTTGTTTGTGATAGTCAGAAGCTGGAAACAACATAGATGACCCACAACAGAAGAATGGACACAGAATATCTGGTTCATTTACAAGACGGAATATTAGTCATATATTAAGAATGAGGATATTATGTGTTTTGGAGGCAAATGGATGGGACTAGGAAATATCATCTTGAGTGAGGAAACTCAGATCCAAAAAGACATGCATGACTACTCAGGATGCAATCCACAGAACTCAAGTAAGTTAACAAACTGAATAATCCAAGTGAGGATGCCTCCATCCCAGTTGGGAGGGAGTAGAAAACAATCCCAGGGTGGGGGGATGGAGTGAACTGTGTGGGAGAGAGGATGGGGGGAAGGGGAACATGATCAGGTGTGGGGGTGGGAGGTAACAGGAGTGAAGCCTTGAGGGCTAGCAAAAAGACTGGAAACAGTAAACCTCAAGAGGTAGGTGGTGGGGGGTACCATCTAGAATGTATCAGGGACCTGGGAGATAAGAGATGTTCAGGACCCAAAGGAAAGCACATTAGATGAAATGCCCAACAGTATGGATAGGGAATTTGTAGAGTCCACCTCCATGGAAAGACATCAAGGGCATCAAGTGGATGGATGGGTTGTCTTTCCACAGTCAAAAACTTTGACCCAGAATTGTTCCTGCTTAAAAGAACTACAGGGACAAAAATGGAAAAGTGACTAAAGGAAAGGTGATTCAGTGATAAGCCCAAATTAGGAGCAACCTTAAGGGGAAGGTCCAAGACCTGACACTATTACTGATGCTATGGTTTGTTTACAGACAGGAACCTAATATGACTGCCTTCTGAGAGGTCCAAGAAGCAGCTGAAAGAGTCTGATACAGATATTTATACCCAATCAATGATGAGATGTCTGGGACTGCTATTGTTGAATAAGCTGAGGATGATGGCAACCCCTTAGGAAGACCAACAGTCTCAATTAAGCTGGACCAGCAAGATCTCTCAAGCACTGAGCCACCAATTAGGCACCATATACCAGCTGATATGAGGCCCCCAACACATATACAGCAAAAGACTGCCTGGTTTGGCCTCAGTGGGAAAAGACAAGCCTAACACATGAGCAACTTGAGGCCCCAGAATGTGGGGAGATCTGGTGGAGTCAGGGTGTGAGGATGGGGACATACTTTTGGAGATTGGGGAAGGGAAGGAGGAATGGGATGAAGAACAGTCAGAGAGCATACTGAGAGGGGCATAACAACTTGATTGTAAAAAAGAGATTAAAGAATAATAATAAAAATACATAAATAAATTAAATAAAAATAAAAAAGAAGGAAATAAAAGACTTTCCAGAATTCAATGAAATTAAAAGCAAAGCATACCCAATTTTATGGGATACAATAAATGCAGTGCATAAGAAGAAATGTCATAGCACTAAGGGGTTCCATAAAGAGACTATAATATTCTCGTACCAGCAGTTTAACAGTACAACTGATCCTCGAGGGAAAAAAGTGACACACTGAAGAGCAGTAGAAGGCAAGGAATAATCAAAATCAAAGCCAAAATTATTTAATTGGAAACAAGGTAAATAATATAAATAATCACAGAAACAAAGAGATGGTTCTTTGAAAAATCAATAAAATAGACCAATCATTAGTCATGGTAACAAAAAGACAGAGACAGTAACCATTTAAACAATATTAAATTCGAAAATTGAGATGTAACAACAGACAATGAAATAATTCAAAGAATTTTGAAGTCTTACTTCAAAAGCCTATATTCCACAAAATTGGAACATTAAAAGGAAATGGATGACTTTCTTAGCCAGATACTTACAAAAATTATATCAAGGTTGTGTAAACAATTTAAACAATCCCATAAACTATAAGATAACAAAAGTAGTCACTAAAAGGCTTCCAGCCAAATAAAGGCCAAGGCCTGATTATTTGAGGGCAAATATTCAAAGATGAGAAAAAGCAAATATTCTTCAAACCATTCAGCAAAATAGAAAAGGGACACTAAAATTGTCATTCTACTAGACCACAATCACCCTGATACCTAAAATACACAGACTCAACAAACTCAACAAAGTAAGAGAATTTCCAACCAATTCCTCTTATAAACATTAATGCAAAAGTGTCCAACAAAATGCTTGCAAACCAAATTCAGAAACATATAAAAAAAAATCCTGCACCATGATCAAGTAGCCTTCATCCCAGGAATGCAGAAATGCAGAAATGGTTCAGTATTTGAAAATCCTGAAATGTAATATACCATAATAATAAACTGAAAGAAAAAATTTGAATGATCATCTCATTAGATGATGCAAAGCCTGTCATAAAATTCAGTACCACTTCATTTTAAAAGCCTTAAAAACAATAAAATCAATATTCATGTGTTTCTTTCCCTATGGTTTCATTTATTTTTAGGGATAAAAAGCAAAAGAATGAATAAAATATGTGACTCAGAGATAAAAAGAAAAGACAAAACAGCTTATAGAGCACTCTGCTTGAGTGCTCAATGAGCCTATCCCAGATATAGATTAGGACACAGCCACACTGGTGAGACTGGTTGACAAATGGCATAATTTATGATTTTTTGGCCTGAAGAAACTAAATATAGGAAGTTCTAATTACTTTAGGAATTGTATACAACTGGGATATTTCACTTAGTAGATATGTGTTAAGGCTTTAAGAGGTTGTTTGGAGAGAATAGTCCTATTACCTCTTCTCTGTCATGGTCTAGGTACCTTGTTAGGAATACACATAATAAATAATTATCTCTCCTCAGAGACAACATTAACCATTATTTGGGAACTTTAGAGATTTTTGGAACAATTAGTGTCTTCTACTAAAGGGACTTAAGTTGTAAATGGAACTATAGGAAAAGTTTCTTTTCTTGTAACAACTAACCTAGTTGAGCATGAGACTGAACCACACTCATGAGGAATAGTACATCATGAACTTGTTTAGCCCATCCTGAAAATAAACAAGGGAAGAAAATACTTTGCAGGACAGATGCCTAGAAAAATCTTGAGAGACATTAGAGAAAGTGACCACCAGACTGACCATATCAATTAACATAGTATGTTTGGTTTTTTTTTTTTTTGTATTTTTATTTGTGTGTGTGTGTGTGTGTGTGTGTGTGTGTGTTTGTGTGTTTGTGTATGCAAGGTATTTTGAGAAAGAGAGAGAGGAAGAGAGAGAGAGAGCTGGGAAAAGAAAGGAATATCAACACATGAGGATTTCCTCAGTGTCATAACCAAAAAGGTATGGAGGATAACAGGAGTTAGCCAACCTCTTGCAGTCCAAAAAATAATCTTTTTCATTATATTCTGTCCAGGAGATGGAGAAAATGATGTTTTCTAGCCTGGGAAAGTAGTGTTTTAACAGAATATTGTATCAGTGGGGTAAATATGAAGTGAAATTTGCTGTTATGAACCTGACATGACTCTTTAGATTGATACTAATTAAAAAACGAGAATCAATCTGCTTTGTTTATATGTTTGCCTGTATCTCAGGGTATCATTGGTCTAGGGGCCGAAGTACCATAAGTTAAGAATAATCAGTGTCTGATTTCCCGCATAGGGTTTTGGACAAAATGCCATTTTATTCTCTAGCGCTAAAGCCTTCATTAGCCTTCACATACTTTATGTTGAAGTGTTAGTGTTTGGGTTTATTAAATCAATAGTTAAGTTCCTATGTGGAACTTATTGGAAAAGCCACAGTGAAAGAATGAGAAATCTCGTTAAAAGATATGCTGTTTCTATAATATAGATAGCTTCGTACTAATGAAATCTCCATCACATACTGTCTGTGATATCTTGGTAATTTCAAATAATATGGTCTCAATTTCTCATCTATAAAAGCATAAAGAAAATTTCTTCACTCTAAAATAATTGTTAAGATGAATTTAGGTAGTATATAAGTATAGAATAAAGTCAATCAGTCTATCAATGCTTTTATTATGAATAATATAGTTTCTATGCAAATAATTTTAAGATATAACAACATAATGACCTAAAATATAGTGTGATAAAATAAAATGAGTCAATAGGTTTAGACAAGATTAATCAACAGAAATATAACAGAGTCCCAGAATAAGGCAAAAACAAAAGCCTGTTCTTTTTCAGTGAGTCACAGAATGGGAGTGGATCTGGATGATATGGAAATTTAAGAACTTAGAGTAGAGGGAGTGTAATCTGCATTCAGATTACATTTGTGAGAAAAAAAGTTATGCTTAATTTAATAAAGAAAAAAGAAGGGACTAATTTGAGTAGTGGCATGGAACTGGCAGAAGGAATAAAATTCAGGAGAATAATGTTATTATATTTTAGTCAAAAACAAAATTGATTAAAATATTTTATTGAATTAAAAAAGAAAAAAATTATTTTTGGTAATTAGTCTGTAAAACCTCTCTTTTTCTCAGTTGACTAATTCTCATTTTACTTGATGCTTTCAATAGAATCAAAAAAAGAATCTGATATTTCATATAATTTAATAAAAATATAAATTATTCTACCGAAAAAAGGATAGTTTTAAATATTCAGAAAGAAATTATCCTCATGTTAATAAATATCATATGAATATGTATACCTGATACTGATTAAGATGCATGCAGGTAACCATCAGATTGCACCTGAGTCCCAAGTGGAAGATTTAGGGAAAGGACTCAAGAAGATGAAGGGGTTTGCAACCTCATAGGAAGAACAACAATAGCAACCAACCAAACACCAAAGAGCTCCCAGGAACTAAACCACCAATCAAACAGTACACATGTGTAGACCCATGGCTCTAGCTACATATATAGCAGAGGATGGCATTGTCTGGCATCAATAAGAGGAGAAGCCCTTGGTTCTGTGAAGTCTGTTTTCCCCAGTGTAAGGGAATGCCAGAGGGTCGAGGTGGGAGTGTGTGGGTGGGAGGCAGAGCATCCTCATAGATGCAGGATGAGGTGATGGAGATGAGAGAGGAGGGTACCTGAAAAGGGGGATAATTCTTGAAACGCAAATAAATGAACTATCCAGTAAAAATATTTGATGGTATTCTGAATTTCAGGAGAAGCAAACAAAGTCAACGAAAAAATTCTGAAAAAATTCAAGAAGAATCAAATAAATTTAAAGGGCTTAAATCAAGAATAGAAAATTTTCTGTATATTATATACAATACATGTTATACATTATATGATTTTATGTTATACATATTATATATGTGTACATATGTGCATATACATACATATACAGATATATGATCATAACAACTTTTAGTAAGAAACAGGCCATAAATATAGAAAAAAAGCAAGAATGGCTGTGTTGGAGTGTTTGAAGAGAAGAAAGAGATGTAAAAATGATGTCATTATGATATCCAAAAATAAAGAAAAAGTTCAAATAAAATGATCTGAGTGGAGATTTAAAGGTGTTAAAATCAACAACAAGAATCCTAGAGAAAGGAAAGGTAAGGTGTTCTAGGCAGGAAATGCAGAATTATTAGAAAATAAAATATTATTAAGCTGTCAATAATACATTAAAATAAGGCCAAAGAGGGAGAATGGGTTGTCACTATGCATTCTAGAATTGAACCATAAAATGGGAGCATAATATCAAAGTAAAGGAAACCCTATAGGCATTCCTGAAACTAAAAAGTGTAACACTGGTTGACAGAGCTACCATGCACAGATTTTTATCAAAGGGCTGATACATGAGGAAATTAAAGCCTTAAAATGCAATAATAAAAGAACTAATTCTGTGGAAATCACCATCCCTGAACTCAAGCTGTAATACAGAACAATAGTGATAAAAATGTATGGCATTAGTCCAGAAACAGGTGGGTCAATCATTGCAATAGAATTGAAGACACAGAAATGAACCTACACACCTATGATCTCTTGATCGTTGCAAAAGAAGCTAAAACCATCCAGTGGAAAAAGGACAACATTTTCAACAAATGGTGCTCGTTCAACGGGAGGTCAGCCTGTAGAAGAATGCAAATCAATCCATTTTAATCACCCTGTACAAAGCTCAAGACCAAGTGGATCAAGGACCTCCACATAATACCAGATACATTGAAAATAATAGAAGAAAAATGTGGAAGTGCCTTTGAATGCATGAGCACAGGGGAAGTTTTTCTGAACAGAATACCAATGACTTAGACTCTAAGATCAAGAATCAACAAATGTGACTTCTTAAAAATGCAAAGCTTTAGTAAGGCAAAGGACACAGTCATTAGGACAAAACAGCAACCAACAGATTGGAAAAAGATCTTTACCAATCCTACATCTGATAGAAGGATAATATCAAGTATACACGAAGAAATCAAGACTCTAGATAATCAAATAACCCTATTAAAATGGGGATAAAGGTTAAAAAAGAATTCTCAACTGAAGAATATTAAATGGCTGAGAGGAAACCTAAATAAATATTCAACATCCTTAGTCATCAGGGAAATGAAAATCAAAACAATCATGAGATTCTGCCTCACACTAGTCAGAATAGCTAAGATAAAAAAACTAAGGCAACAGCAGATGCAGGTGAGGATGGGGAGAAAGAGGAACACTCCTCCATTGTTTGTGGCATTACAAACTGGTACAACCACTCTGGAAATCAGTCTGGAGGTTCCTCAGAAGATTGGACATAGTACTACTTAAGGACCCAGCTATACCACTCTTGGGCATATATCCAAAAGATTCTCCAACATATAACAAGAACACATGCTTCACTATGTTCATCACCACCTTATTTATAATAGCTAGAAGCTGGAAAGTACTCAGTAGTCCCTTAATTCACTTATTCAGCTATTAAAAAATAATGAGATGATGAAATTCATAGGCAAATGGATGGAACTAGAAATTATCATGTTGAGTGAGTTAATCCAATAATGAAAACAACACATGGTATGCACTAACTGATTAAATAAGTATTAGCCCAACTGCTTGGATTATCCAAGTTGCAATCCACAGACCACATGAAGCTTAAGAAGAAGGATGAACAAACTGTGATTGCTTCAGTCCTTCTTAGCAGGGGGAACAAAAATTTTCATAGGTGAAAATATGGAGCAAAGTTTGGAGCAGAGACTGTAGAAAAGGCCATCCAGAGACTTCCCCATTTGGGGATCTAGCCTATATATATATCAATCCCAGACAATATTGCTGATGCCAAGAAACACATGCTAAGAGGAGCCTGATATAGTTGTCTCCTGAGAGGCTCTGCCAGAGCATGACAAATATAAAAATGAATGTTCACAGTCAACCATTGAACTAAGAAGGAGGTCCTCAGTGGAGGGGTTAGACAAAGGATTGAAGCAAACCCATAAAAATAATACCAACCATCCAGAGCTCCCTAGGACTAAACTATCATCCAAAGAGTACACATGGACAGATCCAGAGCTCTGGCTTTATATGTAACAGAGGATGGACTTGTTAGGCATCAATAAGAGGCAACGCCCTTGGTCCTGCCAAGGCTAGATGCCCCGGTATAGGGTAATGCCACTGCAGAGAGTTGGGAAAGAATGGATGGTTGGATGGTGGAACATCCTCATAGAAGCATTGGGTAAGGAGGATGGGATGGGCGCTTATGGATGGAAAACTTGTTAATGGGATAACATTTAAAATGTAATTTAAAAAATATCCAATAAGAAAAGAAAAATAAAGTAAAAATATTCTATTCTACACATAATTAAATATTTCCCAATCTGATAAATTATTGGGCATTATTATTTTCTTGATAATAAATCCTATCATGGGAGTTAAAAATAAATCAAGACTTTAACTGGTGCTTAAAATCAAGGAACTGGCAACGATTTTTAAACCTTACTTTTGATGATTTATGTAATGCTTTAACCTCTCTTTTAGCCCAACATCCACCAGAGGTAGGGGAAATCAAATAACATGAGGGACAAAGTCCTGGTTTTAAAGAATCTTTGGAGTAACTCTCATTTTTGATGTCTGGAAATCTGCGGTTCAGCTCACAGGTTAACAGTGGCAGCTCAATTCACTCACAAACACCTCACTGATACATCAACAGTCCAGTTCAGTAGACTTGGGATAGCAAACATGACTCAGCAGTAGTGGCACTACCTAGCAGACACAGTCAGGCCTCAGGCTCAGCAGAAGGGGCTTGCAGGAATGCCAGGAGAATGTATAGGCTGTGCCTCTCTCAGAGAAGTGAAGATCAGTCAAGGTGCAAGACAAACTAGCATCGTACAACTAGCTCTATAAGCAAGCCAAAATCAGGTTCTGTCAATCAGCCCATGTCCATGGAAGCAGACAGAAACTTTAGCACACCACCAGAAGTTTTGGTGTGTTTCTCTCTATGGAGTCCCAACAAATGTAGCTCAACTATGTAATGTAAGGTGAAGCAATACATATATCATTAGTGAAAAATCCCTCATCACATGTCATTTTATGTGCTTCCATTAGGAGAACATCCTTTTTCCTCTGTCTTCTATAGCTAAATGTTCCCTTACACATCTGCCTTAGCCTTTCATCTGTGTCCACTTTAAAGAAAAGTTGTGTCTCATGTTTGCCCCAGCAATATACCATCCAACACAACTGCCATTCCAAAGACCCCTTAAAATTTCCACTTCATTGAGTAGAGTGTTGTTCAACTTCCATGTGTATGTGGGATTTCTGTTGTTATTGTTAATATTGAAGACCAGCCTTAGTCAATGATGATCTGATAGGATGCATGGGATTATTTCCATCTTCCTGTATCTGTTGAAGCCTGTTTTTGACTGATTTTATGGTCAATTTTGGAGAAGTTACCATGAGGTGCTGAGAAGAAGGTATATCCCTTTGTTTTAGGATAGAATGCTTTATAAATATCTGTTAAATCCTTTTGGTTTATAACTTCTGCTAGTTTCTCTATATCTCTGTTTAATTTCTGTTTCCATGATCTATACCTTGATGAGAGTGGGGTGTTGAAATCTCATACTAGTATTGTGTGAAGTACAATGTGTGATTTGAGTTTTAGTAAGGTTTCTTTTATAGATCAGATGGGTTTAGTGCAGAAATCTTTCAGACATTCATAGAAGACCTCATACCAATACTGTCCATACTTTTCCACAAAATGGAAACAGATGGAGCAATACCAAATTCTTTCAACGAAGCCACAATTACTCTTATACCTAAACCACACAAAGACCCAACAAAGAAAAAGAACTTCAGAATAAATTCCCATATGAATATTGATGAAAAATACTCAATACAATTCTTCTATCTGAGAATACATCAAAATGATAATCCATCAGGAACCAGTAGGCTTCATCTCAAGGATTCAGGGATGGTTTAATATATGGATATTCATCAATTTATTCCACTATATAAAAACTCAATGAAAAAAATCACATGATCATCTCATTAGATACTGAGAAACCATTTGACAAAAGTCAACACCCCTTCATGATAAAAGTCCTGAAAAGATCAAGAATTCAAGGCCCATATCTAAGCATAGTAAAAGCAATATACAGCAAATCAGTAGTTAACATCACACTAAATGGTGAGAAACATGAAGCAATCCCACTCAAATCAGGGACTAGGTAAGACTGCACACACTCTTCCTAATAATTCAATATAGCACATGAAGTTCTAACCAGAGCAATCAAACAACGAAAGGAGGTCAAAGGGATATAAATTGGAGGAGAAGAAGTGAAAATATCACTTTTTGCAGATGATATGATAATATACTTAAGTGACCCCAAAAGTTCCAGCAGAGAATTACTAAACCTGATAAACAAATTCACGAAAATTCAGGGTATAACATTTACCCACACAAATCAGTAGCCTTCCTCTACTCAAAGGCTAAACAGGCTGAAAAAGAAATTAGGGAAAGGACACCCTTCACAATAGTCCCAAATAATATAAAATATCTTGGTTTGACTTTAACCAAGAAAGTGAAAGATCTGTATGAAAACTTCAAGTCTCTGAAGAAAGAAATTGAAGAAGATATCAGAAGATGGAAAGATCTCCAATGCTCATGGATTGGCAGGATTAATATAGTAAAAATGGCCATTTTTCCAAAAGTAATCTACAATGTAATCCCCATCAAAATCCTAGTCAATTCTTTATAAATATAGAAAGAGCAATTTACAAATTTATTTAGAACAACAAAAAACCCAGACTAGCAATAATAATACTCAACAATAAAAGAACTTTTGGGGGAATCGCGATCCCTGACCTCAAGCAGTATTACAGAACAATAGTCATAAAAATTGTATGGTATTGGTACAGAGACAGGGATATAGAGCAGTGGCACGAATTAAAGACCCAGAAATGAACCCACACGCCAATGGTCACTTGATCATTGACAAGTGAGCTAAAACTAACCAATGGAAGAAAGATAACATTTTCAAAAAAAAAAAGGTGCTGATTCAACTGGAGGTCAACATGTAGAAGGATGCAAATCAATCCAGTCTTATCACCCTATGCAAAGCTCAAGTCCTAGTGCATCAAAGACCTCCATATCAAACCAGATACACTCAAACTAGTAGAAAAAATGTGGGGAAGGATCTTGAACACATGGGCACTGGGGAAAATTTCCAGAACAAAACACAAATGGCTTATGCTCTAAGATCAAGAATCGATAAATGAGACCTCATAAAGCTGCAAAGCTTCTGTAAGACAAAGGATACTGTCATTAGGACAAAATGACAACCAACTATTGGGAAAAGATCTTTTCCAGTCCTACATCTGATAAAGGGCTAATATAAAAAATATACAATGAATTCAAGAAGTTAGACTCCAGAGAGCCAAATAACCCTATTAAAAATGGGGTACAGATCTAAACAAAACATTCTCAGAATATCAAATGGTCAAAAAGCACCTAAAGAAATGTTCAAAATACTTAGTCATCAGGGAAATGCAAATCAAAACAATCCTGAGATTCCACCTCACACTTGTCAGAATGGCTAAGATAAAAAATTCAGGTGACAGCAGATGCTGGCAAGAATATCAAGAAAGAGGAACACTCCTCCATTGCTGGTGTGACTACAAACTGGTATAACCACTCTGGAAATCAATCTGGAGATTCCTCAAGAAATCAGACATTCCACTCCCTGAGGACCCAGCTATACCTCTCTTGGGCATATACCCAAAAGATGCTCCAACATACAAGAAAGACGCATGTTTCATTATGTTCACGGCTGCCTTATTTTTAGTAGCCAGAAGCTGGGAATAACCCAGATGCCCTTCACCAGAGAAATAGATTAAAAAATGTGGTACATCTGTACAATGAAGTATTACTCAGCTATCAATCAATGACTTCATGAAATTCATAGGCAAATGGAATGAACTAGAAAATATCATCCTGAGTGAGGTAACCCAATCACAAAAAGAACATACTTAGTGTGTACTCATTCATAAGTGGATATTTGCCCAACAGCTCGAATTACCCAAGATCCAATCCACAGACCAACGGGAGCTAAAGAAGAAGGGTGACGAAAAGTGTGGATGCTACACTCCTTCTTTAAAGGGAGAACAAAAATATTCATTGGAGTGGAATTGCAGGCAAAGTTTTTTACAGAGACTGAAGGAATAGCTATGCTAAGCCTGCCCCACATGTGGCCCATGTATATACAGCCACCAAAATTAGATAAGATTGATGAAGCCAAGAAGTGCAAGCTTACAGGAACCGGATATAGATCTCTCCTGGAAGACACAGCCAGAGCATGTCAAATACAGAGGCAAATACTAGCAGCAAACCCCTGAACTGAGTATGGGACCCCCACTGGAGGAATTAGAGAAAGGATTGAAAGAGCTGAAGTAGCTTGCAACCCCATAAGAACAACAATGCCAACCAACCAGAGCTCCCAGGCACTAAGACACTATCCAAAGACTATACATGAATTGACTCATGGCTCCAATTGCATATGTAGTAGAGGATGGCCCTGCTTGGCACCAATGGAAGGAGAAAACCTTGGTCCTGGAGAGGTTGAACCCCCCCCCAGTGTAGGGGAATGTTGGATGGGGGACAGGAAGGAGGGTGGATGTGGAGGGGAACATCCTTATAGAAGAAGGGAAGGGGGAGGAGATAGGGGGTTATGGACAGGAAACTGGAAAAGAGAATAACATTTGAAATTTAAATAATAAAGTACCCAATTTTTAAAAAAGGATGTTGAATATTCCTTTAGGTGCTTCTCTGCCATTCAATATTCTTCAGTTGAGCATTCTTTGTTTAGCTCTATCCCCCATTTTTATTAGGGTTATATGATTCTCTGGTATCTAACTTCTTGAGCTCTTTGTAATTATTGAATATTAGCCCTCTGTTAGATGTAGGATTGGTAAAGGTCCTACAATTCCAATTCTACAGATTGGACATTTACAATGTCCTTTGTCTTACAGAAGCTTTGGACATTTATGAGATCCCATTTGTCACTTATTGTTCTTAGAGTATATGCCATTGTTTTTCTGTGGAGGTCCTTGATTCACTTGGACTTGACCTTTGTACCAGCTGACATGAATGGGTCAATTTGCACTCCTATAACATGCAGACCACCAGTTGAACCAGCACCATTTGCTGAAAATACTGTGTTGTTTTGCACTGGATGTTTTAGCTCCTTTGTCAAAGATCAAATGATCATAGATGTTTGGGTTCATTTCTGAGTCTTCAATTCTCTTCCGTTGATCTACCTGACTGTCTCTGTACAAATAGCATAAAGGTTTAATCATCATTGGTCTGTAATATAGATTGAGGTTGGGGACTGAGATTCTCGAAGCAGTTCTTTTATTGCTGCAGTTTTAGATATCCTTGGATTTTTTATCTGTAATGAACTAGCACATTGCTCTTTCCAACTATATGAAGAATTGAGTTGGAATTTTGAGGGGTATTGCATTGAATATGTTAATTGCTTTTGGCAAAATGGTCATTTTTTTTACTATATTAATCCTGACAATTTATGAGCATGGGAGATATTTCCATATTCTGAGATCTTTGATTTCTTTCTTCAGAGACTTGAAGATCTTGTCATACAAATCTTTCACTTACCAAGTAATGGATGGTAAGACATTCATTTTTGTGAAGCATGTTGTTTCCCTAATTTCCTTCCCAGACTGTACATCCTTTGAGTAAAGGAAGGCTAATGATTTGTTTGATTTAATTTTATATCTAGCCAGTTTGCTGAAGGCTTTTTTTATCATGTTTAGAACTTATGAGGTGAAATTTTTGTTTTCATTTAAGTATACTTTCATATCATCTGCAAATAGTGATATTTTGACTTCTTCCATTCCAATTTGTATCCCTTTGAGCTCTTTTTGTGTTCTAATTACTCTAGCTAGGACTTCAAGTACCATATTGAATAGGTAGGGAGAGAGTGGGCAGCATTGTCTAGTCCCTGATTTTAATAGGATTGCTTCAAGTTTTTCTCCATTGTTTGATGTTGGCTACTGTTTTGTGGTATATTACTTTTGCTGTTTAGATATGACCCTTGAATTTCTGATATTTCCAAGACTTTAAAATAAAGGGATGCTGAGTTTTCTCAGCATCTGTCTTAGTTAGGGTCTTATTGATGTAAAAAGACACCATGACCAATGTAAGGTTTGTAAAAGGCAACATTTAAGTGGGGCTAGCTTACAGCTTCAGAGGTGCAGTCCATTGTCATCAAGACAGCAGCATGGCAGCATTGCAGTATCCAGGCAGGCATGGTGCAGGAGGAGTTGAGTTCTATATATTCACCCAAAGGAAGCTACAAACAGAACCAGCATGCTAGGAGAAAATGGAAGGAGGGTCTCCAAGCCCACCCTCACAGTGACATACTTCCTCCAACGAGGCCACACCTTCTAATAGTGCCATTACCTGGACCAAACATATGCAAACCATCACACCATGTGGTTTTTTTCTTTGAGTTTGTTTATACATTGGATTTATGTTGAAGGATTTCCATATATTGAACCATCCCCGCTTCCCTGAGATGAAGCCTACTCGATCCTGATGAATGATGATTTCCATGAGTTCTTGGATTTGGTTTGCAAGAAATATACTGAGTATTTTTGCATCGATATTCATAAGGGAAATTTGGTCTGAATTCTTTTACTTTGTTGTGTCTTTATGTGGTTTAGATATACGTGTAATTGTTGCTTCAAAGAAAGAATTGGGTAATGTTCCTTCTGCTTATAAGTTGTGGAATAGTGTGGACTGTAATAGTATTAGGTTTTCTTTGAAAGTCTGATAGAATTCTGCACTAAATCCATCCAGTCCTGGGCTCCTTTTGGTTAGGAGACTTTTAATAACTGCTTCTATTTCTTTAGGAGTTATGAGACTATTTAGCTGGTTTATCTGATCCTGATTTAATTTTGTTACCTGGTATCTCTCTATAAAATTGTCCATTTCATCCAGAATTTCCAGTTTTGTTGAGTACAAACTTTTGTAGTGGGATCTAATGATTTTTTGAAATTTCCTCACTTTCTCTTGTTATGCATTACTTTTCATTTCTGAGTTTGTGAATTTGGATATTCCCTATTCTCTCTGGTTAGCCTGGCTAAGGGTTTATCTATCTTATTGATTTTTTTTCAAAGAACCAGCTCCTGATTTTGTTGATTCTTTGTATAGTTCTTTTTGTTTCTGTTTGGTAAACTTTAGTCCTGAGTTTTATTATTTCCTGCATTCTAGTCCTCTAGTGTGTATTTTCTTCTTTTTGACTAGTGCTTTAGGTGTGCTGTCAAGCTGCTAATGTATGTTCTCTCCAGGTTCTTTTTGGAGACACAAAGAGCTATGCATTTTCCTCTTTCCCCTGCTTTTATTGTGTCCCATAAGTTTGGGTATGCTGTGCCTTCATTTTCTTTAAATTCTAAAAATTCTTTAAGTTCTTTTTTATTTCTTCCTTGACAAAGTTAACTTAGAGTGGAACATTGTTCAGCTTCCATGTATGTGTAGCTTTTCTGATGTTTTTTTGTAATTGAATACCAGCCATAGTCCATGGAGATCTGATAAGATCATGGGATAATTTCAATATTATTATATCTGTTGAGGCCTAGTATGTGATCAATTACATGGTCAGTTTAGGAGAAGGTATCATGAGGTGCTGAGAAGAAAGTATATTTTGTTTTAGGATGAAATGGCATATAGATATCTGTCACATCCATTTAGTTCATAACTTCTGTTAGTTTCTCTGTGTCTGTTAAGATTCTGTTTGCAAAGCCCATTGATGAGACTGGTGTGCTGAAGACTCCAACGATTATTGTGTGTGATGCAACATATGCTTTGAGCTTTAATAAGGTTTCTTTTATGAATGTAAATATCCTTGCATTTGGAGCATAGACATTCAAAATGGAGAGTTCATCTTGGTAGATTTTTCTTTTGATGAATATGAAGTGCATTTCCTTATCCTTTTTGATAATTTTTGGTTGAAAGTAAATTTTATTCAATATTCAAATAGCTACTCCACCTTGTTTCTTGGAATTATTTGCTTGGATTTTTTTTCTAGCCTTCCTCTCTGAGGTAGGATCTTTGTAACTAAGGTGTGTTTCCTGTATGCAGCAAAATCCTGGGTCCTCTTTATGTATCCAGTCTGTTAGTCTATGTCTTTTTGGGAAATTGAATCCATTGATGTTAAGAGACATTAAGAAATAATGATTTTTGCTTCCTATTATTTTTGTTGTTAGAGGTAGAATTATGTTTCTGTGGTATTTTCCTTTTGATTTCCTTTGGGGTTTGTTACAAGAAGATTACTTTCTTGCTTTTCGTAGGGTGTAGGTTACCTCCTTGTGTTGCAGATTTCTATTATCCTTTGTAGGGCTGGATTTGTGGAAAGATAATGTGTAAATTTGGTTTTTTTTCATGGAATATTTTGGTTTCTTCATCTATTGTTATTGAGCATTTTGCTGGGTATAGTACCCTTGGTGGCATTTGTGTTCTCTTAGGATCTCAGTGGCACCTGTCCAGGATCTTCTAGCTTTCATAGTCTTTGTTGAAAAGTCTGGTGTAATTCTGTAGGTCTGACTTTACTTGACCTTTTTCCCTTAATGCTTTTAATATTCTTTCATTATTTTGTGCATTTGTTTTTTTGACTGTTATGTGATGGGAGGAATTTCTTTTCTGGTCCAGTCTATTTGGAGTTCTGTAAGCTTCTTATATGTTCATGGGCCTCTCTTTATTTAGGTTTGAGAAGTATTCTTCTTTAATTGTGTTGAAGATACTTAGTGGTCATTTAGGCTGGGAATCTTCAGTATCTTCTATACCTAGTATTCTTTTTTTCTTTTATTGGATGTTTTTAATTTACATTTCAAATGTTATTCCCTTTCCCAGTTTCCCAGACATAAGCCCCCTATTATTCTGAGGTTTGGTCTCTTCATTGTTTCCTGAATGTTTTGGGTTAGGAGCTCTTTAATTTTACATTTTCTTTGACTGTAGATGCAATGTTTTCTATGGTATCTTCTGCCCCTGAGATTCTCTCTTGTGTCATTGTATTCTGTTTGTAATGCTTGCATCTGTGATTCCTGATCTCTTTCCTAGGTTCTCTTTCTCCAGGGTTGTCTCCTTTTGTGATTTCTTAATTGTTTCTATTTCCATTTTTAGATCCTAGATGTTTTTGTTCAATTCCTTTACCTGTTTGATTGTGTTCTCCTATATTTTTTAAGGGAGTTATTCATGTCCTTCTTAAAGTCCTGTACCATCATCATGAGATTTGATTTTAACTCTGAATCTTAATTTTCAAATGTGATGGGGAATCCGGGGCTTGATTTAATGGGAGAACTGGGTTCTAATGATGCCAACTAGTCTTGGTTTCTGTTGCTAATATTTCTGCACTTGCGTCTTGCCATCTGGTTATCTCTAGTGCCTGCCCTAGGTGTCTCGGATTGAAGCCTTCTTGGTCTTGTGATCTTGGTCTTGCCAGAATTTCTCAGATTCCAGGTGTTTTTGTGATCTTGTGATTCTGGGATCCTGTAATTCTATGATCCTGTGATCTTGAGTGTGTCAGAGCTCCTGGGATTGAAGACTCTTCTGAGATACTGAAGTCTTGGTATGACCAAACCTCCTGAGGTCCTGTTTTGTCAGAGCTCCTGGGAGTCAAGCTTTGTTTGGGTGTTGCAGGAGTGGGTTGGGGGAGGCCAGAGTCCTGAGTTTGCTATGGGCACAGTTACATGCTGGAAGAAATCCATGCCTATTGGTGGGTAGAGAGTTGTGTTTCCCTTGTTGCTATGTGGGTCCCAGTTATGCTGGGTGTTAGAGAAGTTGTGGCTTCAACTGTGACCTTTATTGTGTCAGTGCTCTAGTGATCTTGGGTGTGTCTGATTTCCTAGGAGTTGGGCTTTTTTGGTCATCCTGTTCTCCTGTGATACTGGGCCTGTTAGAGCACCTGTGTTCCTTCGATTCTAGGCATGTTAGAGCACCTGGATGGTGGGCTTCCATATTTGTATTTCATTACATAAATAACAACTATTAATTTCCCACCTGCGAATGTAAGCATCAAGCTCTGTTAAATTTTTAATTACTCAAAAGTGATAATAGGCACTAGCATTAGTTGTAGTCCTCACTGTGGCCAAGTGGATTGCTTCATACCCATGTTCTTGTAGTCATAACTAACTGTAGCCAAAACTATTAATGATATCAATACATTGTATATATCCATAAAATTTTTCATAAAATAAATACAAAATAATCAGACATTATTTTTAAGAAAGCAAATTGTAGACATTCACACTGATGCACACCTATTATTATGTTCTACAAAATTATGTTCTAAATTGAGATGAAAAATTTTAGACTTTTTTGTTTGTTTGTTTGTTTGATGTATTGAAATATATCATGTATACTTCCTGGCCTAGAACCTACTACATGATGGAAGGTGATGCTGTATTCCTATCCCTACTAAATCTGTATCCTGACTGCTAATATTTCACCTTGTACTATCATACCTGGCTCTGGATCTTGTAGTACTGTACATCAAGTCCAGACCTTTATACATTCTATGCAGTACCCTACTATCTAATTTATCTGTATCTTGAACCTTAGATGGCAATTTCAGAGACATATTGTTTTATTTATTCATGCTTCTTTTTGTATGTTCCTGTATGAATAAGTGGACTCACCTGTGGATGCACAGAAGCCAAAATAGAAGGGAACATCAGCTGAATTCCTGCACCTTGATCTGCTTATTTCTCTGAGAAAAGAATTGGACCTGGTGCTTATCTTGTCTGGGTAAGCCTGAAAGCCAATAAACCCCAGTGAGTTCCCTGTTGTTTTGAACTCAAATCTAAAGTGACAAGTGTTGATGAGTATTGGAGTGCTAATTCAAATCCTTATAATTTTACATCAAGAGCTTTCAAGCCATTTTCCAGACCTGAATTTTATTTTTAGTACTCAACTTAGGGTTCTTTACAGGACTAGTTAATGAAGATGACCAGAGACAAGGTAATTAATCGATTCTGCACAAAAGAAATAAAATAATATAAAGCATTCAGTAATTGTCTTTCTTACTCTGCATCTTAAGTTATGATTATCTCAAGTTCATTCCACTTTGCCACAAATGATATGATATAATCTTTATCCCTGAAAAAATTTCCCTGTGTACATACAGCACATTTTTATACACTTATCCATTGTGAGGCACATCCACTTCATCCATAATTTAAGTATTTTGAATATTGTTATAATAAACAAGATCGTGAAGATATATCAGTGTATGCTGTTTTGTTTCTCTGAGAATATACACAGGAGTGGTCTTGCTGGATTAGGTGGTAGTTCTATTTTTGTTTCCATTAAATACTTTTACTTTTAACTGTTAGGCCACAAACTGGTAGGTTTTATTATGCATTTCCATAAATACTTTATTTTGTTGGTTCTTCCCCACTTCTTTTGTCACTCCTTATCTCCTTTTTACTATTATGAGCTTTTCTGTTTCCATGAGTAGTAGAATTATATTTCTTGTACTGTAAAGAGGCATGGAAGTTTTGTGAGGCTGCACTGAACCCATAGACCATCTTGAAAACATGTGCAAGACATAAATTCTTGTTATCTTAAGCCACCATGACTTCGTATGATTTATCTGAGTAGATAAATCTACCATACCTCAACTTAAATTTTATCCCCACAAATTCAATTTTTCTACCAACAGATGTTCAGTGTTTCTTTTCCAAACATATGTGAGGTATAAAAATAAGGAAGGTACCTGCATTATTGTCTTTTCTAATATACATTGAAATGTGATTTATTTAGTAACAAATATTCATTTTTTTCAAAACACACTTTCATTTGTTTTAGATTCATACTAAGCTTTCATATCACTTTGATCTGTTTTTCTCTAATGTTATTTTTATTATTTTTGGTTTTCATGAGTAATTCATACTTCACTGTTTCCAGTTGGAGTATTTTATTCTTGATAATACATAATGTTTAGAACAAATCTTCACACAATTAATGAAAACAATACCGTTCATAATGCTTAATGATACTCAATTTTCCAGTTCACTATAAATTCTAGTACATGTTTCTTTGTCTATTTAAATAAATTAATCAATTTATCCTTCAGAATTCTTTGGTAACAAGGGATCAGCAGTCACAGAGCTACCTTCTTCTGGGAGATGGTACCTATGATGCAAGGCTCTGAATGACAAATCCATTTGCTCCTCCTGTGACTTTTTCGGGAGATAGTATACCAAAGCTCAATCCCATAGGAACAGTCTGCCCCAAATCACTGTTTTTTTCAAGCTGGTTGACAAGAGTAATAAGTTAGCATATCTAGGTTCTTTCTTTTGCAGGAACACCAGAAGAGACAGACCTATTATATTTTATTTCTCCTCACATTGAAGGTGAGAGAAATTCTTTTTTCTATCCTTTGATTTTCAAAGTTCTGATACCATTAGAAATGTAATGATCTTATAAATAGACTCTAGCATTTCAAATATCCTTTGGCCCAGAAGTCAGTGATCCTTTGAATTCACTTAAAAGTCCAGTTACTTCAACTAAAATATTAACGACCAATCTTAAATAAATGCTAATGTATGATATATTTAAATTTGGTAAGTTTACAGTTTAATAGCATCTTTGTTCTCCTGTGAGGCTCAACTAATCTTCTTCTGTGAAGTGGATATTTATTGCTAATATCATAACTAAAGCAGGTAAAAAAATAAACAAATAAAATGTGCATTGCTCACCTTCATAGGTTTCATGTTTCAATGCAAATGTGTTCAGTTCCATATTTTACTTAGCACAACACTTTTCAGTTAGGATTAGTTTCAAGTCTTTAAAAGCAAGGAAAGGGGAATTTGTCTGAAGCAAACTTCTCAATGTCTTATGGTAATATTATTAGGAGAGTAAGAATCTAATTGATATCTTCAATATATAAAATAAATAACCTCCCTTTTCTATATAATAATAATTAGACACTAGCAGTGGTATTCCAACTTAGATTGTCTGGATCTTGAGAATATAAAGAGATAAAGAAAAACATTCTCGTATTCTTCTTGTTAGTGATCCTCTGCTTCTTTAAAAGATGAAAGATGAAGAAAAACAAGCATAAATTGTGACACACATTTATACCATGGTGTTAAATGTATTAAAAATAAATGAGAAAGAATACTTCGGACTAAGACGATAATTACTTGATAGATGAATTGCTTTTGTAGAGAAAATATGCCACTCTTTGGAAGAGACAGAGTAGATAGAAGTCATTCAAGTGACAGTTTCAGTTGATCACAAAATAAAATTTTAGAAAATTCTACCTTCTCATTCTGAAGCATGACTTGGAAATTTCATGAATGTATTGTACATTGGAGATGTCCTAATATTCATTATCTTCCTTAAAAATTGAAATACTCATTAAAAGTATACTAGATATTTTCTGAAGTCCCTACCAGATCTAAGAATTCATAACCTCTCATAAAACAAATGTGAATATTTAATTAACTACAGTATTCTTATTTTATAAGGTTGCCCGATTTCAATACAATTGCCAGATTTCACTATTCTTGCATGGACTTCAAAGCCCTCCAAACTAAGACAGGTAGTAGACTAGCCCTTAGATTTTTGTTTATGCTAGACACTAAAACACTCTGTTCTTAAGCAATAAACTGTTTTCTAAAGTATAGCTCAAATATAAATATGTTATTTTTATAAGGTTCCTTAAAAATATTGTACTGTGAAAACATCTTAGAAGTTAAAATAAAAATTACATTTTAAAGAATGTTTATCTATTCAATGTGCAGTAATTTTATTTAATAAAATATAAATAATTTTAAATGGTTATCCTTGAACTTACAGATGATTATAAGGTTTTGCTTTATTGTCTTTCTTAATATAGACTCTGATATTACCATCCCACTTAATTTCAATATAGTACTTTGAACAAAGTATAAATATCATCCCTATTTTTCTTGGAAAATTTGAAAGAAAGAGAAGTTACACATTTCCTAACATCATAGACCAGTTGATAGAATTATTATACTCATATAGTACTCTCCTCCAGGTACTGAAGTGAAATAGGTGAAGTGCTAAATATCATGAGATATTCTTTAAATTATTTTTAAAATTTAGAAGAAGAGAAAGTAAATGAAGCAGAGACCACTCATTAGCTCTAAAAATAACAGAAATCCGTCTTTGCCCAAGATACATGTAATATTGACATGAAATTATGTAAATAATATTTGTGATGATGAGAGGTAGTTGGAAACAGATTTCTTTTTAGAGGTTTATATTGACTAATGGTCAGTATTAAAATGTGTTAATTTAAATTAAAACTACAGGACACCACTTTTGCTGTTCCTAGACACTGGTTGATATCTAAAAAGAAGTAGAATGTGTATTTTTTATGAGTCATACATGTTTAAAGAAACTTTAGGGTGATGTAAATTTATTTTGTTCCGCTATGCTTTTTGAGGAAAGTAATTCTTCCTTTAGAGTTCACATTTCTCTGGGGAAATGAAGAGAGGTATGGGCAAAGGCCTGGATTCATCTTCTACAGTATTATACAAACTCAGAGAGAGTTTTCTTGGGTTTCTAGTAGTTTTGTTTATGTTTTTAATGTGTAAGGATGAAACATAAGGAAAAATACAAAAGGGTTGTTGCCATATGTGAAGGATTGTATGCCCTAGAAGACACACACACACACACACACACACACACACAATTTTATATATATGAAATATAATAACATTAAGTGTATGAATGGATAAAGGAATAGAATTCTTCCTTAACATTCTCATATGGTTTTGGACTGAGGAATTCCTTGATGCTTAGAATTAAGTTTATTGGAAGAATTTAATTGTTATTGAATGCCTTCTGAAAACACCTTTCTGTATTCATCCATTTCCTCTGATGCTTTTGATTATTAGTCTTTTATTATCAAAGTGCAAGTATAAATTAACATGTAGATTTACATGTGAAAAATTTAATAAAAATAAAAAGTCTAAAAGATACACTCTGTTTCTTTTGCATATCCATATTTTGTTAATGAATTATAATCATTGACTATAATAAATTAATATATCACCAATCTAACAGAACTTTTTCTGATGTAAAGAGAATATTTGTAGATTCAATGACTTGGGAGAACCACTCAGTACTGATGGAATTTGTGTTCCTTGCCTATCCTAATCACCTAGAACTACGTATGCTCTGCTTCCTTGGAGTAAGCCTGGCTTATGCATTGATCATCTCTGGGAATATTCTCATTGTGGTATCCATCCAGACAGAAACCCGTCTACATGCACCCATGTACTATTTCTTGGGAAGCTTATCAGGTATAGAACTATGTTACACTGCAGTGGTGGTACCTCACATCCTGACAAACACCCTGCAGTCAGAGAAGACCATTACTCTGCTGAGCTGTGCCACCCAGATGGTCCTTTTCATTGGACTTGGCAGTGCTGATTGCTTCCTCTTAGCTTCCATGGCCTATGACAGATATGTTGCCATCTGTCATCCCTTGCAGTACCCTCTTTTCATGACTGTAACTCTTTGTGTTCGCTTGGTTGTGGCTTCTGTGATCATTGGCATGGTCTTGTCCTTACAGCTTGTGATCTTCATCTTTTGTCTACCATTCTGTCAGGACAGAGGAATAGAACATTTTTTTTGTGATGTGCCACCAGTGATGCAACTTGTGTGTGCCACGAGTCATATCTATGAGCTTTCTGTGCTAGTGGCTGCTGCCCTAGCCATAGTTGTGCCTTTCTTTTTCATTGCCACCACCTATGCCTTGATAGGAGCTGCTGTGCTCAAACTCCACTCAGCAACTGGCCGTCACAGGGCCTTTAACACCTGTTCCTCCCACCTCACTGTGGTGTTGTTGCAGTATGGCTGTTGTGCCTTCATGTACCTGCGCCCCAAGTCTAGTTTCCATCCCAAACAAGATCAATTCATCTCCCTGGTATACACACTGGGAACCCCATTCCTCAATCCTCTTATCTACACTCTGAGAAACAATGAAATGAAAGGTGCCATAGAGAAAGTACTTACCAGAAATTATTTCTCCCAGAAAATTGTACAATAGGAAACATCCCACATAATAAGGTTTAGTCCTAGCCAAAACAAGCCACTGAGCTACGAAAAATTATTGTCATTGCTGATATTGAAATTATTTCCACAGTAACAATAAACATAAGCTACTTAAATGTTCACATATGTATGGTGATATTCTTTACTATGTGCTACTTTTAGACTGGGTGATTATATTTATAAAAAAGATATAAGCAAACACATGCAGAAAGTAATGTTAAGTGGCAAGTATATGATTTTATTGAACTAGGCATTAGAAAAGCTTATTCCATAAATTTTAGATTAAAATTTTGAAATAACAAAATTTTATCTGGCACTTGAGAGCCAGGAAAGTGAGAAATACTTAAACATTATTAATTGCAGAGGCCATTATCACTAAGATACCTAGAAATAAGAATAGCTACAGTGTTTTAGAATCCAATGAGAATGGGACTCGGAATAGAATTGATTAGTGGATTGATAGTTTTGATTGAAATAAAGGCCTATGGCTCCAGCTGCATGTGTTGCAGAGGATGGCCTTGTTGGGCACCAGTGGAAGGAGAAGTCCTTGGTCCTGACAAGGTTGGACCTCCAGTGTAGGGGAAGGTCGTGGGGGGAGAGGGGTGGATGGGGAGGGGAACACCCTTATAGAAGAAGGGGAAGGGGATGGGATAGGGGGCTTATGTCTTGGAAGCCGGAAAAAGGGAATAACTTTTGAAATGTAAGTAAAAAATAGCCAATAAATGGGGGGAAAAGGAATCATTTAACCAATAAGACCACATGAGAAAAATCCTGGGATGAAAGTACCATAACCTCCCTGGTATCTCTTGCTCAGTCCTGTACTGGGAAACCCAGCTGGATGCCAGAGTATCTGGTATCTGTGTGACTTTAACAGGAAGCCCATCTTTTGAGAAATAAGCTGTATAGAGAGGGACATTGAAGATTGGCAAAAAACAGAATGACTCAAGATTTTCATTGTAGTATTATATGTAAAACTAAAATTATGTTCTCTAATAAAATTATTTTTAAATAAATTTTGTATGAGAAACTTGATTCTGGTTTTGTTTTAGGATGCTACGTATTAATACTGTTATCATTAAGTGCTTACAGTGTTCAAAAATTAGGAATATTACAGGGAGCATATAACACACATATTTATTAACATACCTTATCAATTTGTCTTCAAAATATTTTTATTATAATAAAAATTCTTTCCATAGAAAGATCTAATGTGACCAATACTTTCAGATACTTAAGATTATTAAAGAAGTACTACAGAGTGTGTTGTCTACATAATTAATTGATGTAGTTTGCTGCTAGTTCTAAGAGGCTGACAAATCATCCAGTTAAACCCAATATTGTACAGACAAGTATATCAAAGTGACTCTTTTTCCTTACCTTCTATGTGGATATATATATACACGTATATATATATATATATATATGTATATATATATATATATATACATAGAGAGAGAGAGAGAGGGAGAGTTAATTACAAGGTTCTGCATTTTAAGCAAGGTGTGCAGATTGTAGCATTGATATGTATTTTATGACACAATATTCAATCGAATGAAAGTTCCACATAAATTTGAAAAGAATAGTCAACCTATAAATCACAAAGAATGCTATATTTTCGAGCTATGTAATAGTATATGGTTTGTATTTTTATTTCATTTGGTTTTAGATTTTAATGTCAGGGTCTTACAAGGTAGCTCAGGTCATATTTAAACTTGTAATCTTTCTGTTTCAGCCTCACAAAGACTGGGAATATAAAGAAAAGCTATGGGTCTTAAGTAATAATATAATTTTAGTCTAAAATGTTTTGCATAGCTTATCTACTCTGATCAGTATTTACTGAAGATTATGGATCAAATTGTGCTACTGTTATTGTAGATCTGCCTCTCATTTTCTTTTTTTTTTTTATTAACTTGAGTATTTCTTATATACATTTCGAGTGTTATTCCCTTTCCCGGTTTCCGGGCAAACATCCCCCTCCCCCCTCCCCTTCCTTATGGGTGTTCCCCTCCCAACCCTCCCCCCATTGCCGCCCTCCCCCCATAGACTAGTTCACTGGGGGTTCAGTCTTAGCAGGACCCAGGGCTTCCCCTTCCACTGGTGCTCTTACTAGGATATTCATTGCTACCTATGAGGTCAGAGTCCAGGGTCAGTCCATGTATAGTATTTAGGTAGTGGCTTAGTCCCTGGAAGCTCTGGTTGCTTGGCATTGTTGTACTTTTGCGGTACAACTCCAAGCTGTTCCAGTTCTTTCTCTGATTCCTTCAATAGGGGACCTATTATCAGTTCAGTGGTTTGCTGCTGGCATTCGCCTCTGTATTTGCTGTATTCTGGCTGTGTCTCTCAGGAGCGATCTACATCCGGCTCCTGTCGGTCTGCACTTCTTTGCTTCATCCATCTTGTCTAATAGGGTGGCTGTATATGTATGGGCCACATGTGGGGCAGGCTCTGAATGGGTGTTCCTTCAGTCTCTGTTTTAATCTTTGCCTCTCCCTTCCCTGCCAAGGGTATTCTTTTTCCTCATTTAAAGAAGGAGTGAAGCATTCACATTTTGATCATCCGTCTTGAGTTTCGTTTGTTCTAGGGATCTAGGGTAATTCAAGCACTTGGGCTAATAGCCACTTATCAATGAGTGCATACCATGTATGTCTTTCTGTGATTGGGTTAGCTCACTCAGGATGATATTTTCCAGTTCCAACCATTTGCCTACGAATTTCATAAACTCGTTGTTTTTGATAGCTGAGTAATATTCAATTGGGTAGATGTACCACATTTTCTGTATCCATTCCTCTGTTGAAGGGCATCTGGGTTCTTTCCATTTTCTGGCTATTATAAATAAGGCTGCGATGAACACAGTGGAGCACGTGTCTCTTTTATATGTTGAGGCATCTTTTGGGTATATGCCCAAGAGAGGTATAGCTGGATCCTCAGGCAGTTCAATGTCCAATTTTCTGAGGAACCTCCAGACTGATTTCCAGAATGGTTTTACCAGTCTGCAATCCCACCAACAATGGAGGAGTGTTGCTCTTTCTCCACATCCTCGCCAGCATCTGCTGTCACCTGAGTTTTTGATCTTAGCCATTCTCACTGGTGTGAGGTGAAATCTCAGGGTTGTTTTGATTTGCATTTCCCTTATGACTAAAGATGTTGAACATTTCTTTAGGTGTTTCTCAGCCATTCGGCATTCCTCAGCTGTGAATTCTTTGTTCAGCTCTGAACCCCATTTTTTAATAGGGTTATTTGTTTCCCTGCGGTCTAACTTCTTGAGTTCTTTGTATATTTTGGATATAAGGCCTCTATCTGTTGTAGGATTGGTAAAGATCTTTTCCCAATCTGTTGGTTGCCGTTTTGTCCTAACCACAGTGTCCTTTGCCTTACAGAAGCTTTGCAGTTTTATGAGATCCCATTTGTCGATTCTTGATCTTAGAGCATAAGCCATTGGTGTTTTGTTCAGGAAATTTTTTCCAGTGCCCATGTGTTCCAGATGCTTCCCTAGTTTTTCTTCTATTAGTTTGAGTGTGTCTGGTTTGATGTGGAGGTCCTTGATCCACTTGGACTTAAGCTTTGTACAGGGTGATAAGCATGGATCGATCTGCATTCTTCTACATGTTGCCCTCCAGTTGAACCAGCACCATTTGCTGAAAATGCTATCTTTTTTCCATTGGATGGTTTTGGCTCCTTTGTCAAAAATCAAGTGACCATAGGTGTGTGGGTTCATTTCTGGGTCTTCAATTCTATTCCATTGGTCTATCTGTCTGTCTCTGTACCAATACCATGCAGTTTTTATCACTATTGCTCTGTAATACTGCTTGAGTTCAGGGATAGTGATTCCCCCTGAAGTCCTTTTATTGTGGAGGATAGCTTTAGCTATCCTGGGTTTTTTGTTATTCCAGATGAATTTGCAAATTGTTCTGTCTAACTCTTTGAAGAATTGGATTGGTATTTTGATGGGGATTGCATTGAATCTGTAGATTGCTTTTGGTAAAATGGCCATTTTTACTATATTAATCCTGCCAATCCATGAGCATGGGAGATCTTTCCATCTTCTGAGGTCTTCTTCAATTTCTTTCCTCAGTGTCTTGAAGTTCTTATTGTACAGATCTTTTACTTGTTTGGTTAAAGTCACACCGAGATACTTTATATTATTTGGGTCTATTATGAATGGTGTCGTTTCCCTAATTTCTTTCTAGGCTTGTTTCTCTTTTGTATAGAGGAAGGCAACTGATTTATTTGAGTTAATTTTATACCCAGCCACTTTGCTGAAGTTGTTTATCAGCTTTAGTAGTTCTCTGGTGGAACTTTTGGGATCACTTAAATATACTATCATGTCATCTGCAAATAGTGATATTTTGACCTCTTCTTTTCCGATCTGTATCCCTTTGATCTCCTTTTGTTGTCTGATTGCTCTGTCTAGAACTTCAAGAACTATATTGAATAAGTAGGGAGAGAGTGGGCAGCCTTGTCTAGTCCCTGATTTTAGTGGGATTGCTTCAAGTTTCTCTCCACTTAGTTTAATGTTAGCAACTGGTTTGCTGTATATGGCTTTTACTATGTTTAGGTATGGGCCTTGAATTCCTATTCTTTCCAGGACTTTTATCATGAAGGGGTGTTGAATTTTGTCAAATGCTTTCTCAGCATCTAATGAAATGATCATGTGGTTCTGTCCTTTCAGTTTGTTTATATAATGGATCACGTTGATGGTTTTCCGTAGATTAAACCATCCCTGCATGCCTGGGATGAAGCCTACTTGATCATGGTGGATGATTGTTTTGATGTGCTCTTGAATTCGGTTTGCCAGAATTTTATTGAGTATTTTTGCGTCGATATTCATAAGGGAAATTGGTCTGAAGTTCTCTTTCTTTGTTGTGTCTTTGTGTGGTTTAGGTATAAGAGTAATTGTGGCTTCGTAGAAGGAATTCGGTAGGGCTCCATCTGTTTCAATTTTGTGGAATAGTTTGGATAATATTGGTATGAGGTCTTCTATGAAGGTTTGATAGAATTCTGCACTAAACCCGTCTGGACCTGGACTCTTTTTGTTTGGGAGAACTTTAATGACTGCTTCTATTTCCTTAGGAGTTATGGGGTTGTTTAACTGGTTTATCTGTTCCTGATTTAACTTCGATACCTGGTATCTGTCTAGGAAATTGTCCATTTCCTGAAGATTTTCAAATTTTGTTGAATATAGGTTTTTATAGTAAGATCTGATGATTTTTTGAATTTCCTCTGAATCTGTAGTTATGTCTCCCTTTTCATTTCTGATTTTGTTAATTTGGACGCACTCTCTGTGACCTCTCGTTAGTCTGGCTAAGGGTTTATCTATCTTGTTGATTTTCTCAAAGAACCAACTTTTGGTTCTGTTGATTCTTTCTATGGTCCTTTTTGTTTCTACTTGGTTGATTTCAGCTCTGAGTTTGATTATTTCCTGCCTTCTACTCCTCCTGGGTGTATTTGCTTCTTTTTGTTCTAGAGCTTTTAGGTGTGCTGTCAAGCTGCTGACATATGCTCTTTCCTGTTTCTTTCTGCAGGCACTCAGCGCTATGAGTTTTCCTCTTAGCACAGCTTTCATTGTGTCCCATAAGTTTGAGTATGTTGTATCTTCATTTTCATTAAATTCTAAAAAGTTTTTAATTTCTTTCTTTATTTCTTCCTTGACCAGGTTATCATTGAGTAGAGCATTGTTCAATTTCCACGTATATGTGGGCATTCTTCCCTTATTGTTATTGAAGACCAGTTTTAGGCCGTGGTGGTCCGATAGCACGCATGGAATTATTTCTATCTTTCTGTACCTGTTGAGGCCCGTTTTTTGACCAATTATATGGTCAATTTTGGAGAAAGTACCATGAGGAGCTGAGAAGAAGGTATATCCTTTTGCTTTAGGATAGAATGTTCTATAAATATCCGTTAAGTCCATTTGGCTCATGACTTCTCTTAGTCTGTCGACATCACTGTTTAATTTCTGTTTCCATGATCTGTCCATTGATGAGAGTGGGGTGTTGAAATCTCCCACTATTATTGTGTGAGGTGCAACTTGTGTTTTGAGCTTTAGTAAGGTTCCTTTTACGTATGTATGTGCCCTTGTATTTGGGGCATAGATATTTAGGATTGAGAGTTCATCTTGGAGGATTTTTCCTTTGATGAATATGAAGTGTCCTTCCTTATCTTTTTTGATGACTTTTAGTTGGAAATTGATTTTATTTGATATTAGAATGGCTACTCCAGCTTGCTTCTTCTGACCATTTGCTTGGAAAGTTGTTTTCCAGCCTTTCACTCTGAGGTAGTGTCTGTCTTTGTCTCTGAGGTGTGTTTCCTGTAGGCAGCAGAATGCAGGGTCCTCGTTGCGTGTCCAGTTTGTTAATCTATGTCTTTTTATTGGGGAGTTGAGGCCATTGATATTGAGAGATATTAAGGAATAGTGATTATTGTTTCCCTTTATATTCATATTTGGATGTGAGGTTATGTTTGTGTGCTTTCATTCTCTTTGTTTTGTTGCCAAGACGATTAGTTTCTTGCTTCTTCTAGGGTATAGCTTGCCTCCTTATGTTGGGCTTTACCATTTATTATCCTTTGTAGTGCTGGATTTGTAGAAAGATATTGTGTAAATTTGGTTTTGTCATGGAATATCTTGGTTTCTCCATCAATGTTAATTGAGAGTTTTGCTGGATACAGTAACCTGGGCTGGCATTTGTGTTCTCTTAGGGTCTGTATGACATCAGTCCAGGATCTTCTGGCCTTCATAGTTTCTGGCGAGAAGTCTGGTGTGATTCTGATAGGTCTCCCTTTATATGTTACTTGACCTTTTTCCCTTACTGCTTTTAATATTCTTTCTTTATTTTGTGCGTTTGGTGTTTTGACAATTATGTGACGGGAGGTGTTTCTTTTCTGGTCCAATCTATTTGGAGTTCTGTAGGCTTCTTGTATGTCTATGGGTATCTCTTTTTTTAGGTTAGGGAAGTTTTCTTCTATGATTTTGTTGAAGATATTTACTGGTCCTTTGAGCTGGGAGTCTTCACTCTCTTCTATACCTATTATCCTTAGGTTTGATCTTCTCATTGAGTCCTGGATTTCCTGTATGTTTTGGACCAGTAGCTTTTTCCGCTTTACATTATCTTTGACAGTTTAGTCAATGATTTCTATGGAATCTTCTGCTCCTGAGATTCTCTCTTCCATCTCTTGTATTCTGTTGGTGAAGCTTGTATCTACAGCTCCTTGTCTCTTCTTTTGGTTTTCTATATCCAGGTTTGTTTCCATGTGTTCTTTCTTGATTGCTTCTATTTCCATTTTTAATTCCTTCAACTGTTTGATTGTGTTTTCCTGGAATTCTTTCAGGGATTTTTGCTATTCCTCTCAGTAGGCTTCTACTTGTTTATTAATGTTTTCCTGTGTTTCCCTAAGTGTGTTCATGTCTTTCTCGAAGTCCTCCAGCATCATGATCAAATATGATTTTGAAACTAGATCTTGCTTTTCTGGTGTGTTTGGATATTCCATGTTTGTTTTGATGGGAGAATTGGGCTCCGATGATGGCATGTAGTCTTGGTTTCTGTTGCTTGGGTTCCTGCGCTTGCCTCTCGCCATCAGATTATCTCTAGTGTTACTTTGTTCTGCTATTTCTGACAGTGGCTAGACTGTCCTATAAGCCTGTGTGTCAGGAGTGCTGTAGACCTGTTTTCCTCTCTTTCAGTCAGTTATGGGGACAGAGTGTTCTGCTTTCGGGCGTGTAGTTTTTCCTCTCTACAGGTCTTCAGCTGTTCCTGTGGGCCTGTGTCTTGAGTTCACCAGGCAGCTTTCTTGCAGCAGAATATTTGGTCTAACCTGTGGTCCTGAGGCTCAAGTTCGCTCGTGGGGTGCTGCCCAGGGGCTCTCTGCAGCGGCAGCAACCAGGAAGACCTGTGCCGCCCCTTCCGGGAGCTTCAGTGCATCAGGGTTCCAGATGGTCTTTGGCTTTTTCCTCTGCCGTTCGAGATGTGTGTGCAGGGAGCAGTCTCTTCTGGTTTCCCAGGCTTGTCTGCCTCTCTGAAGGTTTAGCTCTCCCTCCCACGGGATTTGGGTGCAGAGAACTGTTTATCCGGTCTGTTTCTTTCAGGTTCCAGCGGTGTCTCAGGCAGGTGTCCTGCAGCTCCTGGGCCCTCCCCCACGGGAGCCCAGAGGCCTTATACAGTTTCCTCTTGGACCAAGGATGTGGGCAGGGGTGAGCAGTGTTGGTGGTCTCTTCTGCTCTGCAGCCTCAGGAGTGCCCACCTGACCAGGCGGTTGGGTCTCTCTCTCACCGGGTCTGGGAGCAGATAGCTGCTCGATCTGCCTCTCATTTTCATTTTGCCAACATTTGTTTTCTGCTTTTAATTTGACTCTCATCAAAAGAGCTATAAATGTCAAATTTATGGCAAATAATTATTAATTATATATTGTTTCCTGTTCTTTTTTGAAATTATAAGTTAATTGCTTTTCTCCATTTTCTTTCGTTCATCCAAACCCTCCCATATTTTACATCGACTCTCTTTAAAACTGATGACCTCTTTTTCACTAGATGTCAAGGCATAAACATGCATTTTATATACATATGTTCCTGAAATATAGGCATACAATTTTCTGTGCATGTATGTTTTGAAACTCTGTTATAAAATTTAAATATTTTAGGCATGCTTCTGTGTTACTGAAGTAAAACTCACTTTATCATTAATTAATATTTCTTTTTTTGTATTGGATTTTTTATTTGTATTTCAAATGTTACTCCTTTTTCAGGTTTTCCAGACATAATCCCATATCCTATCCCGCTTCCCTTCTTCTATAAGGGTGTTCCCCTTGCAGACCACCCCCCTTCCTGCCCCTGCCCCAACCCAACATTCCCCTACACTGGGACGTACAGCCTTGGCAAGACCAAGGGCTTCTCCTTCCACTGGTCATCTTCTACAACATATGCAACTGAAGCCATAGGTCACTCCATGTTACAGTCTTTGGGTAGTAGTTTAAGTCCCTTGGAGCTTTGGTTGTTTGGCATTGTTGTTCTTATGGGGTTACAAACCCCTTCAACTCTTTCAATCCTTTCTCTTTTTCATCCAACTGGGATCCTGTTCTCAGTTCAATGGTTTGCTTCTAGCATTAGCCTCTGTATTTGACATGCTCTGGCTGTGTCTCTCAGGAGACAGCTATATCAGGCTCCTGTCAGCATGCACTTCCTGGCTTGATCAATATAGATTTGCTTGGTGGTTGTATATATATATGGGCTGTATACCGATGTGGGGCAGGCACTGAATGGTCATTCCTTCAGTCTCTGTTTCAAACTTTGCTTCCATATCCCCTCATATGAATATTTTTCTCCCTTTAAGAAGAGGTGAAGCATCTGCACTTTGGTCATCCTTCTTCTTGAGTTTCAGAAGCTCTGTGGATTGTATCTTGGGTAATTCGAGCTTTGGGGCTAATATCCATTTATTGGTGACTGCATACCATCTGTAGTTTGCTGCAGATTGGCTTACCTCACTCAGAATAGTATTTTCTAAATCAATCCATTTGCCTATGAATTTCATGAATTCATTGTTTTTGATAGCTGAGTAGTAATCCATTGTGTAGATGTATCATATTTTTTTTATCCATTCCTCTTTTGAAGGGGTTTTGGGTTCTTTCCAGCTGCTGGTTATAATTAATAAGGGTGCTATGAACACAGTGGAGCATTTGTCTTTATTGTGTGTTGGAGCATCTTTTGGGTATATACCCAGGAGAAGTATAAATGAGTCTTCAGGTAGTACAATGTCCAATTTTCTGAGGAACCTCCTCAGAAAAGGGTTCCTCTTTCTCTGCATACTCACCAACATCTGTTGTCACCTGAGTTTTTTATCTCAGCCATTCTGACTGGTGTGAGGTGGAATCTCAGGGTTGTTTTGATTTGCATTTCCCTGATGACTAAGGATGTTGAACATTTATTTAGGTACTTCTCAGCCATTTGATATTTCTCAGATGAGAATTCTTTGTTTAGCTCTGTACCACAACTTCAATAGGTTTATTTGGCACTCTGGAGTCTAACTTCTTGAGTTCATTGTATATTTTGGATATTAGTTCTCTTTCAGATGTAGGTTCAGTAAAGATTTTTCCCCAATCTTTTGGTTGCTGTTTTGTCCTAATGAAAGTGTCTTTGCCTCACAGACCTTTGCAGTTTTAAGAAGTCTCATTTGTTGATTATTGATTTATGAGCACAAACCATTGGTGTTTTGCCCAGAAAATTTTCCCCAAAGCCCATGTGATTGAGACTCTTCCCTACTTTTTCTTCTATTAGTTTGAGTGTATCTGGTTTGATATGGAGGTCCTTGATCCACATGGACTTAAGCTTTGTATAGGATGATAAAAATGGGTCAATTTGCATTCTTCTATATGCTAATCTCCAGTTGAACCAGCACCATTTGCTGTCTTTTTTTCACTGAATAGTTTTAGCTGCTTTGTCAAAGATCAAGTGACCATGGGTATGGAGGTTCAGTTCTGGGTCTTCAATTCTGTTCCCCTGATCTACCTGCCTGTCTCTGTACCAACACCATACAGTTTTTATCACTAATGCTCTGTAATACTGGTTGAGGTCAGAGATGGTGATTCCCCTAGAAGTTCTTTTATTATTGAGGATAGTTTTCCCTACCCTTGGTTTTTGTTCCTCCCATGAATTTGCAAATTGCCCTTCCTAACTCTATGTAGAATTGAGTTGCAATTTTGATGGGGATTGCAGTGAATCTGTAAATTGCTTTTGGAAATTGGCCATTTTTACTATATTAATCATGCCAATCCATGAGCATGGGAAGTCTTTCCATCTTCTGATATATTCTTCAATTTCTTTCTTCAGACACTTGAAGTTCTTGTCATACAGCTCTTTCACTTGCTTTGTTAGAGTCATAGCAAGTTATTTTATATTATTGGGGATGATTGTGAAGGGTGTCATTCCCCTAATTTCTTTCTCTGACTGTTTATCCTTTGAGTAGAGGAACGCTACTGATTTGTTTGAGTTAATTTTATACCCAGCTATATCTTATCTATATCACTCTAGAAGGGATCCAGTTAACACAAATACATGCCTCTCTCCTATAATAGCATATTTTTGGTGCAGTAGCTCAAAATCATCAAAAGTACAGATTGATTCAAATTAGCAGCCTCCTTTCTTTTCAGGCCTGCCATATTTTAACCTCTCTCTAAGAGGATTCTTAATATCATAACCACCAAACTGATAACCTCACATATTTTGATAATTAAAACAATTCAAATCAATCAAAGAAATCTAAACAATTACCATTATCTATTGAAATATTGCTCTTCCACTATTCCCTGCCTTGTTCTTACACTATTAAATTTTACTAGTGAGGTGAAATCCTAAATTTATTTATTCATCTATACATACTTAAATTCTCCCTTCTATGGAGATTTGTATGAGTATGTCTAGCCCATTTTTCTTTATATAATTGCTCTCTTCATAGCAGGAGCTGTTAGCATTTGTGGTTTCAGTTCTTACATAATCACCAGCCTGCTACCTATGGCCCTGGTTGGATTGGGTGTGTCTCATTCTTAAGCCAGAATTATGCATAACAGTTTAATACACTTTTTGTCCTACTTCCAAACCAACACATCTTGGGAAGGAACCACATGGCTTGGGCAAATCTTCTGCTAGGAAACCAATCCCCTCTGCCTCGTAATCTCACATCACGGTGCCTGTTTTATATTTAAGAATCTCCAATTAATTTTCATAGCTAGTTCGTGTCTACAAATTGGATGCCATCTGCTGCTGTAGAAGTTTAATTCACTCTGATATCCCAACGGCGGCTGTGCAATTTCCTTGTTGCCTGCCTAAAATGCTCTGGATTCTCAAATGAAAGACACAAACACTGGCAGCCTTATATTTAATAGGACTTAATGGCTGGACCACACCCAATCTTCTACATTGCTTATGCTGTCCCTGGTACATTCCTGAATTATTACTTACTAAAATCTATATTCCATCATTGCTACCAAAGTCCCAACAGGGTCCAGCAACAGGGACCACTCTTACCTGGTTCAAGCTTAATTGTTTGCTTTTCTCTCTGCAGCTCCTTTATCCTTCTCTGGCTTCAGTAAAGTTATTGGAGTAGAGAAATAAAAACAATTTTAAAAATCAAGAGAAGGAAACTAGATAAAAAATGTTATCAAGTGAATAAATAATGGGGGCTAGTCTTAACAAAAGTATGGGCAGAGGTAAAGAAGATGAAAAAATGCATACAGAAGAAGATGTGGTGAATTGCAAATGAGGAAAAATGGAAAAGATGAGAAAGAAAATGAGGAAGACTATAGCCTGGGAGTTTTGTGTTTTCTGTTCCTCTCATTCCCTATTGGTGCTCATTTTGTTAGAGCAGTAGTTCTAGTCCTTCCTAATTCTACAACCCTTTAATAGATTTTCATGCTGTAGAGATCCTGAACCACAAAATTATTTGCTTCCTACTTCAAGATTCAAAGTAAAGAAAGAAAGAAAGAGAGAGAGAGAGAGAGAGAGAGAGAGAGAGAGAAGAAAGAAAGAAAGAAAGAAAGAAAGAAAGAAAGAGAGAAAGAAAGAAAGAAGAGTATAAAAAGAAAAGGAAGGTCCAGCAGCAGGTCCAAAGTGGGATTCAGCTAAAGGGGATACTCCAAGGCCTGACACCATTACTCGGACTATACAGTGCTCACAAAAAGGGGCCTATCATGACTGCTGTCTAAAAGACACATTAAGCAGCTGAAATAGTCAGATGCAGATAGATCTATGTATCCAAACAATGAACAGAAGCTTCTGTCCCTTCTTATTGAATTAGGAAAAAGCTGTAGGAAGCAGAGGAGGTGACCCAGTATGAGGACCAGCAGTCTCAGTTAATCTGAACCCCTGAGATCTCTCAGACACTGGACCACCAACCAGAAGGCATACACCAGCTGATATAAGGCCCCCAACACATATAAAGCAGAGGACACTCAGGTCTTGGTTCAGTCAGAAAAGATGCACCTAACCCTCAAAAGACTGGAGGCCCCAAGAGGTTTAGAAGTTTGGTGGGGTGTCTCACAGAGACAGGGTTAGGTGAGGAGGAGGTATGAGATTTGGAACAGGTGGAGGGTAGACTGCAAGGGGAATAAAATTTGGAATATAAAAATAAATAAATACATACATTATTTTAAAAAATGATTCCATGTGTGCTGACATTGGGCTGTAAAATTGCTCAATTGCTCATCAGTAATGAGCACTAACTGCCAGATTTGCTTCCAAGAACCTAGATGGTGACTTGTAGCCATCCCTACCTCATGTTTCTAGAAGTCTGATATGCTCTTCTGACCTCCATGGCATTCTGTGTGCATGTATGTGATGTACAGACATATATTCAGTACAAAAACACAGCCACACAAAATAAGCAATAAGTAAATTAAATGTCAATATATAAATAAAATTTTATTTTTATTTAAACAAATTTAATTATTACTATAATTTTTAAGTTTTAATTGTTTAATTGTTACATAGAAATTGTAATACATATGGGATGACATATGTCTTGATACATGTTCCTGCTGTGCAATGACCAAACAATGACAATAACAATAACAATTTATTAAATGGAACTCATGGGTCCATCCAACATCCATAGTTATTCTTACCTGTCCTAGAATGGTTAGCATTAAAAAGAGAAAAAATAAAGTAAATAAATAGCAAAGCCTGACCAAGATATAAAGATAAAAGTTTTCACACCATTGATCGTATACGTTAGGAGAACTATGGAATACAGTATGAAGCTTCCTCAAAAAACAGAATTAAACTTTACCATCTGATACAGATATCTCAAAATGGTAGTGTAGCCAAAGAAAATGAAGTTGATGTTTCAGAGAGAAACTTACACACCCTTGGTAGAGCATTGTTCAGGACAGCTAAAATGGATTCAAGCCAGTTGTCTATCAACCACTGAATGGACACAGGGCAAGTGAGGCATATACTCTCTATATTTCTCAGCTATTGAAAATGGAGCCGTCATCCATAGAGAGATGGATGAAACCTAATAATATTATACACAAAGAAATAAGACAGAAATAAGACAGACACAACATCACCATCATCATCATCATCATCATCATAATAATAATAATAATAAGTAGAATAAAAATTATATCCAAGACCACAAAAATGACAGTTAATAAGTACATCATATGTTCTGATTTTGAAAATAAAATCACAGTTCATTGTACTTTAAAGCTAACAGATTTATCACATCAATTAAATCCGACATTTCTCCTTGCAGATTAGAACGCCATTTTTAAACTTCCCTTGTAGCTTGGAGATTAGAATGACCACAAATAGAATGACCCTGGCTCTCCAGGTGGCTGGGCCTGTGTAGGATAAGTATGTTACACATGCTTCAGGGTCTCAAGCTTGAATAAATGTCTCTCTATCTAGAATGTATCACCGTCAATTTCCTGATGGGTATAAAAAGGAATTATTGATACCTTCCCAGAGGCCTAGGAAGAGTTTTATAGTGACCACACAGAAAAGTTTCTCTTTAACCTTTGTCTTTCTTTAGTTGAATTAAGTGTAAGTGGCCCCAATAGGGATTTATATTCTCTCAAGTGACTCATTATTTTAAAGAAATTACATGAAGGGCATTTAAATACTAAACTAGATCGGCCAAGAATGGACTCAATGATTATATCAGAATCTATTCCACATTAACGAGAAGGTCACAAGTCTTGTCAGTCAAGACTGAAATTTTAATTACTCCATAATATCATGGTTCTTATGAATGGCATTCTTACCTAATTCTAGCCTAGTCACTAATTTCTAAGGAACCTTTTTTCTCCTGAATGTCAGAATATGAATAACACTTCCTGCTGTCATATAGATCTCATGAAACCATGATTTAATGCCGTCTTGTTCTCACTGGATGACTCTGACCAAAACCTCATGAACCACCATTATTGTTTTACCTGTATGAAGACTGGGAAAGTTTCTTTAAAGGAGCTCCCTCAGATATCTGTGGCAGCAACATCTGAGCAGCAAAGTTAATTTGCTCATTGGTGAGTTTCCTTAGATGGCTAATGGAAAAGAAATCAAAATTGTTGAGAGAGTATCTAAAAGACTCCGGTTTTATTCATATTTTCCTCACATAAATAATAAAAATAAAAAACTCTATAATGCTTTCCAATTTAAAATGAATAATCATGAATATCAACATTTATGAAACACAAGTATGTTGTTAATATATGGATAATTATTTGCATGAATAGACATAGAAAACATAGTTGAGATACATGGTTGAATTGACTAACATGACATATGTGATAAAGTGAGATTAAAACTTAAGTCATTGATAAAGTCAGAGGAAATCTTAGTGTGAAATAGTGACAAGACCAGAGTAGCCTATTCTCAGCTAAGTGGCTATTGCAACTGATGGCTGATGGGAGAGTTAGAGTAGGTTTTCTCTAGGAATGTTTCTCCAGAGAGACTACCCATGCTCCTATATGCTATACACTTACAGACAGCCCTGATGAGATCTGAGGGGTTAGAGAAAAAAGAACAAAAGAAAATATGAGGTGAGAAGAAATGGTGGTAGGATTGGAGAGAGGCTAAAGGGGAAAAATGGAGTTTGGATATCACTAAAACAATCAGTATGAATGTATGAGATTCTCAGTCAGTAAAAAATATAAATCATTCAGACTATCTCCTTTTAGAAAATATTAGAAAGTAGAATTTGTTCTTATAGGTCTCTTTAAGAGTAAGTCAATACTCTACGTTTTCTCTATCTCATGTTTGGCTAATGAGCAGAATTTTGAACAATTTAAAAGAAAACATTTAAGTCATCTGCATTTTTGAATATCAATGAAATATAAAATGTCTAATATAAAATTTAAATATCCCATATTGAAATTTTATGTAAAATTAATTATATCACTTTCTCACAAAATATTAGCATTGAAAATATACACAGTAAATCTCTAAGAATATAAGAAAATATTTTCAAAATGACTATTATAATTTTCATTTCTGAAGGAAAGAGAATTCTCATTTAAAAAATAAAAACAGTTTAGCACTTAGTTCTGCAGAGTCTTTAAATTCCTCTATTATAAGCTAAAGTTACGAAATATGACTTTTCTTTCAATTACACCAGGCTAGAATTAATAGTTTATAAAATATTAATGTTTCCCTGGTTGCTTTATTTGCTGATAAGGTGCATTGGCCTGAGAGATGAAGTGAGGAGAAGCCTAACTGCCACTATATTTGAGAATATATGGTAGTCAGAAAAATGTTTACACTGTACAGTGCTTACCTACTAAACTGTATCTCAATATAAGATTATTGTGTGGACATTCAAGCATTGAGGAATAACTGCTACAAAGGATATTAACTTGATTGGTGTAAAATAAATACCTCAAATTTTTGTTTTTATGTTTTCTATTATTCATTCATCAAGTTGAACAAGAACTAATCAATTACCCCAACTTAGTTTGTTATTATTTCATATTATTATTAATATTATTGTCTGCAACAGACAAATGTAAATGAATGATATTGTAAAGAGAGAAATAACGAAGGTCTAAAATTATTATAGCATAATTTGGTTGTAGAAACCATGACTGAATATTTGCTGTGAAAGCTGGTTTAAAGGATTTGAGATTAACAAATAAATAAATTTAAGTCAAACCAAACAAATAAAGGGACATGAATAAGGAAATAAATGAAACTAATAAACTGTGGTCTTGTGCAATTTAATATAACAGTAAATGAAATATTTATCAAACTGACTCTAACAAAAACTGATTGTTTTAAGCATTAGGCTCCTAAGGGGCAATGTGAACGCTATTGCATATGTGTATTTGTTACATGAAGATGATGCCAAGGTTGGAGTTGTCTCCCAAAACAGTCTTAGGGAAAACCACAGTATATCAATGATAAAAATGAAACCAACGGGTTTGCAGAAACTGTTGTATTGGGGAAAAGAAGTGTTTGAGTGTCACACAGAAACAAATATGCACACACAAAGTTGTCTTAAAGCCTTAAGAGAGGTGAATGTCAAATTTTGAAGTTCAAATTTAAGTTTAAATAATATTTTTATTCCATAGCATGACCTTGCATATATGAGCTCGTTTTCCTTTACATAACTATTTTTGGAATTTGTGCTTGCACACCACCAATTCCAGACATCTCTGTCTTACTTGATCCACAAAAAGAACATCTACTGAATCAGATCCTGACCACTTCTTCATGTTTGTAACATTGCTACCTTGGTTTTTGCTTTGAGAAAACAATCCTGAAAGCTTCCTGGAACCAGCTTTTAAATTATTTCTTTTTTTTTTTTGATATTTGATTGTAATTGTCCTATTGATAACCTTGATGTATTTGTTTTTATATTTCCTTGTCTTTTACTCATTTTTTAAGCTAAGACCAGTTATTTGATGAATATAGATGCAGAAATTAAGTATAAAATATGTGCTAACTGAATTGAAGAACATATTAAATTATGGCCAAATGAACTTCATCCATGAAAGATAACATTTTTGCAAAACATGTGCATCAATAAATGTAACACACCACATATACACCCTTAAGAACAGAAACCACATAATCATTTGGATTGATGCTGAAGGGGTATTTCGACAAAGTTCCAACATGCCTATATGATAAAAGTTCTGTAAACGGCTGTAAATAAATGAAGATAACTAAAAATAATAGTCTATATAAAAAAAATCCTGTGTAGCTAACTTTATATTAAATGTAAACAAACTCAGAGCAATTCCTCTAAAATCACAAATGAAATAAGAATGTTCATTTTCCCTCTTTTATTTGATATACTATCCAAAACCTTAGTTATATAATTTGTCAAAAGAAAGGCATGAATGTGAATAAAAATAGGAAAGAAAAGGTCAAATTATACCCAATTCCAGATTATATAACTCTTTTTTAAAAGGCAGTATCAAGTCTGCTAGAAAATTTTTGGACCTACAAAACACTTACAATAAAGTTTCATAATATAAAATAATTTTCAAAAAGTATTGCACTAACTCTGTAGATTAATTAATTTTGGTAGGATCAGATTTTTGTAATATAAACCCTGCCAAATGAAGGGTATACAAGGTCTTTTGATTGCTAATTATTTTATTTGACTTATCTTTCCAATGTTCTTGAATAGAGGTTGTTCTTTGTTTGGTTTATGTGTGTTCCAAAATATTTATTATTTGGAGTGTGTTTGAATGGGGTAGTTTTTCTAATTTCATTCTCTGATTGTACATCATTGCTATGTAGGAAGAAGTCTAATGTTTTTCCTCATTATTACTCTTTTTCTTATTAGAGGAGCAACACAGTCTGAGAAGAAACAGTGTTAAAGGACTTCACCCTCCATTACAGAGAGGATGAGATGAAAGAGTAAGTATCTAAGGAGAATTCCATCCTAATGAGAGAGCTGAAAAGAGTCATTCTCTAGACTCTCCTAAGCCCAGAAATGTGACACATTTAAAATATTCAGCTTTGTAAATTATTCACAGAGTCCATATCCGTATACCCTGTCATACATTAGAGAGCTAAAAATGTGCATTCTATATGCTAAGCATGAAAATTAAATTATCAAGCAAGAGTACTGGATTTAAAACTTGAATGTGAGGTTTAGGGATTTAGCTCAGTGGTAGAGCGCTTGCCTAGCAAGCACAAGGCCCTGGGTTCGGTCCCCAGCTCCGGAAAAAAAAAAAACTTGAATGTGACCAAAAATCTAATCAATTAGCACTCTTCCATTCTATCTCCTCAAATTTTATCAAATGCAAAGCAAAGCCCCAAATTCTTCAGTCATAATATAACTGGAGAACTGCAAATGATCATTATAATACATTTACACAGAGAAAGACAAAGCCATAAGCAGAATGATAACCATCAATCCCACAATGCCAAAACTTAATATTTCCAGACATGTAATTGCATCGTGTGAGTATATGTAATTACCTTTAAGTGGTATGCTGTTTTACAATCTCATTATTAAGTTTTTCTCATTTTGTTAGGATTTTCCGCATTGTTATTTTAAATTATTTCGGAGACTTGCACCATCTCGCTAAGTACCTTTCTCTTGATGTTTTTTTCATAATTTTGCTCCATTCCACTGAAAGTTATAGCCAATATTCCTGTCTATATTTTATAGACAGGTAGAGTGAAAAAATTCCTCAAAACAATATTCCTGATCAAAGTATATGATTCTCTTCCAATCCTTCATTGTACATATCAAGTTGTACTACAAAAATCTATACAGCAATTACACTCAGTTTGGATATTTGAGAAGAGACTTGTCTCTCAAACGCAAATGCCACAAGCATTTATCATTCCTCTATTATAATCAATTTGATCTCAAAAAGTTGTTTCCCATTTATCTCTTTATTTGAATACTACTGAAATTGTATTTCATGTGTTTATGTTTGTTTACCTTTAAGATTCTTAAAATCTTTCAATATCTTTTAATAATTTTCCATTATTTTTGCTGAATTATAAAATGTTATTGTTACTAAATATGCAGAATGTGTTCTCTCATCAAAGAAATTTAACATTTTTTGTCTTTTCCCCAAAAATAAATTCTGCCCTTTTATTACTTGGATAAATACATTTATGTACCATGAGACATTATAGATAATGTGAACTAGATTTTAGCTTTTCTTTATTTTCAACTTAAATTTTCCCTATAAGAATGAATTTTCACTCATATGACTTGAGAAATAACTACAGATGTTAGGATTTCAAGGCTTTGTAAGTGTGTTGAAATAGTAATGACTGATAATTGAAATAAATTTAGTGGGTACTCTGCCAGTGCTGTTTTAAGTGCTGTCATATGTCTCTCAGAAACTGAAGGAGGAAGAGACTTCTCTTCTCTGATATATTTCCCAGGTAATAAAACTAATAAGAATGGTATTGGAGGTCAAGAAATAAAGCAATTAAGGAAAGAGACTTAGCAGTAGTGAGCCTATGCTTAAATTCCCACTGCCGTATATAATATTGTAACCTTGGGCAAATATCCAATTTCCTTATCTGTAAAACATCACTTAGAATTTATTACTCCTAAGTAAGTTAATATTAATATATAGACTTCTATCCATTTGTGGATTTGCAATATGAAAACTCAGATTTCCTCTAATGACATTATGTGTAATTTTTAGCTTCATTTTAATTGACAGATAAAAATATTTCTTTATTTTTAGGTGTAGCAGGATTGGTCAGTGTATGTATTTTTATTCTTCTTTAAATGTATTCGCTGATATGTTACTTACTATTCATTTATTCAATTGTTCATTTATTTTGATTGTTTGAGAGGAAGGAACCATCAACCTATGGACAAATGTCAAAGATTTTACTTTGATTATAAAAGTTAATAAAAATCAAAGCCTTTATTCCGTTCATCAGGTATTTTTTTAAAATAAAGTGGGACAACATATTTATGACAAACATAAGTAGAAAATTATGAAAGAATCTTATTTTTTTCATTATTGGGGTTTACGGTTATCTGATGACAACATTTTTGTGCATAATTATTAACTATTTCTAAAGCATGACATTACCAGAATTCATTAAATACATTTATAACACTTTCACATCTGGTTAGATGTAATTAAATGAATATATAATTATTACTGATGATTTGCACTGTTTTTAGGCATAGTAGAATAAATTAAAATCAAATATGGAATAGTCAAATATTCTGTAGAGGACACTATGAGATTCAGAGTTAAGCAGTCATCATGTAGCATGTTGTACAGATGAGTTACGTTGGTTTGTATGTCACACCAGTTGAGTTGTTGATTGTTAACAATTCCCCACTACCATTCACTTCAGAGTGCTCATGACTGTGACTGTCTCACTGATCCTGTGTGTGTGTGTGTGTGTGTGTGTGTGTGTGTGTGTGTGTGTGTTTTGTTTCTTCAGTTAATCATTATTCTGTCTTGTTTCAGTTTTCTTGTATCTCAGGTAAGACTAATATTAACACATTTCTGTTTAATTCATTGTCAGGTAAAGTTTTATCTAAATTGAAAACCTTTGGGTCACAGAAGGAAATACAGAAAAATTATAAAATGAGAAATATATGAAAAGTGTAGGTCATAAAAGATCAGACTTCAGATAATAGCCCAGTTTGATATGGAGTCAGACTAGATGTAAAGTAAATGGAGTATAGCTATGTGTAAGGCACAGAGAGCTATGAGAACAGAGAGTTAGTACATAAAAGTGCTAGATAGAACAACCTGAATAACTTTTGCAGGCATGATGTAGAAGTACATATTTAAGTACAGTGAAGTTCATAAATTATCATTACATTGATAATTGAAATATAGTTAAACTAATTGTTAGTGATGAAAGCTGAAAGAGTGGTGAAAATGATAGAGAAAGTGTCTGTCTGTTTATTATTGTGGTTCTCCATCTTGGTAGTGATTTAATTTTATTACAAAAATAACTAAGATCTTTACATAACTTTACATGTAAATCTACATATATTCTATCTGAGTAAGAATCTATATAAAAATGTGAATGGTGCATTTATTTATCTAGCTTTAAACACAGTTAAATATATGTTTGTCCTATTTAAAAATATGTCCAAAATATACAGTTTTACATACAAACAAAATGTTTCTCGGTTAAATCAAATATTGAAATAAATGGAGGAAACATCTACCAGTTTTTTTGGGAATTTGTCTGTAGACAAGCATGTCCACTACTAAGATTTCTAAGGAAAAATATGCCAGACTTTTAATTGTGAATTTATTTCCCAAAATTGGGATCGAAACTAAATACCAAGAAGAAAACCACAGAAGAAACAGATTCAGCCTCCCTGACTTTTCTCTGGCTTGAAGCAACTCAGTAAATAAGATACCGCATTTCCTTTGTTTGTTTGTTTGTTTGTTTGTTTGTTTGTTTTCCATGCAAGGCATGATGAATGGGAAGCCTGTCCTCAATCAATCTGGGACTCCTGAGTTTGTTTTCCGCGTTTTCACCACTGTCCCTGAATTCCAGGCTCTCCTCTTCCTCCTCTTTGTCCTGCTGTATTTGATGATCCTCTGTGGTAATACAGCCATCATCTGGGTGGTGTGCACCCACAGCTCCCTACACACGCCCATGTATTTCTTCCTTGGCAGTCTGTCTGTCTTGGAAATCTGCTACACCACAGATGTAGTACCTTTAATGCTTTCTAACATCTTTGGGGCCCAGAAACCCATATCACTGGCTGGTTGTGGGACACAAATGTTCTTCTTTGTAACTTTAGGAAGCACTGACTGCTTTCTCTTGGCAATCATGGCCTATGACAGGTATGTGGCCATCTGCCACCCTCTACACTACACCCTCATCATGACCCAGAAGCTGTGTATCCAGATGGTGATGGGCTCTTTGAGTTTGGCGCTATTTCTCTCCCTCCAGCTCACTACCTTAATTTTCACCTTGCCCTTCTGTGGACATGACAGGGAAATAAACCACTTCCTCTGTGATGTGCCCCCAGTTCTCCGCCTAGCTTGTGCTGACATTCATGTGCACCAGGCAGTCCTCTATGTAGTGGGCATACTGGTGCTGACTGTCCCATTCCTGCTGATATGTATCTCCTATGTGTTCATTGCTTCTACAATTCTACGCATGCACTCTGCAGAGGGTCGCCAGAGGGCTTTCTCTACCTGCTCCTCCCACCTCACTGTGGTCTTGCTGCAGTATGGATGCTGTAGCCTCGTATACCTGAGGCCTCGCTCCAGCACCTCAGAGGATGAGGACCGCCAAATCGCTCTGGTCTATACTTTTGTCACCCCATTACTCAACCCTCTGATTTACACTCTTCGAAATAAAGATGTGAAAGGCGCGCTGAGGAACTCCATCTTCCATAAAGCAGTCTGAGGGGAGATAAAGATGTCAGGGAATTGTGTGGTAATTGTCAGTTAAATCATTCAACAGAAAAGGACAAACAAAATTATATCACTTACTGTCATCAACATTACATTACATTAAAAAAACAAAAAACAAAATCACATGCGAGCACCCCTATTACTGCCTCTCCTTGCTGCTTTTGTGCTCTCCTGCCCGTCATGGCCAGCCTTAAGGACCGCAAAGTGAAGTGGTGGTTGTTGGAAAGCCAAGGCTTTGAGGACTACATGCAGGAGCTAGAAATAGGACTGGCTCTTGGGAAGATAGGTGCCATGGCCAAACCAGACTGTATCATTATTTTGATGGCAACAACATCACTGACAAAACTGAGAACACAGTAAGCACGACAGTGTTTTCTTGTACCCTGAGAAGTTTGATTGCAGGAAGACTGAGTAAGACCAAATGTACCTTCACAGACGGTGCCCTGGTCCAGCACCAGCAATGGAAAAGGGAGAAAAGCACAATAGCAAGAAAACTGAAGGATGGGAAGATGGTGGTGGAATGTGTCGTGAACAATATCACCTGTACTCAGATCTATGAGAAGGTGGAATGAGGGCTTCATCATCATGCTGGACAGGAGTTAGCTGTCTGAGTGAATAAACTGAATTCAATGAACAGGTCTTAACAGCTCTACTAGCCTGGTATTCCTGAGGCCTCCCTCCAGCACCTCAGAGGATGATGAAGACCGCCAAATCGCTCTGGTCTATACTTTTGTCACCCCATTACTCTCCCTTTCTTTCTCTCTCTCTCCCTCCCTCCCTCCTCCTTCCCTCCCTACTTTCTCTCTCTCTCTCTCCATCCTTATCAAGGAATTTATTTGTTGTGGTAAACTTATAGGACAAATCAAGAGTGAAAGTTAACTAGGCCGCCAGAAGTCAGGAATGCTGATACTTGTTTGAACATACATGGGGGAGTTACAGCTGAATCTTAGAATTATTTCCAAATATGAAGAAAATCTATCCTTTAATAATCTTAGAAAAAGTATTTTGTCTTATATCTTATAAACAGAAAGTAAACCAGATTAATCCACTTACACCACATCTCCCAGTATCCCAGAAAACCAAAAAGAGCATTGACAAGAGACCTCAGATACACAGTTATCCTGATCCCCTCCATTGCTCTGCTGATTTGATGCCCATGGGCTTTCCTAGTTTCCGACTTCTTGTGTCTGTCCCCATTCTGTGTTTCTTTTAAGGATTCTTGTGGACAAGAAGTATCACAACAGAAGAAATTTGACTTAGAAGTTTGGTCTAACCGTACATATCAATTTTTCCCTCCAACTACTCATATAAATAACTACCATTTGAATAGTCTAACAAAAAGGACTAAATGGATATTTAAAGATCTAATGACAGTGTATGGTCCATGATTGTATCCCTAATCACTTTTTTAAATATTTCTTTCTTTCTTATTTGTTTATTTTTATTTTTATGGATATTTTATGTATTTACATTTCAAATATTATCCCTTTCCCCATTCTCTCATACCCCTCCGCCTCTGCCTGCTTCGAAGAAGATGCCTCCACTCCCACCTACCCACTCCCACCTCAACACCTTAGCATTCCCCTGTGCTGGAGCATCAAGCCTTCATCTCAAGACCAAGGGCTTCGCCTCCTATTGATGCCAGACAATGTCATCCTTTATAATATAAGTGGCTGGAGTCATGGGTTCCTCTACGTGTACTTTTAGTTGGTGGTTTAGTCCATGGGAGCTCTGGGGAGTCTGGTTGGATGATACTGTTGTTCTTCGTATCATGTTGCAAACCCCTTAGCTCCTTCAGTCCTTTTTCTAACTACTACATTGGGGTCCCCCTGCTCAGTCTAATGGTTAGCTACAAGTATCCTTATCTGTATCAGCAAGGCTCTGGCAAAGTCTATCAGGAGACATCTGTCAGCAATCACTTCTTGGCATCAGCAATAATGAGTGGGTTTGGTGGCTGTATATGGGATGGATCTCCAGTTTGGGCAGTTTTCTTTATCGCAAACACTTCACGTGAAATCCATGTCAAACTGTTGGTTTACACAGGATCATTTCTTTGCTTAGTAAATAAATGTGTTTGAATAATAATAATAATAATAATAATAATGTGCTACCAGGATGGACATACTCAACTTTCTTTAAGTCATAGAATAATTTTAAAATTTGAATAGAGCTTCCAACATGGGAACACCGTTCTACTTAACTTCATTTTAGGATTCTCATTTCAAACAAGACAGTTGCTTTATTGGGAACCTCACATACATGCTGCATTTGAATAAAGGCTGCTGTCTATTTACATGCGATCTCCAGAGGAGGATGAAAAGCTCATTCTATAAAAGGGAGCTACTTACCTTCTTAAAAGGGCAAACATTTCCCAAAATTAATGTATTTTTCTATATTTGATGTGAAGATATAGTTAGCAATTGCATATTTACTGTATGGGTTTCCTTCACATTAGGTGTTTCTACTGGTAACTTCATCATTTTCTTCTTATAAACAAAAAAGAATTACATTACATAGGTGATGTAGATAAAGATAGCTAGTCTATTATACCAAGACCAGATCCTTTGTGGCTTCAGCATAAAGTCTCTCTACTGAAAATTCTGTCATTAAAGTTGGTCTTTCAACCTCTTCTACACTAGCCTTTTTTTTAATTTTATTTTTCTTGGATTTTATGTATTTACATTTCAAATGTCATACCTCCTCTCCCTCCAATAACCCCTCCTCCCAACCCCTTGCTTCTATGAGGATGCTCCAACTCCTACCCATCCACTCATCTTAGCATTACCCTACATAGGGGAAACAAGCCTTCACAGGACCAAGGGCTTTTCTTTCTATTGATGCTGGACAATGCCATCCTCTGCTACATATGTGGCTAGAAACATGGGTCCCTTCATGTGTACTCATAGGTTGGAGATTTAGACCCTGGGAACTCTGGTTGGTTCTGGTTGGTTGATATTGTTCTTCTTCCTTTGGTTTAAAAAACATCTTCAGCTCCTTCAGTCTTTTCTCTAACTCCTTCATTGAGGTCCCCTGTTCAGTCAAATGGTTAGCTGCAACTATCCTCATCTAAATTGGTAGGGCTCTGGCACAGCCTCTCAGAAGATACCCATATCTTGCTCCTGTCAACAACCACTTCTTGGCATCAGAAGTAGTGACTGGGTTTGGTGGCTGCATATGAGATGAATCCCAGGTGGGGCAGTCTCTGGATGACCATTGCTTCAGTCCCTGCTTCACTCTTCGTCACTATATTACCCCCTGTGAGTATTTTGTTCTCCCTTCTAAAAAGGACTGAAGAATCCACATTTTTGTCTTCCTTCTTCTTGGGCTTCATATGATCTGTGAAGTTTTTCTTAGGTATCCCAAGCTTTTGGCCTAATATACAGTTATCAGTGAATGCATACATTGTGTTTTCTTTCTGACTGGGTTATGACACTCAAGAAGATATTTTCTAGTTCTATCCATTCACCTAAAATTTCATGTAGTCATTGTTTTTAATAGCTGAATAGTACTTCATTGTTTAAATGGACCACATTTTCTGTATCCATTCCTCTATTGAAGTACATCTGAAAGAATCCTGGTCCTGGATGCTTTCAGATTCTTTTCCTCCTATATCTGCCTCAGGCATACCTGTTTATGCATCTGCCCTCCAGTGTATAGATTAGGCTGTGTAACACTCATGTAAATACATATTTAACTAGAAGTCACTAAACTCTGTACTTCACAATAGGTTATCTCTGCTCAGTGACCTGTGTATAGCAAAAAACAATGCTTACCATGTTATTTTCTTCCAGAACATCTATTGAAGTTTGCTAAATACAGGTTATAAAATGAAAGTAGGATCCATTAGCTCTAAAGCACATGTGCTTTTGATCTGGCCTAAGAAGTTGGCATAAATTACATGATTATTATATGAATATGTATATATTATATCCTGAAATGTTTCAGGTCCTTAAGCCTAAAATTTACTGGTATACTTAAAAATGCTTCAATGAAATGACTTGAGAATCCAAATTTAATCTACCAAGGTAAAATAGTACATTAATGGACATTAAATTAATTTTTAACCATACACTTCATGTGATTCTCCATATGATAGAATGACAAAATAAAAGCTATATAAGTCATGGGGAAGAAGACGTTAAGCTTCCCACTTGGACCAGGAGTTGAACTCTCATATTGTCAGTCTCTGCGCCAGACACCATTATCAATTGACTCATCTTACTAGTTGACTACATCATTCTAATTACCATCTACTTCTCAGTATTTGCTGCTATGTCCATGTTCTTTGAGCTGATAAGAAACCATTGTGCCAATACTTTCCAAACAAAATAGTTTTCATCTTAAGGACGCAAAAAGATGTAGTAATATATTACAGTTTTTGCTTTCAAGTGTGGCCACCATGGGGCCAGATAATGACACAACATGAAAGTTTAATAATAGTTTCTTGGTCAGTGGACTATGATGTTCTTATTCTTGCTGCAACTGGATGTCCCATGATAGGGTGATACCTTTAGGGATCTTCAACTTCTCAGATAAGTGGAGGAGGAAATGAGGAGTATGAGAATGGGAGTAGAATGAGAGGAGGAAGGAGGGAAAGGTAATGGGGGTGGAGGAGAGGGAAACATGATCTGGTATTGGATGGGGGGAAAGTACTGAAGTATTGAAGGTGAACAAAAGAATGAAACCAGGCAACCTTTGGATGAAGGAGGTTGGAAGGACACTCTAAAATATACCAGTGTCCTGGGAAGTGAGAGACACTCAGGACATGACCGGGGGTCGGGGGGGAAGGCTAGATGAAATGCCCTACAGTGGGGAAAAGGAACTTATTGAACCTACTTCTAGCATAAAGACAGGGCATCAAATGAAGGATGGGGTTGCTGTCTGAGAGTCAAAGCTCTGACCCATAATTCTTCCTGTCTGAAAAAAATGCAGGAACAGAAATTGAGAAGATCTTGAGGAGAAGTCCAGTGACAGGCCCAAAATGGGATCCAGATCAAGGGGAAGCCTGAAAACTGACATCATTACTGAGGCTATGGGCATTTAAAAACAGGGACCTACCATGACTGTCCTCCAAAAGATCCAACAACAAGCAGCTCAAAGAGTCAGATGCAGATATGTGAACCCAACCAATGAACAGAAGCTGCTGACTCCTCTGGTTGAATTAGGGGGAAACTGGAGGAAGCCGAGGAGGAGGACAACTCTGTAGGACAACCAGCAGTCTCAATTAACATGGACTCCTGATATCTCTCAGACACTGGGTCATCAACCAGGTGGCATACACCAGCTAAGATGAGGCCTCTAACACCTTTACGGCAAAGGACTCTCATGACTGGGTTCAGTCAGAGAAGATGCACCTAATTCTCAAGAGAGTAGAGGCCACAGAAAATTTAGAAGTCGGTTGGGTGGGTGGGGTGGGGACATACTTGTGGATACTGAGGGGTGTGTCTGAAGGAGGTATGTGATATGGAACAGTCAGTGGGTGGACCAATAGGGGAATAAAATCTGGAGAGTAAAAATAAATAAGTTTATATTTTTTTAAAAAAGAAAATAAGTGAGCATTATTTTCTCTGTTACATGGATTTCAAGTGTGAATCCCCTTCAATAATGATTGCATATTACATAAATATATCAAAGAAATAACTTGTATTGGCTGTTAAGTGATGGTATGAAAAAAATTACTCTAGCAGTAATACATTATGTTACAAGGAAACACATTTAATTCAGGCTAAGTTGCATATACTTTTGTATATGCATTACCTTGTGCCCACTGGGTGCAAGAACCTATGAGCACTCAGAGGCAGGACCCATCTGCTTCCTGCCTGCACCTAGAACTGAAAGACAGTCACCAGGATAACCTACACACCTGAGATTACAGTACCTGTTTCCAGAAACAGATGAAAGAAAACAGGAAAACAGTTCTACAGGAGTGCTACAGAAGGGTCAAGCCACTATCAGAAACAGCAAGACAAGCAAACAACAGTGACAACCCGATGGCAAGAGACAAGCACAGGAACCTAAGGAACAAAAACAAAGAGTAGTTGGCATCATCAGAGACCAGTTCTCTCTCCAAAGAAAATACTGGATATCCAAACACACCAGAAAAGCAAGATTTATACTTAAATTCACATTTGATGATAATAATGGAGGACTTTAAGAAGGACATAAATAACTCCCTTAAAGAAGTGCAAGATGACACAAGTAAACAAGTAGAAACCCTTAAAGAGGAAACACACACACACACACACACACACACACACACACACACACACACACAAAACCTGAAAGAATTACAGGAAAACACAAGCAAGCAGGTGAAGGAATTGAACAAAACCATTCAGAACTTAAAAATGGAAATAGAAACAATAAAGAAAGCGCAGAAAGAGAGAACACTGGAGATGGAAAACCTAAAGAAGAGACCAGGAGTCATAAATACAAGCATCATCAACAGAATACAAGATTTACAACACAGAATCTCAGGGACAGAAGATACCACAGAAAACATTGACATAACCATCAAAGATAATGTAAATCGCAAAATGTTCCTAGCCCAAAACATCCAGGAAATCCAGGACACAATGAGAAGATCATACCTTAGGATGATAAGTATAGAAAAGAGTAAAGACTCCCAACTTAAAGGGCTAGTAAATATATTCAACAAAATTATAGAAGAAAACTTCCCTAACCTAAAGAAAGATATGCCCATAAACATACAAGAAGCCTACAGAACTCCAAATAGAGTATACTAGAAAAAATATTCCTCCCTTCAAATAATAGTTAAAACACCAAATGCACAAAACAAGGAAAGAATATTAAAATAAGTAAGGAGAAAATGTCAAGTGACATATAAGGCAGACCTATAAGAATTACACCAGACTTCTCACCAGACACTATGAAAGCCAGAAGATCCTGGACAGATGTCATACAGACACTAAGAGAACACAAATGCCAGCCCAGTCTACTGTATCCAGCAAAACTCCCAATTAACATAGATGGAGAAACCAAGACATTCCATGACAAAACCAAATTCTCACAATATCTTTCTACAAATCCAGTCATAAAAAGAATAATAGATGGAAAACTAAAACACAAGGAGAGAAACAATGCCATACGAAAGGCAAGAATGTAACTGGCTTGCAATGCAACAAATAGAGAAACCCACGAACATAATTCCACCTCTAAAAATAAAAATGACAGGAAGCTATAATCACTATTCCTTAGTATCTCACAATATCAAGGGACTCAATTCCCTAATAAAAAGTCATAGGCTAACAGACTAGATATATTTTGCTACATACAGGAAACACATCTCAGAGACAAAAGCAGACACTACCTGAGAGTAAAAGACTGGAAAATAACTTTCCAAGCAAATGATCCAAAGAAGGAGCTGGAGTTTCCATTTTAATATTGAATAATATTGACTTTCCACCAAAAGTCATCAAAAGGATAAGGAAGTACACTTCACATTCATCAAAGGAAAAATCCACCAAGATGAACTCTCAATCCTAAATATCTGTCCAACAGATCCAAGGGCATGTACATTCATAAAAGAAATCTTACTAAAGTTCAAATCATACATTACACCTCACACAATAATGGTAGGAGATTTCAACACCCCACTGTCATCAATAGACAGAGCATGGAAACAGAAATTAAACAGACATAGAGAAACTAACAGAAGTTATGAACCGAATGGATTTAACAAATATTTGAAGCACATTCCATCCAAAAACAAAAGGATATGCCTTCTTCTCAGTACCTCATGGTACCTTCTCCAAAATTGACCATATAGTTGGTCACAAAACAGGCCTCAACAGATACAGAAAGATAGAAATAATCCCATGCATGCTATCAGATCACCACAGACTAAGGCTGGGCTTCAATAACAGCAATAATGACAGAAAGCATACATACACATGGAAGTTGAACAGCGCTCTACTCAATGACAAAATGGCCAAGGAAGAAATAAAGAAAGAAATTAAACACTTCTTAGAATTTAATGAAAATTAAGATACAACTTACCCAAACTCATGGGACTCAGTGAATACAGTGCTAAGAGGAAAACTCACAGCTCTGAATGTCTGCAAAAAGAAACAGGAGAGAGTATACATCAGCATACATATGATTATTACAGAGCAATAGTCATAAAAACTATACGGTATTGGTACAGAGACAGGCAGATATATCGTGGAAAAGAACTAAAGACCCAGAAATGAACCCATACACCTACAGTCACTTGATCATTGACCAACGATCTAAAACCAGCCAATTGAAGAAAGAGAATTTTCAACAAATGGTGCTGGTTCAACTGAAGGTCAGCATGTAGAAGAATGCAAATTGATTCATTCTTATCACCCTATGCAAAGGTTAAGTCCAGATGGATCAATGACTTCAACATCAAATCAGATACACTCAAACTTATAGAAAAAAAAGTAGAGTCTCAATCACATGGGCACTGGGGAAAATTTCCTGAACAAAACATAAATCAATAATCAACAAATGGTACCCCATAAAACAGCAAATGTTCTGTAGGGCAAAAGACACTTTCATTAGGACAAAACAGCAACCAACAGATTCGGAAAAGATCTTTACCAATTCCACATCTGATAGAGGGCTAATATCCAAAATATACAAGGAGTTCAAGAATATAGACTCTGGAGAGCCTATTAAAAATGGGGGGCAGAGCTAACCAAAGAATTCTCAGCTGAGCAATATGGAATGGCTGAGAAGTACCTAAGCAAATGTTCAACACCCTTAGTCATCAGGGAAATACAAATCAAAACAACCCTGAGATTGCACCTCACACCAGTCAGAATGGTTAAGATAAAAAACTCAGGTGACAACAGATGTTGGTGAGAATGTAGAGAAAGAGGTCCTCCATTGTTGGTAGAATTGAAAACTGGTACAACCACTCTGGAAATGAGTCGGGAGGTTCCTCAGAAACTTGGACATTCCACTGCCTGAGGACCAAGCTATAGCTCTCCTGGGCATATACCTAAAACATACTCCAACATACAACAAAGACACATGGTCCACTATGTTCATAGAACCCTTATTTATAATAGCCAGAAGATGGAAATAACCCAGATGCCCTTCCACAGAGGAATGGATTCAAAAAAATGTGGTACATCTACACAATGCAGTGCTACTCAGCTATCAAAACAATGACTTCATGAATTTCATTGGCAAATGGAATGAACTAGAAAGTATTATCCTGAGTGAGGTAACCCAATCACAGAAAAATGTACTTGGTATGATCTCATTGATAAGTGGATATTAGCCCAAATGTTCAAATTACCCAAGATGCACAGACCACAGGAATTTCAAGAAGAATTATGACTAAAATGTAGATGCTCCCACTCCTTCTTAAAATAGGGAACAAAAATATCCATAGGAGGAGGTATGGAGGTGAAGTTTATAGCAGAGACTGAAGGAATGGCCATTCAGAGCCTGCCTCACATTTGGTCCATATATATATATATACACACACACACACATATATATATATATATATATATATATATATATATATATATATATATATATATATATACACATATAAACACACATGCAGGGACCAAAACTATATAAGAGATGAATCTAAAAAGTACATGCTGAAAGGTATCGGATATAGATCTCTCCTAAGAGACACATCTAGAGCATGTCAAATAAAGAGGTGAATGCTAGCAGCAAACCACTTATCTGAGAACAGGACCCACTTTGCCGGAATTAGAGGAAAGTTTTAAAGAGCTGAAGGGGCATGCAACCCCATAAGAACAACAATGCCAACCAACTAGAGCTTCCAGGGACTAAACCACTACTCAGAGACTATGCATGGACAGACCCAGAGCTCCAACAACGTGTGTAGTAGAGAATAGACTTATTGGGGCGCACAAGTAGAAGGGGAAGCACTTGGTCCTGCCAAAGTTCTACCAACAGTGCATGGAAATGTTGGGGGGCAGTAGTGGGGGTGGATGTGGGGGACACCCTTATGGGGGATGGACAGTGAATAGGGGAGTTATGGATAGGAAACTGGGAAAGGGAATAACATTTGAAATATAAATAAACGAACATATCTAATTAAAAATGAAAAAAGGGGTTGGGGATTTAGCTCAGTCATAGAGCTCTTGCCTAGGAAGTGCAAGGCCCTGGGTTTGGTCCCCAGCTCCGAAAAAAGGAACTAAATAAATAAATAAATAAATAAGAAAAAAGAAGAAATATAAATAAATAAAATATTCAATTTTCTTTTCTTTCCTTCTCTTTCCTTTTCTTTCTTTTCCTATTCTTTTCTTTTCCTTTCTTTTCTTTTTTTTTCTAACCTGGGCAGGAGCTCAAATCAGGAACTTGAGAAAATAACTATACTAGAGATCAGGAGAGAATGCTGCTTTTCCATTGCTTTAACCAAGGTTTGCTCCCTGTTTCTATGCAACAGAGGACTTTTTCCCCATGCATACTCCCAGCCCCCAAGATATTGGGTTTTCCTACTTCTATCTAAATCAAGAATAGGTTTTACGTAGTTGCCCAGAGGCCAGCGTGATGGAGGCAATTCCTCAAGTGAGGATATTTCCAAGTGTGGTAATCTTGTGTCAAATTGACAAAAGGGATAAAAATTAACCAACCAACAAATCTCTGTACTAGAAACCAACAAGCACAGACTTGAATACTCAGAATATCTGGGTATATGGCCATAACCCTTAAATTCTAAAACTAGTAAAGATATGTGGAGAGATTATAAAATTAGGCAAGCATGGGGTACTTAAGATGATATTATGACAAAATAGAGGGATAATATGCATAACTGAAACTCTATGTCTGATTTTTTTGTACTGATTTATTCTCTTTCTACTCTTCATCATGAGTTTGCACTTCTTTTTTTTTCATCTTTATTAACTTGGGTATTTCTTTTTTTTTGGTTCTTTTTTTTGGAGCTGGGGGTATTTCTTATTTACATTTCAATTGTTATTCCCTTTCTCAATTATCAGGTCAACATCCCACTAACACCTCCCTTTCCCCTTCTCTATGGGTGTTCCCCTCCCCATCCTCCCCCATTACCACCCTCCCCCCAAAAATCATGTTCACTGGGGGTTCAGTCTTGGCAGGACCAAGGGCTTCCCCTTCCACTGGTGCTCTTACTAGGCTATTCATTGCTACCTATGAGGTTGGAGCCCAGGGTCAGTCTTTGGGTGGTTGGAAGCTCTGGTTGGTTGGCATTGTTCATTTAGGATCTCAAGCCCCTTCAAGCTCTTTTAGTCCTTTCTCTGAATCCTTCAACGGGGGTCCCATTCTCAGTTCAGTGATTTAATGATGGCATTCGCCTATGTATTTGCTGTATTCTAGCTGTGTCTCTCAGGAGAGATCTACATCCGGTTTCTGTTTACCTGAACTTCTTTGCTTCATCCATCATATCTAGTTTGGTGGCTGTATGGGCCACAAGTGGGGCAGGCTCTGAATGGGTGTTCCTTCTGCCTCTTTTCTAAACTTTGCCTCCCTATTCCCTCCCAAGGGTATTCCTCTTCCCCTTTTAAAAAAGGAGTGAAGCATTCGCAATTTGGTCACCCTTCTTGAGTTTCATGTGTTCTGTGCATCTAGGGTAATTCGAGCATTTGGGCTAATAGCCACTTATCAATGAGTGCATACCATGTGTCTTTTTCTGTGATTGGGTTACCTCACTCAGGATGATATTTTCCAGTTCCATCCATTTGCCTATGAATTTCATAAAGTTGTTGTTTTTGATAGTTGAGTAATATTCCATTGTGTAGATGTACCACATTTTCTGTATCCATTCCTCTGTTGAAGGGCATCTGGGTTTTTTCAAGCATCTGGCTATTATAAATAAGGCTGCTATGAACATAGTAGAGCATGTGTCTTTGTTATAGGTTGAAACAACTATTGGGTATATGAGCAAAAGAGGTATAGCTGGGTCCTCAGGTAGTTAAATGTCCAATTTTCTAGGAAACTCCAGAGTGATTTCTGGAATAGTTGTACAAGTCTGCAATCCCACCAACAATAGAGGAGTGTTCCTATTTCTCCACATCCTGGCCAACATTTGCTGTCACCTGAGTTTTTGATCTTAGCCATTCTCACTGATGTGAGGTGCAATCTCAGGGTTGTTTTGATTTGCATTTCCCTTATGACTATTGTTTGGGGGAGGGCCATAATGGGGGGAGGATGGGGAGGGGAACACCCATATAGAAGGCGAGGGGGAGGGGTTAGGGAGATGTTGGCCCTGAAACCAGAAAGGGAATAACATTCGAAATGTAAATAAGAAATACTCAAGTTAATAAAAAAATTAATAAAAAAATACTTGGGAACAAAACCAAAAAAAGAAAAAATAGAAATAAAAATATATTTAAAATAAAAAAAAGATGTTGAAAATTTCTTTAGGTGTTTCTCAGCCATTTGCAATTCAGCATGCCTCAGCTGTGAATACTTTGTTTGGCTCTGAACCCCATTGTTTAAGGGTTATTTGTCTCCCTGCATGCTAACTTATTGAGTTCTTTGTATATTTTGGATATAAACGCTCTATTAGTTGCAGGATTAGTAAAGACCTTTTCCCAATCTATTGGTTTCCATTTTTTCCTAACTACAGTGTCCTTTGCTATACAGAAGCTTTGCAGTTTTATGAGATCCCATTCGATTCTTAATCTTATATCATAAGCCATTGGTGTTTTGTTCAGGAAATGTTCTCCAGTGCCCATGTGTTTGAGATGCTTCCCCGATTTTTCTTCTATTAGTTTGAGTGTATCTGGTTTGATGTGGAGGTCCTTGATCCACTTGGACTTAAGCTTTGTACAGGGTGATAATCACGGATCGATCTGCATTCTTCCACATGCTCCAGTTGAACCAGCACCATTTGCTTAAAATGCTATCTTATTTCCATTGGATGGTTTTGGTTCCGTTGTCAAAAATCAAGTGACCATAGGTGTGTGGGTTCATTTCTGGGTCTTCAATTCTATTCCGCTCGTCCATCTGTCTGTCTCTTTACCAATAACATGCAATTTTTATCACTATTGCTCTGTAATACTGCTGGAGTTCAGGGATAGCGATTCCCCCGGAAGTCCTTATATAGTTGGGGATAGTTGTAGCTATCCTGGGTTTTTTGTTATTCCAGATGAATTTGCAAATTGTTCTATTGAACTCTCTGAAGAATTGGATTGGTATTTTGATGGGGATTGCATTGAATCTGTAGATCGCTTTTGGTAAAATGACCATTTTTACTGTATTAATCCTGCCAATCCATGAGCATGGGAGATCTTTCCATCTTCTGAGATCATCTTCAATTTCTTTCTTCAGAGGCTTGAATTATTATCATACAGATTTTTCACTTGCTTGGATACAGTCACACTGAGGTATTTTATATTATTTGGGACTATTTTGAAGGGTGTCATTTCCCTAATTTCTTTCTCAACTTGTTTCTCTTTTGTGTAGAGGAAGGCTACTGATTTATTTGAGTTAATTTTATACCCAGGCACTCTGCTGAAGGTGTTTATCAGGTTTAGTAGTTCTCTGGTGGAACTTTTGGGACCACTTAATTACAATATCATATCATCTGCATATAGTGATATTTTTACTTCTTCTTTTCCAAACTGTATCCCTTTCATATTCTTTTGTTGTCTGATTGCTCTGCCTAAAACTTCACGAACGATATTGAATAAGTAGGGAGAGAGCGGGCAGCCTTGTCTAGTCCCTGATTTTAGGGGGATTGCTTCAAGTTTCTCTCCATTTAGTTTAATGTTAGCTACCAGTTTGCTGTATATGGCTTTTACTATGTTTAGGCATGGACCTTGAATTCCTATTCTTTACAGGAATTTTATCATGAAGGGGTGTTCAATTTTGTCAAATGCTTTCTCAGCATCTAATGAAATGATCATGTGGTTTTTATCTTTCAGTTTTTTTTTTATATAGTGGGTTATGTTGTTGGTTTTCCATATATTAAACCATCCCTGCATGCCTGGGATGAAGCCTACTTGATCATGATGGATGATTATTTTAATGTGCTCTTGGATTCGCTTTCCCAGAATTTGATTGAGTATTTTTGCATCGATATTCATAAGGGAAATTGGTCTGAAGTTCTCTTTCTTTTTTGGGTCTTTGTGTGGTTTAGGTATAAGAGTAATTGTGGCTTCGTAGAAGGAAATCTGTAGCACTCCATCTGTTTCAATTTTGTGGAATAGTTTGGATAGTATTGGTATGAGGTCTTCTATGAAGGTTTGATAGAATTGTGCATTGAACCCTTCTGGACCTGGGTTCTTTTTGGTTGAGAGACCTTTAATGACTGCTTCTATTTCCTTAGGAGTTATGGGTTTGTTTAAATGGTTTATCCTGATTTAACGTCGGTGCCTGATATCTGTCTAGGAAATTGTCCATTTCCTGCAGACTTACAAGTTTTGTTGAATATAGGCTATTGTAGTAGGATCTGATGATTTTTTGAATTTCCTCTGATTCTGTAGTTATGTCTTCCTTTTCATATCTGATTTTGATAAATTGGATACATTCCCTGTGTCCTCTCATAAGTCTGGCTAAGGATTTAACTATCTTGTTGATTTTCTCAAAGAACCATCTTTTGATTCTGTTGTTTCTTTCTATGGTTCTTTTTGTTCCTACTTGGTTGATTTCAGCTCTGAATTTGATTATTTCCTGCCTTCTAATCCTCCTGGATTTATTTGCTTCTTTTTGTTCTAGAGTTTTTAGGTGTGCTGTCAAGCTGCTGATATATGCTCTCTCCTGTTTCTTTCTGCAGGCACTCAGAGCTATGAGTTTCCCTCTTAGCACAGCTTTCATTGTGTCTCATAAGTTTGGGTATGTTGTACCTTCATTTTCATTAAAGTCTAAGAAGTCTTTAATTTCTTTCTTTATTTCTTCCTTGACCAGGTTATCATTGAGTAGAGCATTGTTCAACTTCCATGTATATGTCGGCGTTCTTCCCTTATTGTTGTTGAAGACCAGCTTTAGCCTGTGGTGGTCTGATAGGACACATGGGATTATTTCTATCTTTCTGTATTTATTGAGGCCTGTTTTATGACCAATTATGTGGTCAATTTTGGAGAAAGTACCATGAGCAGGTGAGAGGAAGGTATAGCCTTTTGTTTTAGGGCAGAATGTTCTATAAATATCTGTTAAGTCCATTTTGTTTATGATTCTTCTTAGTCTGTCTATGTCTCTGTTTAATTTGTTTCCATGATCTGTCCATTGATGAGAGTGGAGTGTTGAAATCTCCTACTATTATTGTGTGACGTGCAATGTGAGCTTTGAGCCTTAGCACGGTTTCCTTTATGTATGTAGGTGCCCTTGTGTTTGGAGCATAGATATTTAGGATTGAGAGTTTATCTTGGATTGGATTTTTCCTTTGATGAATATGAAGTGTCCTTCCTTATCGTTTTTGATGACTTTTGGTTGAAAATCGATTTTATTCGATATTAGAATGGCTACTCCAGTTTTCTTCTTCAGACCATTTGCTTGGAAATTTGTTTTCCAGCCTTTTACTCTGAGGTACTGTCTGTCTTTGTCTCTGAGGTGTGTTTCCTGTAGGCAGTAGAATGCAGGCTCCTCATTGCATATCCAGTTGGTTAATCTATGTCTTTTTATTGGGGAGTTGAGTCCATTGATGTTGAGAGATATTAAGGAATAGTGATTGTTGCTTCCTGTTATATTCGTATTTGGATGTGAGATTATGTTTGTGTGCTTTTCTTCTCTCTCTTTTGTTGCCAAGATGATTAGTTTCTAGTTTTTTCTAGGGTGCATCTTGCCTCCTCGTGTTGGGCTTTACCATTTATTATCCTTTGTAGGGCTGGATTTGTAGAAAGATATTGTGTAAATTTGGTTTTGTCATGGAATATCTTGGTTTCTCCATCTATGTTAATTGAGTGTTTTACTGGATACAGTAAGCTGGGCTGGCATTTGTATTCTCCTAGGGTCTGTATGACATCTGTCTGGGATCTTATGATCTTGTGGCTTTGACAGTCTCTGGTGAGAAGTCTGGTGTGATTCTGATACCTCTGCCTTTATATGTTACTTGACCTTTTCCCCTTACTGCTTTTTTCTTTTTTTTTTTTTTTTTTGGAGCTGGGGACCAAACCCAGGGCCTTGCGCTTGCTTGGCAAGTTCTCTACCACTGAGCTAAATCCCCAACCCCCCTTACTGCTTTTAATATTCTTTCTTTGTTTTATTCATTTGGTGTTTTGACTATTATGTGATGGGAGGATTTTCTTTTCTGGTCCAATCTATTTGGAGTTCTGTAAGCTTCTTGTATGGTTATGGGCATCTCTTTCTTTAGCTTAGGGAAGTTTTCTTCTGTGATTTTGTTGAAGATATTTACTGGTCCTTTGAGCTGGGAGTCTTCACTCTCTTCTATATCTATTATCCTTAGGTTTGATCTTCTGATTGAGTCCTGGATTTCCTGTATGTTTTGGACCATTAGCCTTTTCTTTGTAGTACATTGTCTTTGACAGTTGTGTTGATGATTTCTATGGAATCTTCTACTCCTGAGATTCTCTCTTCTATCTCTTGTATTCTTTTGGTGATGCTTGTATCTATGGCTCCTTGTCTCTTCTTTTAGTTTTCTATATCCAGGGTTGTCTCCATTTGTGCTTTCTTTTTTTTTTCAGAGCTGGGGACCAAACCCAAGGCCTTGTGCTTGCTAGGCAAGTGCTCTACCACTGAGCTAAATCTCTAACCCCCATTTGTGCTTTCTTTATTTGCTTCTATTTCCATTTTTGATTCCTTCACCTGTTTGATTGTGTTTTCTTGGAATTCTGTCAGGGATTTTTGTGATTCCTTTCTACAGTCTTCTACTTGTTTATTTATGTTTTCCTGTGTTTCTCTAAGGGAATTCTTTATGTCTTTCTTGAAGTCCTCCATCATCATGATCAAATGAGATTTTAAATCTAGATCTTGCTTTTCTGGTGTGTTTGGATATTCAGTGTTTGCTTTGGTGGGAGAATTGGTCTCCAATTATGTCATATAGTCTTGTTTTCTTTGGTTCCTTCGCTTGCCTCTCGCCATCAGGTTGTCTCTGGTGTTACCTTGTTCTGCTATTTCTGACAGTGGCTAGACCTTCCTATAGGCCCGTGTGTCAGGAGTGCTGTAGACCTATTTTCCTGTTTTCTTTCAGCCAGTTATGGGAACAGAGTTTTCTGCTTTCAGGCATGTAGTCTTTCCTGTCTACTGTTCTTCAGCTGTTCCTGTGGGCATGTGTCTTGAGTCCGCCAGGAGGTCGCTTGGAGAAGAGAAGTTGATCTTACCTGTGGTCCTGTGGCTGAAGTTGCTCCTGGGGGCCTGCCTTTGAACTCTCCGTGAGGGCAGCAACCAGGAGGGTCTGTCCTGCCTTTTCCCGGGGCACCCGTGCACCGGGGTCCAAGGTGGCATTAGGTGTTTTCCTCTGGAGTCAGAAATGTGGGCAGAGTGTAGTCTCTTCTGGCTTCCCAGGTGTGTCTGCCCCTCCGAAGGTTTAGCTCTCCCTCCCACGGGATTTGGGTGCAGGGAACTGTTGACTGGGTCCCTTCAGGTCTGGGTGTGGTCTAGACTGCAGGGGACCTCTCTATGTCTGATTTAAAGGAAACTCTTCCATGCAATGGTAGAAATGTTTCTCTTGGCTTCCTTGGAATGAAGATTTATCATTTAAATAGGATATTTTATTTGTTTATATTTTAAATGTTATCCCCTTTCCCAGTTTGCCTCCAGAAAATCTGTATCTTATCCTCCATCCCCCTTCTTCAATGAGGGTGCTCCCTCACACACCCAGCAAATCCCACCTCCCTGTCCTGGCATACACCTATACTTTGGCATCTAACCTTCACAGGACCAAGGGCTTCTCCTTCCATTAATGTCCAACCAGTCCATCCTCTGATACATATGCAGTTGGAGCCATGGGTCTCTACAGGTGTACTTTTTGTTGGTGGTTTAGACCCTGGGAGCTCTGGAGAGCCTGGATGCTTGATATTGTTGTTCTTTATATGGGTTGCAAACCCTTCAGTCCTCCAGTCCTTTCTCCAACTCCTCCATTGGAGAACCTTTGCTCAAAAACCACATTGCACATCAAAAAAAATAGTAGTGGGAGACTTTAAAACCCTACTCAAATCAATATACAGATCATGGAAACAGAAACTAAACACACTTTGAAATTAAGAGAAATTGTGAACCAAATGTATTTAAGAGATATCTACAGAACATTGCATCATAAAACAACAGAATATACCTGTTTCTCAGCACTTCATGTTACCGTGTCAAAAAACTGACAATATAATTAACCACAAAACAGCTTCAATAGATACAAGAAAATCTAAATAATCACATGCATCCTATCAAATCACCATGGATTAAGGCTGGTCTTCAATAACAACAAAAACAAGAGAAAGCTCATATACACACAGAAACTGAAAAATGTTGTACTCAATGATAACAGGGTCAAGGGGAAAAAATAAAGAAAGAATTTAAAGACTTTTTAGAATTTGATGAAAATGATGGCACAAAATATCAAAATTTGTGGGTCACAATGGAAACAGTGCTAAGAGGAAAACTCATAGCTATGAGTGATTCCAAAAAGAAACTGGAGAGAGCATACACTAGCTGGTTGACAGCACATCTGAAAGCTGTGAACAATGATAAGCAAATACACAAAAGAGGAGTAGATGGTGAGAAATAATAAAGCTGAGAGCTGCAATCAAGCAGGTAGCAACAAAAAAAGAACTGAATAAAGGCATAGGGGGCTTTTGGTGGGGAAACCAGGAGCGGGGCTAACATTTGAAATGTAAATAAATAAAATATCCCATAAAAATGCATTCTTAAGTAATAAAATCCTAAAAGTTAGAATATTGTGTTTATCTCCAAGATCAAAGTTGTCAAAAACTTGGATTTTGTGGAATAGACAGTAGAAAGGACCAATGCTATGTGTGGTACTTAAGACAGTATTGAATAACCATGAGTAGCTGACATTGAGACCATGTGTAAACTTACACAAAATATGCACCTACTTTGAGACTCAATAAAAGAGTCATGTTGTAGAATACAGTTCCTGGTTTCCAATGCACCAGAACCTGGAAATTCAAAAGGGTGTCTGTTTTATTTTACACTGCTGTGAACAGACACCATGACCAAAGCAACTCTTATAAAGACAATTGTTTGGGTCTGGCTTTGAGGTTCTGAGTTTTAGTCCATTATCATAAAGGTGGGAACTTGGCAGCATAGAGGCAGATATGGTGCAAGAGGAGCTGAGAGTTCTACATCTTCATCCGAAGGCTTCTAGCAAAATACTGACTTCCAGGCAGCTAGGATGAGTGTCTTAAAGCACATGCCCACAGTGAAACACCTACTCCAAGGCTATAACTCCAAAAATGCCACTCTTTGGGCCAAGCATATTCAACCCATGACATTCCATTCCCTGCTGCCCTTAGGCTTCTTTAAACTCTCAAGTCTATTTGGGACCATATTAGACATACCTTAATTTTAAAAGTACATTTAGTCAAAATTCCAAAGTCCAAAGTTCAAAGTCTCTTCTGAGATCCATCCAATCCCTTAAGTGTAATCCCTTAATTAAAACAGGCAACCAGCTGGACATACTTGAAACTCTGCTTCTCATGTCTGATGTCAAAGCAGTTGTCAGATCTCCAAGTCCTTTTTTCATCTTTGTTGACTGCAACAAACTTCTTTTCCTGGGCTGGTTCCATTCCCTATTAGCAACATTCCTCAGGAGATATCCTATGGCTCTGGCATTTCAAAAATTTTGGGGTCTCCAAGGCAACTTCAATGTTAACAGCTTCTTGACTTCTAGGCTCCTCCAAAGGGCTGACTTCATTTCTCCAGTCCTGCCCTTTGTAGCACTCTAAACTCAGGTTGATCCATTTACTGCTGCTGCTATTCTTGGTGATAATTCCATGGTACAGGTATCTCCAGTACACTGGGTTCTTCCATTGCCACAAGGCTTCACCAATAGCCTCTCACAGGTTTTCTTCATGGTGCCAAACCTCAAATCCTTTGCATTCCCCGTTCATTCCTGTGTTGTCAACTCCATCTGAGGCTGCTTATCAATGGCCTTCTATGGCCTCTCACAGTGCCAAGCCTCACTGTTCTTCATGACCCCTTCCTGACTTCAAAACCAGTACCAACTGGGTGATTCTTACACATTATCAAGTACATCTGCAGCTTAAGGTACAACTTTGGCTATCTCTGGAACACAATTTCTTTATGCTCTCAGAAAACACAGAATATTTCACCTCAGTGATACTGGTCTCTTCTTAATCAATGCTAAATTCTTAGCTCCAGCTAACCAGCACCAGTTGTCTTAGTACTTCCTTCTATTCTGGACTATAAAGCGAGTGCCACATGGCTGGAGCTGACATGTTTTCCTGCTTGCTGGAGCTGGAATATCTCTTTGACCCCCTATTTTATTACCAGCTTACTGTTTTCCAACTCCTTCACTGCCTAAGCTTGGCTGTACTGGATCTTGCTTTGTAAATTTACTTTTAACTCACAAATCTGCATGCCTGTAAACTGGGATTAAATGTGTGCACCACCATGCCTAGATTTAAACTTTTCTTCACCTAGAACTTGTGCTAGTTTAGGCTGCCCTTGGACTCAGAGATCTGCTTACCTTGATCTCCTGGAATTAAAGGTGTTTACCACCATGCCTGAATCTAAATTTAGCTGGATAGGAGATTGGCCCAAAGTCTCATCTCCTTTAACACGGGATTTAGTTCCATTTAACGTCTTGGTACTTCTTTAATATTAGAACCATATATTTTATATTTTTCCTTTCCGGGCTTGCTATACTTGTTTAAAATGTTCTTCCTGAGATTTAGCCAGAGAACAAAATCTTTCTGGGACTTCTTTTGTTAATACAATTAATCCGAGTCTCTTCACCTTAGCCTCAGGCAGACTCTTCAGAAAAGAAAAAAAAAAAAAAAAAAGCAGCCACATTCTTCACCAAAATACCACAAAACAGTCTTTATGCCACTGAGATTCTTCTCCTCTGAAACCCCTTGAGCCAGGTCTACACAATTTAGATTACTCTAAGCAACAAAGTATTCCGTATTCCCACTAGGGTGGCCCGTTAAGTCCCATCTAAAGCATGCCACTGCTTCCCAAATCCAAAGTCCCAAATCCCACATCCTTTCAAACAAAAGCATAGTCAGGACTGTCACTCATGAAGAATACAGTGGCCATCATCTGTCTTTTTCTACAGATTGAATCTTTGTGATTTATTCATAGAGGAGTCCATATCAATATTCTAAGCAATCACCAAATATTCTCTAATCAACATAAGAAGAAAATAAAAAAGTAACTCTCAACGTTTCTACACCTCACAGGAATATAAGGCACACACTGCCAATCATCCACTGTCTCTGCACAGCAATAACAAACTAAGTCACAAGGGAAAAGTCACAACATAGGAACAGTGCAGAAGAAAAGGCGAAGGAAAAACAATTACCAGCCTATTCCCCATGCCTCCCAAACAACAATGTAAAAATAACTGTTTTCTTGAGAAAAGCACTACAGGGATACTGTCTCTAAGGAGCTGGGAGGAGACAGATGTCCCATGGGAGCTACTGTGAATCCATGACTTCATTAACTCTGGCACTCAGATGTAGAGTCTGGTTCTAAGCAGCCCAGGATAAGTGCTTTCATTTCTATCTCTGCACTGGTAAGTGCTAAATGCTAAAGGGTCTAGATCCCAGTAAGATGATCTTTACCATCAGTAAGGGTTGTAGCTTTTTAAATTTGTCCCTTGATTTTAACCAGCTAGAGAATCACCTTAAAGATTCAAAACATTTGCACAACACCTCTATTAGCTTTGAGAACTACAACAGGAAAATTAGATATGATATTTTCAATAAAAAATACACAAAGCCTGGAAATTTCATGGTGTAACCTTTGTAACATCTGAGTAAACTTCATTGGGTAAATATAACACATTTTCTTTTATCCAATCATTGGTTGAGGGACATCGAAGTTGTGGAGGTGTTTAGTCTTACTGAAACTTCATATATCATGTTTGATTGATATTCATGGGAATTCTGCCCTTTTCTGAAGGGAAACAAAAAAGGAGTGGATGGGAAAGGCAGAGGTGGGGAAGATGGACTGTGAGGAAAGGAGAAAGAAGAAATTGTGGTCGGGATAAAAAAATTTAAAGAGGAACAAACCAAAGAAAAAGATGCCCAAGTATTCATAGTGGTCAGTTCTAAATCAATATATAATTTAAACACCAAAAAGCCCTGTGAAGGTACTCTATGCATCAGTTATAGATCTCTGTATACATAGTGTCTATTTTGGCTTTGTCAGGAAGTGTAAGCATTCATTAAGTATTCTCCTCTAATCAGTAAAAGGAGAAAACACAGAATTAACTCTCAGCATTCCTCCACTTCACAGGAATACACTTCCTCCTCAGATTTGTAAGCCAAGCATCTCAGTGAAGACACCTCAACCACTGCCCCTGAAAATTCCTGCCTTCCTTTATCTAGTTTCAATTGTATGGTCAAACATTTTTCAAATTCTCCACAGAAACAAACACCCTTTAAGAGACAGTGACATTGACAATGCTAAAATAGAGAGAGGGAAAAATGACAGAGTCCAAATACCACTTGACTTTCATCTTGATATTTCTTCAGTAAATCTCAGGAAAAAAACATTTTATTGCATATCCAATTCCCTATCTCTGGGTGACAACATGTGATGAATCAGTCAATCTTTACTTAGAAACCATCTTTTGTTTTAATGATTAATACCCTTCTCCAGCAATAAAATGCTAATCTCAGTAAATGTTAGAAATCCAGTTTCCCAACATGTTCAATCTATGCCTTCCTTGCATTCATTGAGGCTTAGGTCTCCTACATGTAAGAACTCTTCCTTGGGAAAAATTCAATTTTATTCTACCATCCTTTAGTTCTACATTGTCCATCACATTTTGTCTATCCTTCATGACTGTTAATATTTTGGTTTGCCATTTTAACAATTTTGTATTTCACAAACATAGAAAATATATAGGACAAAGCCAAACCATTCAGGGCTCTTGCCAGAAAGTGTTATCACTTGATTCCTTACAAAGCGCAGGCAAATTTTTTAATGTGACTATTTTGGAGTTGTCAGAAGTCTGCCTTTGAACAATGTGCAATTACGTCATTCCCTGAGAAGGATAATAAAGTTTCTCCTTTTGTTCTTAAAAATTTCCTCTTGCATTTGACAGACATCACATTACTATTTTCTGTCAGTTTTTCTATGTCAGCAACTTTCGGTTTATTGGTGTCCTATCAATTGTGCCCTGAGCTTTAGTGTCTGTTTTTGCTGAAGTATCAGAACCATACTGAAGATTTCTTTACATGAAGGTTATAATCTCCTAATTATTTTTTCAACATGGTAAATGAGAAAAATACACTTCAGGCATGCATGTCCATGGGCTCAGCTCTAAACTAATCTACTAGGATGTAAATTCTGCCATTATACATTTTAATAACAATTATATTCATTTTTAATGAACTCAATTTCTAGATACCTCAGTTGTGGTAGGCAGGATATAACAAGGTGGGATTACATGTTTTTATATTCTGTAGACACTCAATTTATTTTGGTAAGTGAACATGCATAAGACATACACCTAGAGAATTCTGTGGTTGCATGATTCTTTCCTATTTTCGTGAACATTTTGGGTTTTTTTATATATACAGTGTTACTGGATTAGTATTACCAATCAGTAAAAAAGGAGTTTCAATAAGACCAATGACGTTTTCATCATTAAACCAGCATGTCAGTTCAAAAGGAGATGAGTAGTTTAATTGTGCTTTCTACTATCTGTTGATTAGCAAAATCCATCTCAACAAAGTTCTTTAGTAGTGTATATTTAATATGGGAAGCAGATATAAATAGCCATTAGGCAATGAAAAGCAAAAATCTTTGAGAGTTTTAAGTGATCATTGTATAATCCTTGGAAGAAGCCACTAAACATTGTCTGGCTTTGAAGAAAATTTAAAGGTCCTTGAATTTTAAAACTTAGTTCAGTTGATTTTAAATATATTTGGGGGTACATATGAGAGTAAAAACAATGGACATTCTTGACTTTACACATAACACTAATATAAACGATATTTAAACTGGTAAAGTAAACAGCTGAGTATTTCATACCAGCCCTTTCCAATGAAGTTAACTGGACACTTAGAAATCAGCATATATCAAAGGTTAATGGGATCTCTGAGAATAGATATGGAGAAAGATATAGAAAATGGGAGTAATAGTTGTAATCTGTGCATTTATATGGATTACTAAATGACAAAAAATGAAAAGTTGAATGTCTTCAACCTAGTAAATCATGAGATTTTGGGTCAGGTAATGCAATCTACAGGGGTGGGGTGTGGAGGAGTCAATTACTTTTACAGGACGCCAGATTTTCCCGCAGTGAAGTTCATCATAAATCCAAGCGTAATGTGGTGTGTTACTTCTATATCATTAGTGTTATTTTGCATCAGTGAGCATACATTACAAGTCACTGGTTATTGTTGTAGCTCAAAGGGTCCATAGAAGGAAAAACTTAATTACCTTTTGCCCTAATAGCTCACAGAATACCTTCAAGCGTATTATTTTACATTACAACTTCTTTATTGTGAGTCCCACATTCTAATTAGTAATTCAGCAACTCAGAACCTTTGTTTTGTATTTGTTTTAAATCCATTTACATAGAAATAATAAATTATATGCATATAATTATATACATGAATTGAAACACAGTTAACCTAATCTCTGGTGATAAAGATCAAGAGTTATACTTGGGGAAATATGAATGATTTTATTTTTACACACATCCCACCACTTTCATGTGACACTAACATTCTTCATTAGATATATTTATTTACTTACATTTCGAATGTTATCTACTTTCCTGGTTTCCCATCCATGAACACCCCTCACTCCCTTCTTCTTTGAGGGTGTTCCCACAGCCATCCACCCACCCCTTCCTGCCTCACTGCCCTGACATTCCCGTACACAGGGGTTGTCCAGCCGTGGCAGGACCAAGGGCTTCTCCTATCATTAGTGCTCAACAAGACCATCCTCTGCTACACATACAGCTGGCCCATGGGTCTATGTGTACTCTGTGGATGGTGGTTTAGTCCCTGAGAGCTCTGGTTAGTTGGTATTATTGTTGTTATGGGGTTGAAAATGCCTGCAGGTTCCTCAATCCATTCTCTAACGCCTCCAACGGGGACACTGTTCTCAATTCAATGGTTGGCTGTGAGCATATGCCTCTGATTTGTTATACTAAGGCAGAGCCTTTCAGGATACAACTATATTAGGCTCCTGTCAGCAAGCAATTGTTGGCATCAGCAATACTGTCTGGGTTTGGTGGCTGTATGTATACAGGCTGGATCCCTAGGTGGGGCAGGCTCTGAAGGGTCATCCCTTCACTCTGATCTAAACTCTGACTTTGCATCTCCTCCTATGAAGATTTTTGATTCCCTTCTAAGAAGGACTGAAGGACCCACACATCAGTCATCCGTATTCTTAAGCTTCATATAATCGGTGGATTGCATCTTGGCTAATCCAATAATTTAGGCTAATATCCACTTAATCAGTGAGTACATACAATGTGTAGTTTTTGTGATTGGGTTACCTCACTCAGGATAATAGTTTCTAGTTCCATCCATTTGACTATGAATTTCATGAAGTCATTGTCGTTAGTAGCTGAGTTTTATTCCATTGTATAAATGTATCACATTTTCTGTATCAATTCCTCTGTTGAAGGACATCTGGGTTCTTTTCAGAATCTGACTATTATAAATAAGGCTGTTATGAACACAGTGTAGCATGTGTCTTTGTTGTATGTTGGAGCACCTTTTGGGTATATGACCAGGCAAGTTATAGCTGGGTCCTCAGGTAGTACAATGCCAATTTTCTGAGGAACCTCCAGACTGATTTCCAGAGTAGTTGTACCAGTTTGCAACTCCACCAACAATGGAGGAGTGTTCTTCTTTCTCCATTGCCTCACCACCACCTGTAGTTACCTAATTTTTTTATCTTAGTCATTCTTACTGATGTGAGGTGGAATCTCGGGGTTGTTTTGATTTGCCTTACCCTGATGATTGAGGATGTTGAACATTTCTTTAGTTATTTCTCAGCCATTCGATATTCCTCAGCTGAGAATTCCTTGTTTAGCTCTGTAACCCATATTTTAAAAGGGTTATTTGACTCTCTGGAGTATAATTTCTTGAGTTCTTGTATATATTAGATATTAGCCCTCTATTGGATGTGGGATTGGTAAATATCTTTTCCTTATCTGTTGGATGCCATTTTGTCCCAATGACAGTGTCCTTTGCCTTATAGAAGCTTTGCAATTTTATGAGGTCCTGATTGTTGATTCTTGATCTTAGAGCATAAGCCATTGTTGTTCTGTTCAAGAAATATTCCCCAGTGTCCATGTGTTCAAGGATCTTCCCCAACCTTTCTTCTAATAATTTGAGTATATCTGGTTTTATGTGGAGGTCCTTGATTGACTTGAACTTGATCATTGTACAGGGTGATAAAAATGGATCGATTTGCATTCTTCTACATGCTGACTGCCAGTTAAACCAGCCCTATTTGTTGAAAATGCTATCTTTTTTCCACTGGATAGTTTTGGCTCCTTGATGATTTTAAGTTATTGGAATTGTTTCATTTCTTCACGCTGATGATTTTTATACTGGAGTACTCATTGTCCATCTCAAAAGTTGAATATTCACTTCTTACATGGATTTTGCAGAAGTTCTCTGTATGTTTTGTTTCAATAACAATGCTTAGCCAAAATTAGCTAGGATATCCATTGACCTAATTTTAAAATATCTACAACTATAATTACTTAATTAAATACAATGGAATACAAGCAATGTATTAGCTCATATCAATGGAGTTTAAAATCTAACTGATAAGATATAGCAAGAGAAAAATTGCTTGGTACAGTTTGCAATGAGAAGTTATAGGCCACTGCCCAATTAGTGGAGGTGTCTAGAGAAAAACCATGTGAGACCTTTTATTATGAATGTACTTTCACCATTGTACTTGAAAACAGAATACTAAATAGGCAATCCCTAATCAAAGCTCAAAATCACCCTCCCTACTCTTAAGACAAGCCAACAGTCATTTTCTTATTTATTTTTCAGAAGACATGGTGGATGAAAAGTCTTTCTTCAATAAATCTGGTCCACCAGTGTTCACATTCCGTGTCTTAACTAATGTTCCTGAATTCCAGGCAATTCTCTTCATTCTCTTCCTCCTTCTCTATTTGATGATCCTCTGTGGCAACACCACCATCATCTGGGTAGTGTCCAAGTACAGCTTCCTGCACATGCCCATGTATTTCTTCCTGGGCAGTCTGTCATTTGTGGAAATTTGCTACATCACAGATGTGGTGCCCTTGATGCTTTCTAACATCTTTGGAGCGCAGAAGCCCATATCACTGGCTAGTTGTGGGACACAAATGTTCTTTTTTTCTGTTTTTGGCTGCACTGATTGTTTTCTCTTGACAGTCATGGCTTATGACAGATATGTGGCTATCTGCCATCCACTACACTACAACCTTATCATGACCCAGAAGCTGTGTATCAAGTTGGTGATAGGTTCTTTGAGCTTGGCACTTTTTCTCTCTTTGCCCCTTACTGCCTTTACCTTCACATTGCCATTCTGCAGATACCACCTGGAAATTAACCACTTCCTTTGCGATGTGGCTCCTATCATGCGCCTGGCCTGTGCTGACATCCACGTGAACCAGGCAGTCCTCTATGTAGTTAGCATCCTAGTTCTGACAGTACCATTCCTGCTAATTTGCATCTCTTATGTGTTCATCGCTTCTACCATTCTGCGCATGCATTCTGCAAAGGGTCGCCAGAGGGCATTCTCCACCTGTTCCTCCCACCTCACTGTGGTTTTGCTACAATATGGCTGCTGTAGCCTAGTGTACCTGAGGCCCCGCTCCAGCACCTCAGAGGATGAGGACCGCCAAATTGCCCTGGTTTACATCTTTGGTACTCCGTTACTCAACCCTCTTATTTATACCCTTAGGAATAAAGATATCAAAGATGCTCTGAGGAACTCTTTCTTCCGTACATCAGCTTCTGATACTAGTTGATATCTTGAGTTTGGAGCTGAGTATCTATCTATATGTTAAGCAAATCAACTCTAAATAACAAATAATTAAAAGACTTATCTTCCTTTCACATTTGGCTTTTGATTTTTTTCCCTCTATGTTCTCCATGTGTTCATCTGCAATAATTTCCCAAAGTGCTGTGAATATAATTTAGATTTAAAGTTTTTAAATTCTCCTATAGCAATTGTTCCACCAGATACAAGTAATACTTTATTGGTGATATATTGATGGCTTTATAAATACTGCCTGCTGTGGAGGTGTCCTTATTAAGGAAAACTCATAAAGATATGTATTATTCTCAAAGATATACATTCTGCTATTTTAGACAACATGGCATGCAAATCATAATTTACAGAATTCATCAATTGCCTTATTTTTACATTTCAATGAATACTGTTCCTTCTACAATTTTTCATTTTCTTTCTATCATCTAGGAGAAGGGCATGAATTTATTTCCATTGACATAGAATCAACAATATCACAGCTTTTGTAGGGTAGCAAAAAATAATTATATTCACTGATTTTTTTCTGTGCTCTTAACTCACATGTTAGTTTTATTCTTCCTTAAAGAAGAAAAAATTATCTCTTTTCGTATAAAGTATGGGTATTAGTGTTCTTCTTCAATGAATGTATGTGTTTGTTGACCAAAGAAGCCAAATATGGTACCCCACCCTAAAACTGGAGTTATGGATTGATCTGAGCAGCCATGTGGAATTCAGGGAACGAAAATCATCTTCTCTGCAAGAGTAGCAAGTGCCATTAATCACTAAACCAACTCTCCAATAACCAGAAGAAATTAGTTTTAAGTGTTCGTGCTAAGTATGTAAAGATGACTTAAAATATTTAAACAATATTATTTCTGTTGTTTTGTTCCTCCATTTTGTTTCTTTTCCTTGTAATGTTGTTTGTTGGTTGATTGGTTGGTTGGTTGGTTGGTTGGTTAGTTGGTTGGTTGGTTGGTTTATTTCTCTAATATAATATAGCCCAACCTCAGTTTCCCTTCCCTCCACTCCTTCCTGACAACACTCCCACCTCCCTACCTCTCCAGATCTACTCGTCTTCCTGTTTCTTTCAGAAAAGAATGGGCTTCACTGGGATATCAATCAAACACAGAGTAACAAGATACTAAGAACACTAAGTAACAAGAGTAATAAGACTAGGCACAAACACTCAAGGCTGAGTGACACAACTCAATTGGAGGTAAAGGGTCTCCAGAGCAGGAAAAAGAATCAGATATACTCCTACTTCTATGGTTAGGAGTCCCACAAAAGCACTAAGTGACACATGCAGGTTGTGGGATGCTGTTTTAGTCTCTTTGAGCCCCTGTGACCCTTGCTTAATTGATTCTCTGGGCTTTCTTCTCCTCGTGTCCGTAATCACTCTTAATCCTATAATTCTTCCTCCACCTTTTCCATAGGGTTTCTCAAGCTCCAAGGGAGGGACTCAATGCAAAGCTTCAGTTGGGTGATTTATCATCCTAATATTTAGAAGCAGGATTCTGCATCTGCTCAAATCAGCTGCCAGAGGAAATCTTTCTAATGATGACTGTGCTACATACCTATCTCTGAGTATAGCAAAACATCATGAGAAATCATGTTATTGAACTTTTTATTGTATGTCTCAGTGCTATGCAGCAAGGGTTGGGCATGGATTCTGCTCATCCAGATAGTGTAGGACATTGGCTCTATTTCATGACTGGGCTTCAAATTAGACTAAACATTCATTAGCCACTTTTATCACTTCTCTGCATCCATTGTCCCAGCACAAATTTCAGACAGGATAGCTTGTAGATCAAAGGCTTTGTGGCTGGGTTCATGTTTGAGTTCCACCACTAGTAGTTGTCTAGTTACAGAAGACAGCCAATACCAAATCCATATGTAGGATTTGGATTAGTGACTAGGAGAACTCACTAGAATCACCTTGTAGTATCCTGAGAGTTTCTACTGCACCAGATTTCTATACTGCCAGAACAATGCCCTGGAGTTCCAGTTGTTTCTTCCCATATTCTCTCGCTCTATCTCTCATTCCCATTTACTCTCAGTCTATGCACAAAATTTATGCTATTACCCTCACCAGAGGAGATCCATGAATCCCCTAGAGTTCTTCTTGTTACTTAACCATTTTTGGTCTGTAGATTATAACATGATCATTTTTATCAGTTAATATCTACTTATAAGTGGAAATATACTACATTTGTCTTTCTGGGTTCAGTCTGGGATACTTCACTCAGCATGATTTTTTTTGTAGTTTCATCTATTTGACAGCAAATTTCATGATGTCAATTTTTTTCTTTTTTTTCGGAGGTGGGGACCAAACCCAGGGCCTTGCACTTGTTAGGCAAGCACTCTACCACTGAGCTAAATCCCCACCCCATGATGTCAATTTTTAACAGCTGAGTAATTCTCCATCGTCTGAATGCACCACATTGTTTTATCCATTCTCCAGTTGGGGGACATCTAGGTTGTTTCCAATTTGATCTATTATGGATAAAGCATCTATGAATATAGTTCAGTAAGTAAAATCTTTATAAAGAAGGAGAAACCTTTTGGATGCATGCCCAGGAGTGATGCATCTGGGTCTCAAGTTATATCAATTCCCAGTTTTTAGAGGAATCACCATGTTGACTTCCATATTGGCTTTATAAGTTTGCACTTCCATTAGCAATGTTGGCATGTTCTCTTGCTCTATATCCTCACCAGCAATGTTGATAGCCTCTCAAAGTACTTTTGATTTGCATTTAACTGATGGCTAAGGATGTTGAAGAATTTTTTCCATCCATTTGAGATTTCTCTTTTAGGAAGTCTCCATTCAAGATGATATGATAGTGTATTTAAGTGACCCCAAAAGTTTTACCAGAGAACAACTTAACCTGATAAGCAACTTCAGCAAAGAGCCGTGGTATAAAATTAGTGCAAACAAAAAGTAGCCTTCTTCCACTCAAAGGTAAAACAGGCTGAGAAAGAAATTAGGGAAATAACACACTTCACAATAGTCTCAATATAAAATACTTGATGTGACTTTAACAAAGCAAGCAAAAGATCTATATGACAAGAACTTCAAATCTATGAAAAAATAAATTGAGGAAGACCTCAAAGACGGAAAGATCTTCCATGCTAATGGATGTGCAGGATTAATATAGTAAAGATGGCCATTTTGCCAAAAGAAGTCTACAGATTCAATGTAATCCCTATCAAAATTCTTAGTCAATTCTTTATAGAGATAGAAAGAGCAATTTGGAAATTCATTTGAAATATCAAAAAACACAGGATAGCGAAAACTATACTCAACAATAAAAGAACTTCTGGGGGAAATCACCATCCCTGACTTCAAGCAATACTACAGACCAATAGTCATAAAAATTGTATGGTATTGGTACAGGGACAGGCAGATAGATCAGTGGAACAGAATTGAAGACACAGAAATGAACCCACACACCTATGGTCACTTGAATTTTGACAAAGGAGCCAAAACCATCCAATGGAAAAAAGATAGCAAAGAAGTGCAGACTGACAGAAACCAGATGTCGATCTCTCCTGAGAGACACAGCCAGAATCCAGCAAATACATAGTCAAATGCCAGCATCAAAACACTGAACTGAGAACGGGACCTCCGTTGAAGGAATAAGAGAAAGGACTGGAAGAGCTTGAAGGGGCTTGAGATCCCATATGAACAACAATACCAAACAGCAAGAGCTTCCAGGAACTAAGCCACTACCCAAAGACTATACATGGACTGACCCTGGGTTCCAAATGCATAGGTAGCAATGAATAGCCTAGTAACGGCACAGTAGAAGGGGAAGCCCTTGGTCCTGCCAAGGCTGGACTCCCAGTGACTGGGATTCTTGGGGGGAGGATTGTAATGGGAGGAAGAAGGGGAGGTGGAGGGGTTAAGGCAATGTTGGTCTGGAAATTGGGAAAGGGAATAACATTTGAAATGTAAATAAGAAATACCCAAATTAATAAAGATGGAAAAAGTAAATTAAATAAATAAATAAAAATAAAAATGGGGTACAGAGCTAAATAAAACATTCTCAGCGGAGGATTATCGAATGGCCAAAAAGCACCTTAAGAAATGTTCAACATCCTTAGTCAGTAGGGAAATGCAAATCAAAACAACCCTGAGATTCCACCTCACACCAGTCAGAATGGCTAAGATAATCAGGTATCAGGTATTGGGAGGAAGGAAAGAAGCCCTGTGGTCCAGGAGGAAAAATGGGAATAGGCAACCTTGGGAGGCAACATGTCAGGGTAACCTCTTGAATGTACCAGAGAACGGTGAGGTGAGAGACTCTTAGGACTCAAGGGGAGGAAACTTAGATGAAATACTCTACAATGGGGAAAGAGAACTTGAAGAGTCCACCTTCAGTAGAAACACAGGACATCAAGTGGAAGGAAGGGGTTGTCATTCCCGTCAAAAACTCTGACCCACAATTCTTCTTGTCTGAAAGAACTGCAGGGATAAAAATGAAGAAGAGACTGAGGTAGAGAAGGTCCAGTTATCAGCCCAAATAGGGATCCACTTCAAGTGCAGGCCCCAAGGCCTGACATTATTATTGATGGTCTGGTGTACTCAGACAGGAGCATAGCATGGCTGCCCAACAAGCAGCTGAAAGAGTCAGATGCAGATATTTACACCCAAGCAATGGACAGAAGCTGCTGACCCTGTGCTTGAATTAGGGAAAAGCTGGAAGAAGCTAAGGAGGAGGGAGACCCAGTAGGACTAGCAGTTTCAATTAACCTGGATCCCTGAGATTGCCCAGCTACTCAGCCACCAACCAGGTGGCAGACACTAGCTGATGTGAGGCCTGACACACACACACAGCAGAGGACTGCTGGGTCTGGATTCAGTGAGAGAAGGAGCTCCTAACCCTGCAGAGACTTGAGGCACCAGGGAGTGAGAAGATCTGGTGGGACGGGGTGGAGGGGGGTGGGGACATCCTCTTGGAGGTGGGGTGGTGGGAAGGATGTATGGGATGTGGAACAGTCAAAGGGTGGACTGGGAGGTGGATAAATACTGGACTGTAAAAAAAGTTTGAAGAATAAAAAAATATAATTAAAAAAATTAATAAAAAACTCAAGTGACAGCAGATGCTGGTGAGGATGTGGAGAAAGAGGAACACTCCTTCGTTGTTGGTGAGATTGCAAACTGGTACAACCACTCTGGAAATCAGTGTGAAGGTTCCTCAGAAAATTGGACATTCCACTACCTGAAGACCCAGCTATAGCTCTCCTGGGCATGTACCTAAAGGATGCTCCAAAATACAACAAAGAAACATGCTACACTATATCATAACAGCCTTATTTATAATAGCCAGAAGCTGAAAAGAACCTCAATGCCCTTCAACAGAGGAATGGATACAGAAAATGTGGAACATCTACACAAAGGAATATTACTCAGCTATCAAAATCAATGACTTTATGAAATTCATGTTCACTATGAACATAGTGGAGCATGTGTCTTTGTTATAGGTTGGGGCATCTTTCAGGTATATACCCAAGAGAGGTATAGCTGGATCCTCATGTAGTTCAATATCCAATTTTCTGATGATCCTGCAGAATGATTTCCAGAATGGTTGTACCAGTCTGCAATCCCACCAACAATGAAGGATTATTGCTCTTTCTCCACATCCTTGCCAGCATTTGCTGTCACCTGAATTTTTGGTCTAACCATTCTCACTGGTGTGAGGTGAAATCTCAGGGTTGTTTTGATTTGTATTTCCCTTATGACTAAAGATGTTGAACATTTCTTTAGGTATTTCTCAGCCATTCTGCATTCCTCAACTGTGAATTCTTTGTTTAGCTCTGAACCCCATTTTTAAATAGGTTTATTTGTCTCCCTGCAGTCTAACTTCTTGAGTTCTTTGTATATTTTGGATATAAGCCCTCTATCTGTTGTAGGATTGGTAAAGATCTTTTCCCAATCTGTTGGTTGTCCTTTTGTCCTAACCACAGTGTCCTTTGCCTTACAGAAGCTTTGCAGTTTTATGAGATCCCATTTGCCGATTCTTGATCTTAGAGCATAAACCATTGGTGTTTTGTTCAAGAAATTTTCTCCAGCGCCCATGTGTTTGAGATGCTTCCCCAGTTTTTTTTCTATTAGTTTGAGTGTCTGGTTTGATGTGGAGGTCCTTGATCCACTTGGACTTAAGCTTTGTACAGGGGATAAGGATGGATCGATCTGAATTCTTCTACATGCTGAACTCAAGTTGAACTAGCACCATTGCTGAAAATGCTATCTTATTTCCATTGGATGGTTTTGGCTCCTTTGTCAAAAAACAAGTGACCATAGGTGTGTAGATTCATTTCTGAGTCTACAATTCTATTCCACTGGTCTATCTGTCTGTCTCTATACCAATACCATGCAGTTTTTATCACTATTGCTCTGTAATACTACTTGAATACAGGGATAGTGATTCCCCCAGAAGTCCTTTTATTGTTGAGGATAGTTTTAGCTATCTTGGGTTTTTCGTTATTCCAGATGAATTTGCAAAATTTCTGTCTTACTCTCTGAAGAATTGGATTGGTATTTTGATGGGGATTGCAGAGAATCTGTAGATTGCTTTTGGTAAAATGGCCATTTTACTGTGTTAATCCTGCCAATCCATGAGCATGGGAGATCTTTCCATCTTCTGAGGTCTTCTTCAATTTCTTTCTTCAGAGGCTTGAAGTTCTTATCATACAGATCTTATACTTGCTTGGATAAAGTCACACCGAGGTACTTTATATTATTTGGGACCCTTATGAAGGGTGTCGTTTCCCTAATTTCTTTCTCTGCTTGTTTCTCTTTTGTGTAGAGGAAGGCTACTGATTTATTTGAGTTAATTTTGGACCCAACCCCTTTGCTGAAGTTGTTTATCAGGTTTAGTACTTCTCTGGTGGAACTTTTGGGATCACTTAAATATACTATCATATCATCTGCAAATAGTGATATTTTGACTTCTTCTTTTCCAATCTGTATCCCCTTGATCTCCTTTTGTTGTCTGATTGCTCTGGCTAGAACTTCAAGAACTATATTGAATAAGTAGGGAGAGAGTGGGCAGCCTTATCTAGTCCCTGATTTTAGTGGGATTGCGTCAAGTTTCTCTCCATTTAGTTTAATGTTAGCAACTGGTTTGCGGTATATGGCTTTTACTATGTTTAGGTATGGGCCTTGAATTCCTATTCTTTCCAGGACTTTTATCATGAAGGGGTGTTGAATTTTGTCAAATGCTTTCTCAGCATCTAATGAAATGATCATGTGGTTCTGTTCTTTCAGTTTGTTTATATAATGGATCACGTTGATGGTTTTCCGTATATTAAACCATCCCTGCATGCCTGGTATGAAGCCTACTTGGTCATGGTGGATGACTGTTTTGATGTGCTCTTGGATTTGGTTTGCCAGAATTTTATTGAGTATTTTTGCATCGATATTCATACGGGAAATTGGTCTGAAATACTCTTTTTTGTTGGTTATTTGTGTGGTTTAGGTATAAGAATAATTGTGGCTTCCTAGAAGGAATTCGGTAGTGCTCTATCTGTTTCAATTTTGTGGAATAATTTGGATAGTACTAGTATGAGTTCTTCTATGAAGGTCTGATGGAATTCTGCACTGAACCCATGTGGACCTGGGATCTTTTTGGTTGGGAGACCTTTAATGACTGCTTCTATTTCTTTAGGAGTTGTGGGGTTGTTTAAATGGTTTATTTGTTCCTGATTTCACTTTGGTACCTGGTATCTGTCTAGGAAATTGTAAATTCCCTGCAGATTTACAAGTTTTGTTTAATATAGGCTTTTGGAGTATGATCTGATGATTTTTTTAATTTCCTCTGATTCTGTAGTTATGTCTCCCTTTTCATTTCTGATTTTGTTAAATTGGATACACTCTCTGTGGTTTCTCATTAGTCTGGCTAAGTGTTTACTATCGTATTGATTTTCTCAAAGAACCAATTTTGGTTCTGTCGATTCTTTCTATGGTCCTTTTTGTTTCTACTTGGTTGATTTCAGCTCTGAGTTTGATTATGTCCTGCCTTCTACTCGTCCTGGGAGTATTTGCTTCTTTTTGTTTTAGAGCTTTTAGGTGTGCTGTCAAGCTGCTGATATATGCTCTTTCCTGTTTCTTTCTGCAGGCACTCAGAGCTATGAGTTTCCCTCTTAGCACAGCTTTCATTGTGTCCCATAAGTTTGGATATGTTGTACCTTCATTTTCATTAAATTCTAAGAAGTCCTTAATTTCTTTCTTTATTTCTTCCTTGACAAGTTTATCATTGAGTAGAACATTGTTCAACTTTCATATTTATGTGGGCGTGCTTTCCTTATTGTTGTAGAAGACCAGCTTTAGCCCGTGGTGGTCTGATAGGATGCATGGGATTATTTCTATCTTTCTGTATCTGTCGAGGCCTGTTTTATGACCGATTATATGGTCAATTTTGGAGAAAATACCATGAGGTGGTGAGAAGAAGGTATATCCTTTTGTTTTAGGATATAATGTTCTATAAATATCTGTTAAGACCATTTGGTTCATGATTTCTCTTAGTCTGTCTATGTCTCTGTTTAATTTCTATTTCCATGATCTGTCCATTGATGAGAATGGGGTGTTGAAATCTCCTACTATTATTTTGTGAGGTACAATGTGTGCTTTGAGCTTTAATAAGGTTTCTTTTATGTATGTAGGTGCCCTTGTATTTGGAGCATAGATACTTAGGATTGAGAGTTCATCTTGGTGGATTTTTCCTTTTATGAATATGAAGTGTCCTTCCTTATCTTTTTGATGACTTTTAGTTGAAAATCGATTTTATTCAATATTAGAATGGCTTCTCCAGCTTGCTTCTTCAGACCATTTGCTTGTAAAGTTGTTTTCCAGCCTTTCACTCTGAGGTGGTAGCTGTCTTTGTCTCCGAGGTGTGTTTCCTGTAGGCAGAAGAATGCAGAGTCTTCATTGCATATCCAGTTTGTCGATCTATGTCTTTTTATTGGAGATTTGAGACCATTGATGTTTAGAGATATTAAGGAATAGTGATTATTGCTTCCTGTTATATTCATATTTGGATGTGAGATTATGTTTGTGTGCTTTTCTTCTCTTTGTTTTGTTGCCAAGATGATTAGTTTCTTGCTTTTCCTAGGTTGTAACTTGCCTCCTTATTTTGGGCTTTACCATTTATTATCCTTTGTAGTGCTGGATTTGTAGAAAGATATTGTGTAAATTTGGATTTGTCATGGAATACCTTGTTTTCTCCATCTATGTTAATTGAGAGTTTTGCTGGTACAGTAACCTTGGCTGGCATTTGTGTTCTCTTAGGGTCTGTATGACATCTGTCCAGGATCTTCTGGCTTTCATAGTCTCTGGTGAGAAGTCTGATGTGATTCTCATAGGTCTGCCTTTATATGTTACTTGACCTTTTTCCCTTACTCCTTTAAAATTCTTTCTTTATTTTGTGCGTTGGTGTTTTGATTATTATGTGACGGGAGGATTTTATTTTCTTTTCCAATATATTTGGAGTTCTGTAGGCTTCATGTATGTTTATGGGCATCTCTTTCTTAAGATTACAGATTTTTTCTTCTATGATTTTGTTGAAGATATTTACTGGTCCTTTGCGCTGGGAGTCTTCACTCTCTTCTATGCCTATTATCCTTAGGTTGGTCTTCTCATTGAGTCCTGGATTTCCTCTATGTTTTGGACCAGTAGCTTTTTCCATTTTACATTATCTTTGACCATTGTGTCGATGATTTCTATGGAATTTTCTGCTCTTGAGATTCTCTCTTCTATCTCTTGTATTCTGTTGGTGATGCTTGTATCTGCAGTTCCTTGCCTCTTCCTTTACTTTTCTATATCTAGGGTTGTTTCCCTTTGTGCTTTCTTTATTGCTTCTATTTCATTTTTAATTCCTTCACTTGTTTGATTTTGTTTTCCTGGATTTCTTTCAGGGATTTTTGTGATTCCTCTCTCCAGGCTTCTACTTGTTTATTTATGGTTTCCTGCGTTTCTCTAAGGGAGTTTTTCATTTCTTTCTTGAAGTCCTCCAACATCATGATCAAATGTGATTTTAAATCTAGATCTTGCTTTTCTGGTGTGTTTGGATATTCCATGTTTGCTTTGGTGGGAGAATTGGGCTCCAATGATGCCATGTAGTCTTGGTTTCTGTTGCTTGGGTTTCTGGGCTTGAGTCTCACTACCAGGTGGTCTCTGGTGTTACCTTGTTCTGCTATTTCTGACAGTGTCTAGACCGTCCTACAGGCCTGTGTGTCAGGAGTGCTGTAGACCTGTTTTCCTGTTTTCTTTCAGCCAGTTATGGGAACAGAGTGTTCCGTTTTCGGGCGTGTAGTGTTTCCTTTCTACTGGTCTTCAGCTGTTCTGTGGGCCTATGTCCTGATTCCACCAGGCAGATCGCTTGAAGCAAAAAACTTGGTCTTACCTGTAGTCTCGCGGCTGAAGTTGCTGGTGTGGGGCTGCTTTTGAACTCTTGGTGAGGGCAGCAACCAGGAGGGGCTGTGCTACCTTTTCCCAGAGCCCCTGTGCACCGGGGTCCCAGGTGGCATTGGGTGTTTTCCTCTGGAATCAGAAACGTGGGCAGAGTATAGTGTCTTCTGGCTTCCCAGGTGTGTCTGCCTCTCTGAAGGTTTAGCTCTCCCTCCCATGGGATTTGGGTGCAGAGAACTGTAGACCCATTCCCTTCAGATCCAGGCAGTGTCTGGACTATGGGGGATCTGCCATTCAAGTCCAGATACCCTTCAACAGAGGAATGGATTCAAAAAGTGTGGTGCATCTACACAATGGAGTACTATTCAGCTATCAAAAACAATGACTTCATGAAATTCGTAGGCAAATGGAATGAACTAGAAAATATCATCCTGAGTGAGGTAACCTAATCACAGTAAAACACATTGATTTGCACTCCTTGATAAGTGGATATTAGCTCAAAAGCTGGAACTACCCAAGATGCAATCCACAAACTACAGGAAGCTCAAGAAGAATGATGATCAAAATGCAGGTGCTCCCTCTCCTTCTATAAAGGGGAATAAATATCCATAAGAGGGGATATGGAAGCAAAGTTTAGAGCAGCGACTGAAGGAATGGCCATTCAGAGCCTTCCCCACTTGTGGCCCATATATATATATACAGCCACCAAAACTAGATACTACTGATGAAGCTAAAAAAATGCATGCTGAAAGGGACCAGATATAGATCTCTTCTGAGAGACACATCCAGAGCATGACCAATACAGAGGTCAATGATAGCAGCAAACCACTGAACTGAGAACAGGATCCCCTTGGGGAAAATTAGAGGAAGGTTTGAAAGAATTGAAGGAGCTTGTAACCCCATAAATACATCACTGCCAACAAACCGGATCTTACAGGGACTAAACTACTACTGAAAGGACTTACCCAGGGCTCCAACTGCATATGTAGCAGAGAATACCCTGGTTGTGGCACCAGTGGAAGGGGAAGCCATTTGTCATGCCAAGGTTGGACCCCCCGTGCAGGGGAATATGGGTGGGGAGCAGTAAGGGTGATGGATGGGGGAATACCCATATGGGGGAGGGGGAGTTGATAGGGGCTTATGAACTGGAAAATGGGAAAGAGAATAACATATGAAATGTAAGTAAGGATATATATCTAATTAAAAACAAAAGTTCATATAATAAAAAAAACTAAAATTAAAACAAAAACAAACAAACCACCCACAGGAGTGGGAGGAAGAATTCTCCATTAAGATATGCACCCATTTTTATTTGGTTATTGAGTTTGTTGATCTCTGGATGATTCAGTTTTTATGTATTTTGGATACTAGCCTTCTCTTAGATATGGAGTTGATGAAAAATCTTTTCGCATTCTATAGCCTGCCATTTTGGTCTGTTGATGATGTCCTTTGCCTTATGGAAGCTTTACAGTTCTATAAGGTCACATTTATTACTTGTTGATCTTACTACCTGCACTATTGCTATTCTCTTAATAACATTTTCTTCTGTGCCAGTGTGTTCAAAGCTGTTACCTACTTTCTCTTCTGTCGGTTTCAGTGAAGTTCTGAGATTTTTTTTGGCTTGGTTCATTTTATTGACTACTTCTATTTTCTTGGGAAATATAACTTTATTTTATTTATCTGATCTTGATTTAACATTGCTAAAAGGTATGGACTGAGAAAAGTATCCATTTGTTTTAGATTTTATAATTTTCTGGAATACAGGTTTTTAAAGTGGGTCTATCTTATTCTCTAGATAGCTTTTGTGTCTGTTGTTATGCCTCCTTTGGTTTGGTCTTGTCATTTCAGTAACATGATCATAAATAAAGGGAACAAATTCCCATCAAATGATTTGTATGAGTCTTTTTTATTTAATATGTCTTCTGTACAGGTCCATGTGTACAGGTCCAGGAAATTCTAACCTTTCTACTTTCACTAATTCTGGATATGTGGTATCACTTAGAAAGCCCTAGATTGTGTAGAATGAAGGTTAGGAGAGCAAGGACTGCTGGGGATTTAGCTCAGTGGTAGAGCCCTTGCCTAGGAAGCGCAAGGCCCTGGGTTCGGTCCCCAGCTCTGAAAAAAAAAAACCAAAAAAAAAAAAAATCTGGAAAACAGGAGAGCAAGGAATATTTATGCCCTCTACGACACTTCAATTCTCTCCATTACCTGTGATGACCTAAAGTGTGACATATTAAGAAAAATGGCTTCTGCTACACTTTTGCCTTAAGAGTTTTATATAAGATATTATGTTGGCTAATTCTAGTTCTAGAGATTTATGAACAAAAGAAATATTAGGAAGATAATTTCAAACTTTATACGAGTTCATATAAACAGTCAGCAGGTCAGATGTTGACAATCCAACCTGTCTGCAGGATTCTAGAAGCATCCTTTAATGATTCATAAAACCTAAACTCTCACCATAAGACCATGCTGGGAAATTTGCATTGGTCTGAAGGACTCATTTTAAGAAAAAGGAATATGAAATTCTGTGTCAAATGAAATTGGATTTATTCTTTTAACACATATTGTAAATGATAGGTTGATGGAATAACCTAATAAAGTTTAATGTAATAAGTATTTTAAAAAAACTTCCATTTACAGTACTATTCTCAGCATTATTTATACTTACTGAATCAACTTCAGTACAGTAAATCTCCATAACCAAAATCAACATATTTATAAGCCAGTGTGCTGTAGTAGGATTTGTGTGAGCCCCTCTTATTTATGCAAAGGTCCATTTATGTAACTGAAGCTTTCTGTTTTTTAGATCCTAAACCACAGTAAGTCAAAATTGTTATATGATCTTTAACAAGTAATTGCCAGAATTACAGTCCAGCAACATATAATTTGCATCCCTCAGTAGAAAGTTCCACATAGTAAAGATAACCCAGGCAAGTCAAAAATGGTATAAGTTATTATGAAACCAGAAATAATTAATGGAAATAGAGAAAATAGAATTGTGGAAAAGAGAAAATCAGAGCTTAGGGCAATCTGAAAAAATGAGGACTCTATGTAATATATTTGACTATAAAATTTGTAGTATAAACAAAACACTCCCAACAGAAATTCTGTTCTCTATTTCTAAATCTAGTTTCCTGGACATAGGAGAGAAATAGAGATATTGTACCACTATCTTTTTCATATGTTTATGTTATTTTATTTACTTGCATTTCAAATGTTAATCTCCTTCCCAGTTTCCCCTCTACAACCTCTCTATTCCCTCCCCACAATCCTGCTTCTATGAGTGTGCTCCCCCACCTCCACACACACACTGCAACCTCAACACCCTAGCATTTTCCTACACTGGGTCGTTGGGCCTTCACAGGACAAAGAGTCTCCCTTCACATTGATGCCAAGTAATGCATTCCTCTGCTACATATCCAGCTGGAGCCATGGGATCCCTCATGTGTACTCTGTGGTAGGTCCTTTATTCCATGGGAGCTTTAGGGGGTCTCGTTGATTGATATTGTTACTCTTATGAGCTTGCAAACCCCTTCAGCTCCTTCATTCCATGCCCTAACTTCCCCATCTGGGTCCCTGTGCTCAGTCCAATATTTGACTGTGTGCATCCACATCTGTATTAGGCAAGTTCTGACAGATCCTCCCAGGGGACAGCTATACTAGGCTCCTGTCAGCAAGTTCTTCTTGGCATTAGCAATAGTGTCTGGGTTTGGTGTATGCAGATGAGATTGATCCCTTAGTGGATCAGTCTCTGGATGGCCTAGCCTTCAGATTCTGCTTCGTTCTTTGTCCCTGCATTTTCTTTTTTACAGAAGGAATTCTGAATTATTATTTTTGAGGTGGGCGAGTGTCTCCAAACCTCAAACAGGAGTTGTGCCTATCCTCTGGAAGTGGTCTCTATAAGTTCTGCCTTGCCTTTGAGCTAATGTCTTCTCTGTGGGGTCCTAGGAAATGCTTGGGTCCCTGGCATCTGGGACTTTCTAGTGGCTACCACAATTTCCACCTCCCCCACTGTTACATACCTCCTTTTAAATTCCTGACCATCTGTGCATCTCTGCTATCTCTACCCCTTTCTGAACCTGCCTTTCTTTATGCTCCCCCTCCTTTCTCCCAGCAGGATCCCTCTCTACCACTACCTCTGCCACCAGAGATTATTTTTCCTCCTTCTGAATAGGACTGTAGCATCCATAGTTTGATGTACTCTTACATCTTCTTGTGTTTCCTATGACCTGTGAGTTGTATCGTGGGAATGTGAGCATCTTTTCAGCTAATATCCACTTATCAGTGAGTACACACGATGTGTGTTCTTTTGTGTCTGGATTACCTGACTCAGGATAATAAGTTCAACTTCCATCCATTTGCTGGCAAATTTCATGAATTTTTTTTTATTGACTGACTAGTACTGCATTGTATAAATATACCACATTTTCTGTATCCATTTCTCTGTTGAGGGACATCTGCATTGTTCTAGTTAAGGCAGCTATGAACATAGTGGAGCATGTGTCCTCGCTGTATGTTGGAAGACCTTTGGTTATATGCCCAGGAGAAGTATAGATGAATCCTCAAGTAGTATTATGTCAAATTTTCTGAGAAAGTACAAGACTGATTTTCAGAGCAGTGGTAAAGCTTTTAATCCCACCAGCAATGAATGTGTATTCCTCCATCTCAACATCTTTGCGTATATCTGCTGTTACCTGAATTTTTTATCTTAGCCATTCTGAGAAGTGTGAGGGATAACAGGGCTGTTTTGAATTGCATTTTCCTGATGGCTATGAATGTTAAAAATTTCTTTAGGTGCTTCACTGCTATTTGATATTCCTCACTTGAAAATTATTTGTTTATCTCTGAACACCATTTTTAATAGGGTTATTCAATTCTCTGGAGTCAAACTTTTTGAGTTCTTTGTATATATTGGATATTAGCCTTCTATCAGATGTAAAATTGATAAAGGTCTTTCCCCAATCTGTCGGTTACTGTTTTGTTTTGTTGAAAGTGTCCTTTTTCAGAGACACTACCTCAGAGTGAAAGGCTGGAAAACAAATTTCCAAGCAAATGGTCAGAAGAAGCAAGCTGGAGTAGCCATTCTAATATCAAATAAAATCAATTTTCAACTAAAAGTCATCAAAAAAGATAAGGAAGGACACTTCATATTCATCAAAGGAAAAATCCACCAAGATGAACTCTCAATCCTAAATATCTATGCCCCAAATACAAGGACACCTACATATGTAAAAGAAACCTTACTAAAGCTCAAAGCACAATTTGCACATCACACAATAATAGTAGGAGATTTCAACACCCCACTCTCATCAATGGACAGATCATGGATACAGAAATTAAACAGAGATGTAGACAGACTAAGAGAAGTCATGAACCAAATGGACTTAACCAATATTTATAGAACATTCTATCCTAAAGCAAAAGGATATACCTTCTTCTCAGTTCCTCATGGTACTTTCTCCAAAATTGAACATATAATTGGTCAAAAAACGGGCCTCAACAGGTACAGAAAGATAGAAATAATCCCATGCGTGCTATCAGACCACCATGCAATAAAAATAAGGGAAGAACGCCCACATAAATGTGGAAGTTGATTAATGCTCTACTCAACGATAACCTGGTCAAGGAAGAAATAAACAAAGAAATTAAAGACTTCTTAGAGTTTAATGAAAATGAAGGTACCACATACCCAAACTTATGAGACACAATGAAAGCTGTTCTAAGAGGAAAACTCATAGCTCTGAGTGCCTGCAGAAAGAAACAGGAGAGAGCATATGTCAGCAGCTTGACAGCACACCTAAAAGCTCTAGAACAAAAAGAAGCAAATACACCCAGGAGGAGTAGGAGGCAGGAAATAATCAAACTCAGAGCTGAAATCAGCCAGGTAGAAACAAAAAGAACCATAGAAAGAATCAACAGAACCAAAAGTTGGTTCTTTGAGAAAATCAACAATATAGATAAACCCTTAGCCAGACTAACGAGAGGACACAGAGAGTGTGCCCAAATTAACAAAATCAGAAATGAAAAGGGAGACATAACTACAGATTCAGAGGAAATTCAAAAAATCATCAGATCTTACTATAAAAGCCTATATTCAACAAAATTTGAAAATCTTCTGGAAATGGACAACTTCCTAGACAGATACCAGGTATCGAAGTTAAATCAGGAACAGATAAACCAATTAAACAACCCCATAACTCCTAAGGAAATAGAAGCAGTCATTAAAGGTCTCCCACCCAAAAAGAGCCCAGGTCCAGACAGGTTTAGTGCAGAATTCTATCAGACCTTCATAGAAGACCTCATACAAATACTATCCAAACTATTCCACAAAATTGAAACAGATGGAGCACTAGCGAACTCCTTCTATGAAGCCACAATTACTCTTATACCTAAACCACACAAAGACCCAACAAAGAAAGACAACTTCAGAACAATTTCCCTTATAAATATCGATGCAAAAATACTCAATAAAATTCTGGCAAACTGAATCCAAGAGCACATCAAAACAATCATCCACCATGATCAAGTAAGCTTCATCCCAGGCATGCAGGGATGGTTTAATATACAGAAAACCATCAACGTGATCCATTATATAAACAAACTGAAAGAACAAAACCACATGATCATTTCATTAGATGCTGAGAAAGCATTTGACAAAATTCAACACCCCTTCATGATAAAAGTCCTGGAAAGAATAGGAATTCAAGGCCCATACCTAAACATTGTAAAAGCCATATACATCAAACCAGTTGCTAACATTAAAGTAAATGGAGAGAAACTTGAAGAAATCCCACTAAAATCAGGACTAAACAAAGCTGCCCACTCTCTCCCTACTTATTCAATATAGTTCTTGAAGTTCTAGCCAGAGCAATCAGACAACAAAAGAAATCAAGGGGATACAGATTGGAAAAGAAGAAGTCAAAATATCACTATTTGCAGATGATATGATAGTATATTTAAGTGATCCCAAAAGTTCCACCAGAGAACTACTAAAGCTGATAAACAACTTCAGCAAAGTGGCTGGGTATAAAATTAACTCAAATAAATCAGTAGCCTTCCCCTACACAAAAGAGAAACAAGCCAAGAAAGAAATTAGGGAAATGACACCCTTCATAGTAGTCCCAAATAATATAAAGTACCTCGGTGTGACTTTATCCAAGCAAGTAAAAGATCTGTACAATATGAACTTCAAGCCTCTGAAGAAAGAAATTGAAGAAGACCTCAGAAGTTGGAAAGATCTCCCATGCTCTTGGATTGGCAGGATTAACATAGTAAAAATGGCCATTTTACCAAAAGCGATCTACAGATTCATGCAATCCCCATCAAAATACCAATGCAATTCTTCAAAGAGTTAGACAGAACAATTTGCAAATTCATCTGGAATAACAAAAAACCCAGGATAGCTAAAACTATCCTCAACAATAAAAGGACTTCAGGGGGAATCACTATCCCTGAATTCAAGCAATATTACAGTGATAAAATAGTGATAAAAACTGCATGGTATTGGTACAGAGACAGACAGACAGACCAATGGAACAGAATTGAAGACCCAGAAATGAACCCACACACCTATGGGCACCTGATTTTTGACAAAGGAGCCAAAACCATTCAATGAAAAAAAGATAGCATTTTCAGCAACTGGAGGTCAACATGTAGAAGAATGCAGATCGATCCATGCTTATCACCCTGTACAAAGCTTAAGTCCAAGTGGATCAAGAACCTCCACATCAAACCAGACACACTCAAACTAATAGAAGAAAAACTAGGGAAGCATCTGGAACACATGGGCACTGGAAAAAATTTCCTGAACAAAACACCAATGGCTTATGCTCTAAGATCAAGAATCAACAAATGGGATCTCATAAAACTACAAAGCTTCTGTAAGGCAAAGGACACTGTGGTTAGGACAAAACGGCAACCAACAGATTGGGAAAAGATCTTTACCAATCCTACAACAGATAGAGGCCTTATATCCAAAATATACAAAGAACTCAAGAAGTTAGACCGCAGGGAGACAAATAACCCTATTAAAAATGGGGTTCAGAGCTAAACAAACAATTCACACCTGAGGAATGCCGAATGGCTGAGAAACACCTAAAGAAATGTTCAACATCTTTAGTCATAAGGCAAATGCAAATCACAACAACCCTGAGATTTCACCTCACACCAGTGAGAATAGCTAAGATCAAAAACTCAGGTAACAGCAGATGCTGGCGAGGATGCGGAGAAAGAGGAACACTCCTCCATTGTTGTTGGGATTGCAGACTGGTAAAACCATTCTGGAAATCAGTCTGGAGAATCCTCAGAAAATTGGACATTGAACTGCCTGAGGATCCAGCTATACCTCTCTTGGGCATATACCCAAAAGATGCCCCAACATATAAAAAAGACACGTGCTCCACTATGTTCATCGCAGCCTTATTTAAAATAGCCAGAAGCTGGAAAGAACCCAGATGCCCTTCAACAGAGGAATGGATACAGAAAATGTGGTACATCTACACAATGGAATATTACTCAGCTATCAAAAACAACGAGTTTATGAAATTCGTAGGCAAATGGTTGGAACTGGAAAATATCATTCTGAGTGAGCTAACCCAATCACAGAAAGACATACATGGTATGCACTCATTGATAAGTGGCTATTAGCCCAAATGCTTGAATTACCCTAGATGCCTAAAACAAATGAAACTCAAGACAGATGATCAAAATGTGAATGTTTCACGCCTTCTTTAAAAGGGGAACAAGAATACCCTTGGCAGGGAAGAGAGAGGCAAAGATTAAAACAGAGACTGAAGTAACACCCATTCAGAGCCTGCCCCACATGTGGCCCATACATATACAGCCTCCCAATTAGACAAGATGGATGAAGCAAAGAAGTGCAGACCGACAGGAGCCGGATGTAGATCGCTCCTGAGAGACACAGCCAGAATACAGCAAATACAGAGGTGAATGCCAGCAGCAAACCACTGAACTGAGTATAGAACCCCTGTTGAAGGAATCAGAGAAAGAACTGGAAGAGCTTGAAGGGGCTTGAGACCACATATGTACAACAATGCCAAGCAACCAGAGCTTCCAGGGACTAAGCCACTACCTAAAGACTATACATGGACTGACCCTGGACTCTGACCTCATAGGTAGCAATGAATATCCTAGTAAGAGCACCAGTGGAAGGGGAAGCCCTGGGTCCTGCTAAGACTGAACCCCCAGTGAACTTGACTGTTTGGGGGAGGGCGGCAATGGGGGGAGGGTTGGGAGGGGAATACCCATAAGGAAGGGGAGGGGGAGGGGGATGTTTGCCCGGAAACCAGGAAAGGGAATAACACTCGATATGTATATAAGAAATACTCAAGTTAATAAAAAAAATTTTAAAAAAAGAAGCAAAAAAAAAACCCAATGACTTCATAAATTTCATAGGAAAATGGAAGAAACTAGAAAATATCATCCTGAGTGAGATAGCCCAATCACAAAAATATCTACATGGTATGCACTCACTGGCAAATGGATATTAGCCCCAAATCTCAGATTACCCAAGATACAATCCACAGACCAGATGAAGCTCAAGAAGAAGGATGACCAAAGCGAGGATGCTTCAGTCCTTCTTTAAAATGGGAACAAATATATTCATAGGAGTAGATATAGAGACAGAATTTGAAGCAGAGAATGAAGGAATGGCTATTCAGAACCTGCCCCACATTGGGATCCAGCATATATATATATATATATATATATATATATATATATATATATATATATATATATATATATATATATATATATCCACTAAACCTAGACAATATTGCTGATGCCAAGAATTGTATGATGACAGGAGCCTGATATAGCTGTCTCCTGAGAAGCTCTGCCAGAGCATGACAAATACAGAGGCAAATTCTCACAGCCAACCATTAAACTGAGAATGGGGTCCCTATTGGAGGAGTTAGAGAAAGGATTGAAGGATCTGAAGGGGCTTGCAATCCCATAAGAACAATGCCACCCAACCAGAGCTCCAAGGGCCTAAACCACTATGCAGAGTACACATGGACAGACCCAAGACTACAGCTGTGTATGTAGCAGAGGATAGACTTGTTTGGCACCAATGGGAGGACAAGCCCTTGTTCCTGCCAAGACTGGACCCCTCAGTGTAGAGGAATAACAGGGCAGGAAGGTGGATAGGGGAGGTGGTTGGTGAGAGGAACACATTTGGAGAAGTGGGAGGGGATGGCATAGGGTTTTATGGATGGAAAACCAGGAAAGGGAATATCATTTGAAATGTAAATTAAAAATATCCAATAAAAATTAATTTAAAAAAAGAATGACTTCTCAGCATAGAAAAGATTTGAAGAGAAACCAACAAAGACTGGTTGCATGTCTATTACCCATTCACCTATGCAAAGTGTGGTGTCTACTGTTCGTCTTGAGGAAAACACATGTTTTCCCTGAGGATGTTGAAGGCGCTCAGTGCCCCATGTGAGTTCAGCATCATGAAAGCACTCTTAGGTAAGCCCATGAGGACAATTTTCAGTCTCAAATTTAATAGTCGAAGATACAACAACAACACAAAACCTTTGGATGTAAAATTTTTAACCACCATTCAGAGGTGAGCATTTTAGAATTTAACTTGGATTTTACCCATCTAGTCAGCTATCTCAGGGGTTCAGAATAGATGAGGAAGATTGCTGATGGGTGGCAGAGGTAGATTAGAAAGCTTAGGTTAAAATTAGACATTCACAATCATATAATTTCCTTTTCTTGGAAAACCAAAACCACTCCAAGGTCTATAACTACAGTATCTTCAGTATTATCTATGTTAGGTCCAGATCTCTGCCAACTTTTTACCTATTTGAGTTTTCTCACTGAGTCTCCATTTTGTATGTTTTCCCCTCAGATTTACAAGCTGAGATTCTCAGAATTAGGAAATATTCATATAGTCTCCTTTCATCTTACATTCAGGTTTCCAGAATCCCAGTGCTGATGACTGACTGTCCCCTCCCCATCAGATAGACTGAGAGACAGTGATTTGTAGACCAAGAAAGGGAGATAAGGGAAGAAACAAAGGGAGAAATGGCAGGGTTCAGTACTCAAGTTCTAATAGGAGAGAAGAAAGACAGAGACAAACACCTCAAGAAAAATCACCTAATTTCCCCTGTCTCTACGTGACAAGTTGCAAGGTAAAAATAAATTTGGGACCATTTGTAGTACAAAACTTTTTAGTGCTATAGACCTATTTTCAGATTTTTAAAGTCCCATTTTAAGATTTCACTCTCACTTTAGTTCAAAGTGTGTCATCTTTCCTGATCTCAGATCCTACATATACTAAGGGAAAGTGGCTAGGAATCATACAATGAGTAGTAATGGTTTATGCCAGGGTATAATTAGGAGATGTATGATGGGTAGTTAATAGTTGTGCCACAAGTAGTCAGAAGCTGTGTATTGTGTAGTCATGGAGTGTACAGTGAGTATTCATGGTCTAAGAAGTGAGTAGACAGAGGCTTTAGCTTGAGGAGTCAGTTGGGACTCTGTAGTAGGTATCAGGGTCTAGGCAGTAGGCAGTAGGACTTTGCTCTCATGCTTTAACCTCATCTCCCCCAAAATGCATGCATTATTGTCATTTTAATTGATGTTTATTGCTCAGTTTTCATTACCATTTTATAGAGTTTAAGATATATAATGAAACAGAAGGGGAAACAATACCAATCCTGTTGCTAGAAAGCACTAGCAGTGGGTTCTTTTTGTTGAATAGTCCTAAGAACATTCAGGACATCTTTGGAAATGCCACTTCAGAAACTGGCCAGTAATAAAGTTTCTTGACAAATGTAATATCTTTTCCCATTGTGCCTGTAATTAGATAACCAACCCATTATGTTATAACAGTAGCATCCTTATCCCACTAGTATGCCTCTTGATTGGAGACCTAGGGAGGTGACCTGAGTACAGCCACATGCTGAAGTCCTCCTTATCCCATAAAAAGTTCACATTAGATCTATGCTGCAATGAGTGAAAATAGAAGCTTTTACTACTACTATTCAGCTTTCCCCAAATGTTCAACAGTGGGCTTATTATCTTTCAATCTTCAGAAGTGAGAGGCAAACCCATGTCTTCAGGTTCATATGTGTACTTGAGTTTCTTGGATAACCTAAGAGTGCTGCATTTCTTTTTCTTTCAGTCAATCTTCAATTATAACTTTTGAATTCTTCCTCCTCTAACTTTTGTAGAACAGAGCACCCATACAACTGTACCCTCTAATAAGGATCCTTAGACCTCAGTTACTTATGCTTTTGCAGACACTTCGCTTCAAAGACTCCTCAAATTGCCATCATCTCTGGTTTAAATGAGTAAAGTGAAGAACATTTTGGGACCATTTTCTTCCTTTTGTATTTGTGTTAATAAGGAAAGGGTACACAACCACATGCAGACGTATGCATTTTGAATCTGTGTTTTTGGAAGCCTAGTGTCAACTTTGGGCATCATTCTTCAGGAGCTACCTGCATAACTATTTTTTGAACCAAAGTTTCTTACTGTGATCTAGAGTTTACTGATTCTGCAAGTCTGGTTAATCAATAAGTCACACGAGTTCTCCCATATTCTATCTCTTCTCTTCTCTTTTCTTCTCTTCTCTTCTCTTCATTATCTCTCTCTCTCTCTCTCTCTCTCTCTCTCTCTCTGCTGTGTGTGTGTGAGTGAGAGAGAGAGAGAGAGAAAGAAAGAGAAAGAGAAAGAGGAGAAGAAGGAGAAATTAAGTGAGAAGGAGGGAAAAGAAGGAACAGGAAAAAGGAAATAGGAAAGAGGGAAGACATGACTGGTTTTTTGTATGAATGCTAGAAATTAAACTTATATCCTCAAGTTTTCACATCAAGGATTTAATAACTTATCTACTTCCTTAGACTTTCTTTGTACATTTTAATAAATAATTCTATGATCTAATGCATCTTCACAATATGGGTCACATATCTGTGTTCTTAGTCTAGAGAATTAAATAACTCTTAGAGACATCTATAAAAATTATGGTCAAAATAGTGTCACTGAAAAGAATTTATTATCTCTGTATACATAAAGTTCTTATGCACTGCACTGCAAAGATAATGCTTTAGGAAGTAGCCCTTCTACTTAAGCATAAAAGAGATTTCTCCTTAGCATCAGAGATGCCACCTACTAACTCACTGCAGAAAAATAATATTATTCAGGGGTTTTTGTTTTGTTTCGTTTTGTAGGGTATGAAGAGATTTTGATTTTTTTCCTTCAGATTAGAAGAAATATGAGTCAAGGAAACCAAACCACCATCTCTGAATTCATCCTCCTGGGTCTCTCCAACCAGGCTGAGAAGCAGAAATTCATCTTTGTGATTTTCTTGAGTATGTACCTGGTCACTGTGCTTGGAAACAGTCTCATCATTCTGGTCATTGGCTTGGATGTAAATCTTCACACTCCCATGTATCTTTTTCTTGCCAACCTATCTTTTGCTGATATTTCTTCATCTTCTACCTCAGTCCCCAAAATGCTGATGAATATTCAAACCAAGAGTCAATACATCTCCTATGAGGGTTGCTTTACACAGATGTACTTTTCCATTGTGTTTGTTGTCATTGACAATTTTCTTTTGGGGGTCATGGCTTATGATCGATATGTGGCTATCTGCCACCCTCTGACTTATACAAGCATCATGCACTCCACGTTTTGTCTTTTGCTAACTGTCTGTCCATGGGCGCTAAGCAATATTGTTGCCCTGACACATACTCTTCTGGCCAATCAATTGATTTTTTGCAACGACAACACCATCCAACACTTCTTCTGTGACTTGGCCCCTCTGCTCAAACTTTCCTGCTCAGATGCAATGATCAACAATATTGTAAAATTTATTGTGGGGCTATCAGTCATCACCTTTCCCTTTGCCCTGATCCTTTTTTCCTACGTCTGCATCATCAGGGATGTACTGAGAATTTCATCCATGGAAGGAAAGTGGAAAGCCTTCTCTACATGTGGTTCTCACCTGACAGTTGTATTCCTCTTCTATGGTACCATTATAGGGGTTTATTTTTTTCCTTTATCCACTCACCCTGAGGACACAGACAAGATTGGTGCAGTACTCTTCACAGTGGTGACACCAATGTTGAACCCTTTCATCTATAGCCTGAGGAATAAGGACATGAAAGGTGCCTTTAAGAAGCTCATCAATAAAAGTCATTTCTTCCTTTTGATGTCATGATTATCTGAAATTGATCTGCACAGCTAGATTATTCATTCAGTCCAGAGTTTGTAGAATAGTTTTGATGATTGAGTTTTTAGTGAACTATTTTGTATATGTCCAATCATCTCCAACTTCCACACCAGAGATGGACTTTTACACATTGTTCTGATATTGGAAATGAGATGCATTATCCCGTTGGTAAGACACCAAAAAAACCATAAAGTTGATTACACTATGTACTACTGTAACCCTTAATTAAAATTGCTTTTGATTTGCATATGTTGACTTATATTACAAGTTTCATACCTGCAGGTTTGTCTTTTTAATAATTTCTTAGTTCCAGAATGGAGATATCCATGGTTAAGAGAAGATATTGAATAGAGTTGGTTGAACAGAGAAAGTAGAAAATCTGTGAAGAGTTGGGGAAGAAAAACAAATACAATTAAACTCTATTGTATGAAAATTTGAAAACTAAAAATAAGTAAATAAATGTAAAAAAAAGAGAGAATGTGTGTTAACCAAATCAAATCAAAGACATAGATCAGAATAGTTTCATTATTTCTTGATCCATGATTTAGACCTGCTTTAGACTATTTATTTTGTAATGTAGATTCTCTCAGCAAAAATAGGTTTCTCATCAACTAGGTTTCTCATAGCGTTGGGCTTTAATCAAAATTTAAACTATTAAACATCTATTGGGATAGAAATGATTTCAAACAAGATTTAATCATTATCTTCCAAAAATCTCTTGGATGAACAATTCATCCTCCTCAAAATCTAGATATATGTATTTGAAAATATTCCTGATTGCCTAGGAAATATGGCTTAAACTGGTTTATATCTATGTGGGCATGACCTACTATTCTATATTCTCTGGCTTATAGATTCTATACATTTTTTTAAAAATATACATCATTTGCAGTGAGTTCTAAGAAGACCAGTAGTAGAGTTATATATAAATGTTTCAAGTTTCCCTAAGAACGTACAAGTTCCCGTAATTACCTTCATGAGTTCTCATGGTAAAAAGACATGGATTTGTGTCTAATTGTTTATATTATCCTGAATCATTCTTCAACTTGCCATTTTCAACAAACATCTATAAACAACTTTCTGTTTACAAGTCTCTAGATATCTTCCAAAAGAATAAGGAAGGAATAACATATAGCCTCATCGTGTTTCCTAAACAATCAGAAAACGTACGTACTTTATATATTTTTAATATCAATAAGCAAAGGCAATATTTGATTCATTACTAAATCATTAATAAAGAGGTATATATAAAGAGTCTGTGAAGCTTACACTTGATCCTACATTCCTAGTGTATTCTGCTGATTCCTAGTGTTTTCCCCTGATGAGAAAAAACAATGTATATTTTGTAAATATATCACTAATAACTTTTGTTATCTATCTATAATTTGTGAAATATCAGCAATACTCACTTTTACTAAACATTTTCTGTACCTTAGTAAGAATCAACACAAAGTAAGCAAATGTGTTCTTAGCTTTTATGTCAAAATTCATGAAGCAAATCATAAACATGTGAACAAATAAATAAAATGATAAGTATAAAATGAGATAGTACAGTCTGAAGTCAAGTAAAATGTGGAGTAGGTACTAGATAACAGATAGGGTGACATTTTAGGTAAGGTGCTTCAGTACAGAAGAAATTGCCTATCTGTGTTTTTGAAGCAGCAAAATGAATAAAACAAGAAGTAAAGCAGGATAAAGTATGGTAAAAAATTCAAAGAAAGTAATGAGTGATTTGCAGGTGGTTACATAAGAAAAGATTTGTAATACCCAAAGAACAGGATGTGGATGGGCAAGAACAGAATGAGAGAGGAGAGCAGAAGTAGATATAACACAGAAGAGAGGGAAGAAATGATTCATGTTTAGCAGCAAACCACTGAACTGAGAACGCTTTGGCTGTAGCAAAGAATTTTCTTTTCTTTTTTTTATTTTCTTTTTTTATTGGATATATTTTTTATTTTCATTTCAAATGCTACTCCCTTTCCTGTCTTCTTGTCCATAAGCCCTCTATCCCCTGCCCCTCCTTTCTTAAAGATGTCCCCCCATCTACTCCCCATAACCCCACGACATTCCCCTGCACTAAAGGTCCAAGGGCTCCCCCTTCAACTGGTGCCCAACAATGCTATCCTCTGCTACATATGCAGTTGGAGCCCTGAGTCACTCCATGTATAGTCTATGGGTAGTGGTTTAGTCCCTGGAAATTCTGGTTGATTGGCATTGTTGTTCTTATGGGGTTGCAAGCCCCTCCATCTCTTTCAATCCTTTCTCTAATTCCTCTAACAGGGATCCCTTCCTCAGTTCAGTGTTTTGCTGCTGACATTCGCCTCTGTATTTGACATGTTCTGGATGTGTTTCTCAGGAGAGATCTATTTCTGGTTCCTGTCAGCATGCACTGCTTAGCTTCATCAATCGTATCTACTTTTGGTGGCTGCATATATATGGGCCACATGTAGGGCAGGTTCTGAATTGTGGGGAGAGGGTATGGTGGCAGTCCCAAGATGGTGCCCGGGATTGCATCTAAGTCTCATGACTAGCACCTGACTTCCTCACACATCTGAAACTAGCCATGTCCATTGTGAGAGCTGCGCAGGCACACCATGACACAAGATCAGGCCATGTGACGTGGACCTATGAACTGAGATTACACAGTCTGGACTGAGGAGGTGGGGTTAAGGGAGGATGTAAGGGAGCTGGGAGGGGGAGAGAAGAAAAGAAAAGAAAGATTTCTGCTTGCATGCTGTAAGGTTCCTAAATAAACTGCTTTGAGAAGAACGCTCTGTCATCGCTCTTTTCTGCGGGTCAGAGACAGAAGCGACACTGAATGGCCATTCCTTCAGTCTCTGCTCTAAACTTTGCCTGCATATCCCCTTCTATGGATATTTTTGTTCCCCCCTTTAAGAAGCAGTGAAGCATCCACATTTTGGTCATCCTTCTTCTTGAGCTTCATGTGGTCTGTGGATTGAATCTTGAGTAATTCGAGCATTGGGGCTAATATCCACTTATCAATTAGTGCATACTATGTGTGGTTTTCTGTGATTGGGCTACCTCACTCAGGATGATATTTTCAATACATTTGCCTATGAATTTTCCAAAGTCATTGTTTTTGATTGGTGAGTACTATTCCATTATGTAGATGTACCTCCTTTTCTGAATCTATTTCTCTGTTGAAGGGCGTCTGAGCTCTTTCCAGTTTCTGGAAATAAGGCTGCTATGAACATAGTGGAGTATGTGTCTTTGTTGTATGTTGGAGCATCTTTTGGGTATATGCCCAGGAGAGGAATAGATGTGTCATCAGGTAGTGGAATGTCCAATTTTCTGAAGAACTTCCAGACTGATTTCCAGAGTGGTTGTACCAGTTTGCAATCCCACTAACAATGGAGAAATGTTCCTCTTTCTCCATGTTCTCACCAGCATCTGCTGTCATCTGAGTTTTTTTATCTTAGCCATTCTGACTGGTATGAGGTGGAATCTCAGACTTGTTTTGATTTGCATTTCCCTGGTAACTGAGGATGTTGAACATTTCTTTAGGTGCTTTTTATACTCAATTATCTTATTTTTCATGCCATGAGTGTAAGTGAAATTAGCCACAGAATGACTATAGAGAAAAACGTGACAAAGGCCCAAAAACCTCAACATTTACAAACAGAATAAAGAGTCTTGAGAAACTGAGTGAAGCAAGCTTTGAGTTCGAGATTTCCTTGAGCTTCCCAGTAAGACTGTCTCAGAAAGTTAAAAAAAGAATTAATGCACAGAACGACAAAGGAAATGTATTACTACTTAAAGAAAAATGGGAACAACACCTTCAGAGTCCACAAAACCCAACTAAGAACCTCTGAAATCAATCTTTAGCTGACCAGGACATTTCCTGCTTGTTAGCTTACATAGAGACAGAAAATACTATACCAACTTTTTTGGGGGGTGGGAATAAACTAATGGAATTTTCCAGCACTTTATTCTGCATGCTAATTCTAAAAAGCCAGCAAGGCCTGCCTACTGAGACAATAGTGGCATAAACATAATGTAGGTAACCAATTGCTTTCTAGTGAAATATAAGGCTGATCCACAGGAGATATTTCATACTTGACACAGTAAGCCTGGATTAAAAAAAATTCCCACTATGGGAAAGATCATAGGCACTGAAGTGAATTGAACATACTCTTATTGTTTTTGTTAAATTGTCATGTTGTCAACTACCTTATTATTTATTTTATATACTATAATTGGCTCTGAGAATTGGTCAGAGAAGCTTCTTTTTGCAGTTGCTATTGGTAACAGAGAGTCACTATTGATCAAAGTGCTCATAATAAATAATTCATGCTCAAGTGACCATGATTTAGTTTATCTCACTGTGCCTTCCACGAGCCAAGGCTCAGAGAAAGTGTTAACAGAAAGATAAGAGTTGCTAAATTCTGATTTCTGGACATGGCATGACTATTGCACACATGCATTTTTGCACCCATGATTATCTACACAAGTCCTCTACAAATTCAAGCCAGTCAACATTCCATCATGGCTCAAGAGTAGCTTTCAAGGAACTATTCTTGAAAACGAAGCTATTAAAACTTTATAGCTGCGGAAAGAAAGTGAGTCTGTCTCCTTACATGATGTGGACATAAATAGGTTGCTCACTGTCTAGTGCATGGACACAACCCTGTGGGCATATTAATAGCACTAATTTGATTCATTAGGTTATTAATAGCAAATAAATAAAAAGAAGACATGAAGCTCAAAGAAAGAACAAAGTTAGTCATATGCAATGGTAGATGGGTATGATCAAAATATGCTATATAAATATACCCAATATTCAAATGATTAAAAAATATTGAAAATGAAGTAAAACTTTTGATCTACACATTTTAGCTGTCTCTCAAGGAGTTCTCTATTTCCATATTAAAATCAAGTAAAAATTACTCCAAAAAAGATTTTGGAGATGTAAACCTCTCATATTTTTCCTCTCTAACCTTTTTCTACATGCTTAGGCCTTTATATTTTAACCCATACATGCATACAATGTATCATAATCCCTACCTACAATTATCTCATCCAAACAATACTCCTATCCTCAAACCCATATCCATCCAAATTTTATGTTCTTAATAGTCTTTGAATAATACCAGTGAGGTTCATATGAACATAACTAACGGAGCATGGGTATGAAGCTAAAATTACTTTGACACCTAAATCACACAAAAGTACATAAAAGAGAACTTCAGATCATTTTTGCTTGTGAATATCAATGAAAAAATACTAAAAATTATTCTTGCAAACCAAATCCAAAAACATTCACCATGATCAAGTAGGCTTCACCCCAGGGATGCATGGACAGTTCAAGAAACAAAAAATTAACATAATCTACCATCTAAACAAACTCAAATAAAAATAATCACATGATTAACTTTCTTAAATGCAGAAAATTTATTTGACAAAATTCAACACTCCTTCATGTTAAATGTATTAAAGTGATCAGGAATTCATGGCCCATACCTAAATATAATAAAAGCAATTTACTGCAAACCAGCAGCCAATATCAAATTAAATGGAGAGAAATTTGAAGCAATCCCATTAAAGTCAGGGACCAGACATAGATGCCCGCTCTCCCCATATCTATTAAATATAGTACCCAAAATGAGAACAATAAGACAACAAAAAGAGATCAAGGGGAGACAAATTGGCAAAAAAGAAAAATGGTATCACTATTTGCAGACAATATAATAGTATACATAAACGACCACAAAAATTTGATGAAAGAACTTTTCCAGCTGATAAACAACTTCAGCAAAGTGGCCTTATATAAAATTAACTCAAATAAATCAGTAGTCTTCCTTTATACAAATGATAAACCAGCTGAGAATGAATTTAGAGAAACAACTCCTTTCATAATATCCGCAAATAATATATCTTGGAGTAACTCTAACCAAACAAATGAAAGATCTCTATGACAATAACTTCAAGTCTCTCAAGAAAGAAATTGAAGACCTCAGAAAATTGACAGATCTCCCATGCTCATGGATTTGCAAAGTTAACATAGTACAAATGGCCATCATCAGAATACACCAGCTGATATGAGGACCCCAAGACATATACAGCAGAGGACTGTCAAGTATGGGTCCAGTAAGAGAATATGCACCTAACCTTAAAGAGACTGTAGGCCCCAGGGAGTTTAGACATCTGGTGGCATGATGATATATGGGATCTGGAATAGTCAGAGGGTGGACCTGGATGGGAATAAAATCTGGAGTGTCTAAGTAAGTAAGTAAGTAAGTAAGTAAGTAAGTAAGTAAGTAAATAAATAAATAAATAAATAAGGCCATCCTGTCAAAAATCAGTGCAATTTTCATCAAACTCCCAACAAAATTTTTCAAAAAAAAATGGAAACAACCATTCTCAATTTCATCTGGAAAGGTAAAGATCCCAGAATAGCAAAAACAACTCTTAACAATAAATGAACTGCTTGAGGAAGTCACCATCCCTGATCTCAAGCTATACTACAGAGTAATAGTGTTAAAAACTGCATGGTGTTGGTACAGAGACAGACACATTGATTACTGGAATAGAACTGAAGACCCAGAAAAAAACTACACATGTATGAACACTTCATCTTTCACAAAGAGGCCAAAATTATACATTGGAAGAAAGAAAGCATCTTCAAAAATGGTGCTAGTCGAACTGGTAGTCTGTATGTAGAAAAGTGAAAATAGATCCATTTTTGCGACCTTACATGAACCTCAAGTCTAGGTGGACCAAGAACCTCAACATAAAACTAGATGCATTGAATCTAATAGAAGAGAAAGAGCCTTGAACTCATTGACAAACAGGGTAATTTCCTAAACAGAACTACAGGGGCTCAGGCTCTAGGTTCAATAATTGATAAATGGGAACTCACGAAATTGAAAAGGTTCTGTAAGGAAAAGGACATACTCAATAGGACAAATTGGCAACCTACAGATTGGGATAAAATCTTCACTAACTACACACCTGATAAAGAGCTAATATCCAAAATATAGAAAAAAAAACCAAGAAGCTAACCACCAAAAAAAAAAAAAAAACAAACAACCCAATCAAAAATGGGGTATAGAACCTAAAATAAAATTCACAACAGAGGAATTTAGAATGGCTAAGAGCACATAAAGAAATGTTCAAAGTAGTTAACTGATCAGAGAAATGCAAATCAAAATGACCCTGATATTCTTCCTTACACAATAAGATAGGCTAAGTTCAAAACCTCAGGTGACAACTCATATTGGCAAGGCTATGGAGAAAGAAGAACACTCCTCCATTACTGGTGAGATTGCAAACTGGCACAGCCACTCTGGAAATCAATTTGGAGTTTCCTCAGAAAATTGGAAATAGGTCTACCTGAGGTCCCAGCTATACCACTCTTGAAAATATACCCAAAAGATGCCCCACCATGCCACAAGAGCATGTGTTCCATTATGTTCATAGTAGTTTTATTTGTGATAGCCAAAGCTGGAAACAACCCAGATGTCTCATGACAGAAGAATGTACACAGAAAATGTGGTTCATTTACACAGTGGACTATTTCGGAGCTATTAAGAAAAAGGATATAACAAATACAGAGGCGAATACTAGCAGCCAACCATTGAACTGCAAATAGGGTCCCTATTGGAGGAATTAGAGAAAGGATTGAAGGATCTGAAGGGGCTTGTAACTCCGCCAGAATAATACCGACCAACCAGAGCTCCCAGGGACTAAACCACTACCCGTGGACAGACCCATAGCTCCAGCTGCATATGTAGCAGAAGATGGTCTTGTTGTGCACCAATGGGAAAAGAAGCCCTTTTGCCTACCAAGACTGAACCCCCAAATATAGGGGAATGTCAGGGTGGGGAGGTGGGAAGGGGAGTGGTTGTAGAGGGGAAACATCCTTATAGAAACAGGGGAGGGGGCAGGATAGGGGGGTTACGGACAGGGAAAGGGAACATTTGAAATGTAGTTAAAAATTATCCAATAAAAATGCAAATAAACATTGTGAAAAAAAGAATAAGAACATCCTGACTTTTGTAGGCAAATGTATAGAACTAGAAAATATCTTGCTGAATGTGGTAACTCAGACTCAAAAAGAGATGCATGGTATATACTCATTAATAACTGGATATTACCCACCCTGAAAAGTACAGACTACCCAAGATACACAACTCAACAAGTTCAACGAGACAAAGGTCCCAAGTGAGGACACCTCAATCCCAATTTGGAGGAAATAAAAAGGAATCATGGGGGTTGGTGGAGGGATCAGGGTGAGAAAGGGGACACAGCAGAGACAAGGGGAATATGATCAGGTATTGGTGGGTGGGAACAGGACCCTGATACAGTGGGGAGTGGGAACTTGTAGAGCCCACCTCCAGCAGAAAGACAGGGCATCAATTGAGGAATAGAGTTGCCATGGCACAGTAAGAACTCTGACCCGTAATTGTTCCTGTGTGAAAGAACCACAGGGAAAAAACTGGTAGGAACCTGGGGAAAAGGAGGCCCCGTGACAGGCCCAAAATGACATCCAGCTCAATGGGAGGCCCCAAGGTTTGACACTATTACTGAGGCTATGGAATGCTCACAAAAAGGAACATATCATGACTGCCTTTTGAAAGACCCAACAAGCAGTTGAAAGAGTCAGATGCAGATATTTACACCATTGAATAGAAGCTTCTGACCAGTGTGGTTGAATTAGGGAAAAACTGGAAGAAGCTGAGGAGAAGGGTGATCATGTAGGAGGATCAGCAGTCTTAATTAACCTGGACCTGGAGGATCTCTTAGAAACTGGGTCACCAACCAGGCAGTGTACACCAGCTGAAATAAGGCCTCCAACACAGCAGAGGACTCCCGGGTCAGGGTTCAGTCAGAGAAGATGCACCTATCCCTCTAGAGACTGGAGGCCCCAGGAAGTTTAGAGGTCTGGTGGTGTAGGGGACAGGGGTGGAGTCATCCTTGTGGACGCAGGAACATGAGTAGGAGATATGAGATGTAGAACAGTTAGAGGGTGGAATGGGAGAAGCATAAAATCTAGATTATTAAAAAAAGAAATTAAATAAAATTTTAATAAATCAGAAAAGAAAAATCTAGGCATGCTTTTGTGTTGATAAAAAATGTCTTCTGCGACACTCTGCCAGAACCTTACTGGTACAGATGAGAATGCTTGCAGCTAACCATCAGACTGAGTACAGGGACCCAGGTGGAGGAGTTAGAGAAAGGACTGAAGGAGCTGAAGGGATTTGCAACCCCATAGGAAGAACAACAATATCAATCAACCAGACTCCCCAGAGCTCCTGGTAACTAAACCACCAACCAAAGAGTACATACACATGGAAACACCCATGGCTTCTGCAGCATATGTAGCAGAGAATGGCATTGTCTGGCATCAGTAAGAGAAGAAGCCCTTGGTCCTGTGAAGGCTCATTTCCAAGTGTAGGGGAAGGCAAGGCTGATGAGGAGAGAGTGGGATGGTGGGAGTGGGTGAGAGGGAATGGGAACATCTTCATAGAAGCAGGTGGGAAGGGAGATGGAAGATAGTAGGAAAGGGCATAACATTTGAAATGTAAATACATAGAATATTCAATAAAAAATAGAAACTGAACCATCTGTAACCAGGTTCTTAACTGAAATGGGGGAGAATATACATCAGATTTATAGGAAAAATAATTGTGTTTTGAAGTGTTTTTTACTCCCGATTCTAGGAATACTCTCTGACAAGAAGCAAAATAAGAATGTATTGAGCTCATTTTCACAATGTAGGGATAGAAAGAATGTCATAATCTTCAATTTTTTGTCTCTCATCTACTATATATGTGCAAATAGTTTCTTTCCTTGACTCTTTTTTTAAATTCTTTATCATATTTTTTTTTCTTTTCTTTTCCCATCCTTGACTGATTTCTCCAATGAATCACTGTTTGTTTATGATGTAATTGTGTTACCTTTTCTATTGCTTTTCCCAAGTGAGTTTAAAGATAGAAAGAGGTGTTTTGGGCCAAATGCTGGTTCTAATGAGAGTTAGTCAGATCCTTCCTTCCTAGGCAGTGATGAAGCACAACAGGTACATGTAAAGTTATGCAGAATCAAACAATTTGGGGTAAGAGCCAGAGGCACTGAGAGAGGGAAGAGAGGGAGAAAGAAGGGAGAGAGAGAGAGAGAGAGAGAGAGAGAGAGAGAGAGAGAGAGAGAGATAACAGGGACAATAAAATAGAACTAATTGGAACACTCGTGAACTGTTACCGTTTGGCGGTAAATTTTAAATGATACTAGTGTGGTATGCAATCCAACAATTTCATAAATATAAATTATATAATTACATTAAAATCCAGCCATTTCACATCTAACAAATCAAAAGATTTTCCAGGCTCCCAATAGATGTCTGTTATAGCTTTATTTATACAGGTAGAAACAATGCCAATATCCACAGAGAGATGCATGAGCAAACAATATGTTATATCCATGGCAACATAGCAATGGTCAACCATAAGAAGTGACCTGGTAGTATATGCCAAAAAGTGTATTATCCTTGAAATACTTATAATGTGAAAGAAACCATGCATAATTCATGGTTTATTCTGCAAATTCATATGAATTTGTAAGAAATGCACTAATAAAACATGGCAAAAATCTGAATAGTACTTCTTTGGGATGTGGTAAAGAAGTTGTAAGAAAGGGCATATGACTTCAGAGGGGCAGACATGCCTAGGAAGCCAGAAGAGACTACACTCTGCCCACATTTCTAACTCTAGATGAAAACGCCCAGTACCATCTGGGACCCCTGTGTACAGGGACCTGAGAAAAGGCGGGGCAGGCCCTACTGGTTGCTGCCCTCACAGAGAGATGAAAAACAGCCCCCAAGGAGTGACTTCAGGCCTGAGACCAGAGGTAAGACAAACTTTTCTGCTCCAAGTGACTTGCCTGGTGGACTCAGGACACACAGAGGCAAAATTCCTCTGGGACCAGACTCTTCTGGTTTCTAGCTGAAGCCCAAACCTTGCTGATCCCGGCCCACAGCTCCCTGCTCCCAAACCCCATGGGAGAGAAAGCAGATCACCCAGAGAGGTGGGCACTCCTGAGATTGCAGGGCAGGAGAGACCACCAGTACTGCCCACACTTGCCCACATCCCTGGCCCAAAAGGAAACTGTATAGGGCCTCTGGGAACAGGAAGATAGGGGTACTAAAGCTGCAGGTCCCCTGTGGTCCAGACACCACCTGGACCTAAAGGGACCGGTCAAACAGCTCCCTGCACGCAAATCACTTGTGAGAGAAAGCTAAACCTTCAGAAGGGAAGATATGCCTGGGAAGCCAGAAGAGACTACACTCTGCTCACATATCTGACTCTAGTGGAAAATGCCTAGAGACATCTTGGACCCCTGTGCACAAGGACCCGAGAAAAGGCAGGGCAGGCCCTTCTGGTTGCTGCCCTCAGGGAGAACTGAAACCCAGCCCCCAAGGAACGACTTCAGGTTTGAGAACAGAGGTAAGACCAACTTTTCTTCTCCAAGTGACTTGCCTGGTGGACTCAGGAAAGAGGCCCACGGGAACAGCTACAGACCAGTAGACGGGAAAGACTACACGACTGAAAGCAGAACACTCTGTTCCCTTAACTGGCTGAAAGAAAATAGGAAAACAGGTCTACAGCACTCCTGAAACACAGGCCTATAGGACAGTCTAGCCACTGTCAGAAATAGCAGAACAAGGTAACACCAGAGACAACCTGATGGCAAGAGGCAAGTGCAGGAACCCAAACAACAGAAACCAAGACTATGTGGCCTCATCAGAGTCCACATCTCCCACCAAAGCAGACACTGAATATCCAAACACACTAAAAAAGCTAGATTTAGATTTTAAATCACATTTGATCATGATGATGAAGGACTTCAAGAAAAACATAAAGAACTCCCTTAAAGAAATGCAGGAAAACATGAATAAACAAGTAGAAGCATGTAGAGAGGAATCACAAAAATCCCTGAAAGAATTACAGGAAAACACAATCAAACATGTGAAAAAATTAAAAATGGAAGTAGAAGCAATAAAGAAAGCACAAAGGGAGACAACCCTGAATATAGAAAACCAAAGGAAGAGACAAGGAGTCATATACAAGCATCACCAACAGAACAAAAGATATAGAAGAGAGAATCTCAGGAGCAGAAGATTCCATAGAAATTATCGACACAACTGTTAAATATAATGTAAAATGGGAAAAGCTACTAGCCAAAAACATACAGGAAATCCAGGACACAATGAGAAGATCAAACCTAAGGATAACAGGTATACAAGAGAGAGAAGACTTCCAGCTCAAAGAACCAGTAAATATCTTCAACAAAATCATAGAAGAAAACATCCCTAACCTAAGGAAAGTGGTGTGCATAAACATACAAGAAGCCTACAGAACTCAAAATAGATTGGACCAGAAAAGAAACTACTCCCATCACATAACAGTCAAAACACCAAATGCACAAAACAAAGAATATTAAAAGCAGTAAGGGAAAAAGGTCAAGTAACATACAAAGACAGGCCTATCAGAATCACACCAGATTTCTCACCAGAGACTGTGAAAGCCAGAAGATCCTGGACAGATGTCATACAGACCCTAAGAGAACACAAATAACAGTCCAGGTTACTGTATCCAACAAAACTATCAATTACCATATATGGAGATATTAAGACATTCTGTGACAAAACCAAATTTATACAAAATCTTTCTACAAATCCAGCCCTACGAAGGATAATAAATGGTAAAGTCTAACACAAGGAGGCAAGCTACACCCTAGAAAAAGCAAGAAACTAATCGTCTTACAACAAAACAAAGAGAAGAAAAGCACACAAACATAATCTCACATCCAAATACGTGGATCAAGGACCTCCACATCAAACCAGATACACTCAAACTAATAGAGGAAAAAGTGGGGAAGAATCTCGAACACATGGGCACTGGAGAAAATTTCCTAAACAAAACACCAATAGCTTATGCTCTAAGATCAAGAATCAACAAATGGGATCTCATAAAACTGCAAAGCTCCTGTAAGGCAAAAGGACACTCATGTTAGGACAAAATGGCAACCAACAGATTGGGAAAAGATCTTTATCAATCCTACAACTGATAGAGGGCTTATATCCAAAATATACAAAGAGCTCAAGAAGTTAGACTGCAGAGAGACAAATAACCCTATTAAAAAATGGGGTTCAGAGCTAAACAAAAAATTCACAGCTGAGGAATGCCAAATGGCTGAGAAACACATAAAGAAATGTTCAAGATCTTTAGTCATGAGGGAATTGCAAATCAAAGCAACCCTGAGATTCCACCTCACACCAGTGAGGACGGCTAAGATCAAAAGCTCAGGTGACAGCAGATGCTGGCAAGGATGTGGAGAAATAGGAACACTCATCCATTGTTGGTCGGATTGCAGACTTGTACAAACATTCTGGAAATCAGTCTGGAGGTTCCTCAGAAAATTGGACGTTGAACTGCCTGAGGACCCAGCTATACCTCTCTTGGGCATATACCCAAAAGATGCCCCAACATATAACAAAGACACAAGCCCCACTATGTTCATAGCAGCCTTATTTATAATAGCCAGAAGCTGGAAAGAACCCAGAAGCCCTTCAACAGAGGAATGGATACAGAAAATGTGGTACATCTTCACAATGGAATACTACTCAACTATCAAAAACAACGACTTTATTAAATTCATAGGCAAATGGATGGAACTGGAAAATATCATCCTGAGTGAGGTAACCCATTCATAGAAAAACACACATGGTATGCACTCATTGATATGTGGATATTACCCAAATGCTCGAATTACCCTAGATGCACAGAACACATGAAACTCAAGAAGGATGACCAAAACGTGAATGCTTCACTCCTTTGAAAGAGGAACAACAATACCCTTGGGAGAGAATAGGGAGGCAAAATTTAGAACAGAGGCAGAAGGAACACCCATTCAGAACCTGCCCCAAATGTGGCCCATACATATACTGCCACCAAACTAAGTAAGTTGGATGAAGCAAAGAAGTGCAGGCTCTCAGGAACCGGATGTAGATCTCTCCTGAGAGACACAGCCAGAATACAACAAATACATAGGCGAATGCCAGCAGCAAACCCCTGAACTGAGAATGGGACCCCCGTTGAAGGAATCAGAGAAAGGACTGAAAGAGCTTGAAGGGGCTTGAGACCCCATATGAACAACAATGCCAACCAACCAGAGCTTCCAGGGACTGACCCTTGGCTCCAACCTCATAGATAGCAATGAACCTAGTAAGAGCACCAGTGAAAGGGAAAATCCTTGGTCCTGCCAAGAATGAACTCCCAGTGAACATGATTGCTGTCAAGAGGGTGGTAATGGGGGGAGGCTGGGAGGGAAACACTCATATAGAAGGGGAGGGGGGGGAGTTAGGGGGATGTTGGCCGGCAAAACCAGGAAAGGGAATAACAATTGAAATATAAATAAGAAATACCCTAATTAATAAAGATGGGGGAAAAAAAGAAAGGGCATATGAGAGAAAATATAAAGAGTATAAAGACACTTTGAGGAGAGAAATTACATTTACATATATATTATATTATACTCTCTCACTCAAACACTCAAACACACATACATACACACACATACACACACACATACACAGACATATATGAATATGTATATATTCAACCAAAGTATCATAATAGTTTCCAGAGTATATCTATGTGTTGATTTTTTAATTAAGCAGTTTAAATTTTTGCATATTATGGCATATGAAATAAACTTCAGTAAAGCAGTTATGAAATCAGAGCAATTCAGAAAGGATTTCACACACATCCTTTAATAAATACAAGTATGGTAGAACAAAATAATTCCTGAAATATATATAATTCAACATTTTAAATTTTGTTAATTAGTGAGAAATAACAATCATTAACATTTGGTGGAAATGCTACATGCTTTAAGTGGTTATTTAAAATATTAGAGAAATAAACACTGGAGTTAAAACAAAATCTAAATACTAGACTAGGTTGGTGAGTGCCTAGTTGCACAATGTTTATTAGCTGTTTATGGAGACAACTTTGATCAAGAGTAGTTGGGAAGAAATTTGGAAGACAGTAGCTCATCAAAGGCAGTCTTGCTTTCTCAAAGAAGATCCCTTAGATCTTGTATATGGATATAGAAGAGGGGCTAGATAAATTCTGTAACGTTACATTTTGACACATTTATGAGGCACCTGAAGGTACCTAAACAAACTTCTATGAAGCATTGAGATCAAGAGTACAATTGGAATATAATTGTCACTAAAGAAAACTAAAAAACTGTGAAGCAGTGCAGGGAAAAATGTATAGTGCATGTAGGTTCAAAATAAATGGAGGTTCAAAATCTCTGAAGAGCTGAGATCAGAACCTGTTTCCTCTGCCACTTTCTTGCTACTCAACTTTTGCAAGTCACATCACCTTTCTGGGCCTTATTTTCTTCTTTGCTTTGAGAGTCCTCTTTTCCTTTGCTAAGGGAAATAAATACAATTTATTTTAATTTGATTTCTCAGGGGAGTAAAATGAATGATTCACGTAAAGCTTTTGAGATAGTACCCTCTATGTGATAATGATGCATTATCTCAAGAATTGTTAAATAATTATTGGTGAATGTTCCACTTCTGTTGGAAGCATCAACAACCAAAGTGCATCTGGGCCAGAATGCATCTGTCTTAGATAATTCCCAAATAAAGAAACACACTGATCTCTTTACCCATGACTATTGATTATGATTAAGAACATAGATAATCATAATAACCTACTAAAAATGCTGAACTTACTAAGAACTGTCCCACTCTTCATCAGTTCCAAAATATTTCATAGCTAAATGAGACACATGCATTCATTATTGCATACGAACGTACATACATACATACATACATACATACATACATACTTACATACGTACAACGATGCCTGGCTCAGGCATGTACACCTACTATAGAAGATGATGTACTCAGGGTATGTGAGGTCACTTTACCCCAATCCACAGTGTTATCTGTGTAAAAACAGAAACAAAAGTGGATGCATGTATTCTGTTATCTATTAGAAGTGCAATTTCCCCCTCATTTTTTCTGAAGCATAACCACCAAACACTTTCCTAATCTACATGATATATGTCCTTAGCAATGATAAAGTTCTTAATAATTGGAAGTTGCTGTTCCATTTTTTCACATATATAACTTTCTCTCTTTTTCATACACACACAGAGAGAGAGAGAGAGAGAGAGAGAGAGAGAGAGAGAGAGAGAGAGAGAGAGAGAGAGAGAGAACTATATATGCTGAAATATGAGTTTTTGTGGGCTATAAAAAAAATAAGTGCTGGGTCTGTCTGGCAGTGGTGGTGAGAACAGTGGGGAAGATGGTCGTGTTAGTGATAGCAGATAGTTTCAGAAAGCTGCTGGATCAATGAGACAACCACAAGCTTGAGACTCCAGGAGGAATACACTGGCTTGAGACTGCCAGTGTATGATCAGGTTCTAACTTTCTAGTTACTCAAAAATGATATGAAAAATGCAAGATATCTTTGGAAGAATGTACCAACTGCAATAAAGTCTGCAAATTATGAACTTGGATAAATTTGGTCAGTAGGAAAGCATATTTTGCAAAGAGATATCCCCAGGATCTATTTCACCATCAACTCCCACCAGTGGTTGGAGACTGTACAGCCAATTATGGAAGCTCTTAGAGATTTACCAAAGAGACAGGCCCTTGGCCTGGTCTCCCAGGGTTATAACTCCATAATCATAGATGACATCACAGACTTTACCACACTTAATGTGACTTTGCCAGGCTTAAAGTGTGTTGAAACAATCATGGCAGGCTGACTCCACCACAAGAAAGTTTTTTTCCCAGGAATCAGCCTTAGTAACCCAAATGCTTCTTTGAAGAGATTCATTCTCTTATCAGAGTCTGCCGCAGTTCTCCCAATCGCATATGATGAAGTGCATTTTATAGTTTTCTCTTCAGGGATTGTATTCGATATTCTTGGAGATGTTTTCATTCTATTGATCACTGACTGGAGCCATCAGTATTATCAGCTAAAGTCCATCAATGACTGGACTCCTAACACAAGTAGCAAAGAGTGTGTTATTTCATACTCCACACTCCTATTGAAGGATGTGCTTGGGATTTAAGGAAAACCGTCCAACCCATTTGGACTTGCTTTCTGCAGAATGTAATCTTTCTTCCCACCCCAGACCAAGGAATCAGTGATGTAGAGTAAACAAAAGATGAGGGATGGTAGAATATTTCCTGGTGGAAAGCTTATCAATGCCACATTGTTTTACAGTATGTGCAAGCATCCACTCTATGAGGAGGACAGTGTACAGTGAGAAAGCAGCATATGTCTTTGTGTGAAACTCAATTTTAAGTTCTGATGTCTCCTTTCAGAAGAAGGGAAAGGCATGGAGTGGAATGTGAGCTTAAGGAAGTTCCTGAGCTGAGGGATGGCCATGTGGTTCTTTTGTTGTGCATTTGTTCCTATGCCCAAATGCCAAATGCAAAATGTGTCTATTGTTGTTCTGGTTTCTTTTTTTTTGTTTTTGTTTTTCCGGAGCTGGGGACCGAACCCAGGGCCTTGTGCTTCCTAGGTAAGCGCTCTACCACTGAACTAAATCCCCAGCCCCCTATTGTTGTTCTTATATGAAAGTCTTTGAACCTCTGAAATGGTTATTGTATCTTCAGGTTAAAACAGTCTGATTCATTTATTCTGCATTTGTTCAATAAATACTTAACTGAATTCATAAACTGTTTCATCTAAAGCAGTGTCTAGAAATTTCACACCTTGGTTTTACTGTGGGCACATTATAAGTTTGTGCTTGTCTCAAAAATACATTCTAAGTTTAATATCTTTTGTTCTGTTTATTATTTTGAAATTTTATACATACCTATAATGTATTTAGATCAAATTCACCTTCCTTTCATCTGGTCCCTCCCCTAGAATTTTTGATTGAAATAAAACTATCTCTCCTGTGATACTTACACAATTTCTGTTTTCATTGATTTTATTGACTTTTTAAATCATCTTTGATAATACAAGTTTTAAAAATAAAAAATAGTGCATTCCTCACTGGAAAAAAGGGGAAAAATGTAAGTAAAATTATAATAAATGCCAGGCTGTGTAATTGAGATGAGGCAATAGACCATAGCTAGAAGAAAGAGTAATTAAGAGCTCAACATCTGATTGACAGGGAACCCTACTTTTCCACTTGCCCTGACATGGATAAATAACTTAAGTGTCATGTGGTGTGTGTGTGTTTGTGTGTGTGTGTGTGTGTGTGTGTGTGTGTGTGTGTGTGTAGAGTGAAAAATATATATATATATAATGCATTATTACATATAGAGCAGCACACCTCACAAAGCACAAAAACAGCTAAAAATTTAAAACAAAAATTCCTATAACAGACCTTTGTAATTCCTGTAATTTATAATGTTTATAAAATCATTAAGTTACTACTATTCCTTTAATTTTCCTGTGATCGTTCAGAATCCAGAAGCAGAAAATTTTTAAATTCTTAATAATAAACCTCAGAGACAGAGTACCTGTATTTCCAGATAGTTTTGTGCTTGTTTTCCAAATATTTTTGCCTAGCCAGCATGTACTTGTGCCAAGAAGAAAATTGAGTTTACTAAATACTAGTGAAAGTGATAGCAATAGTGTGGGCCCACTCATATAGTTGAACTACCAAAATATTTCTCTATCAATTGAATTAATCTATTCATGTTAGGAAACTAAATGCAGATGAATTTGGAAAACAAAGGTCAACATTGAAACCTAGGAATAATTCATTCATATAATAAATTAGCATTGAAGAGTTTTTATTTGCAAATGATTTATTTGTTCAGCACAGTGCTAAGAAAATATTCTTTTCTCATGTCATCTACTGTCCAGTTGTAAATATGTGTCAATATCAGATACATAAAATGTTCTTATCTTTCAAATGATGATGAAGAAGTACATTGAATACTAAGTCAGAAAGTAAAGATTGGATGTTTCAATCCAACTTTGAGTCTAGGAAAGCCTTCAATTGTAGAAACAAAAGAAAGATATTGCTTGATAAGAGTATCTAGTTTCCCCGGGAAATCTTTGATCTTCTCAGAGATTTAATAATGGCCTCTTTTACCTCTTTATTTCTCAGGCTATAGATGAGTGGATTCAATAATGGGGTTACCACTGTATAGAACACAGACACAACTCGGTCCCTCTCTGAGAATTGGTCTGTATTATTTCTCAAGTACATGAAGATAAGGGTACCAAAGAAGAGAGCGACAGCAGTGAGGTGGGAGGTGCATGTAGAGAAAGTTTTGGCTCGGCCTCCAGCTGAGCGGATCTGCATGATAGCCACAATGATAAACAGATAGGATACAGAGATAACCACAATACAAGCAGGCATGACAAAAATGGCAAAGACAATTATCACCACCTCCTGGACGTAACTGTTCCCACATACGAGTTTTAACAGTGGCGGGAGGTCACAGAATATGAAGTTGATCTCATTGCTTCCACAGAAAGAGAGAGTGAAGGCTGTGACAGTACGAATAAAGCCACTGGAAAAACCAGCCACATATGCCCCAGTTACCAATCCTACACAGGCTTTCTCCGTCATGATAGTGACATAAAGCAGTGGTTGGCACACAGCCACATAGCGGTCATAGGCCATGATTGCCAAGAGGTAGCAGTCAATGGAAGCAAAGAAAGTAAAGAGGAAGAACTGAACTGCACAGCGAACTTGAGAAATGGTTGTGCCATGTTCCCACAGCACAGCAAGCATCTGAGGGATGATGACAGAGGAGTAGCAGATGTCCACAAAGGAAAGGTGACTGAGGAAGAAATACATTGGTGTTTGAAGTCTGCGGTTCTTCTGGATCAGAATGATCATTCCTGTATTCCCCAGCAGTGTGGAGAGGTAGAAACTCAAAAATAAAAGAAAGAGAGGGAGCCCCCACTCAGGATGTTCTGTGAATGCAGTCAGAAAGAACTGAGTCACGAAGGTATAATTCTTCCCAGCCATCCATCTAGGAGTTTACCTGTGAGAGCTAAGACAAGATGGAGAGAAGAGAACCTCACAATAGAAGAATAAGTCATTTCGAGTAATAGAGTGTAAATTAAGCCTTTGATATGTAGTCTTTTACTACAAAAAAGTTTGTAGACTAAGGAAAACTTAGAGAAATGTAGATCTCACTCTAAGGTAAAATGTGATGCATATTTCTATTACAGTAGACATGGAGAGTAAGTGGTCCTAGAACTGACAACCCAGCTCTGGTACAACTGCTCTTCAATTACCTACATAATGTTATAAGGAACACTTAATCTGTCTGAACCTTAATTTCTCTTGTCAGAAAAGGCTAATCTACCCATGTATTTATGAAATGATATGCTAATTAAAACAGATATAGGACATTGGAAAGCTAAAATCTCCATATAGGCTGAGAGTTCCTTGTTTAAATTTGTGAATGAGCATTTTTTTCTTAGTTTCCACTTAGCTCATTTTAACTTTCAATAACTGGTGTATATACAACATTTTTTATAATGAAATGCCATTGCTAATTGAATTCATTTTTCAAGTGAAAGTAAAATGTTAAATACTCAGAAATGTGATCCCTAAGTAAATGTTCTTCTAGAAAAATAATGTATACCTATATTTCTTCCAACGAAAAGCAATACAGCTAAAATAAAATAAAACTTATGTACTTGAAATTTTGTATGTTTGTCTTTAATATTAGACACAAAAGGCTGTGGATTGCAAAGACATAAATAAGCATTATATATGAGGGTTTAGAGTGAGTGAAGGGTAGTTATTGTAAATATAATTATCACGAAGAAAAAGAGAGTCTTTGTGGTTACTAGACCCAAACAACCCACGAGTTTCAAGTGTTTGTAAAACAACATTTCTGTAGCACACACCACCATAAAGCCTTAGAAAAGTTTTGCTGTAAACAGGATATTGAGAAATCTTCTTGATTCATTTCTTTTCATGTAGGTGAATTACCAAAGACATGATTTAATACCTACCTTCCAAATACTCCCAAATATATACTTATGTATAACTTTGTATCTAAGCTCTCAGAACTTGTGTGCCCAACACTTTTGTATAAATAACATAATGAAAGTTTATCCCATTAATTTAGTATGTTTTTATTTGTTCATCAACAGTATTAGAATATGCACCACATGATATCTTCTTAAGGGTATTTAGTATCTTTTATTTCTTGAAATTCTTCTTACCTGTGGTATGCCCATTAATAAAATTACATTGAGTAACTAGAGAATTTTTTTCACCATGCTTTTCCAAATGAGCATTTTATATTCTACAAATAAAACAGTATGATCCAAAGGAAAAAAATCTATTATTAATCATCAATGGTCTGTGCTGGTAGAAATATTTCTGTTTTTAGTTCGTCTGCATGAATTTGTAAGAAAGAGCTGCTGTACTAATTCAAGATGACTGAAAATAAAGATTCTGTATAGATAAATGCATGCATACACACACTGGCATTAACTTTGTAGCCAAGATAGTAAACATAAACTTCTCCAGGTTTTTAACAGAACCCCATGAGGATTGATTGATTATTCTCAAAGCCTCTAGTAAGGGTAGTTTAATAATGAGTGTACATATTTGAAAGGAAAATAAAACAAAATCTTGTACAACATAGTATTTATAAATATTAATGAATATTAATGGAGAAGTCTGAATGTAAATATATTTGGTAGTCCTTGAAAAAGATCTACAACAGTGCTATAAGGATTAACTTTGGTGATTAAAATGACAAATTCTACTAAAGCCAGGCCAGTGTTGAGCTGTGGTGATCCCCCACCATGTAAAACAACGAAAAAATTAGATGTACAAATTGTGAACTGCTTTACCTGATTCTGCTAGTACCTTTCTTCTTGTGGTGTTTCTACCTGTGGTCTGCAAGTAATTTCGACATCCAGTTCAAAAGGCAGAGCCTTGAGCAAGACATGTTTTCTTTTCAACTTTAGTTCCCTTGCCTTTGTTTCCCTTTTCTAAGGTGCAGCATTTTCTAATATTAATTGCACTGTGCTTGAGATGGGATACAGTCAGTTCTTTTATGTCTTAATCTTACTGCAAGGAATATCACTCTTTCCTCTCAGCATGATCAAATAAACTATCATTGACCCTAGTTTCCTGCAATTTCCTCAGACACCTGCCTCCATAGCAAGTCTTAGGCCTTGTCATAGCATGTGTCCCCAAGTTTCTGATTTGAACTATTCTGAATATAAGATGCTTGATATCCATCTTATGATTGCTATCAAAGAGCCACAGTCTTAATTAGCTCCTGGGGTGACTCTCCAGGGAAGATGATTTGGAATCTTCTTAATGAGGTCTCTAGCATTTTCAAAATTTGCTCTCTAATTTCAAACTCTCAAATCCCTACAATATGTCATGCTATCTCTCAGTGGAGTGTACTGGAGCTAGTTAATAGACTTGTCTTCTAACTACTTTGTACCAAAGAGAATGGAGCATATTAGAAGTCCCAAGAAATATTTTAGAGCTCAGAGGTCAGAAGGCAGTGAATTAACTTTCTACCATAAAAAAAGAAAATCCTAAGGGTAACTTCAGCACATCTCTGGTTCTATAAAATGAGAAACACTGTTATTTATTTATTTATTTATTTATTTATTTATCTATCTATCTACATACATACATACATACATACATACATACATACATACATACATATATACATACAAAATGCTGCCTCCTTCTGCTCCCCTCCCACAGAGTTCTTGCTCCCCTCCCCTTTGCCTCTGAGAAAATGCCTCCCCAGGTATCCCCCCATACCCTGGTGTATCAAGTCTCTTCTGGATTAGATTTATCCTGTCCCATTGAGACTAGACATGGCAGCCCTCTACTACATGTGTGTCTAGGGCCTCGGATCAATGTGTGTATGCCATTCGGATGGTGGCTTAGTCTTTGGGAGCTCCCAGAGTCCAAGTTAGTTGATCCCTGTTAAAGTTAGAAGACCTATTGATCTCCCTATGGATTTTTCATCTCCTTTAGAACCTTCAATGTTTACCTTAATTCTTCCACAAGGGTTCTCGACCTTCATTCAATGTTTGTCTGTGGGTATCTCCTTCTGTCTTAGTCAGTTATTGTATAAAGCCTCTCAGAGGTCTGCTATGTTAGGCTCCTATCTGCAAGCACAACATAGCATCATTAATACTGTGAGGGATTAGTACATCCAATGGGATTGGTCTCAAAATGGGTGAGTCACTGGTTGGCCATTCCTTCAGTCTTTTCTCAATCTTTGTCCCTGCATTTCTTTATGATAGGACAAATTTTGGATCAAAAGTTTTGTAGATGGATTACTGTCCTCATCCCTCAACTGGGGATCCTGTCTCTGGCTACTGGAGGTGGTCTCTTCTTGTTCCATAGCCATATCGTCTGATAAGGTAACATGCATTAACTCCTATGAACCTCCCTCATCCCAGCACTCTGGTCCCTCTTAAAGAATCCCAGGCCTCAGCCCTGAACCCTAGCAGTTCCCTATTTCATTCTCCTGGCACTCTGGTACTTACTCCTGTCACTGTCCGTGCCTGATCCTACCCACCTTCCACATTACCTCCCCTCTCCCACCAAGGTCACTCCCTCCCTCTATCTCCCATGATTATTTTGTTCCCAATTCTAAGTGGAATTTAAGCATCCTCAACTCAGCCTTTCTTCTCTTTTAACCTCTTTGGATCTGTGCGGTGAATCATGGGTACTCTATACATTTTTGCTAATACCAACTCATTAGTGAGTACATACCATGCATTTCTTTGGGAACTATCTGAAGGGGTGAGTACTAACTTTGCAAATTCCATAGATTCTAACTGTGTGTGTGTGTGTGTGTGATTCCTATGATATATATATATGTATGTATATATATATATAGTCTTGCAATTATCTCAAGTTATTCTTATGCAAGTAACCTCCAAAAATATATCTGAAGATAAAGCCTCAAAAGTTTTTATTGGCTGTCTACCCATATTTGACTGTCTCTGCATAGTGCCAGAAACTAAAAGTTTCAAGTTCCAGAGATGCCATCCTTTTTCATAAAGAACAGAGGTTAGGATGTTTTATGTTAGGACTTTTCTATATTTTTAGATAGAAATTAGTTAGTTCACTGACTCCTAACTTCTGAACTCCATAATACTTCTTGTGACTCTTTACTTGCTTAGTTCTTTGCTTTTACCAAATGAAAATATATCAGTTTTATAAATTAATGAATTTCACATAACATATCACCCTCACCTCTTATCTCTTTTTATAAATATGCATTTTAATCTGAAGATAGAGGCTCCCAGGACCCAGAAAAGGGAAGGGAGAACCCATAGAAACCATATCCAGATGTTAAGCAAGGCCCCCAGTTGGAGGAAGGGGCCACCCACCTTTCTCAAAAATTTAACCCAAGATTGTTCCTGTCTAAAAGAAATACAGGGAGAAAGAGTGGACCAGAGACTGGAACCATCCAGAAACTGCAGAAGGCATGTAGGGATACAGGCAGAGGCCTGTGACTGATGGAGTGGAATGAAGATGGGATACTGCAGAGCTTGCTACTTCTTGGTTTGCCCAGAGGTGCCTACAGGCAGGGAATTTAAGAAGAGTTCTCATCTGGTGGGTACTAATTGTTGCAAGTGTCTGGGATTTTGGTTATAGGTGTGGAGCAGAAGATGGAGTATAGAGGTGACAGGATAGACCTCATGGCTGCTGGGCTTTCCAGGGACCCAGCCAGTAGAGGGTTAGGTCAGGGTGATCTTCTCTGGTTGGCCCTGGCAAACTCTTTGGGATTCTTAAGGACCATGTAGTTTATGCAGGGCTGACATGGAGTATCCTTTTATTGTCAATCTTCCAAACAGGATCAAAAATGTTCATTGTTACAATATTTTCCATCATTCTTTTTTATTGAATATTTTATGTATTTATGTTTCAAATGTTATCGCCTGTTCTGGTTTCCCCCTCTCCCATTTCCCATCCCCCTTCTTCTCTGAGTATGCTCCCCTTCCCACCCATCCACTCCCACCTCCCCATTCTGGCATTCCCCTACACTCGGGAATCAAGTTTTCACAGGACCAAGGGCTTCTCCTCCTACTGATGACAGACAATGACATCATCTGCTACATATACAGCTGAAGCCATGGGTCCCCCCAGGTGTACTCTTTGGTGGGTGATTTAGTCCCTGGGAACTCTAGAATATTTGTTTGGTTGATACTATTGTTCTTCCTATGGGGTTGCAAACCCTTTCAGCTCCTTTAGTCATTTCTCAATAAAGCTCTTATGCTCAATCCAATGGTTAGCTCCAACTATCCTCATTTGTATTGGTAAGGCTCTGGAAGAGCCTTTCAGGAGACATCCATATCAGGCTTCTGTCAGCAAGAACTTCTTGGCATCATATCAAACCATATGGGAGCATATTATAGCAATGTCAAACAGAGCTCTGAAACCATGGGGGGACCTCCTGTTCTATCTGCATCCTCCATTCCATCCTATGCCTAGCAGGGACAACTAAATCTATCCATAAACCCATAAGCCTACTGGTACAGGAACTACCAGTTCTACCTGCAGCCCCAGAAACCTAAAACCATCAGATAATACCATGCTTGTGACACCAGGGACAACCAAATGCTAAAGGACATCATAAGAAGACAATCAACAAAAGCCAGGGCAATATGACACCACCAGAAACCATCTACCCTACTAGAGCAATTCCTGAGTATGCTTACATAGATGAACCACAAGAAAATGACCTGAAATCTAATATTATGAAGATGATCTACAACTTCAAGAAAGAAATCAATAAATCACTTAAAGAAATATAGGAAAGAGGCTCTTAAAGAGGAAATGAATAAATATAAAGAAATACAAGAAAATAGAATCAAAAGGTGAAAAAGGAACCTGAAATGGAAAATGCTACTGGCCCAAAACATACAGGAAATCAAGGACACAATGAGAAGATCAAACCTAAGGATAATGGAAATAGAAGACATTGAAGACTCCCAACTCAAAAGGACCAGTAAACATCTTCAAAATAATCATAGAAGAAAACTTCCCTAACCTAAAGAAAGAGATGCCCATAAACATACAAGCAGCGTACAGAACTCCAAACAGATTGGAACAGAAAAGAAACACCTCCTGTCACATAATAGTCAAACACCACATGCACAAAACAAAGAAAATATCAAAAGCAGTAAGGAAAAAAGGTCAAGTAACATATAAAAGCAGCCCCAACAGAATTACACCAGACTTCTCACCAGAGACTATGAAAGCCAGAAGATCCTGGACAGATGTCATACAGACTCTAAGAGAACACAAATGCCATCCCAGGTTACTGTATCCTGCAAAACTCTCAATTAACATAGATGGAGAAACCAAGATATTGCATGACAAAACCAAATTTACACAATATCTTTCTACAAATCCAGCCCTACAAAGGATAATAAAGGGTAAAGCCCAATACAAGGAGGAGAGCTACACCCTAGCAACAGCAAGAAACTAATAGTTTTACAAAAAAAACAAAAAAACAAAAACAAAAAAAAAAAACAAAGAGAAGACAAGCACGGAAACATAACATCACTTCCAAACACAAATATAACAGGAAGCAACAATCACTATTCCTTAATATCTCTCAACATCAATGTACTCAATTCCCCAATGAAAAGACACAGATTAGCAAACTGGATACTCAATGAGGACGCAACATTTTGATGCCTACAGGAAACCACATCTCTGAGAAAAAGACAGACACTGCCTCAGAGTGAAAGGATGGAGAACAACTCTCCAAGCAAATGGTCTAAAGAAGCAAGCTGCAATAGCCATTCTAATATCGAATAATATAAATTTTCAACCAAAAGTCATCAAAAAAGATAAGGAAAGACACTTCATATTCATCAAAGAAAAAATCCATCAAGATAAACTCTCAATCCAAAATATCTATGCTCCAAATATAAGGGCACCTACATACATAAAAGAAACCTTACTAAAGCTCAAAGCACACACTGCACCTCACATAATAATAGTAGGAGATTTCAACACCCCACTCTCATCAATGGGCAGATCATGGAAACAGAAATTAAACAGAGACATAGACAGACTAAGAGAAGTCATGAACCAAATGGACTTAACAGATATTTATAGAACATTCTATCCTAAAACAAAAGGAAATACCTTCTTCTCACCACCTCATGGACCCTTCTCCAAAATTGATCGTATAATCAGTCATAAAACAAGCCTCAACAGATACAGAAAGAGAAATAATTGCATGTGTCCTATTAGACCATCACGGGCTAAAACTGATCTTCAATAAAAATAAGGAAAGAATGCCCACATACATGGAAGTTGAACAATGCTCTACTCAATGATAACCTGGTCAAGGAAGAAATAAAGAAAGAGATTAAGGACTTTTTAGAATTTAATGAAAATGAAGGTACAACATACCCAAATTTATGGGACACAATGAAAGCTGTGCTAAGAGGGAAACTCATAGCTCTGAGTGCCTGCAGAAAGAAACAGGAGAGAGCATATATCAGCAGCTTGACAGCACACCTAAAAGCTCTAGAACAAAAAGAAGCAAATACACTGAGGAGGATTAAAAGGCAGGAAATAATTAAACCCAGAGCTGAAATCAACCTAGTAGAAACAAAGAGGACTATACAAAGAATCAACAGAACCAAAAGCTGGTTCTTTGAGAAAATCAACAAGATAGATAAACCCTTAGCCAGAATAGCCGGAGGACAGAATCAGAGGAAATTCAAAATATCATCAGATCCTACTACAAAAGCCTATACTCAACAAAACCTGAAAATCTGGAGGAAATGGACAACATCCTAGACAGATACCAGGTACAGAAGATAAATCAGGAACAGATAAAACATTTAAACAACCCCATAACTCCTAAAGAAATAGAAGCAGTCATTAAAAGCCTCACAACCATAAAGAGCCCAGATCCAGATGGGGTTCAGTGCAGAATTCTATCAAACCTTCATGGAAGACTGTGCAAACTATTCCACAAAATTGAAACAGATAGAATACTACCAAATTCCTTCTATGAAGCCACAATTACTCTTATACCTAAACCACACAAAGACCCAACATAGAAAGAGAGCTTCTCAAGAAGTTCTCAAGAAGCTCTCAAGAAGAGCTTGAGGGGGCTTGAGACACCATATGAAAAACAATGCCAACTATCCAGAGCTTCCAGGGACTAAGCCACTACCCAAAGACTATACATTGACTGGCCCTGGGCTCCAACTGCATAGGTAACTATGAATAACCTAGTAAGGGCACCAGTGGAAGGGGAAGCCCTTGGTCCTGCCAAGACTGAACCCCCAGTGAATGGGGTTGTTAGGGGAAAGGCAGTAATGGGGAGATAATGGGGAGGGGAACACCCATATAGAAGGGAAGAGGGGGGGCTAGGGGGATGTTGGCCTGGAAACCGGGAAAGGGATTAACAATTGAAATATAAACAAGAAATACCCAATTTAATAAAGATGGAGAAAAAAAAAGAGAAGACTTCAAGTAGTTAGAGACCTACAACCCATGTATCCCAATTATAACATGGGGTATAGAAACAGAGAATTCTCAACAGAGTATTCTATAATAGCTGAGAAACACTTAAACTGTTCAACATCTTTAGTCATTAGTGAAGTAGTGCAAATCAAAATGACTCTGAGTTTGTACTTTCAACCCAACAGAATGGCTAAGAGCAAACCTCAAGGGGCAGTATATGCTGGCAAGGATGTGCTACATCTGATTGTTGTTGGCACGGCAAACTTTTGTAACTAATCTCAAAATCAATTCTATGGTTTCTCAGAAAATTGGGAATATTTCTACCTCAAGACCCAGTTATACAACTCCTGGGCATACACTAAAAAGATTCTGTAGAAATAGTTTCTTTCCAGATGGTTCCCTAAGGAATTATAAATCATACAACTGCCCCTCTATAAAAGACCATACCATAGCTGTGTCCCTAAAACTCTACTTCATAAGCAATATTGATACACTCCTTAATGCCACAACCTCTAGTTAATATCCATTGTTTAAGGGATTGGAACCCTAGTTTCAGAAGGGTTTAATAAGTTGAACAAACTTTATCTATTTACTTAGGGACACTGAATTTTACAATATATTACATATAAAATTCTACAGAATTCTACAATATATTGCATATAAAACATCATACCTCAAAATATGCACATAAAGGCCAATGAGATGCTTCTCATTGTCATGCAATCCTATAGTAATATGAGTCAATTTCCAGAACCCATATATACGTGGATAAATTTTTTTTGTCTATCTAGCTGTCTCCTTATTTCTACATGAATACTGTGGCACATAATTCCTCCCAACAAATTACATTAGTAATAAAAATAGGAGCTACAGAGATGGTTCATGTATTAAGAGCACTGATTGTACCTCCACAGAGCACAAATTAAATTTCCAGTACCCTTATAGAGGCTCACAACCATCTATAACTCCAGTTCCAGAGATTTCATGCTGTCTTCTGACATCAAAAGGCACCAAGCACAGATATGGCACATATATACACACATGCAACCTAACACCTACTGACAGAAAATAAATTTTTTTTAAAATTATATTGACTTTTTTGACTTTATAGTAAAAATCAAGTCACCACATAAAAGATTCCATGAACCTAGGTATGGGGTAGATGGAAAAGGAATAAAATTTTAAAAAATATATAAAATATAAATATACAAAATATAAAAATATGAAAAAGTAAAAAAAAATTCAAAGAACTAATCAAAAAGAAGGACCAAGGAAACCTCAAAAAGTGTTGATCATATTAAGTTGTACAAAACTAAAAGAACTTTAGATAAATTTCCTTAAGAATATATTCCATGAGAACAAATTTTAAAATGGAAATTGGTAGAACTAGTGATCAGTATGTTAAATGAAATAACCAATTTCAGAAGAGATATTTCAACATTTTTAAATATTTACATGTATGTGTGCACACACATGCACACATTCAATCTTCTGAAATAGACATCAATAAGAAGACAACTGATAGGTAGATTGTTGAATTAACTCCATTAGCTCATATAATCCATGCAACTACACTGTAAATACATTGCCATCCATTATTTCATGGAGAAAAAGGATGTTATGCGTGAAGTGTGAAAGTGTCTCCTTAATAGTCTCAAAATAGAAATATATCTATATTTGAATCCATAAGTCTGGCTCCAGAACACAAATGCCTGACTTCTCTTTCACATTGATATTTTTCACGAGGTTAATTCTGAACTCTGTATCTGGGAATTTTGAGAAATTTGCCTCTGTCTGCATTTTTCCTTACAGTTGCTCAAATGGAAGATGTATTATGCTTATAGAGGGCATCTAAGATTCAGAATAAGTAGATTTTGGCAGAAAATTGTTACTATCCTTATCCAGGTTGTTTTGTGACTTTACATAATATAAGCAGAGTGCCTGATAACGAGTAAGGCTCACCTGACTCATGAACACTATCACTTTCCTAGCCATAGCTGACGGGACAAGAATATGGCCCTGTGTGTATTGATTGCAAGCAGTAATACTCTCTTCTTCCAAATAAGTCTTTTCCTGGAAGGTTGTAACAGGATATATGGTCCTTTGGGGCAAAATTTCATGGCCTATGACTAGGAAGTGGCCCTAAAAGTTTCAGCTTTTATGTCTGGATTGTACTTTTTGTTGCTCAATAGTTTTCGGTTGGTCACATGCCACTTCAAAGCCTTAAAATAACCCGTGCTTCTAAAATGTACTTAAGAACTATTTTGACAATACTTAAACTTATTAAGAGTTCCTCTCATTTCATCATTGCTTTTCCTGCCCTCACTTTTTATGTTTTGGATCTGCTATATTTTTGTGGGTTCTCATAAAATATTAAAACTAAAGGGAGTATAATAGGTCCAATCCTTCAAGCTTTCCAATTTCCAGACATGCAATCTAAGGCCCCAAAATAAGAAGATTGTTAATGATTGGAATAGGTGATTTGTTCTGGTTGATTTTCATGCTATGACTATTTAGGAACAATTTTATTAACTTTATCTACAAATTTCTTATTGATCGCAGATTCAGAAGATGCTCCATATGAAAATGACTAGGAATTCAGCTTATTTTTCATTAAAATCTTGAATGTCTGGCCCCTTAATCCCAACATTCTCACAGAGATATATTTATGGAAATAGTCATTTGGTGCTTTTTTTACAAGGTTTCCCAACTTCATCAGAGTATCTGTATATGTGAATTTCATAGAATGATAGAGGATTGAGAATGCTTTTTGAGTCCTTACACATCATGTTTGACATCCTAGGACTTATATAAGACACAAAAATTTTGCCTCTGACCAAATCATTTTCTCTGACTTTCACTTCCATTCTCATACCTAATTATTCACTTTAAAGTGTTTGGTATCTATCATAACCTGTGCGAGACAAAATCTCTGAGATAGTTTCCTTTCATCACAAGAGGCGTGCTTTGCTTAATGTCAAGTTGTTTATGAATTAATCTAAAAGTCAGAAGCAATAAAACCCAAATAGATGTTGTGGGGCTGTAATTCAGCAGGAGGGTGCTCATTTATCATGTAGGAGACACTGGATACAATTACAAGCACACCCAAACAAAACCAAAATAATCCAAATAGACAGATTGAATTTCAGAAGACAGATTGGTCAGAATGATGTACTTACTCAACCCTCTGCCTCCCTTCAAAGAGAGAGAAATAAAAGTAAAGAACAGGAGAATTCCTTTATTGAAGGCAACACAGAAAGTTGGTGTGCATCAATTGATGGTCTTCATGGGGATTCCCAAATAACTAGAGCAGACGCTAACTCTGACTATTACTTGTCTTTGGATCCTGTTCCTCTAGGTGGGCTGCCTTGTCTAGCATCAGTAGAGAAGGTAAGCCTAGTCCTTCAGTAACTTGAGGTGCCAGGATGAGTCAGTAGTCAGGGGGCCTGGCCACTTCTTAGAGACGAAGAGGAAGTGGATAGGGAAGGGGTCATGTGAAGGGGAACTAGGAGGAAAAGAGACTGTGATCAGGGTGTAAAGTGAATAAAGAAATAAGAGAAAGAGAGAGAGATGGATAGATAGATAGATAGATAGATAGATAGATAGATAGATAGATAGATAGATAGACAGACAGACAGATAGATAGATAGATGACAGATAGATAGATGATAGATAAAAATATAATAGAAAATAGATGAATTCAGAAGAAGTAGTATTATACATGATTGAGTGTTATTCAGCTATCAATAATAAAATTATATTAATAAGGGAAATTGGTGGAAATAGAGATCACTGTAATTAAATGAAATAACCAACTTCTGAAGAGTCAACTACTGCATGCTTTGGAGAAACAATATTTAAAGGAAATATAAAAGCAGAAGGTATGGTGTTTGAGATATGAAAGGGAATTAAGAGAAAGAGAGCAATAGTGAATTTGAAAAATAATATGTTGAAGTATATTACATGCATGAATGAAAATATAATAAGAAAACCCAATAATTTGTACAATTAGCATGCACTCATTTAAAGAGAAAGGTAACTCCCCTCTTCAGTAAGAAGTATTTTCTCAGAATGTGTTTTCTTTTCCTTGTGAATTCCTTGTATTTTAACAAATTATAAGAGAAAAAGCATACCAATTTTATTCTCAAAGATTGAATATTGTTTTTGTCATTTTGTAGAAAATTTCTTATAACTCATTTATAATTTACTGCTATTTCTTTAATGTTTGATCTGAAACAATTGACACATGAGTTATATTTGCCACTGATTTATAAAAGCTGTCTATTTTAAGCAGGATTTTAACACAAAACTCAATCAAAACATATGGATTTTATTATGAAAATAATAATGCATTAAATATAAAGTAATATTGCTTTTAAAATAATAAATTCAATAAAACATCTTTTTGGCTGTCAATTTTTCATACAAGTTTGTTTTGTATCATAAACAAATTCTTTTTCCCTGATACATTATCTCTTACCATTTTGGTTTCTGAATATTTTCAGTTTGCTCATTTGTTATAGAATTGTAGCAATTGTCAAGAACTGACATTAAAACTAAGGGGAAAACAGAAAAGAAGGCAAAGGAATGATTGATACCAACAGCAGATTTTTCTTGGAATCTCATACTCAACATTTAATCTTTACTACATCTTGAATTAGTGTTGTTATATCACTTTGAGATGAAGAAATCAATTTATCCAAAGCCTCACAATGAAGTAGAGGGAAAACATGATTTATGTTCTTCTGCATGCTCTGAGGAAAAAGGAAATATTTTCTCAATTTCAAAATGAAAACTTTATTTAAAACAATGTATTTCTCATCTGCTTGAAACTCAAATGAGACCATTCATGGAAATGAAAAATTCTTTCCAAAGCAATTGCTATGTGATATGGACTTTGCACTTACAAGTGAAGGAAATGAACATTCGGTTCTGAAGATTTTTTACATAGGAGTCACAATAACTCTTTACTGTTGCCCTAGTCCTTGACAGTAGGGGATAAGAAGGCATGGAGTTAACAACACAGATTCCAGGTATCAGAAGAGAAAGAAAGCAGTCTCATTTATTGTGGGATTGGGGTGTGCCTTTATAAACCCCACCTTTGCCCCATTGGTCAATGATTGCTCATTCCATTTAGTTGGCTCCGAAAAATTAGTTGTTCTGGTCATGCATTCTGTTGCCATTGGTCTCCAGGTGTCAGGAAGTTTTCACAATTAGTAAATGTGGGAGCAATTGCTCTGTGTGCTTGGGCCATTGCAGGTCACTAGTCAGGATATGCTGACTTACTCCTCCTACATTCTCCCTTAAGTAAATCTTTGTCACAGAGCATAATGTATACTTAAGCTATTCATATCTATCTTAGTCACTTTGCTATGAATAACATATGATGCTTAATGAGAACCCATTTCACTGTGGGCAAAAGTGGAGGAGAAACAGCAATATACTGTGTCTTTCAAAAACTATTTAACACTTAGCCTTTGTGAGGGGCTAACACGTAGCAGTACAGAAGGAACAATGCAGTGAGTCAATGAACATCGAAGAAATTTGAAAAATTTGTCAGTCTTGCCAGAGCAAAAAGACAATCTAATAAAGCAGAGTGTTGTGGCTGTGTCATCATACTGGGTGCTAATGACGCTAACCAAGCATTCATACATGTACAGTGAAGTAAAAACCATTTATCACAATTCATAGTAACCCAATGATATCATCATTTATAGAAATAATTTATAATATTGATTAAACTAAGGCAACAAAGAAGGAGAATCTGTAATTAAATTAAAGCAAGCCAACTCAAAATCTGATTCTGCAAATGATAAAGTAGAGTAACAGTAGTTACCAGTGCCAAGTAAAAAACCTAGAAATGAGGAAAAACACAAGACAAAAGAAAATGGAGTTGTTGAGTACAAATTTGACCACTTTATACTTCACACTCTTCAACACTTGCTTGCTTCCTCTATTTAACATGACAGCATACTCACTAGGAAGTATTAGTAGTAGAAATAAAATTGACTTATCCTTTCAAGCAATTTTGCAAAGTTTGAGAAGCCTGGAATCTACCAATAAGTTTTCTGAAGGCAGCCTTCACATCCTTGTTTCTCAGGGTATAGATAAGAGGGTTTAACATGGGAATAACCACAGTGTAGAAGACAGATACTACCTTATCTTCCTGTAGAGATTTGCCTGAGCTGTTCCGTATGTACATGAAGATGAGAGTCCCAAAGAAAAGACCCACAGCAGTGAGGTGAGAGGTACATGTGGAGAATGTTTTACCTCTGCCAACTGAAGACTTCATCTTTATGACAGCCTTGATGATGTGCAAGTAGGAAATGAGTATGACTAAGGCATTAGCCAAAATGACAAAGTTCCCAAAAAAGACAATTATAATCTCAATATTTGTTGTATCACTGCAGGCCAGCTTCAGCAGGGGTGGGAGATCACAAAAGAAAAAATTGATTTGGTTATCTTCACAGAATAAGAGGGAAAAAGTACATGTGGTTCTTAAGATGGCCCCAAGCAACCCACCAATGTAGGCTCCAGCCACCAAATTCCAGCACCTTTTAGGACTCATGGCTACAGTATAGAGCAGAGGGTTGCTAATAGCAACATAGCGATCATAGGCCATCACAGACAGCAGGAAACATTCAGTAGCTGCACATATGGTGAAGAAGAAGAACTGGGTAGCACATTGGCCATAGGAGATAATCATTTTGTTTTGTGCTAGTGTTGCCAGTATCTGAGGAGTGATGACTGAGGTGTAGCAAGCATCCAATAGAGAGAGATGGCTCAGAAAGAAATACATTGGGGTGTGGAGTTGAATATCCACCTGTATAAGAATGATCATGCCTAAGTTTCCCAAAATTGTGATAATGTAGAAGCTGACAAACACTAGAAAAAGGGGAGCCTCCCACTTGGGCAGGTCAATAAATCCCACGAGAACAAACCTGGTTATTGTTGTGAGGTTATTCTTAGCCATAGAACTAATGCAGATTGCTAATCTGAAGATGAGAATAAAGTAAAAACAAGTAAAAAAAGTCAAAATGTTCCTTTCTCTAAGCTATAAGTTGAGTTTGCAACCATGAACTTATTTATAAAGCTTGTTTCAGAAATCCTGAAGCAGGCTTATTCTTCTAAAGGAGTTCCGATATTTAATGGGGCTAGATGCTTGCTGTTGTTTCTGATTCAGATTAATTCTAATTTATGCTTGGAATTTTCTGTGAAAAGAAGATACATGTGAACATCAGGTTCAGAATGATCCAAGGCAACATCTATTCCAATCTTATCACCTGTATCATACACCTACTATAAGGTATGATGACAAAAATCTGTCTGCCCATACCTTCCACAAAGAGACCTAAACTTAAAATTTCCTGACATTTAAATTTATCTAATTTCATCTTTTCATGCTATTTTTATAGAAGTTTGAAAATGATAAATTTTATCTCCATCTTCTTTCTGAAATACACATAATATATTTTTCTGATTATATATTTCTTCAAGCAGTCTGATAAAATGCCTACTCCGGAACCAGCAAGACAGCTCAGACCACAGAAGCACTTACACAGGCTGGACAATGTGAATTACTTCCTGTATTCTACAAAGTGGGTAGAGAGAACCAACTTGAGAAAGTTGGCCCTTTATCTCTTCAGGTGTGTAATAGCCTGTGTGAACTTACACGCTGCACACACACACACACACACACACACACACACACGCATGCATGCATACACACAGACACAAACACACACACAAAATACACAAATATGGGTGGATAGATAGATAGATAGATAGATAGATAGATAGATAGATGATAGATACATACATACATACATACATACATACATACATAATTACATAGATACATAGACAGATATTTCCTAAAGAAGTCATAAATGGTTATTCTACTTTTCTCTGCACTCCAGTCTTGGCACTTGATTCAGAGGCTACCATATTCAACGTACTGTCTTTCATGCTTTATTTTATTATGTGGCTTTGGTAATATATATTGCCCCTTCTGGCTCAATTTTTCATGCATAATATGGAAAAAACATGCCTCTATTATGAGATTATTTTATGTATTAAATATATTAAATATTTAATATATGAAATAGATAAAGACTAATGTCCAATTCAGAAAGACCTATATAAAGACACTTATCATTACTATTATTATTATTGCTAATTTTATTTAAAATATAGATATAATCTATTTTTTCTTTTCTGAAATATAATATATTTCACTCATAATTTTTCTGTTTACCTCTGTATATGATTAACAATGTATTTCAGATTATCAATTTCTAGAGAGACAGATTGACATACATAGGCAAATTTGACATAATAAATGAGCTATTTTTGGCCTCTCACTAAATGAAGTAAATTCTTCCTGATTTATTCTTTCTTCTCCAAAAAAGAATTGTCTTTTATAACATTACAGTAACAGTGCTTGTTCTTTTGTCTAGTTCTTCTGTATTTTGCCTGTGAGTAGGTTAAGAAAATGTAAGTGGTGTTTTCCTTTTATAATTGTGCATGTACCATGCACTGAAATAATCCTATTAATACTGGAAAAAGTTTTCAAATATCAAGTGAAATTAGGATTCCTTTCCTATGCTTTATCAGCTTTTCAAAATTTATTATAATTAAAATACTGTACAATGTATTTTGGCAAATTTTGCATTTCCTACAACTTCTTATTGCCATATAGCACAGGTATAAGTCCATCATTCACTCCACAAGCATAGCTATTGACTATTTTCTACATGTATTCTGCCTCTTCAGAAAAGTTCCTAAGATGTTGAGGATTTCTTCATGGAAACTCAGATACATATCCCCTTACTTCAAAGGCATTTTGACTTAAATGCCTTATAAAATACTGACAATAAGATCATTAGATAGATACTACAACATACTATTTATGAACGAGAAAGTGAAACCAGATATGAAAATTTCCCACTGACTTTATATGCAGGCAAATCAATATCCATTTTAAAAACCCATTTCCATTACTCTACACAGCAACCCTAGGACCATTGCTCATTATTGTAGCACCACATCCCCCACCATGACATTCAGGTCGAAACTTGATAAATCAAAGTTTATAACAAAATTTTGATCATACAAAATATATTACTAAGAAATTATTTTCAATAAGCTTAAACATGAATTTTGGTTGCTGTAGCGACATAACATTGTCATATTTGTAAAATTCTTTCTCAGCACCTAATGAAACTATCATGCATTTTTCCTTTGAGTTTGATTATGTAGTAGATTACGTTAATGGATTACTGAATGTTGAACCATCGCTTCTCGGCCTTTTGGCTAAGATCAAGTGTACTGAATGTTGAACCATTCATGCATCCCTGAGATGCATCATGCATGGTGATGTGTCCTTGGATTCAGTTTGTGAGAATTTCATTGAATATTTTTCCATAGATTTCATGAGAAATTGGTCTATGGTTCTCTTTCTTTGTTGGGTCTTGATTTGGCTTAGATGTTAGTGTAATTGTGGCTTCATGGAATGAATTGGTAGTGTTCCTTCAGATTCTATTTGTGGGTTATTTTGAAGTATATTGCTATTAGCACTCTTTTGAAGGTCTAATAAAATTCCACACTAAACCCATCTGGTCTGAGAGATTTTTTGGTTCGGAGGTTTTTATTGACTGCCTCTATTTCTTTAGGGGTTATAGGACTGTTTACATGATTTTTCTGACCCTGATTAACTTTCATACCTGGTATATGTCAAGAAAATTATTCATTTTACACAAATTTTCCAGTTTTGTTGAGTATAGGCTTTTGTAGTAGGATCAGATGGTATTTGAATTTCCTCAGATTCTGTTGTTATCTCTCCCTTTTCATTCAAAGCTATCCAAAGTTCTTTGCTACAAGACCTTTCTAATCTCCTAACTTACTCCATTATAGTGTGAAGAATAAAGGGGAAATAAGTGCTTTTTTAATTTGAAATATCCTCATGATTAGAGCTAAATTACTAGATTCACCCCATGTTCAAAGATGGCACACTACAGGATACTATCAGGAACTGGGTGACATTGGGCTATCTAGAGTCTGAATACCACCCTCCTTGTTTGGCCATTACAAACTCATTATATTTCATCAGCTCAACCACAGATATGTATTTCTGTAAGAGAAAAGTATCCTTTTACAAACCATTATAACAGCTTAAGAAATAAGAAAATAAAATAATTTAAAACTAAAAAAAGATTGTCAGTTTATAAAACCCATAATAAAATATGTCTCATGTAGCATAATGCATCTCTACTATTTTATAAATATTTATATCCATTAACCACTATAAATGCCTCCACACTCCTTCATGTTTTAACAAATTCCTTTTTGTCTTACATAACCATATAATTTTAAAAGAGGTTTAGTGAATAAGAACCTTAACTTTTTCAAAAATGTGAACTTATTTACATAAACTTCTATGATATTCCCCTAGATAACTTTCAAGGAGACACTGGTGATATCACTTTTTTATTATTGAATTTAAAGGGTTTGAGGAACATCATATTGGTTTGAGCCTAGAATAGAGGGAGGCTACAGCCTTACTGTATCCAGTAACATTTTGTGAATTAGTGACTATTTAAAAATAACTGTGGATATTAATGAGTTGCCATTATTATTTGTAATACACAATGAAGAACATTAGATCCTTATCTGCTATCTAAAATTAACTTCAAAAAAGATTACCCCTAAAAAATTGTATTTACTCTAACTACTAAAATAAAAGGATATTTATATTCTATCTTTATCCCCTGACTCCAATTACACTAATTTGGGCCTTGCTGCTTTTCCAAATGTTGTTGTTTTGTTCATGGAACACTTGCCTTGGGCCAATCACAATATGACATGTTCTGGGCACATTATCTCACACAGTCCTGTGATTACAGAAAATAGGTGCTATTTAATTTTTGAAGATACTAAGATTAGATGGATAAGGATGAGTAAATCTGGACTCTAACCTAATTTTAGCATATTACAATGTTGTAACTCTAATATGCATGTGTTGTACATTTTATCTTAAACAACCCTGTGACCCTAGCAAAGAGATGTTATTTTGTCATTAAGAAGACTATGATAAAATAGGTAAAGAAGTTTTCTGAGATCAAAGCAACAAGTAAATCTGGAATCTAATCTAGATTTAATTTATTCCAAAGATATAGCTCTAATATATCTTGCTATCCCACCTTTCAGCATAGATATAAGAGGGCAGAACTCATATTCTCAGTCAAATATAAAAACTAAGCACTGCAAACTAGGAACAGACTTACTAAAGAAACTGTACATCCTAAAGTATGCGGTGATGCACAAGTCCAAGGAAGTTAAAGCTGGTAGTTGCAAAACAAAATGCCCCATTATATACCTGTGCATGTTAGATGGAAGTGGAATGATGGCTTTGGTTCCCCAAAAAAAAGAAGATTTATAGCTGGAAAGACATCTGACTATTTAAAAGCACTGGCTGTTCTTTCAATTGATTTGGATTTCATCCCTATCACCCACATAGCCTCTCACAATCATCTATAATTCCAGTTCCATGGACTCTGATGCCCTGCTCTGAATTTTGCTACCATTTGTGATACACAAAATACAAGTAGGAAAAAAAACATTAATACACATAAGTTAAGAGAAATTTAAAAGAGGAGGTCTACTAACAATGACCTTATTTTATCCCTAATTTGCCTTCAATGATTTCTCTGGAAATACCCAGTATCTTTCCAGGCTTCACTGGTAGTAGATTGGTCCTGTTCAATTCAGAGACTTTGAAATAATATTAGCAAAGTCATTATGCATTTATAAAAAGAAGCTGAGATTACACACACACTTCAAAGTAATTGATTCATTTTGGGATTTCTTCTCACATAGCAAACCACTGGGTATTTAAAGTGCTTTGGGAAATGGCTCTGAGGTAGCTACAGAGTGGAAAAGTTTTCCATTGAATTGTAAATCAACTCCAGGGATTGCAGCTAAGACTTCTGGGGAAAGCTCACACACACATACTCTTTGCCCAGAAATGTTTTTCAAATATAGACTTATTTTCAAATCTTGCCATACTTTAGAAAATAAAATCTAACATTAGTGATTGTGTGTCAGTTACTAAGACTTTTAGATTTTGGAGCTCAACAGCATCTTCTGCCAGAAATGGACATGTTTTGTTGAGTTAATCAGTATATAGCCTAAAAGTTAGACCTGAGGTCTTCACATAAAAGTCTCTTTAAATTGCTCATATTCTTACACTCACTGTCTAGTTACAACTCAGGTATGAAACCTGGTAGTACTGTCTCCTCCAATTTTCATAAAGAAGTACAATTTTTGTTTCAGGGAGAAACACATCTAAAATTGCATAAATAGTTTTGGTTTCCTTGGCATTGAGGAGTATGCTCACCCCCCTTCCCTCAAGATCCATGTCCATCATTCCACAGTCACCTTTCTTTGTTGCAGTTCTCATCTATTTCCTGCCTCTGGGATGCGCAATCATTTGTGTTAGAACCATATAATTTGACTGAGTTGCATTTGTATTTCATTGTCCATGATTATTCTTTAGTGGTTAGTCTTTTTTCTTCAGCTTCATAGTAATTTCTTGAAGTCTATTAACCACAAAGATCCTCTTCAGTAGACTCCTAGCCTGTTTGCCTTCACCTACTTGGTATTCTAGAATTCAAAATATTCTATCATAAACAGTGCCAAAGATGATATATGTCTCATATGCTACCAAGTGTCAATGCTTCGATAAATATTTTGATAATTAGCAATCATTTGGCCTAGCCAGTGTTTTGAAATTACAGATGCCAGATGATAAAAAGGTATATTGTAAAGAAGATGTTCTATATATCAGGACCTGATGTGTGGCTTAACAATTGGCACCCAATGTGTTTTCACAAAATTTGTTGCCCCTTTATGAAGTTAAATGTTTTTTGAAACTACTGTGTGTAAGAGTATATCTGCTACTTTTATGTACACTAGAGGAGAAAATTGGAACAAGGTGGGGAAAGTAAAAGAGGGTATGCAAAAATGAAAATATTCCATTTTTTATCAACAGAAGGGTTTATTGTTAAACTGAATGTGAGATATTCATTATTCATCCCTCTTCTGGTAATCATTGTAAAATCAGAAGAAAAATTGATATATTTCCCTTGTTATTAAGATTAAGTATCATGTTAGAACTTCTGCTTGGATTTTAGAGAAGACTTACATATTATATTAAGCTTCTTAACCCATATACCCATACCAGAATTTCAGGAACTATTGTAGAAGATAGAATGGAAAGACTTTAAGGGACATATCAGGACGTTTGCTCTGAGATGATATCTCCCAGTACTGTCAGAAGATGAACCCATAAAGTCTCAACAATGTGACTGCTCAAATATGAGCTGAACAACATCAGGCATGGGAAAACTAATGGCAGAAAGCACTTTAGGCCTCAAACCCATCCAAAGAACTATCGGTAACAAAGGAATTCTGAGAGGATGACAAGTGATCTTCTCCAGAAAAGAGTACATCAATTGGTTATCCAATACCAAATGGCCAGCACTAAAGACATCCATACAAGTAACATTATACAAACCATGCATTTAATATTTGATAATGTATAATATACATATGTAATAACTGATAGTCAATGAGAAACAGTCCATGAACTGGAAAGTAAAGAAGAAGGGTAGATGACAGTGTTTGAAAGAAGAAAACTAAAGGGATAAATGTGGTTTGTATAATCTTAAAAATAAAAAAGAATTGAAAAAATCAAATCTTGGTCAGAGCTAGAGTATAAGTGCTTCACTGAGAAGTACTCAGAGAAGAAACATATACAAGATAAAATAAGGTACAGAATGGCTAAGAGTTGTCTTTCCATCTGGAGTCTAGCATTGGCTTGATTTTTTAGAACTCTGACATGTGTTTAATGCCTACTAAGGGATCAGACTAGCAGAAGCCCATGTCAATCATTCTTTGACTGTAAGATGTTCTCCAGCAGCTTAGTAGTACCTCACTAGGAACTTCTAAAAAGAATAGATACCTTTGCTGATGGAGAATTCTCCAGGTAATTGATAGTTGTCATGGAACTGTAGATTAACTTGATAACTAGGATACTTTAATTCCAGAGAGACTGCAGACTAAGATACAGATAATATGGGTAGAAGATGAGGCCAAGAAACAATATTTTAGGTTACTGAAGCAAATTATTCCCGATGCTATTCACTCTAAATGTTATAGCAACATATGCTGATGAATTTCATTTTTTTACTTTATGGTACTATCAATAGAACAAACCAAAAGGCATGGAAAAATTATACATAAGAAGTTGATCTATAGTGAAGATGGTATATCATGTAAGTTGGGGAAAATACATTTTTAATATTTAATAATAGAGAGGTCAGTAAAGTATTTGGGAAAATAAATTTAAACAATACTTAACAGCATAGGAAAAACTAAATATATTCTCTTTCTCCACATCCTTGCAAGCATGTACTGTCACCCAAGGTTCTGATCTTAGCTTCTCTGATTGGTTTAATCTCAGGGTACTTTGATTTGCATTTACCCGATGGCTAAGGACTTTGAGCATCTCTATTACTGCTTCTTAGCCATTCAAGATGCCTCTGTTGTGAATTTCCTGCTTAGCTCTATACCCATTTTTTGTTTGGATTGTTTAATTTTTTTTGAGGTTAGCTTCTCAAGTTGTTTATATATTTCTGATATTAGCCCTCTATCTGATGTGAGGCTAGTGGAATTTTTTCACAATCTGTAGGTTGCCAATTTGTAGTATTAACTCTGTTCTTTGCCTTACAGAATTTCTTCAGTTTCATGAGGTCCCATTTATCAATTCTTGATCTTAGAGCCTGAGCCATTGGAGTTTGGTTTAGGAAATTTCCCCATGCCAATGAGTTTGAGTATCTTTCCCATTTTCTCTTCTATTGGATTCAGTGTATCTGACTTTATGTTGAGGTCTTTGACCTTAGACTTGAGCTTTTTGCAAGGTGAAAGTTGTGGGTCTACTTTAATTTTTCTACATACAGACTTCCAGTTAGACCAGCAACATTTATTAAAGATGCTTTCTTTTTCCATTGTATGTTTTTGGATTCTTTGTCAAAGATCCGTAAGTGTTCAGATTTATTTCTGCATCTTGAACAATACTCCAATGATTAATGTGTCTTCCTCTATACCAATGGCATGCAGTTTTTAGTCATTATTTCTCTGTAGTATGGCTTGAAGTCATGGGTGGTGATTCTCTCAGAAGTTATTTTATTGTTAATAATTGCTTCCCCTAACCTGGGTTTTTTGGTTTTGTATATAAAACTGAGAATTGCTGTTTCCATGTCTTTGAAGAATTGTGTTTGAATTTTGATGGGGAATTCATTGAGATCCTTCATTTCTGTTGTGATTGCCAATTGGAACATCCACTCTGGAAATCAATCTGGAGGTTCCGCAGAAAATTGCAAATATATGTACCTGAAGACCCAGCTATATCATTCTTGGCATATAACCAAAAGATGTGTTTAAAATGTCATGAAGCCTAGAGAATAACTCATTTGGGTAGGATAATGCCTTCCTAGCAAGCATAAAGTCCTAGATCTGTTCCTCATAATTGCATAAGTCCAGCAAGTGGCAGGAAATTTTTGTCACAGTAATCACAAGGAAAAAGAAAGAAAGATCAAGAATTTAAGTTCATCCTCCCGTACATGGATTTTGTGAAAAGAGTAGACTGCATAACACCATGTCTCAAAAAAGTTTTATTTAAAATTAAAATAAAATATAAATATATTCTAAAGTTTGAATCTCAAATGAAAATATAATTTTGAAGATCATAGTGATTCTGTTTTAATGTTTTCTGCAAGTTATATTGAAGTGAATAAAACACACTACAGTTTGATAGGCAAATTGATAAATGGTATATTAATAAACTGATCACATTTTTAATAAACTACATATAAGAAAATATTAACATGAATAGAATCTAACTTTTGAGTATAAAGAGTTGATTAAATGATATTTTCAAAACTTCCTTTTTATGGAAAATTTTGCAAAATTATAATCTTGATCTATCACCACAGAGACCAGTGAGACCTGCCACATTTAGATTGCATATGTTCTGAGAGACATAGACCATACTCAAATCTCTTTTACAGCTGACATTTCCATTTCTTCTTGTCTCTCCCTGGAGTTAAAAATTCTCACTTTTAATAAAACCATGTATTATAATATACACATTTAAACATTGGGCATAGTGTAAATAAAAAATTCCTAAAGTGCTGGCATTTGAGAATAAATTCTTCTTGGGACTCCTAAGGTGGGAAGAGATTAGAGAATCTTGATTCTGTTGAAAATTTTTCTTAGTGCTTCCTTCACTTCCTTGTTCCTCAAGCTATAGATGAGAGGATTCAACATGGGAATTACTGTTGTGTAGAATACAGACACAACTCTATCTTTTTCTGAGGCCTGACCAGAGTTATCTCTCAAGTACATGAAAATGAGAGTGCCAAAGAAGAGTGACACTGCAGTGAGGTGGGAAGCACATGTTGAGAAGGTCTTGACGCGGCCTCCTGCTGAAGGGATCCTCAGAATAGCCACAATGATGAACAGATAGGAAATTACAATCACCACCATGCAAGCAGGAATGACAAAAATGGCAAATACAATAATCACCAATTCCTGGATATAGCTCTCACCACAGGTCAGCTTTAACAGAGGAGGAAGATCACAGAAAATGAAGTCGATCTCATTGTTTCCACAAAAAGAGAGGGTAAATGCTGAGACAGTCCTCACCAAGGCACTGAGGAGGCCAGCAATGTAAGCCCCAGCCACAAAACTTAGAAGAGCTTTCTGTGTCATGATGGTAACATAAAGCAAAGGTTGACATACAGCCACATAACGGTCATAAGCCATGAGTGCCAAGAGGTAGCAATCAATGGATCCAAAGAAAGTAAACAGGAAAAACTGAGCAACACAGCGTGCATAGGATAAAGCAGCCCCATGTTCCAACAACACAGCCATTGTCTGAGGAACAGTGACAGAGGAGTAGCAGATGTCCATGAAAGAGAGGTGACTTAGAAGGAAGTACATTGGGGTGTGAAGCCTGTGATCCGTGCGAATCAAAAAAATCATACCTGAGTTCCCCAGCAAAGTAAAAAAATAGATAAATAAAAATAGGTGGAAAAGAGGGAGCCCCCATTCAGGGTGCTCAGTGAATGCTATGAGGAAGAACTCTGTCACCAAAGTGAGGTTCACCTTGTCCATGAAGCCACTGGTACTTAAGCAAGCATAAGAAACAAGACAGGATGCTGAACATTGGATGCCCCTGCAAGAACAATTTTTGAATATATGGAAAGAATATAGGTACCAGAGAAAGGATTTCCTAAATAGTGGGTTTCAATTTCTGTCTTCCAAGAGAGTTCTGTAGTAGTCATCCTAGGGTATTGAGGGAAAAGTAAAACACATGAGAATGCATGCACAAGAGAATGTGTAATCCCACTTGAAATGCAAATTAGCTATATGAGTCCTGTGATTCAACAGAGCTCGTACAGCTGACTTGTGGTCATTTTCCTACCATGTATTTGACCATCTCAGGACTCTGAACTTCTTTCTCCTTGATGATCATAACTTATCCCCTATTTTTTACCTTATTCATCTCACATAGTCAGATTAGCTTTTTTACCAATTAGTGCCATTTTTTAAAATTCAGATATCAATTAAAATCTTGTTATTTATAAAACTTTAATTTGATCATGGATGTCCCTTTGACCAATATCTATCCATGGAAAACTGTCAAGGACATGATATTACTTAGCCTCTTCAATATACTGGAACTATCTACAATAATGCCCCTACTTATTTTCCTACGTACCTATTTACTTACCAGTCCTAACACACATAGTGACAACTTATTCTCTCACAATTTCTCTGGATATACTAAATTATTGGCAGCATTGGTAAGTCCTACATTCTCTTATGTCTCTGTGCTTCAGACAGAGCATCACTTCTGCCTAGATGACCTTACTTTTTTCTGTCTCCAGAGTCCTTCCCCCTGCTTATATTACCAGCAAATCACTATTTAGATCACAGGCTTTACAAGAAGGATAACTCCGTTATTCTTCTCCAGACACTGAATGTCCCCTACAAGTTAAGCTCTCAGTAAGAGCTTAATATGCTTTATAAAATGAAGTTATTAAATAAGATATGAAACATCTTACAAAAAGAGAACAATATTGTCATTATATTCCAGTTGCAAAATCAGAAAATACCCTAAATATGAGAATTGAATTGAATACACCTAAAGATATCAATGATTTTCATGTTTTTCTAGATTTTATACTTCTACTCTTAACCTTAAGATTTTCTAGTTAACAGAAAGAAACTGTTGATTTTTATAAAAATAGCTTTTTACAAGAACAATATTAACAGTAAAAAGCATTGATAACTGTACTCTGCATGATATGTATTCATTTCATCATCATAGCCACTTTGTAAGTGAATTTTCTTCTTCCTATGGATGAGGCAACTGAGACCACATTTAAATATAAGCTCAAGACAGCACAGCTAGAAAATAGTCTAATTGCCATTGAATACAAAGTTGTACACATAAAAATTGCTTACCTTGATACTAATTTCACAAGCTTTCTTCATTTCTTTCAATAGCTGTTACTTAACTCAAATGGTAATGCAGGCACTGAGGCTTTGAACCTAGAGAAAAGATTGTCATTTGGCTGAATCACAGTGAAGCAGGGAAGACAAGGTAATGAACAACATTAAAACATAAATCTTTGGTAGCCAGGACGGAGCTGAACCAATGTACTGGTAAGAATGATAAAGAAATTTGGTTCAGGTTGTTGGGTTGGGTATCAATCAAGAGAAACAAGCCAATTTGTTCAAATTTGACTTTACCTACTGATACTCTTTTCTCTTTATCCATTACTTTTTCTTAGTATAAATTAAGTCATTTTTTTGCTCCACTAACCTGGATGGAAAGTTATCTTAAAGTTATAATGGAGGCAATGCTGTCCTAAGCAGCAAGAGGTTTATTGACTTCTGTTGACTTCCCACGCTATTAGTTACCTAAGAAAATATTAGCTCCTCAATGCCCCTTGTATTTAAATTCACACACACACACACACACACACACACACACACACACACACACACACACACATGTGCACTCATACCATATTAACCAATGCAAACACATGATTGTCTTTCTACAATAACTCTTGAGATCTTTCTAGCCATCTGCCCTACCAGAATCCACTAACTCTGGGCAGAACACATTCTTCATTCTGAGTGTAGTTCAACTACATGCAGAGGTTGGAGAAAAGCCTTTCTTAATATGCTTCTAAGTCTAACACAAACACATTTAAGAGAAGATACTAATTGTGGCTAAAAATACTCTGAGATCCCCATACAGTGATTAAAATGGTCTCTAAGGAGAGTTATATATTGCCTTGTTGGCTTCTTAACAAGGTACCTGGTCCCTGTCACAAAGTAAAGATGACTGTTCTTCAGCCCCAGATCCCAAAGCCAAACTATTTGTCTTGTACTCCATACACAAAGATCTACAGGCAATTATTTAAAAAGAACAAGATCACGAATTGTATGGGTTATATGCCTTCATTTCCCATTAAGTCCTTCTTGCAATGAGAATGATCTAATTACTATGACCTCATATCCTTTACTCATTCATTTAAATTAAGATAGATAGATAGATAGATAGATAGATAGATAGATAGATAGATAGATAGATAGATAGATAGATGATAGACAGACAGATAGGAAAATTATACAATTAAGGTATTAGCGCTCTATTTTTCTTTCATTTAAACATTCTTATCTTTTTATTTTTACTTTTTATTTTCATTTTTTCTTCTTTAAAGATTTATTTATTTCATGTATATGAGTACACTATCACTATCTTCAGACACAGCAGAAGAGGGCATCTAATGCCCATTACAGATGGTTATGAGCCATCATGTAGTTGCTGGGAATTGAACTCAGAACCCGAAGGAGTAATCAGTGCTCTTAACCATTACAGTCCAGACTTTATTACCATCCCAGTCTACCCTCTGGCTGTTCTTATCCCACACCTCCCTCCCATCCCCTACCCCTTCTCCAAGAGGATGTCTGCACTCCACCTACACACAACCAGATATCTCCACAAACTGGGAGTCCAAGTCTCTCAAGGTTTAGGTGCATCCTCTGTGACTGAGTCCAGAACTGGCAGTCCTCTGCTGTATATGTGTCTGGGTGCCATATCAGTTAGTTAATGCTGCCTGGTAGGTGGCTCAGTGTACCAGGTTAATTGAGACTGCTGATCTTCCTCTGGGATTGCCTCCCTCCTCAACTTCTTCTAGCTTTTCCCTAAATAAACCAGAAGGTTTACTGTCTTCCGTCCATTAGTTGGGTGTAAATATCTGCATCTGACTTTTTCAGCTGCTTGTTGGGCCTTTCAGAGGGCAGTCATGATAGACCCCTGTTTGCAAGCACACCACAGCACTAGTAATAATGTCAGGCTTTGGGGCTTCCCACTGAACCAAATCTCAATTTGGGTCTGTCACTAGACCTCCTTTTTCTCATGCTCTTCCCATTTTTGTTCCTGCAGTTGTTTCAGACAGGAACAATTATGGGTTAGAGTTTTGCATTGTGGAATGCCAACACCATCCTTCCACTTGATGTCCTGTCCAAAGGATGTCCTTTTTACTGGAGGTAGACTCAACAAGTTCTCTCGCCCCACTGTTTGACATTTCATCTAAGGTCCCTCCCTTTGAGTCCTGAGAGTCTCTCACCTCCCAGGTCTCTGATACATTCTTGAGGGTTCCTCCACATCCTAGCTCCTGAGGTTGCTAGTTATGATTCTTTTGCTGGACCTCAGAGCTTCAGTCTTGTTCCCCCCAACTCCAATACCTGATTACATTCCTCTCTTCCCCTTCTAGATGCATTTTCCACCCAATTCCATCCCTCTCCCTCTCTTATGATTGATTACTTTCTTCTCACTCCCAAGTGGGAATGGGGCATCCTCACTTACACCCTTCAGTCTGTTAGCCTTCTTGAGCTCGGTGGATTGTATCCTGGGAATTCTGTGCTTTTTTTGCTAGTATCTGCTTATTAGGTGAGTACATACCAATTACTGATTTTTCTTAGTTTTGCCTTTCTATGCAGGGGCATAGGATCATCTATAGGAAATTGTGTAGCTTTCAGGGTTCACAGTCACAATTTTTTCTCCCTCCCCTGACATCCATCAATAGCTCCTCAACTAGGAGTGGAATTTCACGCACCCCTCTTCAATCTATGCTGGGATATAGACTACTTTGTTACTGTGCTGATCTTGTACATGTAATCACAACCATTGTAAGTGATACATATTAGAATTTTATGAATGATGAGAAGAATATAGAGGTTTGTCATTGCCAATTTTTAAAAGTTCAGTTTGAAGGTTTACTTTTTTATCTCTCCCTCTTGGAAATTAAGCAAACAGACTCTTGTGGCTGGGCAGATTTTTTCAGTAGTTATGAGAACTTCCTCTTCTTATAGGGATTAGGGCTCAGTTTCCAGCATCCATACAACAACTCACAACAATCTACTACTCCAGTTCCAGGGAATCCAGTACTGTCTTCTGGCTTCTGTGGGAACTGTGTGAGCATATTACTGATAAATGAATGGAGGGAAAACATTCATTTCCATAAATAAAGCAGTATCTAAAATAACTAAAAATTCATTTTACTTTTATGTATTCTAGAAGCAATTGTACATGGACCAAATACTAAGAAAATCATTCACTTTTTCCATTTTAGATGTTTTTATAAACATTTATTATATAATATGATTCAACCATTAGTAGAGTTGGTTTATACTTACAAAATAGAAATTGGTGGGAAATTAGGGTAACTAAATCCTTCTACTACTAAAAAACACCTTAGGCTAATATTTTGTACATTTGTTTTTTTATTTAAAATTTTTCAGAAATTAATGATTTCTTTAGGTCCTTATCATAGCATAGCATACATAGAACAGGAGATTAATTAAAGAAAATAACCATTTTGAAAACGGTGTTGTGGGTTGGGTTTTATTGCTGTGAATAGACCCCATAACCACAAAAAATCTTATAAAGGAAAAAAATTAATTGGAGATAGCTTGTAGTTTCAAAGGTTTAGTCTGACATCATCACAGTGGGAAGTATGGCAGCATGTACGCAGAGAGGGTGCTATGCTTCTGCATCTTGATCTGAAGGCAGAAGAAATAGACTGTTTGCCTACTGAGAGGAGCTTGAGCATAGGAGCTCTCCAAGCCACCTCTACACTGAAACACTACTTTGGAGGCAACACTGACTCCTACAAGGCCACACTGACTCCTACAAGGAAGGCCTCACCTCTCAATAATGCCTCTCCCTATAAGCCATACATTCAAACATATGAGTCTATAGGGGCTATACAAAATCAAACCAACAAATCCCAGTCCCTGACCCCATAGGTTTATACGCATAACACAATACAAAAAGCATTTAGTCCAGCATCAAAAGTCCTCAAATATATCACCATTTAAAATGACCTGACACCATTACTGAAGATATGGGGGGGAGGGGTGCACTCACAAAAAGGGACCTATTGTGACTGCCCTCCAAAAGACCCACAAGCCCCTGAAAGAGTCGAATGCAGATATGTACACACAACCAATGAAAAGAAGCTGCTGACCCTTCTGTTGATGTAGGGAAAATGTGGAGGTAGTCGAGAAAAAAGGCAACTCTGTAGGAGGACCAGCAGTTTCCATTAACCTGGAACCCGGAGATCTCTCAGACACTGGATCACCAACCAAGCAGCATAAACCAGTTGAGATGAGGCCTCCAACATATACAGCAGAGGACTCCTGGGTCTGTGTTCAGTCACACAAGATGCTCCTAACCCTCAAGAGACTGGAGGTCCCAAGAAGTTTAGAGGTATGGTGGGGCTGGTGGTGGGGACATCCTTGTGCAGGTTGTTGGGGGAGGAATTTGGGAGGTGGAACAGTTGAAAGGTGGCTCAGGAGGGGAATAAAATCTGAAGTGTAAATATAAATAAACAAACAAACAAAAAGAACACTGACATCTCTTCCAGAGGTCTCGAGTTCAATTCTCAGTAAGCACATGGTGACTTACAACAATCTGTAATGGGATCTCATACCTTTTTCTGGTGTGTCTGAAGAAGGCTACAGTGTACCCAAATACATTAAATAAATAAATAAATAAATAAATAAATAAATAAATAAATAAATAAGCCTTTTTTAAAAATCCAAAGTTAAAAATCTCCTGAGAATTTTGTGATCTCTTAACTATAATCCCCTATAAAATCAAAATAAAAGAAGAGATCACATACTTCCACAAATAATGAGACAGGATATACATTATCATTCCAAAAAGTAGAGGAGAGAACATAATGAGGGAACACTGGACCAAAGGAAGACAAAAAAACAGAAGGATAAACTCCAAATTATGCATCTCCATGTCTGATGTAAAAACATTCTTCCCATGTCTATCTCCATTCAGATTTGTTGACTGCAACACACTTCTTACTTTTGGGCTGATTTTACATCATGTTAGCAGCTTTCCTCCTTGGAAGGAATTTCATGGCTCTGGCATTTCGAACCCCTTGAAATCTCCAAAGCAATCAAGAATTCACCTTTCCAACTTCACACAATGGGCTCTTTGGCCCTCCATGCAGGTACATCCCTGACACACACCTGGCCTCAACACCTTTCTTTTGTCACAGAGGAAGATTCCATAACCCCTTTCTTCTATCCTTGACCCTAAAGTCAGAACCACATTTCTGAACCTGCCAAGTTCTGCTTCTTGCTGACCCTGGAACATGGCCCACTTCTTCAATTACATCTTAACCTGCTTTCTCTTTTTCGTGGTTTCTTTCCCGGCCTAAACTTGGTTGTCCTGGAACTTTTTTTTATAGGTCAGACTGGCTTTGAAATCAGATATCTCTTTGCCTTTGCCTCTAGATTTCAGGGTGGAATTAAAGGCACATGCCATCATTCCAGGTCTTAACTATTATTATCATTATCATTATTCCTTTTTACAGGCTGGAAGTTTTGCTACTGAGTGGGATCCTTTATAAAGGTCACCACTCCTTTTATTCCTTTTAGTATCTTTATTCTGATTATCTCCTTGAACTCAGGATTTAACTCAATTCTACTTCCTGGTGCCTCTTTTCTGGAACCATACATTTTATGTTTTTCCTTGCTCAGCTTGCTTCTTTTCATCAAAGCACTTGTTGTATGAGGAAACATTAATAACCATAAGACAGAATCTATACAAGGCTATTTTGAGATTTCCTATGCCAAGGCAATTAATACAAGACTCTTCACTTTAGCATCAGGCAAACTTTTCAGACAAAGGCAAAAGGTAGTGAAATTCTTTGCCAAAATATCACAAGAACAGTTTCTAAGTCAAATATTAACATTCTTCTCTGAACCCTACTGAGCCAGGCCCCCTAGAGTTCAAAGCACCCTCAGCACCACTGTCTTCCATGTTCCCACTAGGATAGACCATTAAGTGCCCCTTAGCCTTTCTAATCAAACTCCTAGAATTCACCTTCCTCCAAACAAATGTATGGCCAGGCTCTCAGAGCAATACCCTATTCCTTGTATCAACTTTTATCTTAGTTGTGGTATCATTGTTGTAATGAGCAACCATGACCACAGTAGCTCTTAAACAGAAAAAGCATTTAATAGGACTAGCTTGTGGTTTCAGAGGTTTACTCAATTATCGTTATGGAGGAAAGCATGGCAGCATGCAAGCAAATATGGTGCTACAGAAAATGAGAGTACTATATCTTTTTCTAAAGACAACAGAAATAGACCGTGTGCCATACTTGGCATAGCTTAAGCATTAGAGAACTCAAAGCCCACCACAACAGTGACACATTTTTTCCAACAAGACCACACCTCCTGCAACAATGCCATACCTCCTAATAGTGCCCCTCTTTATGGACCAAATACTCAAATGCATGTGATTCAAACCATCAAAACTGGCATAGTCTATGTACCTGAGAAATACCTGACATTATGCAAATGGATGTGCACCAATGCAAAGGCAGATGTCATCAAATTATATTTTGTCAATGTTACTTTCTTGCTAAGAATCAGTAATAATTCCACATCATAGTCATTTGCCTCCTAGTTTCCCTTTTACTAAAAGTAATATGAGAAGCACTATATGGTATCTCATAGAAATACATCACTTTGCACTAGCATAGACATATTGAGCCTATTTTCCTCTATCTCCATCACCACTAGCCTCCTTTCCAAACCAACCAACTACAGGAAAGAGGGCTTTTGAAAATTCATAACTATCATTTTCTATTCTGCCCAAGGAATGAAATTCACAAATCCCTAAGAAAACTTGCAAGGCTCTGTATCTAGCTTTCTCCTGAATCCACCATTTGTATAGTACACTAAAATCCCCTCACTCTGGTTTTAATTCAGAGCATTCAATTTCACTGAATTTTTGCATTCACAATTATCCCAGTCTGATACAGTCTTAACTACTAAGGAAGACAATGTACTTAATTCATTAGATTTCTGCCTACCTGTTAGTTCTCTGAGGATTTTTTTTAAAACTCATACCAGTATATTGTGACCTCAAAATACCATTCAACAAAGTCCTGTGATTTTTTTCCACTTTCCAGACCTGTAAAAATTAATTTCCTGTGTGGCAGTCTAATATCTGACTATTCTCTAGGTTTCAACTTCCATTCAGGATAACACATTTTATTTAGCACCACGTTCAAATCAAACATCATGTCTAATACACAGTAGCCTCTAAATATTTGCTGAAATGATGAACAAGATTGTAAAGCCTCCATGGAGATATCCCCAAGTAATATTTCTCGAAGATTGCTGAGGTCATTAAAAGGTGATAGATTCATTCTACTCTGTTTTTTAACAATAAAGAATATGTCTAGAGGAGATGAGAGAAAATAGTGGTGTCCACCACTACAGAGTAGTAAACAACCTGGATTAATTGAAGCATCCATCCATAAATAATTTTAAGGGACAAATAAAACATCTAAACTTTGGTGATCAAGAAACAATATAATGCTATATCTGCTATTCAGTACAACCATACATCAAGATTTAACTATTTCCAATATTAATCTAAACTATTATTTCTTCCTTTTATTATGTTATATCTTGATATATCCTCTCTTGGAATTTAAAAAAGGAAAAAACTTACTGTAGCTAAGCATTCCTCAATCATAACTTCTTCCTATCCAAGCTTCCTTTTGTTTTTTAGCTACTTATACTTTGATATGAAAATTACCTAACTTGGTTATGAGTGAATGTTCACTTTTTGTCCAATATTATTATTTGTTTCACCATCCATAATCAAAGTTTATCTTAATCACATAAGAAATATATTATAATTTGTCATTGTTCTAGGTACAAAAAATGAGTTTTATATGAAATAGTAAAGTAGCTAAGACTCAGCACTGAATTTTTAATCATAGAAGTCAGAAATTTTTCTTTTTAATGCCCAAAGTGGGAGAAGGAAATCAAAGAGCCCACCCTCAGTAGATAGACAGGGCCACAAGAAGCGGGACTGGGTTACCAACCCACAGTCAAAAATTTCTGACCCAGAATTGTTCCTGTTTAAAAGAACTACAGGGACAAAAATGAAGAAGAGACTAAATGAAAAGTAGCCCAAGTTGGGATTCATCTTATGGGGAGTGACAGAGCACGTTAGGCCTGACACTATTACTGATGCTATGATGTGCTTACAGACAGGAGCCTAGCATGGCTGACCTCTTAGAGGCCCTATGAACAGCTGACCAAGACTGGTTCAGATACTTACATTCAACCATTGGATTGAAGATTCCTATTGGACTGATCATTCCTTATGATTGAATTAGGGAAAGGACTAACCAAAAGCCAGGGCAAATCCACAGGATGAGTAGCAGTCTTAACTAACTTGGATCCATGGGAATCCCAGAGACTGAGCCACATGCATCAGGCAGCATACATGAATTAGGTCAAGGTCTAGACACATATATAGCAGATGACTGCCTGGTTTGTCCTTAATGGGAGAATATTCACCTAATCCTTGAGAGACATGAAGCCACAGGGAAAGGGAATGCCTGGTAGTGGGGAGGGGAAATACCCTCTCAGAGGCAAGGGGGAAATGGAATAGAATGAAGAACTATGGGAAGGATGACCAGCAGTGGGGAGTGAAGGCAAAGGCCGGAATGTAAATAAATAAAATAAGGAAAAAATATTATCTTTATTTTTGATTATGTAATCATATAGGTTGTATTGAAAGAGGGGATGGCAGTAAATAGACAGTATACATGGAAGTCAGAAGATCTCCATGAATCTACAGATTTGGAGTCTAATATGGATGCTGGGAACTGAATTCAAGTCCTCTTCACAATCAGGATATAATCTCAGCCTTCTCTATTTATTCTCCTGTAAGCCTTCTCCACATCCTCAATAGAAATGCATTTGTGTGAGAAAATGATACAAAACCTTTATTGCTCAAAATCATAGAGCTAATAAAGTTCTGAAAGCCAAACTTACATTTTCTGTTTCAATATATCAGTGCAATTTTGAGAGCAAAGTCATATATTAAGAGGACAAAGCGGGGTTGGGGATTTGGCTCAGCGGTAGAGCGCTTGCCTAGCAACCGCAAGGCCCTGGGTTCGGTCCCCAGCTCCGAAAAAAGAAAAAAAAATAAAAGAGGACAAGGCAAAGGCCTAATAGATAGAAACTTCTGGACTGATGAAGCTTAAATTGAACTTTCTTGAGAAGTCGTAATTCTTTTGAAAGCTTTCTTCAGAGCTTCCTTCACTTCCTTGTTCCTCAGGCTATAGATCATGGGGTTCAGCATAGGGATAACCACTGTATAGAATACAGACACAATCTTGTCCTCCCAGAGGGATTTTCCAATGTTACCTTTCAAGTACATGAATATTAGTGTTCCAAAAAAAAGAGCCACTACAATCATGTGAGATGCACAAGTAGAGAAGGTCTTGGCTTTGGCGCCTGCTGTACGAATCTTCCGAATAGCCCAGATAATGAATAGGTAAGATACAAGAATCACTGAAACACTAGTTATGATGACCAAAAAAGCAAAAAGGAAGATCACCTGTTCCCGTAACTTGGTCTCACTACAGGCAAGATTCAGCAAGGGTGGGAGGTCACAAAAAAAGAAATCAACTTGGTTAGATTTACAGAAGGAAATGGAAAATGTACACCCAGATCGGACCACACCATTTACCATTGCACCAGAGTATGCTAAAGCAACCAGCCCCAGGCGAGTCTGTGGTGTCATGGCCATGGCATAAAGGAGAGGGTTGCATATAGCCACATAACGATCATAGGCCATTACAGCCAAAAGGAAACACTCAGTACTACCATAAAAGGTGAAAAAGAAGAACTGGGTGACACAACGCTCATAAGTGATGACCACCTCATTATTCCCCAAGGTCTCCAGGAGCTGGGGCACAATAACAGATGAATAGCAAATGTCTAGAAAAGACAAATGGCTGAGGAAGAAGTACATAGGTGTGTGGAGCTGAGGATCACTCTGAATTAGCATGATCATGCCCAGGTTTCCAACAATGGTGATGAGATAAAAGGACAAAAACATGAAGAAGAGACCCAACCGTAGCTCTGCCTGAAGCTGGAACCCCATCAGAATAAATTCTGTCAACCTGGTGCCATTGTCTGCCATAAAGCCAAGGTCACCTGGGGAAATAAAATAAGAGTAATAAGATATTTCTGGAGATTAGCATGACTACAATCTGCTTGGGTCTCAGTAATGAGCTTTATTTGCAAAACACTTTTCAACTTTCACAAGCTTGATTTTACTTGAATTAAAAATCCTATATAGCACAAAATGTCATGTTAATCCCATTTTTGAATAAAGAATGACAAAGAAATAAAGTGATTTAGCCACCACGCAAGGCCTCTTAATTAGGAAACTGGCAAATTCAGATCTAGTGCTATGTTTCTCAGGGACTTCCAAACCTCTGCATGTCCACTAGTGGGGCTCACTTCATGTGCAGCCAGAAGAAAGTTGCACATAAGAAATATTAGAATAATATATTTAAAATCTTCTCAGAATTTGACCAAGTCCATTCATCTTTCTGGACCTTGTGCTTCTTGTTTACTAAGATGTCAACATCACAGTCAAAATAGCAAAGAAAAGCATCAAATAATAGGAGGTGCCAACTTAGACATCTCTCATCACCAAATGTAAACCCCATGCTGATAATAGGTTGCATCTTGAGTTGTTGAACAAAAAGACCAAATGACAATTCAGATTATCCCAAGGAAATTTATTTCTTTCCTCTAATTGACATTACAATCCTATTGTTGAAGATAATACCTACACAACCGATTGAACACAGAGAAGTCTAGCTGGTACCATCCTAAAAGCTTAATTCCAGCTGACCAGTGCTCATGACATAGGAAAGAACTCTGCATGCTATCAGAGAAGAAGTTAAACACCAACTCAGCTAAAGACACTTTGATCTACAATAGTGACTTGCCTATAATATGCATTGGCACAAAAACAAAAGTTCGGAGAGTAATCAACCACTACGTGATTGGATATAAGACTGACTCCATGAAAATTTATCCATACGTGACATTTCTCAGGTGATCAAAAACCTAAGATTAGATAGGCTATGGATATCAGGGAAACCAAATACTAGGACAAGTAAAACACCATTTACTTGTCCTCTCAGAATAAGGGAAATAAAAGGTAAATTTTAGAAAGATCTCATGTAGGTTTAGATAAATAATAAAGTAAAACTTTGATGATTAGCAGAAGACAACTTATTGATGGGATAATGGTGTCAGATGGTTCATCCCCAAATATGGAATAACTGTTAATATGAAAGTTTCATTTCCTTCTCATATTCTTAGGGCATAGTCTTATGTTTATCTTCTAATATTCAATAACTCTCTTTGTTCTCAGGAGTTTGTAAAGGTCCAAAGAGGTGCCTCAGCTGTTACAAGCTTGCACTGATCTTGCAGAAGACCCCAGTTCAGTGCCAAGCACACTTGACAAGTGGCTCAAAACTTCATGAAAGTTCATCTTCAAGATTCCCAACAATTTTTTGTATATTATTGGAGGAAATCCCTACAAATATACACACAGATACATATTTAAATTAAATATTTACATTTTATAAAGTCTGTATAACCAAAGGAAAAATAATTTATTCTTGGAGCTTGATTGTCCAGCCAACTCTCCTCCTGATGTTACCAGACCTAAAGTACCAGGACCATTCAGTTTAGATCCTTCCCCACCAACATTGATCTGACCATATATGAAAATGACCATACCTTCTGGTTTTGATCTGCACTTGGAGCTAACCCTATGCATCCTATCAGATCACCATGGAATAAGGCTGGTCTTTAAAACAATAAAAATGACAGAAAGCCCACATATACATGGAAGTTGAACAGTACTCTACTCAATGATAACTTGGTCAAGGAAGAAATAAAGAAAGAAATTAAAGACTTTTTAGAATTGAATTAAAATGAAAGCACAACATACCCAATCTTATGGGACACAATGAAGGCATTGTTAAGAGGAAAACTCATAGATCTGAGTGCCTCCAAAAAGAAACTGGAGAGAGCAAGCAATAGCAGCTTGACAGCACACCTGAAAGCTCTAGAAAAAAAAGCAAATACACTGAAGAAGACTAGACGACAGGAAATAATCAAACTCAGGCCTGAAATCAACCAAGTAGAAACAAAAAGAATTATACAAAGAATTAACAAAACCAATAGCTGATTCTTTTTTTGAGAAAATCAACAGGGTAGACAGACTGTTAAGTAAACTGAGGGCACAGAGCAGTTATCTAAATTAAAATATCAGAAATTAAAAGGGAGACTTTACTGAAATGGAAGAAATTCAAATATCATTAGATCCTACTGCAAGTGCCTATAATCAACAGAACTGGAAGATCTAGATGACATGGACAATTTTCTAGACAGGTATCAGTTACCAAAGTTAAATCAGGATCTGAAAAACCATCTAAAGAGTGCCATCACTCCTAAAGAAATAGAAGCAGTCACTAAACGTCTCCTAACCAAAAAAGGTCCAGGAACAGATGTGCTTAGTGCAGAATTCTATCAGACCTTCATAGGTCTGATACTTAGTACCAATACAGTCCAAACCATTCTACAAAATAGAAACAGAAGGAACACTACCCAATTAGTTCTATGAAGTTACAATTACACTTATACCTAAACAACAAGAAGACCCAACAAGGAAAGAGAACTTCAACCCAATTTCCTTTATGAATATGGATGCCAGAATACTCAATAAGATTCTTGCAAACCCAATCCAAGAACACATCAGAACAATCATCCATCTTGATCAAGTAGTCTTCAAGCCAGGACTGCAGAGATGGTACAGTATATGAAAATCCATCAATGTAATCCACTATATAAACAGAAACAAAGAAAAAAGTACATGATCTTCTCATTAGATGCTGTGAAACCATTTGACAAAATCCAAGCCTCCTTCATGATAAAACTCTTGGAAAGATTAGGAATTCACAGCCCATACCTGAACATAGTTAAAGCAATATACAGAAAACCAGTAGTCAACATCAAACTAAATGAAGAGAATCTTGAAAGATCTGTATGACAAGAACTTCAAGTTTCTTTAGAAAGAAATTGAAAATTTCAGAAAATGGCAAGATCTCCCATGCTCATAGATTGGCAGGCTTAATATAGTAAAAATGGACATTTTGGTGAAAGCAATCTACAGATTCAATGCAATCGCCATCAAAATCCCAAGTCAATTCATCAAAGAGTTTGAAAGAGGAATTTGCAAACTCATTTGGAAAAGCAAAAAAAAAAAAAAAAAAAAAAAAACAGGAGAGCCAAAGCTATCCGCAACAATAAAAGAACTGCTGGGGGAATCACCGTCTCTTACCTCCAGCTGTGTTACAGAGCAAAAGTGATTAAAAACTGTATGGTATTAGTACAGAGACAGGCAGGTATATCAATGGAATAAAATCAAAGACCAAGAAATGAACCCACACACCTATGGTCACTTGATCTATGACAAAGGAGCTAAAACCAGGCAGGGGAGCAAAAGAGAGCATTTTCAACAAATGGTGCTGGTTCAACTGGTGAAAATCATGTAGAAGAATGCAAATAGATCTACTCATATGGCCTTTTACAAATATCAAGTCCAAGTGGATCTTGGCCTTCCACATAAAACCAGATACACTGAAACTAATAGAAGATAAAGTAGGGAGGACCCTCAAATACATGGGCACAGGGGAATGTTTCCTGAACAGAACACCAATGACTTATGCTCTAAGATCAAGAATCTACAAATGAACCTCATAAAATTGCAAAGCTTCTGTGAGTCTAAAGACACTGTAAATAGGATAAAATGAAAACCAACAGATTGGGAAAAGGTCTTTACCAATCCTACATCTGATAGAGGCCTAATATCTAATATATACAAAGAATTCAAAAATTTAGACTCTGGAAAATCAAATAACCCTTTTAAAAATTGAGTACAGAGCTGAACAAAGGATTCTCAATTGAGGAATATCAAATAGCCATGAAGTAATTAAAGAATTGTTCAACATCCTTAGTCATCAGGGAAATGCAAATACAAACAACCCTGAGATTCTACCTCACACCAGTAAGAATGACTAAGATAAAAACCTCAGGTGACAGCAGATGCTTGTGAGGATGTGGAGAAAGAGTAACAGTCCTCCATTGTTAATGGAATTTTAAGCTGGTACAACCACTCTGGAAATCATTCTGGTGGTTCATCAGAAAATTGAACAGGGTACTACCTGAGGACACAAGTATACCACTCCTGGGCACATACCTGAAAAATGCTCCACCATATAATAAAGACACATCCTCCACTATGTTAATATAAGCCTTATTTCTAATAGGCAGAAGGTGGAAATGTTGAAGGTCCCAGATGTCCTTCAACAGAGGGATGGATACAGAAATTATCATCGTGTCCATTTTGAAATACCTAAGCAACATTTGTAAAAGTACTTCAATATTTCTCAATGGCTGCTGAATGTAAGAGGATCTGTAAAATATAAATACTACCACCTTGCCATGAATATACTGTCTGAATTCATAAACTGGTCCAAAATGATTTTTGTGTCTAGATGAAATAGCCAGTTAGCTTCTAATAGCTAAGGGTATAGAAAACAAACAATAATTCCATAAAATTTCTATGTAGGAGAAAGAGCCAGGGCTGTGTGGGGACACAGTAAAAATAAGCAAGCAAGCAAACAAAGAAACAAACAACAAAAACTCTATTCTTGAAATTGGTTGCTAATAGTAATCAAACAGAACACTGTCCTATTTTTAAATCCCACATATAAAATTACTTATTTGAAGAGAGACAACAGAAGAAACTTATCCATAATGCCATTTGACCCTCCACACTCCATTACACAGAACAAGGTCACACACTTTCCATCCATGGTGCCCTTACTCAACTGTTCACCAAGTGAAGAAACATTTCACTTCTGGGCCTCAAGCAGCAGACATCTGTAACTAGGCTCTTCTTCCAAGAACATCACTCATGTTTTACAAAGGCTCACAGCCTCGTGAGAGCAGGTGTACATGTATGCAGTTCCATGTGGAAGTCACTCTTCTTCAATATTTTCTTCAGTCATTTTTCACTTTATTGATGGAGGCAGGGTCACTCACTAAACTCAGAGCTCACAAATTCATCTGCACAGCTAATTCCTTTACCTGTGGATCCTACCTCTGCTTCACAACTTCTAGAATTGCCACTGGCCACCATGCTTTTCCACCTTTAGCTCCAGTCCTCACATTTGTACAATAAGTTATTTATCAATTAAGCCTTCTCACAGCTTCATATTTATATTATGAAATGGTAAACACACCTGTGATATATGATTGCATGTGCTGGAAATGCTGACAAAGACATAAAACAAGTAGATACAGATGACTGTCATTCTTCCTCTGTTCTTACAATCAAATCGGCATCATCTGCCTGAGCTGACTAAAAAGTGAAAGAGTCTACCAGAGTAAAAGGCAGCATGTTGAGACTTCCTCTTAGTGTGTTGGTGAATATGTATGTCCTCAGAGTTTTAAATTGTGAGAAAGAGGGCAACTGTCTATACCATCCTGAAACAAATTAAGCTAGGTGTGAAAATAGGCTCTAATCAAGATATGCAAGAATCTGTAGATAGATTAATGAGTAAAATGCTTGCCTTACATTTTGGAGAACTGAGTCTGGATTATCAGAACCCACATAAGAAGTCAAGTGCAACTATATATGCCTGTAATGACAACATTGATAAGGGGGAGGTAGAAGAAACTTGAATCTTGCTGGCCAGGCAGTCTAGCCTGCTGAGTTCCAAGTTTAAGGAGAAATTCTGTCTAAAAATATTAAGGTGCAAAGACGTTAAGAAAGACACACATTCATGTGCATATGTAAATACTAATGTGTGCCTAATATATATAGGCACACATGCATGTGAACATGTGTGCTACATACAACACACAAAGAAAGTTAATTATTTCCCTCAAAAATTTGATTAGGAAAAAAAAATAACCATTTCTAGTAAAAAACAAATCATGAAAAAACATTCTGGCAGCAGGTTTTCCCTGAAAACAACAGAAGTAACACCACTGTTGTATCAGCGAACCAGAATCCTTTGAAGAGCTATCACACTTGCTCAAATCCAAGCCAGTCACTTCAATTTTCTAAATGTCAGATTTGTGTTATATAGTACAGTCTGAATACTATCCAAGCCTTCGGAACCTTGTAAGGATGAAATAAAAAAATATATTTAATGTTGACCTAGACCTGATTTTGTGGTACAGAGCAGGGATTTTCCAAACCATAAATTATTCACAATCCCTTATTTTAGACTATTGAATACCTATTATCTCACCAGATCTTCATACAGCACACTTTAGGAGGAAGAGAGTAAGACAAAAAGATCTCAACTGATCTGCATATGAACTATGAGAACTAGGAAGAAAAAGATAGAAGTTCTGAGAGACTAACCTCAGAGACTATTCCCCAAATGCCAAATAGATATGCATGTACTGCCAGAAGTAGCAGGGAGCTGTGAAATTTTGAGATTATGTATATCTTTTTCACTTTACAACCATATAATAAGTCTTGGGTAGTAGCACATACCATTTGAACATATGCTGAGCTCAAATTTCTCTCCCATTTTTCCCCTGTATCCTATTCACCTGTCTCATCTGGTCACATTGAATGTGCATTAAAATCTTGAAACTCAAAAGAGCTTCTGAAGGTTGTTGTTCCAACTTCCTGCCTTCAGACAGGTGAAGTATATTATCACCTCTCCTGCAAATGAGGAAAAGGAGGTCTTGTGATGAAAATTATCTTGTCCAAATAAATTTGACCAATAGGAATGTATGGAATAACCATACTCCAGGTCTCCTGCAAGCCAAGCCATTTTTCAACTGCTTAGCTGTGACTCCTTTCAGACTCTTAGAAGAGTGTCTCATCCCAGGCCTATCAACATCCCTACTTCTCAGAAAATGAAAGAAACAGATAATTTCATTCTGTAAGAGGTGGTAGTATGTGAATTCTTACAAATGGCAAGCCAAATTATCATGAAATGGGCATCAGTCCCTCTTAGCTCTGCCTTCTGAAACTTTGCTCTCTTACCTCCTTAGAATTTCTGACAAAGCCAACACCTGCTTAGAGTTTCTGGTAAAGCCAGCACCTATATGACGAGTTTCTAGAGAACTAATCTCAGTTCTCTATACCTTGGTGTCCATGTTAAACTCAGAGAGTAGTTTCACCCAAATTCAGTGATGTGAAATTTGTCTTCCACCCAGACTACCAACCCTAAACTGAGAGCCTTTCTCACTAGGCACACTCATGGAACCCCAACAATTCAAAGATAGAAAAATTATTCTCAAAAGAAAGGGTTCATTTTGCAACCTATCTAGAGCCTCTACTTCTCTTTTTAACATCAGGCCATCATACTGAATTGTTCCAAATACTCTTAAACTCTATAAGTGTCTCAGAGATTCAACAAAAATCCCTGAACAGCCTTCCATCTTTCTGTATAATTTCACCATTTGATCTCAGGTCTTCTAATACTAAAAAGAATAATAAAAAGCTGATATAAGAACAGTTACCAGGTATTGATGAGGGCCAAAGACAATTAGTGCCAGGCATACTTGTAAGAAAATTATGTTTAGTTTTGACACTGCTTTAAAAAGGAACAAAATGAAAAGCCTATTTTAGATGAAAGGGAAGCAAGACTCAGGTTGTCTAGTACATTTGAAATCTGGGATACAATTACTGTCTCTGAACAACTATAGACACACTCACCTTCATCAAAACCAAATGTCCCTACCAAATACAGAAGGCTCTGTGAGTGTCAAAAGAATCTGGTATCTAACTAGGACTTTGAGAAGAAATAGGTGTCTTTGGCATCTGCAGCCCCAGCATAACACAAGCACTTGCTAATAGCTGTGGGACCTCTATGCTATCTTGGCCTAGACCCTTCACAATAGCAAGGGAATTAGAAGACTGAGGCTAGGAGATTACCCTGAGTAGAGTTTCTAGTCAGGCTCTAAGCTTCTAATTAGGATTCTCTCAGCTCCCAGAAGGAAAACACTTCAGAAGTTCCCCTACACTATCAGTTTTAATTCTTCTCCAACTAAACTTTATCCTATTCTCAAGCCCCACAAGGATTGATACTCATTTTGAGGAAGAAGGAGCTTCTTCTGTGCTTTGCTTTCTGAAGACTTCTTGGCAATCTAAAGTGACTTACTCTGGCCAGTTTTATATATGAGAAGTAGATGGGGTTTGGGTAAAACATTATGTAGATATCTGTCAAGTACATCTGATGTTAGTGTCAATAAGTTCTAAAAGTCCTGTTTCTTTTTTGTCTATGTTACTTGTCCATTGAACAAAGTTGTTGGAATCACTTATTACTGATGGATTGATACTAGTCTGTGTCTTTAAATCCAGTAGTATCAGTTTTTAAATTGGGAAATCTAGAGTTGAGTACATAAATGGTTAAATTAGTAATAATGACTCAGTTACTACCAGTTACCACCTAGAAGAGTAAAGTGTCTCTTTTTAATCCCTATTCTTTAGTTTTCCTTTTTACTTCTATTTTATCAGACATTGGAACAGTGATGTCTACTTGTTTCCTGGTTCCATTTGACTGAAGTAATTTTGACTATCCTGTTTCTCTAAGGCAGTACTATCCTTAAAACTATCTTATGTTATCTTACAGAAAACAGATGGATTTTGTTTCTCTTTTCTTTCAAAATAATATTTTCATTGATTCTTTGGTAATTTCACCGCATATAATCTAATCACACTCACTTCCCAGTCCTTCTATGTCCATCCTCCCAAGTCCTTGAGATGTAGCACCACAACAAATAATTTCAAAAGTTCAAATTTTGTTGTCCATGTGAGTATTAAAGCATGGTTAACACCCAGTGTCTTACTTCCTAAAGAAAATCGAGTCTGTCTCCACCTACACAATTATCAGAAGCCATCATTTGTGGAGAGCTGCACCCCATCACTGTTTTTAGGAGTTCTTTTTGATGGTGTTCTTTTTAGAGTATTACTTTTAAAGAGTGGTTAGGTTGCTTGGGTTGAGATTGTCACAGAAGCTGCCCATGTACCTCTTTTGCAGTTGTGCATCTCCAATAATTGATATTACAGCCAAAGTAATCCTTTCTCTTTATATGCAGTTGGGTCTCAGATCATGGGTGTCCTCATGATTTCTGGTGACAGCACTGACCATGAACATACCCCAGGGCTCAGTAGGACCGTGGAGCCAAACAAAGCCCTCAGAGGTACCCTACACAACAAACACCATTATCCTGTCTACAGCAAAGACTATCAACATCCATATGGCCTTCGGATATAGCAAGGGCCTTGCACATCAACATAGACCCCAGCTTCAGTAGAACCCCCAACTCAAATACTGCCCTTGGTGGGATGAACTTGAACATCATCATAGTCACAGAAAGCAGCACAGGCCACGCACATCTATATAGCCCCTGGGAATAGCATGTCCCATGAACATCAATGTAGATTTTGGCTGAAGCATAGGCCATAGACATCTGCACAAAGTTAAGTAGTAACCTGGGCAACCCACATCAATGCAGTCCCCAGCTACATCATGACCACTGACCAACACATGGCCCTCAATGGTATCAAAGACCAATTTTATCCTTCAACGGGATCCAGTTCAGGATGTGAAACATTCTTCATCTTAGCCTCCATCATTGCACAGATTGAGGGTGATCCTGTGCCTGGGCAACATTTTCAGGGGCTGGATCTCCATATGTGTAAATTGCAATCTGTTGTATACCCCAGTTCACCTCAGCCATCTCACCCACCTGTCACTGAAATTCTGTTTTATGTTTGATTAACTTTAAAGCCATTATTCCATCTTTTCTACCTTTCCAACACACATTAGGTCAAACTAGTTGCCAAGGCTGGTGTGCAAGCCTTGTTACTCATGAGGAGTGGGCAGAGTAGCATTCAGGTGGTTCAGTTCTTCTCCCCTAATTGTTTCTTCATCCATTCACTCAACCTCTATCTTTTGATAGGAGAATTTAGGCCGCTGATGTTTAAAATTACTGAAACAGGTGTGTTAGTGGCAACCATCATGTGCCTGATTTTTGGTATGGCTGTTGTTGTCAGTGGTATTTTGAGTTTTTTTTTTCTTTTTTTTTTTTCGGAGCTGGGGACCGAACCCAGGGCCTTGCGCTTGCTAGGCAAGTGCTCTACCACTGAGCTAAATCCCCAACCCCGTATTTTGAATTTTAATAGGTATTTCCTTCAGTTTCTGTCTGCTATAAGCATTCCACATTTAAGCTTGAAATGTTCTCTGTATTTTCTTCAAAGATGGGTTGCTGTATATGAAATTTGTAAGACACTTATGTTATGGAAAGATTTTCTTCCTTGTTCAGTTCTTACATATAGTTTTGCTAGGCTTATTAGACTGAGTGGGCAATAATAATATTTTGTGAATTCCCACATCAATCAGTAGTTAAGAAAATGTGTACTACAGATTTACCTACAGGAAAGCCCTGGAGGTATATTTTCAAATGGAAGTTTTAGCTCTGAACCCCATTTTTAATAGGGTTATTTGTCTCCCTGCGGTCTAACTTCTTGAGTTCTTTGTATATTTTGGATATAAGCCCTCTATCAGTTGTAGGATTGGTAAAGATCTTTTCCCAATCTGTTGGTTGTGTCCTTTGCCTTACAGAAGCTTTGCAGTTTTATGAGATACCATTTGTCGATTCTGGATCATAGAGCATAAGCCATTGGTGTTTTGTTCAGGAAATTTTCTCCAGTGCCCATGTGTTCGAGATGCTTCCCCACTTTTTATTCTATTAGTTTGAGTGTATCTGATTTGATGTGGAGGTCCTTGATCCACTGGGACTTTAAGCTTTGTACAGGGCGATAAGAATGGATAGATCTGCATTCTTCTACTTGCTGACCTCCAGTTGAACCATCACCATTAGCTGAAAATGCTATCTTTTTTCCATTGGGTAGTTTTGGCTCCTTTGTCAAAAATCAAGTGACCATAGGTGTGTGGGTTCATTTCTGGGTCTTCAATTCTACTCCAATGGTCTATCTGTCTGTCTCTGTACCAATACCATGCAGTTTTTATCACTATTGCTCTGTAATACTGCTTGAGTTCAGGGATAGTGATTCCCCCTGAAGTCCTTTTATTGTTGAAGATAGTTTTAGTTATCCTGGGTTTTTTGTTATTCCAGATGAATTTGGAAATTGTTCTGTCTAACTCTATGAAGAATTTGGTTGGAATTTTGATTGGGATTGCATTGAATCTGTAGATTGCTTTTGGTAAAATGGCCATTTTTACTATATTAATCCTGCCAATCCATGAGCATGGGAGATCTTTCCATCTTCTGAGATGTTCTTCAATTTCTTTCTTCAGAGGCTTGAAGTTCTTATCATATAGATTTTTCACTTGCTTGTTTAAAGTAATACCGAGGTATTTTATATCTTTTGGGACTATTATAAGGGATGTTGTTTCCCTAATTTCCTTCTCAGCTTGTTTCTCTTTTGTGTAGAGGAAGGCTACTGGTTTATTTGAGTTAATTTTATACCCTGCCACTTTGCTGAAGGTGTTTATGAGGTTTAGTGGTTCTCTCGTGGAACTTTTGGGATCATTTAAGTATACAATCATATCGTCTGCAAATAGAGATATTTTGACTTCTTTCTTTCCAATCTGTATCCATTTGATCTACTTTTGTTGTCTGATTGCTCTGGCTAGAACTTCAAGAACTAGATCGAATAAGTAGGGAGAGAGTGGGCAACCTTGTCTAGTCCCTGATTTTAGTGGGATTGCTTCAAGTTTCTCTCCATTTAGTTTAATATTAGCTACTGGTTTGCTGTATGTGGCATTTACTATGTTTAGGTATGGGCCTTGAATTCCTATTCTTTCCAGGACTTTTATCATGAAGGGATGTTGAATTTTGTCAAATGCTTTCTCAGCATCTAATGAAATGATCATGTGGTTTTTATCTTTCAGTTTGTTTATATTGTGTATTACATAATGGTTTTCTGTATATTAAACCATCCCTGCATCCCTGGAATGAGCCTACCTGATCATGATGGATGTTTGTTTTGATGTGCTCTTGGATTTGGTTTACTTTCAAAATGATTCTAGCTTGGGTTGAGTTAGAATAAAAATTTCTAAGAAAGCAATAAATTACAGTCTCACTCATTTTTATAAATTCCTCAAGATATTATTCAGTTACATGTTTCATTATTTGCTTATCTGCTATTCTTCCATGCTCTGTCTCAATTATCACTCAACATTGTACACAATGTAGGAAAATTTTAAATTAGTAGATCATTTCTTGACACATACATTTTTTGGGAAATAAAAGCAAATATTGTCCAAAAACTCAGTAGAATTCCCTAAATGGCTAGGATTCTTGATTGTTTTTCTTCCTTGTAAAATTATTTCACCATCTGGCATCTGCAATTACAAAAGAGGAGGAGGTAGGAGAAGAACCAAAGATTAAAACCACCTAGCTAAGCTGATGTCCAATGTTCTCTTTGGGAATTTTTCTCTTGGAAGAGCAGTGACCAGATAAGAGCAAAATAAGACAGAGGGTAAGTCACTGAAGGAGAACATAATGTATTAAAGGAAAACAAGAAATAATTTTTATAAGTGCAATAAGAAGGTAGTACTAACCATAAAGGAACAATTGTGTACAGTATTGTAGAATTCAAGGTCAAATTGTATATTATTATTAATTTTTTGACAACTTCTTACACTGTAATTTGACAACTTTGTCCCCAATTACTCCATGATTCACCCCACCTCCTTACTTCATCCAGTTTTTGTTCTCTTTTATTGATGTAATAACCAATTGAGTAAGCACATTGACTCTTCTTCATGTAGAATTTTTCAGTTAATGTTGGAGGGTTTGAGTAATTTCAATGAGAGTGGATGCTCTCATATATTTGAATGTTTGATTCCAAGTTGGCCCAGTGCTTAAAAAGAAATAGGAGGCTTGACCTTGTTAAGGAGGTGTTTCCCTAGTGATGGAATTTGAGGTTTAAAGGCCAATACCTTGCCTAGCCTCTTTCCTCTCTGCCTCCTGCTTGTGGACCAGATAGAACCTCTTAGCTATGGCTACAGAGCCATGCCTGATGGCCTGTCACCATGCTATCTTTCATACCTGTAGTGGACTCACTCTTGGAAAATGTAAGCAAGCCCCAATTAAATGCCTCATGTTATATGACCTTAGTCACAGCAATGAACAAGTAACTAAAATGGGGCTTATGAACCCCTTCTCTCACCACACAGGAATGTTTTTTGGCTTAGCATTGTGCATGTCTTGTTCAGCCAATGACAGATGCTGAGAGTGTCAATTCAGTGTCATATGCAGAAAACTTGGTTTTACTACAGTCCTCCCTAAACTTTGGCTCCTATGATCTTACTGTCCTCTCTTACATAGTGAACAAAAAGGTTTGGCAAAATACATGGTATAAAGTTGCCATTTGTGACTGAGCAATCCACTGATACTCACTCTTCTTGTTTTAAGCAGTTTTGAGTTTCTGAGTTAGATAACCACTGAACACTGCACAAAATACTCAAAAACTCAAATTGTTTTCTTCTACCAAGGAGACTAAGTTGCAGAGATGAAAATAAGATGAGACCTCCAATAAAGTACGCTTAACATAGCAACTCAGGAATTGGAACTTGAAGGAAGATGAGCTAATAAGCTACTAGGTACAGAAGCAAATGAAGTATTTTCAGATCACATACCAGACTTATTCCTCAGAGTCAATAATCACACTTACTTGCAGAATTCTGAGAAAACAATGAAAGTGACTTTCAAGCCATAAAAGGCATATGAAGACTAAGGAAGGTTGTAGTATAAAAAGTTCTCCAAAAAATCCCCAAATCTGAGTTATATTACCACTATTATCCTGGATAAACTTCAGTCAGAAATAATGGCTAGTGACCAATAATAATGTGTTCTTCAGCAAGAGCTATTATTGAATTCTGAGAGTGAAGCAATTGTATCCCTAAGGATGTATGGAAAAGATCTGATAATGAATCTTGTCTCTTCAGGTGTGTGTTCTCTCTTCAGGGATAGCTTTTCCCCATGGATTTGGGGGCCATCCCTGGAGCTGAATCATGATTTACAGAAGTCTTTTCCACAGTATTATTCTGACAGAACCATCTTCCAGTACATTTATATACCAGCTACATTGTTTTGTAAGAAAAAATAATATACGATTTAGGTTGGCCATCTGAGTAACTTACCTTCTTTGTATAAAATGCTTAAACAAACACATATTAGTTAAAACCAAATGAGTCCAGATGTAGTATTCCACCAGGCACTTAGAATATAACTACCTCATGCCTGAAAATCCTGAAAAGATCCTAGGTCCAAAGTAACATCTAGGCAAACTAAGAAAGATAACTACACAGAGAATCTTGTCTTTGCCATTGGAGTTTGAATTAAATAATTCCATGTCTATCCAGGAAATTCAAGTCTTGTATGGGATACAAAGGTAAGAATGGTTCATTTTTGTTGATACCTCCAACTTTGTTTTTATTTTAGGCAAGGCTCCTATTCATCACTAAGTCAACTTTAGAAAAGCTATCAACTTTTCGTGAAGTTGAAGTAAATACTTTTGAAGTGTTTAGCATCTCCTTCATTCAAATCAAGATCTCAATACATACTTAGATACATTTTGAGACATCAAGTCCAGTAAGGTGAACAATATTAACATTGCTGAACTCTTCAGTGTCCCAAAAGAAACTCAAACTTTCGAAAAAAGAGTTTAAAAGAGGTTGTAAGTTAAAGTAAGTTCAAGATGTGGGGGCCATTCACTCCTATAAAAGTTCTTGGATTAGAACTTTCTCATTATCTACATAACTATACATATCTTCAGAGATCACATACTTTTCTGTGGTTCACATTAGAGGAATATTAATCCTAAAATTATCCTAGTCTGAAATGAGCACTTACCATAAAATTTATTCTTTCTCCTTTTTAGGTGCTCTGTGTTCAGAAATATGTTACTTTTACCTACTGTAGGGTCATACCTGAATGGTGGTAAATAGCACACCTTCTAGTAAGTGTAACTCTGTACAAAACTAGTTTTCATTAGTCTGTTCTCAAGTGCTTTCCTTCTGTAAAATATCGTAAGAATTATATTATGAAATAAGCAAACTATTATGTTATGTGAATGTCCTGGGATTTTGTTTGTTTTTGTTGTTTTGTGTTGTTCTTGTTTCTGGGTTTTTGTTGTTGTTGTTGCTGCTGCTGCTGCTGCTGCTTCTGCTGTTTTACCATTACTATGTTTTCAATTTTATTTCAGAAAACTGAGGTTTGTACTAGCTAAGAAATTTTACTAAAACATAACAAAGAAAACATGGTAAAACAGAACAAAAAAATTTTACTAAAGAAAAGTTCAAAAATCAACCTTAATATACATCCCCCATAGAAGTAATTTGCTTAATGATCTTTGATATGGCAAAAGACAAAATATAACATTTCTTTAAAATGAAGTCTCTCTCTGTCTCTCTCTGTCTCTCTGTCTCTCTGTCTCTCTGTCTCTCTGTCTCTCTCTCTCTCTCTCTCTCTCTCTCTCTCCCACTTTCTGTGCACCCCCCACTGTGTGTGTGTCTGTCTCTGTGTGTGTGTATGTGTGTGTGTGTGTGTGTTTGTGTGTGTGTTGTCTGCCATAAGACCATGGCAAGAGACTATTTGAAGGAAAAAAGGGAACAAAAATAAATATGTGGAGGATAGGGGAAAGTAACGGGAGCATAAATAAAGACAAGAAAAAACACCAAGACTATCAAAAACACACATACACACACACACACACACACACACACACACAACACACACATATGTATAATATGCATGTATATGGCATAATGAAACCAATTATGTCTATATGCTAAGTAAATTATGACCAAAAGCAACTGAGGCATAAATGACTTACATGATGTGGCTAAACGTCCTGAAGTAAAACATAACTATAAGTATGAACATATTTGTAATTCTGATGTAACAATCAGAGCAGAAAATGAAGTATAGTATATTTTAAAAGATGCCTTTTGATTTGGAGTGATAAAGACTAAGCTAAAAAGGAGAATTTTAGTTATTAGTTATATCTGAATAGATCATTTGTCTTGCTGAATAGTCAAATAAGAAAAGTATGTGAATAGGCACTATAAGGGATTAGTTAATATGAAGAGCCAGCTCTCCGTTTCTGTACTTCATAAAGGCTTTGTGGGAGAAGGAAGTTAAACTGATACCAGTGTCTGAGGGATAAAACTAAGGTCAGTACACAAAAGCAATAAAACACAAGCCAAAATGAGACTTATTATGTTGAACTTCTGGTGGACAGAGGATCTGTGAACCAGATGCCTTCATAGTAGATGTGAGAGTATTGAAATAGAGGAACAAACATCATGGTACCTTCTAAACCTGAGAAGTATAGGCCACTTATCTTTACAGAAATTTCCAAATGTACACCAGAACTAACCAGAAACAGAAATTTTGAAAAATGAAACTCTGTTGTATGAAATGAAGATTCAAGATTTCTGAACCTAACCTCTACAGATATTAAGGGATTATAAATTTAATTCCTATCACAAGGAAAAAAAACTATACTTCAGTTGTGGTTTCTTTATAATTCACTCTTATCTTCTGATGAACAAACTGTCTACATTGAATCCATGGCCAAGAATAATGTCACAACAGTAACTGAATTCATCCTAATGGGATTTAATGACCACCCCAATTGGGAGATTCCCCTCTTTCTGGTGTTTCTTAGCTTATATCTTGTCACTATCCTGGGAAACTTGGGCATGATCATTCTCATCCATATAGATGTTCAACTCCACATACCTATGTACTTCTTCCTGAGCCACCTCTCTGTGTTGGATACTTGTTATACCTCAGTCATCACTCCTCAGATTCTTGTCACACTGGCTACAGGCAAAACAGCCATTTCCTATGATAGCTGTGCTGCCCAGTTCTTCTTCTTCACTGTTTGTGCAGGTACAGAATGTTTCCTACTCTCTGTGATGGCCTATGATCGCTATGTTGCTATTAGCAAACCACTGCTCTACACTGTGGCCATGCACCCTAGGAAATGTTGGAGTTTGGTAGTAGAAGCATATCTTTGTGGAGTGTCTGGAGCCATCCTGCATACCACATTTACTTTCTCCCTCTCCTTCTGTGAAAAATAACCAGATCAATTTCTTTTTTTGTGACTTCCCACCCCTGCTGAAGCTGGCCTGTAGTGACACAGCAAATGTTGAAAGTATTGTCTTCTTTGGGAATTTTGTGATTTTGGCAAATGCCTTTGTTATACTCATTTCCTACCTGCTTATCATCAAAGCTGTCATGAAAATGAAGTTTTCAGGAAGAAGAGCCAAGACTTTCTCAACATGTGTCTCCCACCTCACTGCTGTGGCTCTTTTATTTGGGACCCTTATCTTTATGTATATGCGAAGTGGTTCAAAAAAATCCCTGGAAGAAGATAAAGTTGTGTCTGTCTTCTACACTATTGTCATTCCCATGCTGAATCCACTAATCTATAGCCTAAGAAACAAGGATGTGAAATCTGCCTTCAAGAAGGTTATTGGTAAATGCCAGGTCTCACACAGTATGCAACACTGAGTGAGAAGCCTTCTCATCTTGGTCAAGTTTGTCAGTGTATTCTATTAGACTCCAGGACAGCATGCGTGCTATACTTATTAATATAGTAGACAAGTCATAAAAGGCAAGAAAATAGATGATTGCGGTGAACTTTGTATCTAAAAATTCTGCAATACTTTATTCTTGTCCCCATTCTTAACTTTTAGTTCTCCCTCTTAGTCAGTCAACCTCTTCTTCCCTCTTGCTCTCTAGAGCCTAGCCCTGATCTTTAACATATTTTTCTGTTGCCTTTGCTCATCTTAACATTACTGTGTTTTCTATATCAAATAATGTATCTGCGGATTTAATTGTACTAATTGGTCTTATTCTTTTTTCCTCTTAATATGTCAACCAAAAATCATAATAACCAGGAACTAGAAACAACCTAGGTGTTCCCGAACAAACGAATAGATAAAGAAAATATACATTTACACAATAAAATACTACTCAGCTATGAAATACAGGGATATTATGAATTTTGCAAACAAATGAATGGAACTCCTGAGTGAGGTTACCAAGACCAAGAAAGATACACATTGTATATAATCACTCAGAAGTAGATATTAGTCATAAACTACAGTGTAACCATGTTAAAACCCAAAGAACTTAAGTAACAAAGAGTGCCCAAGGGAGGATGGGTGAATCTCACTCAAAAGAAGAAAAAAATAAAGACAGTTGAAGTAGGTGGAAGGGAGAAAATGGTGGGATTGGCAATGGGGAGCAGAACTAGGTAGAGATTAGGTATAAAGAGGAAGGAAGAGAACTCTAGAAAGAGAGAAGTTCCCAGAAATTTTTGGGGGTGATCCCAGCTGAGACTACTAGCACTGGGGAACATGGAGCCTGAAGAGGCCACTCCCTGTAGCTAGCTGTGACTTCCAGTGGAGGGAGGGAGACACCAACCCTCCCACAAATCCCTCAACCCAAAATTTGTCTTGTTTTCAAGAAGTGTAGTGGGGAAGATGGACCAGAGATTAAGAGAATAGCCAACCAATGACTGGTCAGTATTGAGATCTATCTCATGAGAGAGGTCTAACTCCTGATAGTATTAATGAAATTCTGCTAGGGATGCAGACAGGAGCCTAGCATAACTGTCTTATAAGAGTATTCATCCAGCAGCTAATAGAATAGATGTAGAGACCAAAGCCAACCATTAAGTGGAGTTCAAAGAGTCTTGTACAAGGGTAGGAAAAAGAAATGGGGGAGCCAAGTAGTCAAGAGCACCATAAGAACCTGTAGAGTAAACTAAGCTGGACCTATGGATACTTACAGAAACTGAACCACCAACCAAATTGTACGTATGGGCTGGACCTGTAGGCCACTTACACATATGTAGCATATGAGCTAATTTTTCTTCATATGGGCCCATTAACAATTAGAGTGCGTACCTGTCTCTGATTCAGTTGAGGGCCTTTGGATCTCCTTTCTATAACCAAATTGCTTTGACTGGTGTCAGAGGAAGAGGATGAGCTTAGTCCTGTTGTGACTTGATGTACTAGCGTGGCTTAGTACCAATAGGGCTCCTCTTCTCTGAGGAGAATGTGAAGAGTGGGTATAAGGATGGGACTGGAAGGAAAGAGGCAAATGGCCTTTGATCATGCGGTAAATTGCATAAGCAAATAAATGGGAAAATCTGGGAAAGAATTTCTTTCAAAGATAGTTTGATCAAATTATATCTTCAATTTGCTGCCTAGTCCATAGCTAATTAAGCAGTAAGTACTTGGCATATGTTGCAATAACAAAACATTTTCATAAATATTGAGAACTGAAAATGTGAATGAGATTTGTAACAGAAATAAAGTTAATCAAGATAGAGAATATTGAAATTCTACTAAAGTTATCATGTTGACAATGGTATATAAAAATTGGTAATAAAGATGGATTTAATAATTTTATATTATGGTCTTGAGGTTTCCTTAAAAAGAAAAATAGACCTTGTCTTTAGTTAGGTTTCTATTGGTAAGATAAATCACTATAACCAAAGAGCCAATTGGGGAGGAAAGGGTTTAATTTGTCTTGCACTTTCATATCACAATCTATCAGTGGAAGAAGTCAGAACAGAAAATTCAAGCAGGACTGGAATCTGGAAGCAGGAGCTGATGCAGTGGCCATAGAGAAGTGCTGCTTACTGGCATACTCAGCCTGTTTTCTTATAGAAGCCATGACTAACAGCACATGGATGGCCCCAACAACCATGGTGTGGGCCCTCCCTTACTGATAATTAATTGAGAAAATACCTTGCAACTGGACCTCATGGAGTCATTTCCTCAACTGAGACTCCCTCCTCTCTCATGACAATAACTTGTGTCAAGTTGACAAACCAAACCAACCAATACAGACATAGTAACACAGTTATTTTCAATGGTCTCACTACATATTCACATGGAAAAACTCATGCCCAGGGGTACCAAGTTGTAAAGCATTGTTACAGTAGCACAAAACTCAATCTTATATTCAGTTTTGTTCTTCTGGCCTTGAGTATGATTGTGACAGCTAGAAGCTATAAGTCATTGTGCAATAAACAGTGACTTTGAAGAAGCAAAAGGGGAGGTAATGGGGGGGGATGATGGGAAGGGGAACGCCCATATAGAAGGGGAAGGGTAGGGGTTAGAGGGATGTTGGCCCAGAAACCAGGAAAGGGAATAATATTTGAAATGTAAATAAGAAATACCCAATTTAATGAAGATGGAAAAAAATTAAAGAAAAAAAAAAGAAGCAAACAAAACATCAGAAGAATGCCAGTCCCTCTGTATTTTCAATCCACTATATGAACTGTGAGAGATCTATCTCCTAGATCCTACAATATGAAGGGAAAATATATGATGTTATTAAAGCAAACAATTATGTGACTTGAAATTAAACAAGTATATGAAACAAGTGTAACAGCAAAAAAGGATTTGGAAGAAAGACATCCTTGAAATTTCTGGAGATATGAAATAGCCTATTTATATTTTTTCTTGTGATTTCCTAATACTTTTTATATTTTATTATAAGCATATTAATTTTGTGTGCATTTGTTTTCATATCTATGTTTTATAACTAAAATGCTATTACTAGAAACTGATGCACTACAAATTAGTATGGAATTCTGAGTTCTAGGTTCTGTAAATTAACTGTTCTAAGCAAGAGATTCATTCTGCTATTTCTATGCATGCATATAATACTGGTGATAGTTAATTGATCCCCCACCTCACCCCTACCTCCTGCCTTCTTTCTCCTCTCTCCATGTCACTCATAGTCCTCGTTTTACTTTCATGGCCTTCATCATTATTTATTTATTTTTATTCCTGATGTCTATATATGTAAGAAAGCAAACTGGACCTATGCCAGCATACCATTTCCCTTTTCACATAATGGAATTCAAGGCTTTTCCTCAATCATGATTTCTCCCTGCACTGCTGTTTGAAATATTGTATCATAAATCAATCTTTCGTTATATTTTTTCAACTCATAACTAAAATCCATGCATTTGCTGTGCAGAACATCATTTGTGATTTGGGTATTTATTGTAAAACTGCTAAGTCAACCTAATTAGCATAGGTTTAAGTACACATATTTACATTTTTGTGATAATGTGGTAGTTTGAAGAAGAATGGCCTTCATAGGCTTATGTATTTGAATGTTTATTCACCAGAGAATAGCACTATTTGAAAGGATTAGGATGTGTGATTTTAGCAGGAGGAAGTTTGTTTCTGGGAGAAGAGGGGACTTTGAGATTTCAAAAGCCCAAGCCAGGCTCAATGTTGGTCTGTCTTATCTTGCAAATCAAGACTTAAAGCTCTCACCTTCTGCTTCAGTGTCAAGGCATGCTGCTGTCTACCTGCTACAATGGTAATAGGAAAAGCCTCTGAAAGTGTTTGTGAGCCTCCAATTAAATGTTTTCTGATATGTACACCCAACAAAAGAACAGAAGCTGTTCAACCCTCTGTCTTATTTGGGAAAAGCTGGAGGAATCTGGGGAGGAGGGCAACCCTGCAAGAGTACTAACAGTCTCAATTTACCTGGACCTCCAAGATCTCTCAAAAACTAGGTCACCAACCCGGCAGCACACACCAGCTAAGGTGCACACATATACAGCAGAGGTCTCACGAGTCTGATTGGAGTCAGAAAAGATGCACCTCAAGAGACTCGAGGCCCCAGGAAGTTTAGAGATCTGTTGGGGGGGGTATCCTTGTGGAGATAGGGGGGAGCATGGAGGAGGTATGGGATGTGGAACAGTTGGAGAGTGGAGAATAAAATCTGCAGTGTAAATATAAATATTTTTTCTTAAAAAAAGAAAAACATTGCCTCGGTAATGGTGATTCTTCACAACAATAGAACAGGGACTCAGACAGATGAGAACATTTAAAATCTTCTCTTAGCCATTTTCAAGTTTTGATACTCAAATAAGTGTCCTTCAGGACTGCACATTAATCTCATAGAATATTCTGGAAACCAGGTGGTAAATCGAAGAATGCACAAGATAAAGAACTAAGCTTATATATCCCAGCACAATCTTTTAAGCAGTATAAAATTACAATCTGATTACATTTTAGTTTTCTTTCTAGTAAATGATTATAAAGCCAAAGTTTGTTCCCCAATACTTTTATAAGAAATAACATTAGATTGGATAGGAAACAAATTATTCCCAAAATCCCATGTACATTCATACTAAGAAAATTGTTATAAATTAACCAAGTGCAAGCAAGCAAGGGAGTTTTCTCAGACAGTTTCTTTGACTGGCAGGCAGCAATTTGCAGATACAAAGAAAGGAATAATTATTGTATTATCTTTAAAAGCAATCTTGTAAAAATCTTAAAAGAAGCATAAATCTTAACTTTCATATCTACCTTAAATCCTCAAAATGCATATCTAGTTATCAGCAATTCTTAAAAATCATATCATGAGGCTGAGAGTAAGCATGGGTATAAGAAATCAATCAGCAGCAGTACATCTTTAGTGAGAGTCACATCAGTCAGCGCTGCCACAGTTCCCTGACCATAAAGGGTGCTAGCTTAATAAGAGTGTGCCTTTCTGAGCTTCAAATTGTTCCCTAAGATTTTCTAAATCAGAGACAGTAGTAAAAACAGCTCAACCTAACTCACTAACAATTTTATTTTTCCAAATGTTTTCTAAGGAGGGTAGTCACTGTTGACAATCTACACTTCTAAGTTCTTTCCTATAGTGATTGAATCATTAATCTGCTCTAGCAGCAATGCCTAAAAGAGATCAAGCATTATTATTGTGAGTGTCAGAGATACTGCCCAGTGATGGACTGTAAGCCCTCTTGGAGTTTTCATATACTTTTTAGATTAAGAGGCATGTGAGGACAGCAAGCAGAGCAGATCTCCATAACATCATGAAGTCCTCAGGACACGTGTCCCTTGGGTCATGCCAGACCAAGGCTCACCCATGTGGCTGTGGTAACAAATGGGTCACATTTCATGATTTTCTTTGGCGGGTAGGATATTTTATGCATATGTGTTTCAAATGTTATCCCCTGTCAGAACCCCTGCTTCCCATTCACCCTCCCTCTTTTTCTATGAGGGTGCCTCCCCTCCCCCCTACCTATTCCTACCTCTCCACCCTGGCATTCACCTACACTGGGAAAACTGAGGCTTTAACAGGACTAACAAGTTCTCCTCCTATTGATGCTAAACACTCCATCCTCTGCTACATATGTGTCTGGAGCCAAGGGTCCCTCCATGTATACTCATTCTTCGGGTGGTGGTTTAGTTCTTGGGAACTCTGGGGATCTGGTTAGTTGATACTGTTCTTCCTATGGGTTTACAAAACCCTTCAGCTCCATCAGTCCTTTCTCTAACTCCTCCACTGGGGTCACAGTGTTCAGTCCAATGGTTGGCTGTGAGCCTCCAACACTATTTGCCAGGTTCTATAAGAGTCTTACAGGAGAACCGCCTACATGGCCTTCAGAAAACAATGAAGTCAGCTCTAACTACAGGGTTTCTGACCAAAATGTACATTTCCATTTATTTTGGTTTTTCAGCAATGATGGCTCACACAACCCTTACCAAAACAAATTTTAAAAATGAATAAAAAGAAAAAATAATAAATCTTAAATGAGAATAAACAAGTTCCTTATGTGCTACCTACAAGATACGAAGTTAGACTCCCTAGAGCCAAATATCCCTATGAAAAATGGGGTACAGAGCTAAACAAAGAATTCATAGACGAGGAATATTGAATGGCTGAGAAGCACTTAAAGAAATGTTCAACATCCTTAGTCATCAGGGAAATGCAAATCAAAACAACCCAGTCAGAATGGCTAAGATCAAAAACTCAGGTGACAGCAGATGCTGGCGAGGATGTGGAGAAAGAGGAACACTCCTCCATTGTTGGTGGGATTGCAAACTGGTACAACCACTCTAGAAATCAGTATGGAGGTCCCTCAGAAAATTGGACATTGTACTACTTGAGGACCCAGCTATACCTCTCCTGGGCATATACACAAAAGATGCTCCAACAAATAACAAAGACACATGCTCCACTCTGCTCATAGCAGCCTTATTTACGATAACCAGAAGCTAGAAAGATTTCACATGCCCTTCAACAGAGGAATAGATACAGAAAATGTGGTACATTTACACAATGGAATACTATACACCTATCAAATCAATGACTTCATGAAATTCATAGCCAAGTGGAATGAACCAGAAAATATCATCCTCAGTGAGGTAACCCAATCATAGAGAAACACATATGGTATGCATTCATTGATAAGTGGATATTAGCCCAAAAGCTTGAAGTATCCAAGATGCAATCCACATACCACATGAAACTCAAGAAAGAGGATTACCAAAAGGTGGATGCTTCACTCCTAATTTAAAAGGGGAACAAAAATATCCATAGGAGGAGATAGGGAGGCAAAGTTTGGAGCAGAGACTGAAGGAATGGCCATTCAGAGCCTACCCCACATGTATCCCATATATATACAGCCACCAAAACTAGATAAGATGGATAAAGCTAAGAAGTGCATACTGACAGGAACCGGATATAGATCTCTCCTGAGAGACATGGCCAGAACATGTCAAATACAAAGGTGAATGCCAGCAGCAAACCACTGAACTGAGAACAGGACCCCCATTGGTGGATTAGAGAAAGGACTAAAGGAGCTGAAGGGGCTTGTGACCACATAAGAACAACAATGCCAACCAACCAGAGCTTCCAGGGACTAAACCATGACCCAAAGACTGCACAGCGATGGATCCTGGGCTCTAACTTGATACATAGCAGTAAATAGCCTTGTTGGGGCACCGGTGGAAGGGAAAGCCCTTGGTCCTGCCAAGGTTGCACCCCAGTGTAGGAGATTGTTGGGGGCAGCTGTAGTGGGGGGGTTGATGGAGAGAGGAACACCCATATAGAAGGGGATGGGGACGAACTAGGGGGCTGAAGGACAGGAAGCTGGGAAAGGGAATAACATTTGAAATGTAAATAAGAATTACAAAATTTAATAAAAATGGAAGAAAAAAACTAAAACACACACACAGAGAGACACACACACACACAAGTACCTAATAATTTAGTCAAAATGTAAAACACTGTGATTCAAAAACAATGTGATCCTTTAGTAAGTTGGGAAAGAAGGCTAATCACCAGTTCTGGCCAGTGTTATGTTGCTATTTCCTCCAAATTGAAATGTTTGCTCTTAAATGGAAGCTCATAAAACTCAAAAAGCCAACAATATTTAGGATACTTATGAAACTAACAGAACTTACAACCCTCAGAGAGACTCAGAAATGTATGACTCCCAAAGACCTTTCTTGTCAATAATATATAAGCAGTGAATAATTGCTGGTAAAGAAGAGGCTCTTTTGAAAGGGGCAAGTTGAACATGGTGATCTGGGAAACCAGACTCATAAATTGTGATTCACGCTAGAAGTACACTTATCAATTATGTAGCTATCTTCAAGTCATCCATACACCTAAAAGTAGCTCCCAATAAAATTATTGGTTCACCAAACTAGATATTGGTAGACAGTTTATTTGTTGTATCCTTTGTGCTCAGATGAGATAAATAGACAGTTATAGACCAATAAGTTAAATTCAGAAAAGAGACTTGTATAGTCAAAGCCTCTGAAGTTCACCCAACAGCAACAAATAAAACTGGGCAGAGTCTGGCTTTGCTACATTCGCGATTGTACTTAATGGTAGGTTTCTAACAGGTGCACTAAATTGGCCACCCAAAATAAGTAATTCTATTTTCTGGGTTTCAAATCTGAAGAGTACTGATATCCATGGACAGCTCAATAAAATAAAAGCAAATACTAAAAATGCACATGGCAATGTCTCTCAAGAACACAAAAGCAAGCTCCTTCCATCCAAGGTCATTCAAATTCTATTAACTATATTATTTTGGAAGATTCTGTATGTTCCAGATGCTACTGAATATGCCTTTCAATGTTTTCTCTGTTTGATTTTATTACACTTATTTATTTATTTATTTTTCTGTTTGTTTATTTATTATGTGTGTGTCCACAAGCATATGTGCACACACATACGTGTGTATTCAGAGTCAGAGGACAACTTTTAGTCCATGTCAGTCTTAAGAGGACAACTTTCAGAAGTTGGTTCTCTCTTTCTACCATGTAGACTTCAGGGATTGAATTCAGGTCACTAGGCCTTTTGGCACTTGCCCCTGCCTGCTGAGCCATCTAACCAGTGTCAGTGCCTGCACTGACACAGTACCAAGAGCCAGGCATAAGCCTGCGGGGTTTAAGAAATAAAACACATACTTGGGTCATTCATGCACAAGAATGTCAAATCTTCAGCTTTATTTACGGAATATATACCCCAAGTTCACCAGGTTGAAAATTCCAGGAAGCACAGTAGCCTCAGGAACAAAAGATCAAATATGTGATGTAAGATTAGGAGTTGAAGAGAATTGGCTTCTTAGCAGGCTACAGATTCTGCCCAAGCCACATGGGGATTTCATCCAGAGGTTTGGAACTAGTACAAGGAGTTTGACCTCAGAGACATTGGGAGCCACTTCTGTGCAAAAATAGACTGCTGGAAAGTCAGACAGAAACAAATGGTGGAAACAGCCTGTTTCCCACAACCAGAAAAATAAAGGGTAGAGATGAATAAGATTTGATTTAATTGTTTTTAAGGATAGAAGGGTGTATGATGGTAATTGTTTAAATGTATTTAAATATACATGGACTAAAAAAATCCAGGCCTTTGATCTCAAATGTAGGGATAAAATGCATAAAGAGATAGAAGAGAGAGTGAAAAAAATACTTTACAGAAAAATGTAAAAGGTCTATAGCTGGGCAAATACCCAAAATCCTTGAATATGGCCTACATGGGATTTTTGGGATTGCTTAGCATACAACGACAAATTTAGAACCTGTAAATAGGCTTATACAGTAAGTAGAAGGGAATTCAATTGAAGTAAAATACATAGATGAATAAATAATTTAGGTTTTTGCTCTTAAATTACAGATTAACGAGAAGGGGCTAAGTGGGCAAACCTTTTCTCAGACAGATAATAGAAGCTTATGTTAATTGAAGTTTTATAAAGGGAAAGGGGACATATTTACCCACAGAGATATTAATCTCCATAGAAGGAAGAATTTAAGTATAGAGATGAATAACTAATTTAGGCCTTGAACTCAGGTAGGTTATGGTAAGAGATGGTGCGGGAGCACTATCAAAACAGATAGTAATATTTGTTTATGTTGTTTTAATTGGTTTGAGTTCTTTTTATTATTAAAATGAAGGTGATTAGAAGTTTGGTTGTATTTATGTTATTAAAAATCCTCTGGGAAAGAGGTCAAATTATTAAGTTAGTTCAATATATCATTGTCAAGAGCCATAATGGGACGAGCTAATAACTAGCAGGTGATCATCCTGAGATGGCCTCCCTCTGATTATGATAAACTCTGCAACTGGTTCACCCTTGTTAAGCAAGTCTGTAAGGGATTCACTTTAGGCAAAATTCCTGCTATTAAAATGCTTTTCCTCTTATTATTAAACGCATATAATAAACATTAAGTAGTAGCACACCCCTTTGTGGTAGATCTCTGCAGATCTATGAAGATGTACTGTCTTGTACAAATAGATGACTTCTTAAGTCTTAATAATGGTCCTATAAGAATTCCTAAAATTATAAGGGATTACTAACCTCTTTTATAATGGGACTGCTATTAAGTCTTTTTCTGATAGTCAAAACTGCAATGAGAACTCTGCCAGTTTCCCATGTGTCATCAGTTACTTGCTCTTAAATGGTAACCAGACTTTCTCCTATTCAGAGCACATTCCAAGTGGTTATAAAACAGTTAACCAAAAAAGGGAAGTAACAATTTATTGTAGGTGCTAGGACAGGGGATAAAATATTGACTGGGTTTATCTATACAAAATTTCACTAATAACTTAGTTGTGGTTTTAAACCTTCAATGAACCTATGGAGCTGTGACAGGTGATGGATGTTTAGCCAGATAATTACTCCTAACGGCTATGCATGTAAACATTCTCTGTTGTAAACTTCTATTTTAATTTATGATTTGATTTTTTGTGTGAACTTGTGATGAATTTTGTAACAGGTGATCATGTATTCTGAATGATGTTTAAGTACTGAGGACAAAGAGAAGAGTCAGAACTGAGCTGAGAAGAACAGCGCTAAGAAGAACCAAGCTGAGAGAGGAACTGAGCTGAGGAGTTTTTAGACAGAACACTTTTTAGACAGAACTGAACTCAAGAAAAACTTAGAAGTATAGGCATAGCATTGGGAAAAGGTATTGAGAGTAAGAGCATTATTGAGACATCCTAGCAGGAAAAGAGAGCAAGATTAGAAGGAGAATGCAGAGTGAAAAACTTAGAAACTATAAAGTAACATAAAATACCAAGAGATCAATGTGCAGAATAAAAAGGGAAAGAGTTAAAAGGAAGAAGCTGCAGAGAGCAGAAGGAGCAGGAAGGCTTCTCCTGACCATGGGACAGAACAGGTCCTTTCTTAATAACAAGGCAGTTTTATTCTTATTAATAGGAGCAAGCTTTTCTCTTACAAACTTGGGTTTAATTAATTTAGCATTAAAAAGGTAGAAGGTATTTCTTTCCCTATGCAATAAAGATCGGAGCTCGTTTTTCATCCAGAATGAGTGAGTTCTTTCTGCAGCAGTTCTTGGTTTTTTGCTCCATATGCATATGTAACTATGGATGTGTGTGTAAGTATGTAGTTGTGAGAATGTATACATGTATATTTGAAAGAATGTAATTGTGAGAATGCATGCAAGCTTAACCCAACTGGTTGAGTGGAAATGTATAAATGCATATTCAGGAATCTGTTTATGAACTTATATAAGTTTATGCATATTTGCCTATGCAAGTTTTTCCTTCTGCAAGTGCTATTCACTTCTCTTGGTTCAATAGAAATGTATTGCTCCAAACTTCCCCCTAGCCTGACAAGGAAGAGGCACAGGGACCAAAGAGGAAAAGTTCTAGCAATTAATCCTTTACTTTGTCTCCTGTTGTTTTAGAATGAGGTGCTAAATGCCAAAGACTGCAGTTTCTGGCCTCAGAGGAACACAATAGGGTTCAGCTACAGTTGCATAGTAACTTAGACATAGATAAGTAAATCAGCTACAATAGTATAGTAATTTAGATACGTAAACTTTTTATTATTATACAGCAACCCTAAATATATCATAAGACAACTTCTTACCCCCATATCCCATAAGACAAAATCTTACCCTCTGTCAATGCTCTTCCCCCCTCCGCTGCCTCAAGAAGAACAAGAAAGAAGACCCATGCCAGAACTGGCCCCCAGCATATACTTTCAAAGATTTTTGATTATTGGATGAAGGACTTGATATTTTGAGAAAGAGGCTCTGTATTTGTGTTGATAAGAAAGAAGAAAAGGCTTTGGAGGCCTTCCAGAGTAATATGGATCAGATATGACAGGGGAAGACGCCTGAAGATCTTGGCTACAGAAAAGAAAAATTCAAAAAAATTAAACAGGACAGGAAACTTGATTTGCTGATTCCTTGACATGGGAACAGTTCTATAATTGGCTGAGACATAAAAATGTTTCTAGCAAATTTTCAGCTAAAATTAGACAATAAATCTTGTTGGCATGAATAAAGATGTACTATAATTGATTATTACAGTAAATAACCTATTTACTATAGTAAAAATCAAATTAACTCATAAAATGATAATTGTCTTTCACCTGTTCAAAGAAATAACAAAACCTCTTCCTTAACTGATCTGTGCATCTTGCACAATTCATATGAATATCTTAATTGTACTAAAATGTTGGTTGTATGACTCATATATTGAGGATTTTGCAGCTCTGACATTCATCCGTGTGGATGCTGAAGTGACCTGCTGTTTCAGACCCCTGTTTCCTGACACTGTCAAAAGAATTGCTTCCAGAATAGCTTCAGGAATTGCTGATAATTCCTGCTGAATTTGGTTCATCCAACCTTTCAGACACATCCAGTCAGAACTTCAGTCAAGCCCTAAGCCTATCTAAGCATACAGAGACTGAATACCAGATGCTAGAGCTAGATTTCTTTAATAATAATTATTATTATTATAAATTTTATTATTATTATTAATATTTCAAATGGTATTCCCCTTCCCAGTTACTCCTCCACAAACCCCTCATCCCATCTCACCACCACCCCTTTTCCTCTGTGAAAGTACTCCACCACCCATTCACCCACTCCTGCCCCATCCCTCTAGACTACATTGGGGCATCAAGCTTCCTTTCCCTCCCATTGATGTCAGATATGCCATCCTCTGCTACATATGTATCTGTAGTTATGGCTCCCTCCACATATACTCTTTGGTTGGTGGAATTTTTCCTGGGGCTAGAGAGATTACTCAATGGTTAAGAGCTGCATGCAGGCAAAATGCACTCTTGGAGCACTTGATAGTGCTGGTCACTGTCTGGTATATAAGGTATGAAAACTTTGCCTTTGCCACTGATTTTTAACACACTGCATGCTGTGAACTAATCTTGTCCTCCCCACCAAATACAGTGGCATTCAATAGATGATTCCTTATTAAATAGACTATCCTTAAGATTAAGCTAGGTTTACTAAGTCTAACCAAATTTTCTAATTTTTCTAACCATTTCCACCCCTTTAAAAATATCATCACTCCTATTCTGCAGGAAGAAGTTGTGGAAAGTTGTCATCCCAGTCCCTTGGGTTTGGTTGTCTAATTATGGTTATTTTATAAGTTATAAGTGGTTTATCATTTTAAAGGATAATTTGGAAATGCTCATAATTTTGAAGAGGGAGGAAATATATGGAATGAATTACTAAATTTATACTTAAGCAAAGCATTCTAAAGCCACAATCTTACATTGGTAGAAGTCTCTATAACAGATACAAGTTAAAATTATACAATAATTATAGATTGATGTAGATTTAATGTTTTCATTAGTATAAATTTCTTATCTTAATATAAAATTTAAATGATATTGTTACTTTTAGATAAGCATTGTGCCTATGCAACTCTTTAAAAATAAAAGGCTTAGACGTAGTTCTTCTAATAACTGCCACTATAAACTGTTTAGGATGATTAAATAAGGCAAAGTAAGGACCACATAGTAAACTCCTAAATATATTAGATTCTGTTCTAATTATATTAAGGGCTTTCTACAATATTCAAATAGAAATAGCTAAGAATCATCAAGGTTTAAAAGTTCAGATACACTGTATACAGATAGTCTTCAAAATGTCAGAAATTCACAGAATATGACTTTTAATATGAATTCATTATTCAAGATCATTTTACTAGAAACAAATCTGCTGCTGTCAATATCCTCTTAATAGTTCAAAGAAGAAATTGAGCATCCAAATTTCCATAGGGAGTTGATCTAGTTATGACCAGATAGCCACTGGACAAGAATTCATCTACAGACACGCAATGTAGGATAGTTGATAGCTTAGCTCTGCCAAAATAGAATAAACTAGTCCTTCATAGTTCCTGCCTCATTTAAGGTATGTCAGATGGTTCTGTGCCAGAAGGCTGAAGACAGATGCTACGACATTTTGAGGAATAAGAGACTGTTCAGGTAGTCAGATGTCTCTACAATTTAAGTGGTAGAAGATATGTTTTTGTGCTTTTTATATATTCATGTAATATTTCATTCGTTCTCAGATTTCTCATAGAGTTGAAGACTAATTATAGTTTTTGTGTTTTCTATACATTAATTCATTCTATACATTTAATTCATTCTCAGTTTTCTGACGGTTTTAAGACAAATTATAGTCTCATTATCAAACTTACATTGTTTAGCATTGAGGAAAATGATACAGATTTGAAAGTAGAGTTTTCAGGTGTTACTATGAGTTCACACATTCAACATATATGTTATGCCAAAAAACATATTAAGACAACATATATTTTCCTGATCTTGTTTGCATTATTGTATACAGAAAGAAATTTAAGGTTGTATTGTTAGATTATTTCACTATATTGTAATATACCATTTATTGAAAATGTGATGGTTCTTACAATTATTTCTATTATGTAGAGATGGCTAATAATAACAAAAAGGACAATTCTTAAACAGAAAGGAGGATATAAAGTGGAAACTTCTAGTCCTTTGGAAAGTTAGTTAAATCAAATGCTGTTTTGCTGTGTTACACAGGTTAGAGGATATCTTGCTGAAGCAAGCAAGTGAAAGAGTGTTTTCCTCAAGGTTACACAGGTGAAAGGATGTTTGGATGTAGCAAACACATGAAAGGATTCTTGATGAAGGAGTCGAACTATGACACCACAGACTGTCCAGGACCAGCACTGAGTCTTGATTTGGTTTGCTCTACCTTGCTATTCTTTGCTAAATACACACATATATTGATTCACCTTATGTAGGATTACTGAGCTCAACTTGTGATAACTTGGACATTGAGAGAAACTCACGCAAGAACATCTCATGAGGTTCCTGCAAGAGGCTGGTTATTGAGTCTGGTAGTTTCTGGTGTCAGCTTGCTAAAAGGAATGAAGCATAGCAGCTGGTTTGTGCATTGGTGTCTGTCTGCCCAGAGGACTGGTCTGCAATTTCTAAGTCATATTTGGTCTTTGCTATGGGGCTGAACTGCTGCCCAAGAAGATCCAAGGTCACCTCCAAAGAACTATTACTAAATTGGTCCACTTCCTCCCTATCCTAATAACTTTTCTCTTCCACTATCACTACTGAGTGGTGAGATAGAAAAAAGGTTGAACCCTTATTAAAAGTAGGTTGCCTTATTGGAGGAAGTATGTCACCATGAAGGTGAGCATTGAGGTCTCATATGCTAAAGCTATACCCATGAGGGAACACAGTCTTCTTTTTATTAATTGGATATTTTCTTTATTTACATTTCAAATGATTTCCCCTTTCCAGGTTTTCCCCTGCCCCTGCTTCTATGAAGGAGCTCCACTAGCCACACACCTTCTCCCTCCCTCATCCCTGCCCCGGCATTCCCCTAATCTGGGGCATCCAGCCTTCACAGGACCAAGGTGGGAAAGATGACAAGGAGGGGAAGAGAGAAACATGATCAAGTATAAGGTGGAGGGAACAGGACTGAATCACTGAGGGCCAGCAGAAAGAATGGAAACAGGAAACCTCCAGAGGTAGGAAGTGGGGGCCCCCTAGAATGTACCAGAGACCTGGGGTATGAAAGACTCTCAGGACTCAATCAGAAAGACCTTAGATGAAATGCTCTACAGTAGGGAAAGTGAACTTGTAGAGTATTCCTCTGTAGAAAAACAGCACATCATATGGAAGGGTGGGGCTGGCATCCCACAGTCAAAAATTCTTAATGTGGAAAGACACACCAATACAATGTGAGGAGAAAATTATAGAAAATATGAGCAGAAACACAACATAAAAGAATGAAAACAATCCAATGGGGACAGTACTGCAATACTAATACAGAAGTTGGGCCAGCAAGATAGCTCAATGGATTAAGGAGATTGCTACAGAACATTACCTACCTAAATTCAATCTCCACAATCCACATGGGGGAAGGAAAGATCCATTTCCTTGCAAGTTGTCCTCTGACCTCAACAAATATTCCGAGCATGTGTTTGTCAATTCAAAATTCCTTTAGGAAACTTATAAGATCAAAACTCTGAAAAGACTATGTCTGATAATCATGGTTCTTAAAATTGAGAATTTTATTCTAATGGCATAGTAAATGTTTTAACACATTCCAAAAACTATTCAACATAAAGGAAAGTTATATAATCTAAATAAAAGAAGTATTTAGAACATCAAACAGATAAGACCATAAAAGAATAGAGATTTCTTATCATATAATAATTAAACTATTAAATAAACAGCAAAAGCAAGTATATTTTAAATGGAAAGAGAGAAATATCAAGTTACACATAAAGGTATGCTTATAAATTTCTCAGTAGAATCTTTAAATGCCAGAGCTTAGAATGATATATCTCAAGTTCTAAAAACCAACTGTCAAGCAAAACTATTACACCTAGCAAAGCAACATCATCATTAAAAAAGAAAAGAACAAAAAATAAGTCCAAGAAAAAAATGAGCTAAATGTGTTCATTACCACTAAGTTAGGTGTTCAAAATATTTGAAGGAAACCCTTGAGTAGAAGAAAAGAAATAAAAAATAAGAATCTCTGAGGCTATACGAAAGAAGAAACCACACTGAAGTAGTACCTATATTACAGAAATAAGAAAACACAGAGCTCTACAGAATCAATAAAATAACAGAAATTAATATATGTCTTCCTACAATAACTCTGAACATTAGTTTTCCTAATTCTCCAGTCAGGAAACACAAACTAGCAGATTGAATCAAAAAGCAGCAACCATCTTTTCATTATCTTTAGGGTTAAATGATGAAAAAAGTTGGACCAAGGAAATGAATTTAGGAGACAAGCAATAGTTGTTATTTTACTATCTGGCAAAATGGACTTCAAACAAAAATTCAGAAGAAATAAAAGAAATCATGTTCAGACCAATTAAGAGAACAACCCATGAAGAAGACATTTTAAGTTTAAATACATGCACACTGAATGTGGGTATACCCACACATAACACAAATACTACTTGTTTGTACATATTGTACAGTCATAATAATAGTAGTTGACTTCAAAACTCTACTTATACCAATTGATAGGTCAACACAGAAAAATATACAGAAATATCTTAATGAATTGACAAAGTATATCAAATGGACTTACATACCACTCCATTAAAACGCTACAGAATTCTGATTCCACTCAGTGGACCATGGAGTATTCTCTCAGTAGATGAACTATTAGGACCCAAAGACTGTCTGCTAAGGAGAGGAAAAATAGTGAAATATTTATTTGTATTCTGTGCAATAATCACAATTATGGTATAATCAAGTTATAAATCAGTAGCATAAAAGGCCACAGAGTATACAGAAGCTTATAAAAAAGCTGAAAAAGTTGTTGAAGAAAAAGTTGAAACTTGAAAAAATACTATGACTGCCTGAAAATACAACATATCAAACCCTACAAGGTAAAGTTAGAGCAGTAGACAAAAATATATAATCTCTAAGTATCTACAATGAGAAAGAAGGGGGTATCTCAAATAGCTACTTTTTTTCTGCTTTATTGTCACCTATGTATTGCTTTCATCATCAATATCACTTTATATTCTGAAATGATATCTGGTTCAGCCAAAGCTTGCTGAATGTTGAATCTCGAAGGAAAATGTTCTGAGTGATGAGTTTCTACAGCAACATTCTATGAAAATTAACCATATCTTAATGACCCTGACCAAGAGTTGGTTTTTAGTACATATGCAGGTCATTGGTTTAGTTATATTGCTCATTGTGTGGTTTGAGTTTTCATATGAAAATATCAAGCTATTTGTGTAGTTATTAAACCAATTTATACCCACCCTTGGAATATGAGGACATGATGATTTTTAATAAAGCCAGTCAGCAAATTGAAATTTTAAATGCAAATATCCTGTTATTGTGTAAATTAAGAATTTATTTGTAATTCAACTATACATTTATATATTCTGTGCCTGGATCAACTATTTTCCTATTCTGAGTCTCTTTTTCTTTCTGTGTTCAAAAAACCATTGCATTTTTTATTAGCTCTACATGAGCCAAGTTCTTAACATAAAATCAACCATCAGAAAGCTCAGTAGTCATCTATTTTAATTCCATGGTTATATCCTTGTGGAGGGAAAATAATTCATGATCTAAAAGGACAGTCAGATATAACAGTTCTGTGTATGTAAAACAATATGCTCAGTAAGGAAGACATCTTTGGAGATGGAAAGATGGATCTGCAGTTAAGAGATGTCTGATCCTACAGAGGACTCAGGTTTACTTTCCAGCACCTGAAGGCAGCTCATAGCCATCTGTAATTCCAGTCGCAGGTGATGTGATGCCCTCTTTTGACCTCCATGGGGTACTGCACACACCCAGGCATAGCCACATTCAGAGAAAACAGCCAAACACATGAAATAAAAACTAAAGCAAAAGAACATTTAAAGAAGTCATTCTTCATTTAACTTTATTTATGTGATATATGATAAATATATTTCCCCAAATAAGGATGAAAGTTTGATTTCTCAGTGGATAGAAATGAAATATGAATATAACGGGAAACAATAATCACTATTCCTTAATATCTCTCAACATCAATGGCCTCAACTCCCCAATAAAAAGACATAGATTAACAAACTGGATACGCAACGAGGACCCTGCATCTGCTGCCTACAGGAAACACACCTCAGAGACAAAGACAGACATTACCTCAGAGTGAAAGGCTGGAAAACAATTTTCCAAGCAAATGGTCAGAAGAAGCAAGCTGGAGCAGCAATTCTAATATCAAATAAAATCAATTTTCAATTAAAAGTCATCAAAAAAGATAAGGAAGGACACTTCATATTCATCAAAGGAAAAATCCACCAAGATGAACTCTCAATCCTAAATATCTATGCCCCAAATACAAGGGCACCTACATACATAAAAGAAACCTTACTAAAGCTCAAAACACACATTGCACCTCACACAATAATAGTGGGAGATTTCAACACCCCACTCTCATCAATGGACAGATCATGGAAACAGAAATTGAACAGAGATGTAGACAGACTAAGAGAAGTCATGAGCCAAATGGACTTAACGGATATTTATAGAACATTCTATCCTAAAGCAAAAGGATATACCTTCTTCTCAGCTCCTCATGGTACTTTCTCCAAAATTGACCATATAATTGGTCAAAAAACGGGCCTCAACAGGTACAGAAAGATAGAAATAATCCCATGCGTGCTATCGGACCACCACGGCCTAAAACTGGTCTTCAATAACAATCAAGGAAGAATGCCCACATATACTTGGAAATTGAACAATGCTCTACTCAATGATAACCTGGTCAAGGAAGAAATAAAGAAAGAAATTAAAAACTTTTTAGAATTTAATGAAAATGAAGGTACAACATACCCAAACTTATGGGACACAATGAAAGCTGTGCTAAGAGGAAAACTCATAGCGCTGAGTGCCTGCAGAAAGAAACAGGAAAGAGCATATGTCAGCAGCTTGACAGCACACCTAAAAGCTCTAGAACAAAAAGAAGCAAATACACCCAGGAGGAGTAGAAGGCAGGAAATAATCAAACTCAGAGCGGAAATCAACCAAGTAGAAACAAAAAGGACCATAGAAAGAATCAACAGAACCAAAAGTTGGTTCTTTGAGAAAATCAACAAGATAGATAAACCCTTAGCCAGACTAACGAGAGGACACAGAGAGTGCGTCCAAATTAACAAAATCAGAAATGAAAAGGGAGACATAACAACAGATTCAGAGGAAATTCAAAAAATCATCAGATCTTACTATAAAAACCTATATTCAACAAAACTTGAAAATCTTCAGGAAATGGATAATTTCCTAGACAGATACCAGGTATCGAAGTTAAATGAGGAACAGATAAACCAGTTAAACAACCCCATAACTCCTAAGGAAATAGAAGCAGTCATTAAAGGTCTCCCAAACAAAAAGAGCCCAGGTCCAGACGGGTTTAGTGCAGAATTCTACCAAACCTTCATAGAAGACCTCATACCAATATTATCCAAACTATTCCACAAAATTGATACAGATGGATCACTACCGAATACCTTCTACGAAGCCACAATTACTCTTATACCTAAACCACACAAAGACACAACAGAGAAAGAGAACTTCAGACCAATTTCCCTTATGAATATCGATGCAAAAATACTCAACAAAATTCTGGCAAACCGAATCCAAGAGCACATCAAAACAATCATCCACCATGACCAAGTAGGCTTCATCCCAGGCATGCAGGGATGGTTTAATATACGGAAAACCATCAACGTGATCCATTATATAAACAAACTGAAAGAACAAAACCACATGATCATTTCATTAGACGCTGAGAAAGCATTTGACAAAATTCAACACCCCTTCATGATAAAAGTCCTGGAGAGAATAGGAATTCAAGGCCCATACCTGAACATAGTAAAAGCCATATACAGCAAACCAGTTGCTAACATTAAACTAAATGGAGAGAAACTCGAAGCAATCCCACTAAAATCAGGGACTAGACAAGGCTGCCCACTCTCTCCCTACTTATTCAATATAGTTCTTGAAGTTCTAGCCAGAACAATCAGACAACAAAAGGAGGTCAAGGGGATACAGATCAGAAAAGAAGAAGTCAAAATATCACTGTTTGCAGATGATATGATAGTGTATTTAAGTGATCCCAAAAGTTCCACCAGAGAACTACTAAAGCTGATAAACAACTTCAGCAAAGTGTCTGGGTATAAAATTAACTCAAATAAATCAGTAGCCTTCCTCTACACAAAAGAGAAACAAGCCGAGAAAGAAATTAGGGAAACGACACCCTTCATAATAGACCCAAATAATATAAAGTACCTCGGTGTGACTTTAACCAAGCAAGTAAAAGATCTGTACAATAAGAACTACAAGACACTGAAGAAGGAAATTGAAGAAGACCTCAGAAGATGGAAAGATCTCCCATGCTCATGGATTGGCAGGATTAATATAGTAACAATGGCCATTTTACCAAAAGCAATCTACAGATTCAGTGCAATCCCCATCAAAATACCAATCCAATTCTTCAAAGAGTTAGACAGAACAATTTGCAAATTCATCTGGAATAACAAAAATCCCAGGATAGCTAAAGCTATCCTCAACAATAAAAGGACTTCAGGGGGAATCACTATCCCTGAACTCAAGCAGTATTACAGAGCAATAGTGATAAAAAACTGCATGGTATTGGTACAGAGACAGACAGATAGACCAATGGAATAGAATTGAAGACCCAGAAATGAACCCACACACCTATGGTCACTTGATTTTTGACAAAGGAGCCAAAACTATCAAATGGAAAAAAGATAGCATTTTCAGCAAATGGTGCTGGTTCAACTGGAGGTCAACATGTAGAAGAATGCAGATCGATCCATGCTTATCACCCTGTACAAAGCTTAAGTCCAAGTGGATCAAGGACCTCCACATCAAACCAGACACACTCAAACTAATAGAAGAAAAACTAGGGAAGCATCTGGAACACATGGGCACTGGAAAAAATTTCCTAAACAAAACACCAATGGCTTACGCTCTAAGATCAAGAATCGACAAATGGGATCTCATAAAACTACAAAGCTTCTGTAAGGCAAAGGACACGGTGGTTAGGACAAAACGGCAACCAACAGATTGGGAAAAGATCTTTACCAATCCTACAACAGATAGAGGCCTTATATCCAAAATATACAAAGAACTCAAGAAGTTAGACTGCAGGGAAACAAATAACCCTATTAAAAAATGGGGTTCAGAGCTAAACAAAGAATTCACAGCTGAGGAATGCCGAATGGCTGAGAAACACCTAAAGAAATGTTCAACATCTTTAGTCATAAGGGAAATGCAAATCAAAACAACCCTGAGATTTCACCTCACACCAGTGAAAATGGCTAAGATCAAAAACTCAGGGGACAACAGATGCTGGCGAGGATGTGGTGGAAGAGGAACACTCCTCCATTGTTGGTGGGATTGCAAACTGGTACAACCATTCTGGAAATCAGTCTGGAGAATCCTCAGAAAATTGGACATTGAACTGCCTGAGGATCCAGCTATACCTCTCTTGGGCATATACCCAAAAGATGCCCCAACATATAAAAAAGACACGTGCTCCACTATGTTCATTGCAGCCTTATTTATAATAGCCAGAAGCTGGAAAGAACCCAGATGCCCTTCAATAGAGGAATGGATACAGAAAATGTGGTACATCTACACAGTGGAATATTACTCAGCTATCAAAAACAACGACTTTATGAAATTCGTAGGCAAATGGTTGGAACTGGAAAACATCATCGTGAGTGAGCTAACCCAATCACAGAAAGACATACATGGTATGCACTCATTGATAAGTGGCTATTAGCCCAAATGCTTGAATTACCCTAGATGCCTAGAGCAAATGAAACTCAAGACAGATGATCAAAATGTGAATGCTTCACTCCTTCTTTAAAAGGGGAACAAGAATACCCTTGGCAGGGAAGAGAGAGGCAAAGATTAAAACAGAGACTGAAGGAACACCCATTCACAGTCTGCCGCACATGTGGCCCATACATATATAGCCACCCAATTAGACAAGATGGATGAAGCAAAGAAGTGCAGACCGACAGGAGCCGGATGTAGATCGCTCCTAAGAGACACAGCCAGAATACAGCAAATACAGAGGCGAATGCCAGCAGCAAACCACTGAACTGAGAATAGGACCCCCGTTGAAGGAATCAGAGAAAGAACTGGAAGAGCTTGAAGGGGCTCGAGACTCCATATGTACAACAATGCCAAGCAACCAGAGCTTCCAGGGACTAAGCCCCTACCCAAAGACTATACATGGACTGACCCTGGACTCTGACCTCATAGGTAGCAATGCATATCCTAGTAAGAGCACCAGTGGAAGGGGAAGCCCTGGGTCCTGCTAAGACTGAACCCCCAGTGAACTAGACTGTTGGGGGGAGGGCGGCAATGGGGGGAGGGTTGGGAGGGGAACACCCATAAGGAAGGGGAGGGGGGAGGGGGATGTTTGCCGGGAAACCGGGAAAGGGAATAACACTTGAAATGTATATAAGAAATACTCATGTTAATAAAAAAATAAAAAAAAATAAAAAAAACAAAAAAAAGAAATGATTAATTCATCTCCTTCTGTTTACTGCCTTCTACCATCATTGTATTTGAATTTTTCAATGTCCATGAAATTATATGAAGAGTTTGGGTTGGTATTAGAATGTTAAAGAACACAAAAGAAGAGATAAATTTTTATTAACGCTTGACATGTGCTTGGAATTTTCTTGTCATCATATTCAATTATTATACTATATTTGAATTAGGAATTGCTGTATTTACTTTGGTCCTGAGGAAATAGAATTTACCCAAATTTTCACCCTGAACTAGAGGCAAAATAGGATTTATATTCAAAACACTTCATGATTTATCTAGTACTGTGCATTTTGAGTACTTGGAATCTAAAGAAAATGAGTACTTCATTATTAAATGGAAATTTCATGCTACATTTTCCTATCTGTCTTTTAAGTTACCATGATATGCACAAAAAACTCTGTTTGACAAAAAAAAAATATATTTCAAATACAATTGTTGAAACCTCATCAGACGTTTGACCTGAAAATGAAGGAAACAAAGAACATCCTATGAAGTTTTGCAGACTAGTGTCAGAGTTGATATATTCACAGGTAATCAAATCAACAACAAAAACTCTCTGTGTCTGTACTCACTCACAATTCTAACCTTAAAAGACTCTACTTGAATGAGAATTTCCCAGGAAGTAAAAGATATGATGAGGAGAAGTGGCAATGCAATGCTCTTCTGAAGGAAGTATTGGCTATTTTAGACACCATTTGGGAACACAGGTAAGGTGGCCATGTTCATTACAACAGTAAAGAAAGCAGAAATCAGTCAGTTTGATAGGTCTTTTAATCTGGCCTCACCATTAAGAAATGCAAATCAATGATGAAGGAGGAAGACTTAATATTCCCTTTATACATGAAAAAAGAAAAGAATCAAATTAGCACAATTTACAGGAGTCCTAAAATGTAATATTTGACATATGAAGTACAATAATATATGTAGCAACAAGATGGAAATTGTACCAGAAATTAGAATACAAACAGAAGGTCTCTTAAATCTTCTCTACGCGGTTTTATTAGAGAGCTCTAGGAGACAGATAAAAAAAAGTATAGGTCAGTTGCTGATTATAAATTGGTAGCTTTCTCTTTGTTCATGGGTAACTCATACATAGATTACTGGCATCTATTCTGATATTAATGATATGCATACCACACTGAAAAGGAGAGTTCATCTCAGTTTTATACATGCTGGGACACATGTAGCCTGTTACTGAGTTTTCTGAAGGCTGCTTTAACGTCTTTATTTCTCAAGCTGTAGATCAGAGGGTTCAACATGGGGATAATCACAGTATAGAAGACAGACACAACTTTATCTTCTTCTAGGGATGTCTCTGAACCACTTCTTATATACATGAAGGTGAGGGTCCCAAAAAAAAGAGCCACGGCAGTAAGGTGGGACACACATGTGGAGAATGTTTTACCTCTGCCTCCGGAAGACTTCATCATCGTGACTGTCTTGATGATGAGCAGGTAGGAAATGAGTATGACTAAAGCATTCACCAAGATGACAAAGTTCCCAAACAAAACAATTACAATCTCAGCATTTGTTGTGTCACTGCAGGCCAGTTTCAGCAAGGGTGGAAGGTCACAAAAGAAAAAGTTGATCTCATTGTCTTCACAGAACGAGAGAGAAAATGTACATGTAGTTCTTTGAATGGACCCAGATAATCCACATACATAGGCTCCCAGTACCAAACTCCAGCATTTTTTAGGACTCATGGCCACAGTGTAGAGCAGAGGGCTGCTAATAGCAACATACCGATCATAGGACATCACTGCCAACAGGAAACACTCAGTACTTGCACAGAAGGTGAAAAAGAAGAACTGGGCAGCACAATGACCATAGGAGATGACTGTTTTCTCTGTGGCCAGCATGGCCAGGATCTGAGGGGTGATGACACTGGTGTAGCAAGCATCCATTACAGAGAGATGGCTCAGGAAGAAGTACATTGGGGTCTGAAGTTGTGCATCCATCTGGATAAGAATGACCATGCCCAAGTTCCCCAAGATGGTGATCAGATAGAAGCAAAGAAAGACTAGGAAAAGAGGAATCTCCCACTCGGGATGGTCAGTAAAGCCCGTGAGAATAAATTCTGTTACTGTGGTGAGGCTTTTATTGTCCATATTCAGTGCAGACTGTTTACTCATTGGAAAATAAGAATGTATTGTAAAGATTCCAAAACAGAAGATCACTGTTTTTTCTCTCCAGTAGATGTTAAGTATGTTTTTCCTGTATATTTATATAAAGTCTTTTTTCAGGAATTGTTTAATCTGACTGATTTTCTTTAGACAATTCTGACATGCATGAGGTAGCTTTTCAGTTGCTATTTCTTGTTCAAATTAATTCTTGTTTGGAAATTTCTGTGAGGACAAGAAAGCTAATCCTCAGGTTTGCCTAAAACCAAGATGCACTTTTGTGCTTGTATTCCTATCCCATTGCAGGCAGGAATCTCTTTTGCTGCATACATATATGTGTTCATTGTCAACATGAGCTTCCCCATCTTTAGTCATGAGCTTCCTCATCTTTAGTCAGTTGCACCTCTTCATTCTTTCCTTGAAGCTAAATTCAGTATCTCTTTCACTTCCATACACTGACCTTGTTTTTGACCTCTATACTCAAATCAATTTAACCTACTCTTCCACTTCAGATTGGAAATTGTTAAGTCAAAGTCCTTGAATTTATAATCAAAGGCCTGACTTTCAAAAATAGGTCATTTTCTTTTCAAGCCAGAATTTTATTTCTTGTAACAGTATGACTTTTTTTTGTCTCACTATATTTTTCCATGTGTTTATATTTACAGTAAGGAAAATTTTTCCTGTGCTTAATTAAAAGGTTTTCATTTTCAAACAATGAAAGAATTTGGCTATTTTTTAACATTCTTCTCATCACCTAATTCTTAAAGTGTATTAGTACATTTTCTGTCTCATGACTGCTTTATGGAATCATTCTGGTGTATTTATTCATCAAACCACCTGGGCAGAAACTAAGCAGCAGTACACTTGGTGCACTTATAGCCACACTTCGTCCCTGCCCCCCCCTCTCTCTCTCTCTCTCTCTCTCCTCTCTTTTTCACACATGCACACACACACACTCACACACTCACACACTCACACACTCACACACTCACACACTCACACACATCAAACCCACATCATATTAACCCTCCTATTTCCAATAAGAGTTCTTGCTTGAAATAGATAAGACTATTTTATGGACAAACAAACTAAACTACTGAACTTGTTCATCATCCTGTATTTAAACACAGAACTTCATAGTGCCAAATCTTGTATTCTTTCTACCATGCTGTACCTCTTTAACTTAAAAACACACTTCTCTGAATAGGCCACTCCAAAATTTAAACACACACATATACTTTTCAAAGATCATTAAGTAAATAATGATTAAGGTTGACTTTGAACTTCTGTGGTATATGTGAGGTTTTTTTTTTCTTTCATATTTGTGAGTTGATGTGGGCTCAGTTCTTCTGTGTCTTTCTTGTTATGTCTTCAGGTAAATTGCTTAACAAAGAAGTAAATATGAACAATTTTTTCAACAACTAAAAATATATTCTTTTCAAAAAACTGTTAGGGCTTAATTGTGTCACATAAGGACAATTTTCACAACTTTGACAGAAGGAAAATTTGAAGAACCTAGGTAGTATGAGCAAACTTTATGTGATGCTACTTAAGAAAGGGTTTGGGGAAAAACCATCTTGAATTGTGGCAAGAGTAAGGAGAGGCAACAACCTCCTTAAACACAAACTGCTTACAAAAGAGAAATAAATATTTTGCATCTATGAACAGTGTTTATTGGTTCCTTGAGGGATTTGTAGAATGCATTTTGATCACATTCATCCTCCTATTTCAACTCCTCCTAGAGCTACACTCAGTCCCTGCCCTCCTAATTTTATGTCTTCTTTTTGTTTAAATTTATCAAGTCTTCTTTGTGCTGCATATCTATTTTTGAATATGCAGCCCTCACTGGAGCATGGTTTAAAGACTCCTCTCCCAGCACTTATCAATTTCCAATTGCTTCTGAAGCATTTGGGGTTTTTTGTTTGTTTGGTTTGGTTTGGTTTTTTGTTTTAGTAGAAAGTGGTGAAAACAGACACCAATTTCATAATTCTCAAGCATAAATCAGAGATTTATACCACACACCACCGTTTCCTTAAAAGGCTAAGGATAATTGCAGAAAAGAAACAGAAAATGTACAAGAGCCAGATGTGGTGGGTGGCCACAATGTTAATGGACATTTTAAGAAAGTCTAGAACACAGTGAGCTGACAATGTTATCTTGCAATATGCTTTTATTATAATGCAAAACACAGAAGATAATGAGGGATCTGGAATATCCCTAGGAAAAAATAAATTTCTCAGGCAAGAATAATGCCAGAGAGAAGAATGGGTCCCAATCCTTGTAGATTAAGCTATAACTGTATCTCAAACTCTTTTTTTTCAAAAAATGAATGTCATTGATGACAATAAAGTTCAACAATATTAAATTTGTCACTTCTGGAATTAATATCTCAAAACTGCTCTGTATATGTACTATGCTCTTACTTTGCTTCAGTCACATTCAACTGGAAGGTAACTGAGGTAACATCAGTCAGCCTTAATTTAGATATAAAAAAAGTAGCTTCAGATACTTAGTTATTTTTCTAGGCATAGAACACTTAAAAAGCAAAGCTGTTTAGATTCTACCTTGTTCCTCAGACTAAAGTTGAACTCATTTAGGCCATATTGCTTTTCCAAACACAGGTGGTTTTTTGTTTGGTTGGTTGGTTTTTGTTTTTTTTTCTAGAGCAGGGGCTGAACACCTCTTCTGGGCCAACCACAGTGTGACACATTCTACATTATCTTACACACATGATCCTATGAAAGAACTATTTTGTTCTATAGGAGACTCAGATTCAGGGTAGTTAAATAAGTTTTTTAATCACCTATGTATTTAATAAATATATCTGTTTCTGTAGAGAATGCTAAGTAATACACGAGTATTTGTATGTATGTGTGTATACATACTCATTAAATATATTTAATATGTGTGTATATATGTATATACGTGTATATGGATGAGAATATACTGATATTCATTCTCTAATTTCTTTTTCTATTGGATTTTTTATTTGCATTTCAAATGTTATACCCTTTCCTGGTTTATCTATGGCTAGTCAGTGAAATTATGTGCAGCCTCACAAATCTTCCTTAGTTCAAAATTAGAGATCAAATGCACGGGATTGGTTCCCCCTAGTGGATGAATGCAGCATACAATAATTTACAAGGCAATCTTTTACCCAAATTCTGTAGTTGAATACCAACCTCATTTGCATGACACTATCACTTTTAGCTTTAATCAAAAGTTTCAAAAAAGGTGACTTATCTTACCTATTAGACTCCTAGGATGAATAAATGTTCCACGACATAATTGTTTCCATTGGGCAAGGTCAAATTTTCTCCCAGCTCACCTTTTCTACTTTATGTATCCCTTATTTTAAAGCCAATATCTTTCCAGGATGTCATTGCCAATAGTTATGTGATAATTACTTGGTAGAACAATCTGATTGATTTACAGATTTTCAATTCAAAATTAATAAACATTATTAAAGCACTTTGTACAAAAATATCTAAGATTGCTCACATAGTTCAAAGTAATTCATGGATTTTTATGTTTTCTTCTTTTTTTTTTTTTTTTTTTATTAACTTGAGTATTTCTTATATACATTTCGAGTGTTATTCCCTTTCCAGGTTTCCGGGCAAACATCCCCCTCCCCCCTCCCCTTCCTTATGGGTGTTCCCCTCCCAACCCTCCCCCCATTGCCGCCCTCCCCCCATAGACTAGTTCACTGTGGGTTCAGTCTTAGCAGGACCCAGGGCTTCCCCTTCCACTGGTGCTCTTACTAGGATATTCATTGCTACCTATGGGGTCAGAGTCCAGGGTCAGTCCATGTATAGTCTTTAGGTAGTGGCTTAGTCCCTGGAAGCTCTGGTTGCTTGGCATTGTTGTACTTTTGGGGTCTCGAGCCCCTTCAAGCTCTTGCAGTTCTTTCTCTGATTCCTTCAATAGGGGACCTATTCTCAGTTCAGTGGTTTGCTGCTGGCATTCGCCTCTATATTTGCTGTATTCTGGCTGTGTCTCTCAGGAGCGATCTACATCCGGCTCCTGTCGGTCTGCACTTCTTTGCTTCATCCATCTTGTCTAATTGGGTGGCTGTATATGTATGGGCCACATGTGGGGCAGGCTCTGAATGGGTGTTCCTTCAGTCTCTGTTTTAATCTTTGCCTCTCCCTTCCCTGCCAAGGGTATTCTTTTTCCTCATTTAAAGAAGGAGTGAAGCATTCACATTTTGATCATCCGTCTTGAGTTTCGTTTGTTCTAGGGATCTAGGGTAATTCAAGCACTTGGGCTAATAGCCACTTATCAATGAGTGCATACCATGTATGTCTTTCTGTGATTGGGTTAGCTCACTCAGGATGATATTTTCCAGTTCCAACCATTTGCCTACGAATTTCATAAACTCGTTGTTTTTGATAGCTGAGTAATATTCCATTGTGTAGATGTACCACATTTTCTGTATCCATTCCTCTGTTGAAGGGCATCTGGGTTCTTTCCAGCTTCTGGCTATTATAAATAAGGCTGCGATGAACATAGTGGAGCACATGTCTCTTTTATATGTTGAGGCATCTTTTGGGTATATGCCCAAGAGAGGTATAGCTGGATCATCAGGCAGTTCAATGTCCAATTTTCTGAGGAACCTCCAGACTGATTTCCAGAATGGTTTTACCAGTCTGCAATCCCACCAACAATGGAGGAGTGTTCCTCTTTCTCCACATCCTCGCCAGCATCTGCTGTCACCTGAGTTTTTGATCTTAGCCAATCGCACTGGTGTGAGGTGAAATCTCAGGGTTGTTTTGATTTGCATTTCCCTTATGACTAAAGATGTTGAACATTTCTTTAGGTGTTTCTCAGCCATTCGGCATTCCTCAGCTGTGAATTCTTTTGTTAGCTCTGAACCCCATTTTTTAATAGGGTTATTTGTTTCCCTGCAGTCTAACTTCTTGAGTTCTTTGTATATTTTGGAAATAAGGCCTCTATCTGTTGTAGGATTGGTAAAGATCTTTTCCCAATCTGTTGGTTGCCGTTTTGTCCTAACCACAGTAACCTTTGCCTTACAGAAGCTTTGCAGTTTTATGAGATCCCATTTGTCGATTCTTGATCTTAGAGCATAAGCCATTGGTGTTTTGTTCAGGAAATTTTTTCCAGTGCCCATGTGTTCCAGATGCTTCCCTAGTTTTTCTTCTATTAGTTTGAGTGTGTCTGGTTTGATGTGGAGGTCCTTGATCCACTTGGACTTAAGCTTTGTACAGGGTGATAAGGATGGATCGATCTGCATTCTTCTACATGTTGCCCTCCAGTTGAACCAGCACCATTTGCTGAAAATACTATCTTTTTTCCATTGGATGGTTTTGGCTCCTTTGTCAAAAATCAAGTGACCATAGGTGTGTGGGTTCATTTCTGGGTCTTCAATTCTATTCCATTGGTCTATCTGTCTGTCTCTGTACCAATACCATGCAGTTTTTATCACTATTGCTCTGTAATACTGCTTGAGTTCAGGGATAGTGATTCCCCCTGAAGTCCTTTTATTGTTGAGGATGTTTTCTTCTTGAGAAGCAAATGGATGGTATGAAAAATGCTTTGGGAATTCATTGTGTGGGAATAATAAAGTAGAAAGAGTTCACATGATTACAGATCAGCTCCAGAGACAGCCTTTGGGGCTGTTAGGGAAAACCAATCCCTGAAGAGAGAATGCACCTTGAAAATCACTATTGTCTCATCTTTTACACTCAGCTTAATGGATAAAAACAAGCCTTTTGGGATTACAGGGAAACTCCTAAGCATTCTTCATCATACATCTCAATAGCAACACCTTCAGGAAATGAACTTTTGCCAGTTACTTATGTTCTGCTCTACTTGTTACTGAAGTGCAGTGTTCTTTCTGGAGCTTGGAGATAAGGATGTTTCATGTCCCTGCGCATGATTAATCCTTAGTTTTCCTCTAAAGTTACATTTCTGGGCCTAAAACTCAGTTGCCTCATCTGATTCTCATTTCCTGAGGAGATGTGACTCCTGGATTGGGAGAGACTGAGTGTGGAATAGTTTAAACAAACTTCATGTGATTCTCTGAGTAGCATGTTTTCACCCTTGGCTTAAAGAGGATACATTTCCAGGGTGTCTGTAGTGACCTTTCTCTGTTAAATTTCCTGTTTTTTCCTTGTCTCAAAAACCCACAAACTTTGTTAGACCCATTCAATATACCCTGGGTGTCAATTGTTTATATTTGATTCTTAGTGATTAGCCTCCTCCACTATACAAATGATTGCTAGAGCATCTTGCTTTTCCCTCTCTGACCAGTTTACATTTATACACTTGTCATTGGGGTCTAAGAGCTCTTTAAGTAGAAAGAACTCTCAAAGACACCACAGACATCATTTCCTTCTAAATAATAGCACTTGGATAAACCTTTGGTGACCAGCAAGTACTCAAATTAGATAGAGATTTGTAACTCAGGTCCCAACTGGTATAAGTATGTATTACAAGAAACAGAGGCAGCCAAGGAAATATTGTGACTCCTGACAGTTAACAAAGGTAATTACACATGCCAATGGATTTTTTTGACAATACTTGTCATTTTCTGAAACTAAGCATTGAAACAACTAAGTGGTGAGAGTTTGTTTCTTAGATGTATAAAAATTAGAGTGGGATTTAGGGACTGAGTAGAGGAAAAATAAGAGAGTTTTGTTATTAAAATTAAACATTATGCTAAAAGTTCTGTTTGAAATTTAAGCAAGAGCAAATACATTTTACATTAGCTTACTTTTAAAAAGACTTGGAGCAAGATGAGTGTTTCACTGGTAAAGTGCTAACCGGAGAATACTGTACGCAAGAAAACAAAGTAGGACACGTTTAATCAAGTTTTTGTTGTCTGGAGTCTAGTGTTCCCTATTCTTTAGGAAATTATTGAATGTAAATTTTAGCAGAAGTTCTGTCTACAAACTATGGAATTTTTAACCATTCGAACTTAGAAAGTTTCAGCCTCAAGTCTGACACATTTAATGACAAATATACTGAAAGAATTTTGGAAATATCTATAACATCTATACTAAGATATCAAATGTATATCAGAAGGCATTGTGAAGTCCATAACTTTCATCAACTTTAAATGAAGATTTGTCCAAAAATTGCATATTATTAGATATAAAGTGTCACAACAAAACACAGTACAAAGAAAAGATCAAATGGGTAAACAAAACCAAGAAAACTTGGAGAAATAAGAATAAAAGTGAGAGATGAGTATACCACATGGCTTTTTGTGAAGCTAAAATAAAGTGTATCTTTTAAAGAATGTGTAATAAAAAATTAGTATATATATATCAACACTTTGGAAAATGTGTCCATGTGTCCAAGTGTGTGAAGGAGCAGGTATACACTGAAGTTGGTGCTTTACGTCCATTCAAAAAGGAAACATTTATTGAATTTCAGATAACAAAACAATTAGTTAACTCTTTGGGTAAAAAAAATTGGTGGTATATATCATGAAGTACAAAGCAAGTAAGTTATATCTAGGGCTATGAACAATAGAATAAAATCTTGGTCCTCTTTCAAATCCTTGGTCTTCTTTTAAAAGAAGGAAATTTATTTTAAAACCTAAAAGTGTGAGAGACAGCTTGACTCATAGGAGTCATAACAACGCTCCAAAATGAGACACCTCTACTCCCTATGTAGCCTAACTGGTACCTGCTAAGGTGCCCAAGAGAGATGGGACCTATCCAGCCTGACTGAGACACACATTCCTTCAGGCCTGCAACTCTGCCTGGGGAACAGCTGGGTTCCAGTCCCCCTCATATACCCAGAGGCAGCTTGATTCCCAGGAGGTCTGTCAAAAAATAGGCTCAAAGATGTGCACTCTCATTTGCCTTAATATCTGGCCTGACTAGGACCCACATGTGGCCCAGTGGATACAGGACATATCAGCCATGATGGAGACACATCATCTGTGTGGTCCACAACTGTATCTGAGGGCAGAGCAGGTCCCAACAATCCTACACATACATCCACACCCACACTCAGAGAAAGCATGGCTACCAGGAGGTCCATCATAAGCAGGCTCACAGGCCTACAGGAGGGACAGGCTCCAGTCAGTGCAGCAAGTGTAGTTAACACCAAAGATTACCAGATGGTGAAAGGCAAGCACAAGAACATAAGAAACAAAAACTAACACCACTTTACACCATTGGAACAAGTTCTCCCACCACAGGAATACATGAATACCCTAAATAACATATAAGGCAAGAATGTAACCTACTCATGGGTGAACCTGACATCCTCATGAAGATAATAAAAGGCATCTGGGTTCTTTGCAGCTTTTTGCTATTATAAATAAGAGTGCTACGAAGAGAGTGAAGCATGTGTCCTTGTGGTATTTTGGAACAATTTTGGGTATATGCCCAAGAGTATTATAGCTGCGTCCTAAGGTAGTACTATGTTCAATTTTCTGAGGAACATCTAGATTGCTTTGCAGAGTGGTTGAAATAGCTTGCAATCCCACCAACAATGGAAGAGTATTCCTCTTCATCCACATCCTCACCAGAATCTGCTGTTACATGAGTTTTTTAACTTAGCCGTTCAGAATGGTGTGAGATGAAATCTCAGGGATGTTTTCATTTGCGTTTCACTGATGGCTAAGGATGTTGAATATTTCTTTAGGTACTTGTCAGCCATTTGATATTCCTCACCTGAGAATTCATTCTTTAGCTCTATAACCCATTTTAATAGTGTTATTTGATTCTCTGTAGTCTAACTTCTTGAGTACTTTATATATATTGGATATTAGCCCTCTATAGGATGTAGGATTGGTAATGATCTTTTCAAAATCTGTTGGTTGCCATTTTGTCCCAATGACAGTGTCCTTAGCCTAACAGAAGCTTTGCAATTTATGAGGTACCATTTGTTAATTCTTGGTTTTAGGGCATAAGCCATCGCTGTTTTGTTCAGGAAATTTTCCCATGTGCCCATATGTTTGAGTATCTTCCCCAATTTCTCATCTATCTGTTTGAGTGTATCTGGTGTTATGCTTAAGTCTTTGATCCACGTGGATGGGAGCTTTGTGCAGGGTGATAAGAATGGATCGATTTGCATTCTTCTACATGTTAATCTCCAGTTGAACCAGCAGCATTTGTTGAAAATGCTGTCTTTTTCCCACTGGACAGTTTTAGCTCCTTTGTCAAAGATCAAGTGACCATAGGTGTGTGGTTTCATTTCTGCGCTGACAATTTTATTCCATTGATCCACCTGCCTATCTCTATAAAAATACCATACAGTTTTTTTTATTACTATTGCTCTATCATACAGTTTGAAGTCAGGGATAGTGATTCCCCCAGAAGTTCTTTTGTTGTTGAGGATAGTTTTCGCTATCCTGGTTTTTGTTTTTGTTTTTGTTTTTGTTTTTGTTTTGTTTTGTCTTTGTTATTCCAAATGAATTTGAGAATTTCTCTTTCCAACTCTGTGAAGATTTGAGTTGGAATTTTGATGGAGATTTCATTGAGTCTGTAGATTGCTTTTGACAAGATGGCCATTTTTATAATATTAATCCTGCCAATTCAAGATCAGGAGAGATATTTCCATTTTCTGAGATCGTCTTCAATTTCTTTCTTCAGAGACTTGAAGTTCTTGTCATACAGATCTTTCATTTGCTTGTTTACAGTCACACAAAGGTATTTTACATTATTTGTGACTATTGTGAAGGGTATTGTTTCTCTAATTTCTTTCTCAGTCTGTTTATCCTTTGAGTAGAGGAAGGCTACTGATTTGTTTGAGTTAATTTTATATCTAGTCAATGTAGTGAAGTTGTTTATCAGGCTTAGTAGTTTTCTGGTGGAATTTTGGGGTTCGCTTGTGAAAAAATGGAAGAACACTCCTCCATTGCAGGTCTAACTAAAATCTGACAAAATCACTTTGGAAATCAATCCACCGGAGAACTTCTAAACCTGATAAACACCTTCAGAAAAGTGACTGTTTATAAAATTAAATCAAATAAATCAGTAGCCTTCCTCTACACAAGGGAGAAACAAGCTAAGAAAGAAATTAGGGAAACGACACCCTTCATAATAGTCCCAAATAATATACAATACGTCAGTGTGACTTTAACCAAGCAAGAGAAAGATCTGTATGATAAGAACTTCAAGCCTCTGAAGAAAGAAAGTGAAGATCTCAGAAGATGTAAAGATCTCTCATGCTCATGAGTTGGCAGGATTAATATAGTAAAAATGAAGATTTTGCCAAAAGCAATCTACAGATTCAATGCAATCCCCATCAAAATACCAATCAAATTCTTCAGAGAGTTAGACAGAACAATTTGCAAATTCATCTGGAATAACAAAAAAACCAGGATAGCTAAAACTATCCTCAACAATAAAAGGACTTCTGGGGGAATCACTATCCTTGAACTCAAGCAGTATTACAGAGTAATAGTGATTAAAAACTGCATGGTATTGGTACAGAGACAGACAGATAGACCAGTGGAGTAGAAGTGAAGACCCAGAAATGAACCCACACACCTATGGTCACTTGATTTTTGACAAAGGAGCCAAAACCATCCAATGTAAAAAAGATAGCATTTTCAGCAAATGGTGATGGCTCAACTGGAGGTCAGCATGTAGAAGAATGCAGATCGATCCATGCTTATCACCCTGTACAAAGCTTAAATCCAAGTGGATCAAGGACCTCCACATCAAACCAGATACACTCAAACTAATGGAAGAAAAAGTGGGGAAGCATCTAGAACACATGGCCACTGGAGAAAATTTCCTGAAAAAACACCAATGGCTTATGCTCTAAGATCAAGAATCGACAAATGGGATCTCATAAAACTGCAAAGCTACTGTAAAGCAAGTGACACTGTTATTAGGACAAAATGTCAACCAACTGATTAGGAAAAGATCTTTACCAATCCTACAACTGATAGAGGGCTTATATCCAAAATATACAAAGAACTCAAGAAGTTATACCGCAAGGAGGCAAATAACCCTATTAAAAGTTGGGATTTAGAACTAAACAATGAATTCACAGATGAGGAATGCTGAATGGCTGAGAAACACCTAAAGAAATGTTCAACATCTTTAGTCATAAGGTATATGCAAATCAAAACAACCCTGAGATTTCACCTCACACCAGTGAGAATGGCTAAGATCAAAAACTAAGGTGACAGCAGATGCTGGCAAGGATGTGAAGAAAGAGGAACACTCCTCCATTGTTGGTGGGATTGCAAACTGGTACAACAACTCTGGAAATCAGTCTGGAGGTTCCTCAGAAAATTGGACATTGAAGTACCTGAACACCCAGCTCTACCTCACTTCGGCATATACCCAAAAGATGCCCCAACATATAAAAAAGATACATGCTCCACTATGTTCATAGCAGCCTTATTTATAATAGCCAGAAACTGAAAAGAACCCAGATGCCTTTCAACAGAGCAATGGAAACAGAAAATGTATGTCTACATATTGGAATATTACTCAGCTATCAAAAACAATGACTTTATGAAATTCATAGGCAAATGGATGGAACTGGAAAATATCATCCTGAGTGAGGTAACCCAATCACAGAAAAACACACATGGTATGCACTCATTGATAAGTGGATATTAGCCCAAATGTTCAAATTACCCTAGATGCACAGAACACATGAAAATCAAGAAGGATCATGAAAATGCAAATGCTTCACTACTTCTTTAAAACTGGAACAAGAATACACTTGGAAGGAATAGGGAGGCAAAATTTGATCATGATGATGGAGGACTTCAAGAAAGACATAAAGAACTCCCTTAGAGAAATGCAGGAAAACACAAATAAACAAGCAGAAGCCTATAGAGTGAAATTCAAAAATCCCTGAAAGAATTAGAAGAAAAAACATACAAACAGGTGAAGGAATTGAAAATGGAAATAGAAGCAATACAGAAAGCACAAAGGGAGACAACCCTGGATATAGGAAACCAAAGGAAGAGAAAAGGAGCCATAGATACGAGCATCACAAACAGAATGCAAGACATAGAAGAGAGAATCTCAGGAGCAGAAAATTCCATAGAAATCATCAACACAACCATCACAGATAATGTAAAACAGAAAAAGCTACCCATCCAAAACATACAGAAAATCCACGACATGATGAGATCAAACCTAAGAATGATAGGTATAGAAGAGAATGAAGACTCCCAACTCAATGTCCAGTAAATATCTTCAAGAAAATCATAGAAGAAAACTTTCCAAAACTGAAGACAGAGATGCCCATAAAGATAGAAGAAGCCTACAGAACTCCAAATAGATTGGACCAGAAAAGAAACTCCTCCCGTCACATAACAGTCAAAACATCAAATGCACAAAACAAAGAAAGAACATTAAAAGCAGTAAGCGAAAATAGTCAATATAATATAAAGGCAGACCTAACAGGATTACACCAGACTTCTCACCAGAGACTATGAAAGCCAGAAGATGCTGGACATATGTCACACAGACACTAAGAGAACACAAATGCCAGCCCAGGTTACCGTATCTAGCAAAACTCTCAATTAACATAGATAGAGAAAGAAAGATATTCCATGCCAAAAGCAAATTTACAAAATATCTCTCTACAAATCCAGCCCTACAAAGTAAAATAAATGGTAAAGCCCAACATAAGCAGGCAAGCTACACCCTAAAAAGAAGGAAGAAACTAATCGTTTTGCAACAAAACAAAGAGAAGACAAGCACACAAACATAATCTCACATCTAGATGCGAATATAACAGGAAGCAACAACCACTATTTCTTAATATCTCTCAACACCAACGGACTCAACGCCCCCAAAAAAGACATAGACTAACAAACTGGATACGCAATGAGGACCCTGCATTCTGCTGCCTACAGAAAACACACCTCAGAGACAAAGACAGATACTACCTCAGAGTGAAAGGCTGGAAAACAACTTTCCAAGCAAATGATCTAAAGAAGCAAGCTGGAATAGCCATTCTAATATCAAATAAAACTGATTTTCAACCAAAAGTCAACAAAAAGGATAAGGAAGGACACTTCATATTCATCAAAGGAAAAATCCACCGAGATGAACTCTCAATCCTAAATATCTATGCTCCAAATACAAAGACACTACATACATAAAAGAGACCTTACTCAAGCTCAAAGCACACATTGTATGTCATACAATAATAGTAGGAGATATCAACACCCCACTCTCATCAATGGACAGATCATGGAAACAGAAATTAAACAGACACATAAACAGACTAAGAGAAGTCATGAACCAAATGGTCTTAACAGACATTTATAGAACATTCTATCCTAAAACAAAAGGATATACCTTCTTCTCACCACATCATTGTATTTCCTCCAAAACTGACCATATAATTGGTCATAAAATAGGCCTCAATAGACACAGAAAGACAGAAATAATCCCATGCGTCCTATCGTACCACCACGGACTAAAGCTGGTCTTCAACAACAATAAGGGAAGAATGCCCACATATACATGGAAATTGAACAATGCTCTACTCAATGATAACCTGGTCAAGGAAGAAATAAAGAGAGAAATTAAAGACTTCTTAGAATTTAATGAAAACGAAGATACAACATTCCCAAACTTATGGGACTCAATGAAAGCTGTGCTAAGAGGAAAACTCATAGCTCTGAGTGCATGCAGAAGGAAACAGGAGAGAGAATATATCAGCAGGAGACACCTAAAAGGTCTAGAACAAAAGGAACCAAACATATCCAGGAGGAGTAGAAGGCAGGAAATAATCAAATTCAGAGCTGATATCAACCAAGTAGAAAGAAAAAGGACTATACAAAGAATCAACAAAACCAAAAGCGGGTTCTTTCAGAAAATCAAGAAGATAGATTAAGCCTTAGCCAGATTAACCAGAGGACACAAAGAGTGTGTCCAAATTAACAAGATCAGAAATGAAAAAGGAGACATAACAACAGAGTCAGAGGAAATTCAAAAAATCATCAGATCAAACTATAGAAGCCAATATTAAACAAACTTGAAAATATGCAGGAAATGGACAATTTCCTAGACAGATACCGGGTACTGAAGTTAAATCAGGAACAGATAAACCATTTCAACAACCCCATAACTCCTAAGGAAATAGAAGCAGCCATTAAAAGTCTCCCAAACAAAAAGAGCCCAGGTCCAGATGGGTTCAGTGCAGAATTCTATCATACCTTCATAGAAGACCTCATATCAATACTATCCAAACTATTCCACAAAATTGAAACAGATGGAGCACTACTGAATTCCTTCTATGAAGCCACAATTACTCTTATACTTAAACCATACAAAGACCCAACAAAGAAAGGAAACTTCAGACCAATTTCCCTTTTGAATTTTGACGCAAAAATACTCAATAAAATTCTGGCAAACCAAATCCAAGAGCACATCCAAACAATCATCCACCATGATCAAGTAGGTTTCATCCCAGGCATGCAGGGATGGTTTAATATATGGAAAACCATCAACATAATCCACTATATAAACAAAATAAAAGATAAAAACCACATGAACATTTCATTAGATGCTGAGAAAGGACATGACAAAATTCAACAACCCTTCATGATAAAAGTCCTGGAAAGAATAGAAATTCAAGGCCCATACCTAAATATAGTAATAGCCATATACAGCAAACCAGTATCTAACATTAAACTAAATGGAGAAAAACATGAAGCAATCCCACTAAAATCAGGGACTAGACAAGGCTGCCCACTCTCTCCCTACTTATTCGATATGGTTCTTGAACTTCTAGACAGAGCAATCAGACAACAAAAGTAGATCAAATGGATACAGATTGGAAGAGAAGAAGTCAAAATATCAGTATTTGCAGATGATATGATAGTATATTTAAGTGATCCCAAAAGTTCCACCAGAGAACTACTAAAGCTGATAAACACCTTCAGCAAAGTGGCTGGGTATAAAATTAACTCAAATAAATCAGTAGCCTTCCTCTACACAAAAGAGAAACAAGCCAAGAAAGAAATAAGGGAAATGACACCCTTCATAATAGTGCCAAATAATGTAAAATACTTGGGTGTGACTTTAACCAAGCAAGTGAAAGATCTGTATGATAAGAACTTCAAACTTCTGAAGAAAGAAACTGAAGAAGATCTCAGAAGATGAAAAGATTTCCCATGTTCATGGATTGGCAGGATCAATATAGTAAAAATAACCATTTTACCAAAAGCAATCTACAGATTCAATGCAATCCCCATCAAAATACCAATCAAATTCTTCAGAGAGTTAGACAGAACAATTTGCATATTCATCTGGAATAACAAAAACCCAGGATAGCTAAAACTATCCTCAACAATAAAAGGACTTCTGGGGGAATCACTATCCCTGAACTCAAGCAGTATTACAGGGCAATTAGTGATAAAAACAGCATGGTATTTGGACAGAGACAGACAGATAGACCAATGGAACAGAATTGAAGACCCAGAAATGAGCCCACACACCTATGGTCACTTGATTTTTGGCAAAGGAGCCAAAACCATCCAATGTAAAAAAGGTAGCATTTTCAGCAAATGGTGCTGGTTCAACTGGAGGTCAGCATATAGAAGAATGCAGATCGATCCATGCTTATCACCCTGTACAAAGCTTAAATCCAAGTGGATAAAGGACCTCCACATCAAACCAGATACACTCAAACTAATAGAAGAAAAAGTGAGGAAGCATCTCGAACACATGGGCACTGGAGAAAATTTCTTGAACTAAACACCAATGGCTTATGCTCTAAGATCAAGAATCGAAAAATGGGATCTCATAAAACTGCAAAACGTCTGTAAGGCAACAGACAATGTTGTTAGGACAAATGGTAACCAAAACATTGGGAAAAGATTTTTATCAATCCTAAAACTGATAGATGATAGAGGGCTTATATCCAAAATATACAAAGAACTCAAGAAGTTAGGTTGCAGGGAGGCAAATAACCCTATTAAAAATGGGGTTCAGAGCTAAACAAAGAATTCACACCTGTGGAATATCGAAAGGGTGAGAAGCACCTAAAGAAAATGTTCAGCATCCTTAGTCATCAGAGAAACGCAAATCAAAACAAACCTGAGATTCTACCTCACACCAGTTAGAATGGCTAAGATCAAAATCTCAGGTGACAGCAGAAGCTGGCAAAGATGTGGAAAGTGGAACACTCCTCCATTGTTGGTGGGATTGCAGACTGGTACAACCATTCATTCTGAAAATCAGTCTGGAGGTTCCTCAGAACATTGGACATTGCACTACCTGAGGACACAGCTATACCTCTCTTGGGCATAGACCCAAAAGATGCTCCAACATATAACGAAGACACTTGCTCCACTATGTTCATACCAGCCTTATTTATAATAGCCAGAAGCTGGAAAATACTCAGATGCCCTTCAACAGAATTAATTAATAATTAATTAATTCAAATTAATAAATATTAGGAGGCTTAACACATGCACAAACACTATATGGAAATCCAGATCCTGTCCCAATTTTTTCTATAACCAATGTAACTCCATAGAGACTTGTATCTACCTTCTAGATACGTCTTTGGAAATGGCCTACTCCTGACTGTCAAAGGCCTATGGACATCTCTTTTTGCCCTATGTTTGATTGATTTCCTAACGAATAAATAATTCTTATTTTATTGGAAACATTAAAGCACATTGGTGTTGATTATAACTTTTTTCCCATCTAATAACTTTGTTAAATACCAGTTCCACATTCTCCGTTGGTTCAGATCCATGAGGGCATATGTCATGAGGATCAGGGGCAAATCCTTTATAATGTTTAGGCATACCTATCTCTATTCTTTGAGATGCAGTTTGTGAATATTTTTCTTCCAAATTTGAGGAAACACAGTGGGATCAGATAATAAAATATCATCTATATAATGAACAATATACAAAGAAGAATTCAAAGCCTTAACCTCTGGTATTGAAGCAGCAACAAATTTTTGGCATAATGCAGGGCTGTTAGTTATTCCTTGAGACAAAACCTTGTAATTAATATCACTTCATAGGTACTTTAAAATTACAAAAAGGCACATTAAATGTAAGTCTTTTGTAGTCATCAGGATGTAAAGAATAGTATAAAAACAATCTTTAAAATCTATGATAATTTTGTACATATTTTTTGGAATGACAGCTGGAGTAGGTAAGCCAGGTTGTAATGCCCTCCTAAGTTCCATAGGTTCATTAACCATTTTTAAATCTTGCAATAATCTTTACTTGCCTCATTTTTAAATTACAAATATAAGGGAATTCCAGGGGGAACTAGAAGGCTCAATGTGGACAGCTTGCAATTGCTATTTTTTGTGATAAACAACAGTGCAATCATTGAGTAATTTTCTGCCTGGGTTTGATGACAGAAATATGGGTAAGTAAAAAAGTCATAATTTTAATTTCCCAAGTATAACCTGTATCTATAACTCCTGGGGCAATCATCAATCTTGCCACAGGGGCCCTGCTTCTTCCTAGTATCAATCCTACAGTTCCTCACAATAACAGACCATATATTCCAGTAAGAAAAGTCTGCATTCCTATCAGAAGTTATTTCTAACCTGAATGAGCAGAGAAAAGGTTCACAATATAGATAATATATCCAAAGGAAATTATATGCATAAAGGAATTCATTACATTTAACAATGTCTAATATAAAAATAAGATGAATCACATGGTTTCCTGTATTAATGTAGACCAAGTTTCCACAGCTTCATATTATAGCTTTTTTCATGAATGGACAACTTAGTTGTTTGCTCAGAATTTAACCAGAGACCAGAAACTATTAACATTATTTATTTATTTATTTATTTATTTGTTTGTTTGTTTGTTTGTTTGTTTGTTTATTTATTTATTTTAAATTTTTATTAGATATATCTCTTTACTCACATTTCAAATGGTATTCCCTTTCCGGTTTCCTATCCATAAGCCCACATCCCTACCCATTCCCCCATACGAGTGTTCCCCCCATCCATCTCCCTTACCGCCCCCTGCCCCTACGATCCCCTGCACTGAATGTCCACCCTTGACAGGACCAAGTGCTTTCCCATCCACTGGTGCCCCAACAAGACTAATTTCTGCTACATATGAAGTTGGAGCCCTGGATCAGTCCATGTATAGTCTTTCAGTAGTGGTTTAGTCCCTGGAAGGTCTGCTTGGTTGGTATTGTTGTTCTTATGGGGTTGCAAGCCTCTTCGGCTCTTTCATTCCCTCCTCTAATTCCCCTAAATGGGGTCCTGTTCTCAGTAAAGTAATTTGCTGCTAGGATTGACCTCTGTATTGGACATGCTCTGGATGTGTCTCTACGGTGAGATCTATATCTGGTCCCTTTCAGCATGCCCTTTTTAGCTTCATCAATCTAATCTAGTTTTGGTGGCTGTATATATATGAGACACATGTGGAGCAGGCTCTGAATGGCCATTCCATCAGTCGCTGCTCTAAACTTTGCTTCAATATCTCCTCCTATGGATATTTTTCCCCTTTTAAGAAAGAGTCGGAGCATCCACATTTTGGTCATCCTTCTTGAGATTCCTGTGATCTGGGGATTGCATCTTGGGTAATTCAAGCTTTTGGGCAAATATCCACTCATCAATGAGTGCATACCAAGCGTTTTTCTGTGATTGGGTTATCTCACTCAGGATGATATTTTCTAGTTCATTCCATTTGCCTATGAATTTCATGGAGTCATTGTTTTTGATAACTGAGTAGTACTCCATTGTATAGATGTACCACATTTTTTTAATCCATTTCTCTGCTGAAGGGCATCTGGGTTCTTTGCAGGTTCTGGTTATTATAAATGATGCTGCTATGAACATAGTGGAACATGTGTCTTTGTTGTATGTTAGAGCATCTTTTGAGTATACACCTCCAGGAGAGGTATAGCAGGGTCCTCAGGTAGTAGACTGTCCAATTTTCCAAAGAACCTCCAGACTGATTTCCAGAGTGGTTGTACCTGTTTGCAATCTGACCAACAAACGGAGGAGGGCTCCTCTTTCTCCACATCCTCATCAGCATCTACTGTCACCTGAGTTTTTGGTCTTAGCCGTTCTGACTGATGTGAGGTGGAATCTCAGGGTTGTTTTGATTTGCATTTCCTTGATGACTAAGGATGTTGAACATTTCTTTAGGTGCTTTTCAGCCATTCAGTATTCCTCAGCTGAGAACATTTTGTGTAGCTCTGTGCCCTTTTTTAATGGGGTTATTTGGTTCTCTGCAGTTTAACTTCTTGAGTTCTTTGTATATTTTGGATATTAGCCCTCTCAGTTGTAGGATTGGTAAAGATCTTTTCCCAATCTGTTGGTTGCCATTTTGTCCTAATAACAGTGATTTTTACTTACAGAATCTTTGCAGTTTCATGAGGTCCCATTTTTTGGTTCTTGATCTTAGAGCATAAGCTATTGATGTTTTGTTTGGGAAATTATCCCCAGGACCCATGCATTCTGGACACTTCCCCACTTTTTCTTCTATTAGTTTGAGTGTATCTGGATTGATGTGGAGGTCCTTTATCCACTTGGACTAAAGCTTTGTACAGGGTGATAAGAATGGATCAATTTGCATTCTTCTACATGCTGCTCTCCAGTTGAACCAGCACCATTTGTTGAAAAATCTATCTTTCTTCCATTGGATGGTTTTAGCTCCTTTGCCAAGTATCAAGTGACCATAGGTGTGTGGGTTCATTTCAGGGTCTTCAATTCTATTTCACTGATCTATCTGCCTGTCTCTGTACCAATATGATTTTTATAACTATTGCTCTATAATACTGCTTGAAGTCTGGGATTGTGATTCCCCCAGAAGTTCTTTTATTGTTGAGTATATTTTTTGCTATCCTGGGTTTTTTGTTATTCCAAATGAGTTTACAAATTGCTCTTTCTATCTCTATAGAGACTTGAGTAGGAATTTTGATCGGAATTGCATTGAATCTGTAAATTGCTCTTGGCAAAATGGCTAATTTTACAATATTAATCCTGCCAATTCATGAGCATGGGAGATCTTTACATCTTCTGAGATCTTTCTCAATTTCTTTCTTCAGAGACTTGAAGTTCTTTTCATACACATCTTTTAATTGCTTGGCTAAAGTCACACTGTCACACTGAGGTATTTTATATTATTTGGGACTATTGTGAAAGGTGTCATTTCCCTAATTTCTTTCTCAGCCAGTTTATCCTTAGAGTAGAGGAAGGGTACTGATTTGTTTGAGTTAATTTTATACCCAGACACTATGCAAAGTTGTTCATCAGGTTAAGTAGTTCTCTGATGGAACTTTTGGGGTCACAGAAGTATACTATCATATCATATGCAAATAGTGATATTTTGATTTCTTCCCTTCCAATCTGTATCCCTTTGATCTCCTTTCATTGTCCAATTGTTCTGGCTAGGATGTTGACTACTATATTGAATAAGTAGTGAGAGAGTAGGCAGCCTTGCCTAGTCCCTGATTTTAGTGGGGTTGCTTCAAGTTTCTTTCCATTTAGTTTGATGTTCGCTACTGGTTTGCTGCATATTGCTTTTATTATGTTTAGATAAGGGCCTTGAATTCCTGCTCTTTCAAGGACTTTTATCATGAAGGGATGTTGAATTTTGTCAAATGCTTCCTCAGCAGCTAATGAAATTAACATGTTTCTTTAAGCCTGAAAATTCATTCTCTTGTAGGATGATGTCATACTGGTGAAGGCAGGTACAAGACAGAATGAGGCCTGTCATTGGATGAGAAGGAAGAATGGGTGGGAGAAAAGTTTGAGGTAAGATGAAGAGACTAGAATGGAAAGGGCAAAGGAAGCTGTGTAGAGAACATGAAGGCTAATATTAAGATTCTACTCTGTATTTACAGGTTGTTATGAATATTCTTAAGGAATGGATGTATACAGAGGTTTGTGTGTTTAGGTGGGAAATTATATCTTATCAATTGGATAGGAGGTTATTGTGTTGTGTGTTCTTTCACGTAGCAATTTAAATTTAAGTGAGTGTGTGGCAGCTAGAGACACTGGGTCACCACGCAGTTGGGATGTGTGTTTTTGGCATGGTGAAGCCTGCCTTGGGAACTAGATAGGTAAGAGATTGCTGCCAGACTCAGAGAGAAGCCTTCAGCAGTATGATAGAGCAAAGCAGGTGCAAGGCTTTGCTGACTGAGATGAAGATATCTACCAGATATCTTAGGGCACTCTGGTGACAGACCTAGTGGGGTTAAAAGTCAACATTTGTTTTTTTTATAATTTTACAGCAATATTCTCTTAGTCCTTTCTGTCCAACACATGCTCTTTGCTTTCCAATGAATTCTGAGAGCAAGTAACTTTCCAGCATACTCATTTTATTTCTAAGAACTAAATACTATCTACTTCTACCTACAGAAATTTTATGTAAATTTTCTAAATATTTCTAATGATTCTTAAGTGCTTTTTACCATATATGACACATCTACATGTGAATTATGAATTAATCATTCATTTTGTTCTTCAGTTGGTATCCAACAAAACACTGCTCAAAGGAGTATAAAGCTTTAATAGTACTTATGAAAATTAGAATGTATACTTTTAAATTTATGCATCCTAGAAATTTTTGAGGATTTAGATGCGTGGTCTAAGGTTAAATATCCTTAGACATCACATTTCCAAACTTTCCCTTAAATAAATTTGGGAAAGTAAGATAACTAAATCCCACTACTACCAGAAAAATCACCTTAGGCTAATATTTTGTACATTTATTTTTTTTATTTAAAACTTCCCAGAATTAAAAATTTCTTAAGGTCCTTATCATAGCATAGCATACATAGAACAGGAAATTAATTAAACAAAATAACCAAAACTGGTGTCTTGGTTTGGTTTTTATTGCTGTGAAGAGACCCCATGACCACAGAAACTCTTATAAAGGAAAAAAATTGTAGCTACCTTACAACTTCAGAGGTAAAATCTGAAGCAGTATGTAAGTAGACATGGTGCTGCAACTTGATCTGAAGGCAGCAGAAATAGACTGTGTGCCTACTGAGAGGAACTTGAGCTTAGGAGCTCTCCAAGCCACCTCTATAGGGAAGCACTATTTCCGAGGCAACCCTGACTCCTACAAGGCCACACTGACTCTTAAAAGGCCACACCTCTCAACAGCACCTCTCCCTATTACCCAAACATTCAAATATATGAGTCTATGAGGCTGTACATAATCAAACCACCACATCTCACTCCCTAACCCCGAAGGCTTATAATTATAACATAATACAAAAAAAAAAAAAAAACATTTAGTTCACGTCAAAAGTCCTTAAATCTATCACAGTTTAAACAATGTTTAAAATGATCTGACACCATTCCTGGAGCTGTGGGGCATTCACAAAAAGAGTCCTATCATGACTGCCCTCCAAAAGACCCAACAAGGCCCTGAAGGAATGAGATGCATATATATGCACCCAACCAATGAACAGAATCTACTGACTCCTCTGTTGAGTTAGGGGAAAGCTGCAGGAAGCTGAGGAGGAGGACACTTTTATAGGACGACAAGCAGTCTTAATTAACCTGAACGCCCATGATTTCTCAGACACTGGATCACCAACCAAGCAGCATAAGCCACCTGAGATGAGGCCTCCAACATATACAGTAGAGGACTACCAGTTCTGACTTCAGTCAGAGAAGATGCAACTAACCCTCAAAAGTCCAGAGGTCCCAGGAAGTTTAGAGGTATGGTGAGGTGGGTGGTGAGGACATCCTTCCAGGAAGTTTGGAGTTATGGTGGGGTGGGATGTAGAACAGTCAGAAGGTGGATCAGGAGGGGTATAAAATTTGGAGTGTAAAAATAAATATAAAACAAAACAAAAACAAGAACACTGACTACTTCCAGAGGTCCTGAGTTTTATTCTCAGCAACCACATGGTGACTTACAACCATCTGTAATAGGGTCCTATGCTCTCTTTTCATGTGTCTGAAGACAACTTCTGTGTACTCATGTACATTAAATAAATAAATAAATCTTTTTTAAAAAATCCAAAGTTTAAAGTCTCTTCTGGGATTTTTGTGATCTCTTAGCTATAACCCCCTATAAAATCAAAGTAAAATAAGAGATCACATACTTCCACATATAATGAGACAAGGTATACATTATCATTTCAAAAAGTAGAGGAGAGAGCATAATGAGGAAAAACTGTACCAAAAGAAGACAAAAAACAGTAGGACAGACTCCAAATCATGCATCTCCATTTCTGATGTAAAAACACTCTTCCTACATCTGTCTCCTTTCAGATTTGTTGACTGCAACATACTTCTCACTTTTGGGATGGTTTTAAATCATGTTACCAGGTTTCCTCCTTGGAAGGAATTTCATGGCTCTGGCATTTCTAACTCCTTGGGGTCTCTAAGGCAATCAAGACTTCACCTTTCCAGCTTCACACAATGGCCTTTTTGGACTTCCATGCAGTAATACCACTGCCACACACCTGGCCTCAACAGATTTCCTTTGTCACGGAGAGGAATTCCATAACTCCTTTCTTCTATCCTTGACCCTAAAGTCAGAATCAGATTTTTTAAACTGCCACATTCTGCTGCTAGCTGGCCCTGGAACATGGCCCTCTTGTTCAATTATATATTAATCTGCTTTCTGTTTTTCAAAGTTTCTTTCACAGCCTAAACTTGGCTGTCCTGGAATCTTCTCTGTAGATCAGACTAACTTTGAAATCAGTTATCTGTTTACCTTTGTCTCAAGAATTCTGGGTGAAATTAAAGGCATGTACCACCACACAAGCCCTGAACTATTATCATTATCATTATTCCTTTTTTACAAACTGGAAGCTTTGCTACTGGGTGGAATCTTGTACAAAGGTCACCACTCCCTTTACTTCTTTTAATATCTTTATTCTGCTTATCCCCTTGAACTCAGGATTGAGCTCAATTCTACCTCCTGGTGTCCCTTTTCTGGTAACATACATTTTGTATTTTTCCTTGCTCAGCTTGCTTCTTTTCATCAAAGCACTCTTCATATAAGGAAACACTAGTAACCATAAGACAGAGTGTATACAAGGCCATTTTGAGATTTTCTTTGCCAAGAAAATTAAGCCAAAACTCTTTAGCATCATGTGAACTTTTCAAACAAAGGCAAAGGGTAGCCAATTTCTTTGTCAAAATGTCACAAGAACAGTTTCTAAATCGAATACTAACATTCTTCTCTGAAACCTTTTGAGCCAGACCCCTAGAGTTCAAATCACCCTCAGCACCTCTATCTTCTATGTTCCTACTAGGATGGACCATTAAGCCCCACTTTGCTTTTCTAATCCAAACTCCTAGAATTAACATACCTCCAAACAAATGTATGGTCAGGCTTCTCAGAGCACTACCTTACTCCCGTTATCAACTTCTTTCTTAGTTTTGGTATCACTGTTGTAAAGAGACACCATGACCAAAATAGCTCTTATACAGGAAAACATTTAATAGGGATAGCTAACAGTTTCAGAGGTTTAGTCAATTATCGTTATGGAGGAAAACATGGCAGCATGCAAGCAAACATGGTGTTGGAGAAGATGAAAGTTCTACATCTTGTTCTAAAGGCAACAAAAATAGGCACTTGGCATACCTTGAGCATTAGAGAGCACAAAGGCCACCCCCATAGTGACACATTTTTTCCAACAAGACCACACCTCCTGTAACAAGCCCATACCTCCTAATAGTGCCCCTCCCTATGGACCAAACACTCAAATGCATCAGTCTATGGAACCCATACGTATTCAAACCATCACAGCTGGAATAGTCTATGTACTTAAGAAATACTTGACATTGTGCAAAGAAATGTGGACCGATGCAAAGGCAGATGTCATCAAATTATATTTTGTCAAGTTATTATTTTGCTAAGAATCTGTTCTAATTCCACATCATAGTCGTTTGTCTCCCAGTTTCCCTTTTACTAAAAGTAATGTGAGAAGCATTATATGGTATCTCATAGAAATACATCATTTTGTACTAGAATATGCAAATTAAGTCTGTTGTTCTATTTCCATCGCAATTAGCTTACTTTCCATACCAACCAACTACAGGAAAGACAGCTTTTGAAAATTTAGAATCTCCTTCTAGTCACTCACCATGAGGGGCTGATTGAGGGTTGACCCCGGAGCATAGGAAAAATAAACCTCTTGAGTTTGCATCAAACTCTGTTTTTGTGTCTCACTTGGGGATCTTCTGGTAGTTAAGACTCACTTCAAGCCTTACATTTGGTGCCTTGGTCCGGGAATCCAGACCCCCCCCCATGAGGTCATAAGGAATGTTGATCAGAGGAACAGCTCCAGCTTGATGTTAGATTCCTCAGTTGTCTGCATCTCTGTTGTCTGTCTTGCTTTTGGCTTGTTCATGAGGGTCTATACGACTTTGTGAGCCTCTGGTCTAGTCAAATTGTGGCTGGCAGACATGCCTTAAGATTGTGACCACAGGGAGTCTGGAGGTCGATTCAGCCCCCACCCCTCCCTGGAGGGAGTCTGGAGGACTCTGCTCCTTTTGGAACCTCTTGGACTCAATATCAGCATAAGTTGGCTGAGTCATCTGATTACCTGGTTTCTGTGCCCATAAGATGGGAAAGCTTTCTCTGTGCTGTTTGTCTTTCTCTTTGTTCTTGGACTTGGACGTTAACTGACGCTATTTTTAGACCTAGGAGAGACTAAATCTACCCTGTTAAACATCCCAGTTAACCACTGGAGGGAAGTTGGGGAAAGAGGAGAAAATTTGTCAATAGTAGTAAAAAAAGGGGGGGCAGGTTGATTACTCTCTGCTCCTCGGAATGGCTCATTTTCAGAGTAGTGTGGCCACCCATAGAGACCCTAGATTTATAGGTGATCAAAGCAGTAAAGGAAAGAGTCTTTAGTCCAGGATACCTAGGGCACCCAAACCAGAAGGATCTAGTGGAGGATACGCCCACCCCCACCCCCTGTTGGATAAAAGCTTTCTTGCTTCCAAGACTCTCAAAGGTCCTGGCCATGAAGAAGAACCCTGTAGAGACCAACGAGTCTGTAAGAACATCCTCCAGGACACTTCCACAGTGGAACTGATACTGATGGATCTCTACCTCCTTACCCACTACCATGGCCCCAGTTCTATGGCCCCTCCTCAAGGTTCTCCCTTGAGCCCTCATCCAGCATTCCTTTACCCATCTCTTTCCTCTGGCCCCAGCAAGGTGGGAGGGTGGGGAGGGATCCTCAGAACCAGAACCAGCCATGGGGACTTGGAGCAAAAGGGCTACTTCACCCAGTACAACAGTGGCCCTCCCCCTTTGAGTCTACAGGTCCATAGATGAGAACGACAATCAGGCCATGGTCTTTCTTTTCAGACAACTTGTACAACTGGAAGATTCAACAATCCCCCAACTCCCCACAAATAACACCAAGGGGCTGATTAATCTCAGACTGTTTTAATTACTCATCAGCCCACCTAGGATGATATCAAAAAACTCATGATAGTGCTCTTCGTGACTGAAGATTGAAAAGTGATAATGCAGGAAGCCAGAGAGAATGTCCGCTCATATGTGGGGGCCCCATCAATTGACCAGGCTGTCATGGAGAGCAGATTTCCCCTGACTAGACCTGACTGTGACTTTAATATGGCAGGAAGTAAGGAGCACCTGAATGTCTACCACCACACTCTGTTGTCAAGTCTCAAGGGGGTTGCAGGATGACCTACCAATTTAACCAAGGTACATGAGGTTAAGCACGGACCAGATGAATCACCCTCAGCCTTTCTAGAGTGGCTCATGGAGGCATTCTACCAATATAAACACGAGGAACCCAGTATTGAGAAGCACAAAGCTACTGTGACTGGCTTTTGTAGACCAGGCTAGTAGAGACATCAGGGGAAAGTTTCCAAGGTTAGAGGAACTACAGGATAAGTCATTGAGGGGTTTAGTGCAGGTTGCTGAGAAAGTATACTATAACAGAAGATGGAGAGGGAGCAGAGAAAAAGAAAGGAAGAAAATGAAAAATAAAAGAAAAGTGACAGAAAAGGAATTTACAAAGAATCTTGGCTACAGTAGTTAGGGAAAGTAGAGAAGAGAGACTCCAACAAAAGAAAGACAGAAAACCCCCTGGAAATGACCAGTGTGCATATTGCAAGGAGAGAGGCCACTAGGCCTGAGAATTTTCCAACAAATGGAGACTGGGGGTGGATGTCGCAGACCTTGTGAAAAGCACCCCCAAATAGTGAAGGTGTTACCTTATGGGGGAAGACAGCAACTAGGGAGAACAGGGTTCAGACTCCCTTCCTGAGCCCAGTGTAACCTTGAAAGTGGAAGGGAAACCCACCCAGTTCTTGGAGAATACTGTGGCCCAACACTCAGTCCTCCAAGCTGGGCCAGTCTCCAGCAAAAAGAAATTGTGAGTTCAAGAGGCCACTGGGACTAAATAATATCTATGGACTATCAAATTATAGACCTGGGCATGGGCTGGGTATCCCACTCATTCATGGTCATCTCTAACTGCTCCATCCCTTGCTCAGGAGAGATTTGTTCTCCAAAATGGGGGCTCAGATCTATTTCCTTCCTCAGGGTCTTGAATTGAGGAGGCCTGCTGAAAAACCTGTCCAGGTCCTTACTATTAGGCTGGGGGACAAATACAGATTGTTTAAGACCAATACCCAAAAGACAGAGGATATTGTTTGATAGCTGGAAAAGTATCCTCTTGCTTGGGCTGAAATGGCTGGGCTAGGACATGTGTGTCTGCAGACTGTGTATGTGGAGAGGCATCAGGAATAGTCACTGGAATCCTGGTAGAAGAGACCCTTCCTGGTAGTGTTAACCACTCCTACAGTCCTTAAGGTGGATGGTATTTTGGCCCTGGTGCATGCATCCCATGTGAAATCTGCAGATGTCTCACTCTCCGGGAACTCCTGCTGCCCCCATGTGCTTAGTCCATCAAACCTGGACTGTGGTTTCCACTGGAACTGAAGATGAGGTCTCCTTCTTGATAGCCTCCAAACCCCTCAACACCTGATAGTCTGACTTCACTTTTGACCTGTACCAGATGGCAGCAGGACTTGACTCAGGTGACATCCCCACCCATGACGGGTGTGCTGGCAGAAGCAAACTGTTCATATGAGAGGAAAAGGGCTCTAGACTGGTGGGGTGGGTGTGATAAGATGTGCATTCCTTTCCCAGAGGTACCACTTGCAGGAGACCCCCTCCCCCACTTATGTTTATCCTCCATGCAAGAAACTGGGCAGAAGTTCACCAATGTGGGGAACAGTTTTATTGTACCACCTGGGAATGTGAGACTACAGGACACCTACTGAACCCCTCTTGGGACTTAATCATGGTAAAAAAAAAAAGAAAAGTTTACACTACTGAGGGGTTCTACCAGGGGAACCGAGGGTATATACCTTCTGTGCAAATGCCACTTATAACTTATAACCCAATAATAATCAGACTCACTCAGAAAGGCAAACAGCCAATAAGATGGCTAAAGAGAAAATTTGGGTACTCAGCTTGTACAAATTGGGGTATGATGGCCAAGGTAAGAGAAGGGTTAGCCAAACAGAAGAGAGAACAGTCAGGGCTGGTTCAAAGCCTGGTTTAACACATCCTCTTGTCTAACCACCTTCATATCCACCTTGTTAAGACCTTGGACCCTGCATATTGAACAAGCTTATGGCCTTCATAAAAGAGAGAATAGGTGCAGTACAGCTGAAGGTCCTGCACCAACAATATGAGACCCTGAGGACAGGACCTAAAAAATATGATTTAATTACCAGAGACACCAAACATAGCTCCAAGATTGGAGCTTATACAAGAATGAAGGACACTGATTCTTACCTAAGTGTAAGAGCTATTAAGAGGCTTGACTTGGTAAAAAGAACGTAGGTTATAGGGTTCCTGTGAAGGAGTCTAAGGGCTTTTGCCAACCTTACACCCACTGCCTCAGGTCAATATTAGGACAAGTACCAGCTTCCTGCTTTGGGTCAAGGCTAGGCCAAGTTACTTTCTCCACCCACAGTTCTTGGGTGGAGCATAGACATTCTTGAAAAACCACAGAATGTACTGACTGGAAGTCACTTGACCCTCTGGTCCCAGATAGAGTTCAAATGCATGTCATATGCTTGCTAGCCATAGATTCAGAGATCAATATGCTTAGCCAATACATTTAAACTGCAACCTTAAACTGATGTAACCTGTACACCTAAAAAGTATAAAAACTGCTTATTATAGCCATTCAGGGAGGTCCCTTCTAGACACTTGCCACAAGGGACTGATTGAGGGTCGACCACGACACACTGGAAAATTAAACCTCTTGCTTTTGCATCAGGAAAAAAAGAAAAGAAAAGAAAAAAGAAAAAGAAAATTCAAAAACTAGCATTTCCTATCCTGACCAAGGAATGAAATTCACAAGTCCCTAAGCAAACTTGCAAGGCTCTGCATCTGGCTTTCTCCAGAGTTTACCATGTGCACTTTACACTAAGATTCCTTCACTCTGGTTTTACTTCAGAGCATCCAATTTCACTAAATTTTGCATTCACAATTATCCCAGTCTGATATAGTCTTACCAACTAAGGAACACAACATAATTCATTAGATCTCTGCCTACCTGTTAGTTCTCTGGGGATGCTTTTTAACTAATACCACTATATTGTGACCTTAAAACACGATTTAACAAAGTTCTGTGATTTTTTTACACTTTCAAAACCTGTAAAAGTTAATTTCCTGTTAGCAGTCTAATATCTGACTATTCCCCAGGTTTCAAAAATCACTCAGGATAGCACATATTTTATTTATTACCATGTTCAAATCAAACATCATGTCTAATAAACAGTAGCCTCTCAATATTTGCTGAAATGATGAACAAGATTGTAAAGTCTCCATGGAGTATCCTCAAGTAATATTTCTCAAAAATAGCTGAGGTCATCAAAAGGTGATAGATTCATTCTATTCTGTCTTTTCACAATAAAGAATATGTCAGAGGAGATGAGAGAAAATAATGGTGTCCACCACTACAGAGTAGTAAATAACCTGGATTAACTGAAACATCTATCCATAAATAATTTTGAGGGACAAATAAAACTTCTGACCTTTGATGATCAAGAAACAATATAATGCTATATGTGCTATTCAGTACAACCATACATCAAGATTTAACTGTTTCTAACTTCTGCCCACCTTTGCCCACATCCCTGGCCCAAACTGTTTAGTGCATCTGGCCACAGGAAGATAAGGACAGTCAAGCTGCAGGAGTCCTGTGGTCCAGACTGTGCCTGGACCTGAACAGACCCAATCAAACAGCTCCCACTAACCAAATACCATGGAAGGGAGAGCTAGACCTTCAGACAGGAAGACACACCTGGCAAAACAAAGACTGCTCTCTGCCCACATTTCTGACTCTAGAGGAAAACGCCTAGCACCATCTGTGACCCCTGTGCACAGGAACCCAGGAGAAGGAGGGGCAAGCCATTCTGGTTCCCACCCACAGGGACAACTGAAAGCCAGTGGACAGGAACAACAACAGGTCTGAGAGCAGAACACTCTGTTCCCATAACTTGCTGAAAGAAAACAGGAAAACAGGTCCACAGCACTCCTGACACACAGGCCTATAGGACCGTCAAGCCACTGTCAGAAATAGCAGAACAAGGTAACACCAGAGACAACCTGATGGCAAGCGGCAAGTGCAGGAATGCAAGCAACAGAAAACAAGACTACATGGCATCATCAGAGCCCAATTCTCCCACCAAAGCAAACACTGAATATCCAAACACACCAGAAAAGCAAGATCTAGATTTAAAATCACATTTGATCATGATGATGGAGGACTTCAAGAAAGACATAAAGAACTCCCTTAGGGAAATGCAGGAAACCATAAATAAATAAGTAGAAGCCTACAGAGAGGAACCTCAAAAATCCGTGTAAGAATTGCAGGAAAACACAATCAAACAGGTGAAGGAATTACAATGGAAATAGAAGCAATAAAGAAAGTTCAAAGGGAGACAACCCTGGACATAGCAAACCAAAGGAAGAGACAAGGAGCTGTAGATACAAACATCACCAACAGAATAAAAGAGATAGAAGAGAGAATCTCAGGAACAGAAGATTCCATAGAAATCATCGACACAACTGTCACAGATATTGTAAAACAGATAAAGCTACTGGTCCAAAACATACAGGAAATCCAGGACTCAATGAGAAGCTCAAACCTAAGGATAATAGGTATAGAAGAGAGTGAAGACTCCCAGCTAAAAGGACCATTAAATATCTTCAACAAAATCATAGAAGAAAACTTCCCTAACCTAAAGAAAGAGAAGCCCATAAACATACAAGAAGCCTAAAGAACTCCAAATAGATTGGACCAGAAAAAAACTACTCCCATCACATAACAGTCAAAACATCAAATGCACAACACAAAGAAAAAATATTAAAAGCAGTAAGGCAAAAAGATCAAATAACATATAAAGGCAGGCCTCTCAGAATCACACCAGAATTCTCACCAGAGACTATGAAAACCAGAAGATCCTGGACAGATGTCATACAGACCCTAAGAGAACACAAATGTCAGCCCATGTTACTGTATCCAGCAAAACTCTCAATTAACATAGATGGAGAAACCAAGAAATTCCAAGACAAAACCAAATTTACTTAATATCTTTCTAAAAATACAGCCTTACAATGGATAATAAATGGACAGCCCAACATAAGGAGGCAAGCGACACCCTAGAAAAAGCAAGAAACTAATCATCTTGACAACAAAACAAAGAGAAGAAAAGCACACAAACATAACCTCATATCCAAATATGTATATAACTAGAAGAAACAATCACTATTCCTTAATGTCTCTCAACATCAACGGACTCAACTCCCCCAAAAAAGACATAGACTAACAAATATGATACGCAATGAGGACACTGCATTCTGCTGCCTACAGGAAACACGCCTCAGAGACAAAGACAGATACTACCTCAGAGTGAAAGGCTGGAAAACAACTTTCCAAGAGAAGGGTCTGAAGAAGCAAGCTGCAGTAGCAATTCTAATATCGAATAAAATAAATTTTCAACTAAAAGTCATCAAAAAAGATAAGGAAGGACACTTCATATTCATCAAAGGAAAAATCCACCAAGATAAACTCTCAATCCTAAATATCTATGCTCCAAATACAAGGGCATCTACATACATAAAGGAAACTTTACTAAAGCTCAAAGCACACACTGCACCTCACACAATAATAGTAGGAGATTTCAACACACCACTCTCATCAATGGACAGATCATGGCAACAGAAATTAAACAGAGACATAGACAGACTAAGAGAAGCCATGAGCCAAATGGACTTAACAGATATTTATAGAACATTCTATCCTAAAGCAAAAGGATATACCTTCTTCTCAGCTCCTCATGGTACTTTCTCCAAAATTGACCATATAATTGGTCAAAAAACGGGCCTCAACAGGGACAGAAAGATAGAAATAATCCCATACATGCTATCGGACGACCACGGCCTAAAACTGGTCTTCAATAAAAATAAGGGAAGAATGCCCACATATACGTGGAAATTGAACAATGCTCTACTCAATGATAACCTGGTCAAGGAAGAAATAAAGAGAGAAATTAAAGACTTCTTAGAATTTAATGGAAATGAAGATACAACATACCCAAACTTATGGGACTCAATGATAGCTGTGCTAAGTGGAAAACTCATAGCTCTGAGTGCATGCAGAAGGAAACAGGAGAGAGAATATATCAGCAGCTTGAGAGCACATGTAAAACCTCTAGAACAAAAAGAAGCAAATACACCAGGAGGAGTAGAAGGCAGGAAATAGTCAAACTCAGAGCTGAAATCAACGAAGTAGAAACAAAACGGACCATATAAAGAATTAACAGAACCAAAAGTTGGTTCTTTGAGAAAATCAAAAAGATAGATAAACCCTTAGCCAGACTAACCAGAAGACACAGAGAGTGTGTCCAAATTAACAAAATCAGAAATGAAAAGGGAGACATAACTACAGAATCAGAGGAAATTCAAAAAATCAGCAGATGCTACTACAAAAGCCTATACTCAACAAAACCTGAAAATCTGCAGGAAATGGACAATTTCCTAGACAGATATCAGGTACTGAAGTTAAATCAGGAACAGATAACCCATTAAAACAACCCCATAACTCCTAAAGAAACAGAAGCAGTCATTAAAAGTCTCCCAACCAAAAAGAGCCCAGGTCCAGATCGGTTCGGTGCAGAATTCTTTCAGACCTTCGTAGAAGACCTCATACCAATACTATCCAAACTATTCCACAAAATTGAAACAGAAGGAGCATTACCGAATCCCTTCTACGAAGCCACAATTATTCATATACCTAAACCACACAAAGACCCAACAAAGAAAGACAACTTCAAAACAACTTCCCTTATGAATATCGATGCAAAATTACTCAATAAAATTCAGGCAAACTGAATCCAAGAGCACATCAAAACAATCATCCACCATGATCAAGTAGGCTTCATCCCAGGCATGCAGGGATGGTTTAATATATGGAAAACTATGAACTTAATCCACTATATAATAAAATGAAAGATAAAAACCACATGATCATTTCATTAAATTTTGAGAAAGCATTTGACAAAATTCAACACCCCTTCAGGATAAAAGTCCTGTAAAGAATAGCAATTCAATACTAAACATATTTAAAGCCATATATAGTAAACCAGTTGCTAACATTAAACTAAATGGAGAAAAACCTGAAGCAATCTCACTAAAATCAGGGACTAGACAAGGCTGCCCACTCTCTCCCTACTTATTCGATATAGTTCTTGAACTTCTAGCCAGAGTAATCAGACAACAAAAGTAGATCAAAGGGATACAGATTGGAAGAGAAGAAGTCAAAATATCACTATTTGCAGTTGACATGATAGTATATTTAAGTGATCCCAAAAGTTCCACCAGAGAACTACTAAAGCTGATAAACAACTTCAGCAAAGTGGCTGGGTATAAAATTAACTCAAATAAATCAGTAGCCTTCCCCTACACAAAAGAGAAACAAGCCAAGAAAGAAATTAGGGAAATGACACCCTTCATAGTAGTCCCAAATAATATAAAGTACCTCGGTGTGACTTTAACCAAGCAAGTAAAAGATCTGTATGATAAGAACTTCAAACCTCTGAAGAATGAAATTGAAGATCTCAGAAGATGGAAAGATCTCCCATGTTCATGGATTGGCAGGATTAATATAAAAATAATGCCATTTTCCCAAAAGCAATCTACAGATTCAATGCAATCCCCATCAAAATACCAATCAACTTCTTCAGAGAGTTAAACAGAACAAGTTACAAATTCATCAGGAATAACAAAAAACCCAGGATAGCTAAAACTATCCTCAACAATAAAAGGACTTCTGGGGGAATCACTGTCCCTGAACTCAAGCAGTATTACAGAGCAATAGTGATAAAAACTGCATGGTATTGGTACAGAGAGAGACAGATAGACCAGTGGAATAGAAATGAAGACCCAGAAATGAACCCACACACCTATGGTCACTTGATTTTTGGCAAAGGAGCCAAAACCATCCAATGGAAAAAAGATAGCATTTTCAGCAAATGGTGGTGGTTTAACTGGAGGTCAACATGTAGAAGAATGCATATCGATCCATGCTTATCACCCTGTACAAAGCTTAAGTCCAAGTGGATCAAGGACCTCCACATCAAACCAGACACACTCAAACTAATAGAAGAAAAAGTGGGGAAGCATCTCGAACACATGGGCACTGGAGAAAATTTCTTGAACTAAACACCAATGGCTTATGCTCTAAGATCAAAAATCGACAGATGGGATCTCATAAAACTACAAAGCTTCTGTAAGGCAACAGACACTGTTGTTAGGACAAATGGCAACCAAAAGATTGAGAAAAAATATTTACCAACTGTAAAACTGATAGATGATAGAGGGCTTATATCCAAAATATACAAAGAACTCAAGAAGTTAGACTGCATGGAGACAAATAACCCTATTAAAACTGAGGTTCAGAGCTAAACAAAGAATTCACACCTGAGGAATATCAAATGGCTGAGAAACACCTAAAGAAATGTTCAACATCTTTAGTCATCAGAGAAATGCAAATCAAAATAGCCCTGAGATTCAACTCACACCAGTCAGAATGGCTAAGGTCAAAAACTCCAGTGACAGCAGATGCTGGCGAGTATGTGGAGAAAGAGGAACACTCCTCCATTGTTGGTGGGATTGCAGTCTGGTACAACCATTCATTCTGAAAATCAGTCTGGAAGTTCCTCAGAATGTTGGACATTGCACTACCGAGGACACAGCTATACCTCTCTTGGACATTGACCCAAAAGATGCTCCAACATATATGAAAGACACTTGCTCCACTATGTTCATAGCAGCCTTATTTATAATAGTCAGAATCTGGAAAGAACCCAGATGCCCTTCAACAGAGGAATGGATACAGAAAATGTGGTACATCTACACAATGGAATACTACTCCGCTATCAAAAACAATGCCTTCATGAAATTCATAAGATAATGGATGGAGGTAGAAAATATCATCCTGAGCGAGGTAACCCAATCACAGAAAAACACACATGGCATGCACTCATTGATAAGTGGATATTAGCCCAAATGGTTGAATTACCCTAGATGCACAGAACACATGAAACCCAGAAAGATGACCAAAATGTGGATGCTTGACTCCTTCTTTAATAGGGGAACAATAATACCTTTAGGAGAGACTTGGGAGGCAAAGCTCAGAACAGAGACTGAAGGAACACCCATCCAGAGCCCGCCCCACATGTGGCCCATAGATATACAGCAACCAAACTAGGTAAGATGGATGAAGTAAAGAAGTGCAGGCTGACAGGAACTGGATGTATATCTCCCCTGAGAGACAAAGCCAGAATAAGGCAAATACATAGGCAAATGCCAGCAGCAAACCACTAAACTGAGAACAGGACCCCTGTTGAAGTTATCAGAGAAAGGACTGAAAGAGCTAATGGGGCTTAAGACCCCATATGAACAACAATGCCAACCAACCAGAGCTTCCAGAGACTAAGCCACTACCCAAAGACTATACATGGACTGACCCTGGGCTCCAACTGCATTGGTAGCGATGAATATCCTAGTAAGGGCACCAGTGGAAGGGGAAGCTCTTGTTCCTGCCAAGGCTGGACCCCTGTGAACGGGATTCTTGGGGGGAGGGTGGTAATGTGGGGAGGAAGGGGTATGGGAACACTCATATAAAAGGGAATGTGAGGGGTTAGGCCAATGTTGGCCTGGAAACTGGGAAAGGGAATAACATTTGAAATGTAAATAAGAAATACTCAATTTAATAAAGACAGAAAAAATTAAAAAAAAGAATTAACTGTTTCCAATATTAATCTAAATTATTACTTCTTCCTTTTATCATGTTATATCTTGAATATATCCACTCTTGGATATATTCTATATATTCTATATATTCTATCTGGATAACTTCCATCCAGGCTTCTTTTTTTAAGCTACTTATATTTTGGTCTGAAAATTACCTAACTTGTTTATGAGTGGATGTACACTTTTTGCTCACTGCTAATATCTGTTTCACTATCCATAAGCAACATTTATCTTAATCACATAAAAAAAACATGTTATTATTTCTCATTTTTCTGGGTCCAAAAGCTGAGTTTTATATAAAACAGTAAAGTAGCTAAGACTCAGCAATATCCAGAATATAAATAGATAAATAAATAAATAAATCTTTCATTTTAGAATATATTTCTCTATATAAAAGTCCTTGACATTGATTGACACTTTTTCGAAATTTGCTTAGGATCTGAACTTTTCATCAGAGAAGTCAGAAATTTTTCCTTTTAATGCCCAATAGGCAGGGCCACAAGTCGAAGGACTGGGTTGCCAACTCACAGTCAGAAATTTCTGGCCCAGAATTGTTCCTATCTAAAAGAACTACAGGGACATAAATGAAGAAGAGACTAAATGAAAGGTGGCCCAACTTGGGATCTATCTTATGGGGAGTGGAAGAGCGCTTTAGGCATGACACTATTTCTGATGCTATGGTGTGCTTACAGATAGAGACCTAACATGGCTGTCCTCTGAGAGGCCCTACCAACAGCTGACTTAGACAGATGCAGATAATTACATTCAACCATTGGACTGAAGTTGGAGAAACTTATGATTGAATTAGGGAAAGGATTGAAGAAGCCAAAGGGGAGGGTGAATGCATAGAAAGACCTGCAGTCTCAACTAACTTGCACACATGAGAGATCCCAGAGACTGAGCCACCAACCAGGCAGAATACATGAATTGGGCCAAGACCCTGGGTGGACAACCAGCAGTGGGGAGTTAAGACATAAGCTGGAATGTAAATAAATGAGATAAGTTCTTTTTTAAATCTGAAAAAATTATTATCTTTATTTTTGATTATGTAATCATGTGGGTTCTATGTGAGAGAGGAGATGGACATAGATAGACAATGCAGAAGCCAGAAGGTTCCCATGAATCTGGAGCTACAAGTAACAGTCTAGTATGGATGCTGGTAACTGGATTTGAGTCCTCTTCACAATCAGGATATAATCTCAACCTTCTCTACATACTTACTCTTCTGTAATCCTTCTCTACATCCTCAATAAAAATGCAATTGTATGAGGAAATGATACAAAACATTTGTTGCTCAAAATCGTGCAGCTAATAAAGTTCTGGAAGCCAAACTTACAGTTTCTGCTTCAATATATCCATGCAATTCTGAGAGCAAAGTCATATATTAAGAGGATAAAGCAAAGGCCCAATAGATAGAAACTTCTGGACTGATGAAGCTTAAGTCTTACTTTCTTGAAAAGCCTTAATTCTTTTCAAAGCTTTCTTCAGCGCCTCCTTCACTTCCTTGTTCCTCAGGCTATAGATCATGGGGTTCAGCATAGGGATAACCACCGTGTAGAATACAGACACAATCTTGTCTTCCCAGAGGGATTTGCCCATGTTACCTTTCAAGTACATGAACATTAGTGTTCCAAAAAAAAGAGCCACTGCAATCATGTGAGATGCACAAGTAGAGAAGGTCTTGGCTTTGGCGCCTGCTGTACGAATCTTCAGAATAGCCCAGATAATGAATAGGTAAGATACAAGAATCACTGAAACGCTAGTTATGATGACCAAAAAAGCCAAAAGGAAAATCACCTGTTCTCGTAACTTGGTCTCACTACAGGCAAGCTTCAGCAGGGGTGGGAGGTCACAAAAAAAGAAATCAACCTGGTTAGATTTACAGAAGGAAATGGAAAAAGTACACCCAGTTCGGACCACAGTATTTACCATTGCACCAGAGTATGCTGCAGCAATCAGCCCCAGGCGAGTCTGTGGTGTCATGGCCATGGCATAAAGGAGGGGATTACATACAGCTACATAACGGTCATAGGCCATTACAGCCAAAAGGAAACACTCAGTACTAGCATACAAGGTGAAAAAGAAGAACTGAGTGGCACAGCGCTCATAAGTGATGACCATCTTATTATTCCCCAAGGTCTCCAGCAGCTGGGGCACAATAACAGATGAATAGCAAATGTCTAGAAAGGACAAATGGCTGAGGAAGAAGTACATAGGTGTGTGGAGCTGAGGATCACTCTGAATTAGCATGATCATGCCCAGGTTTCCAACAATAGTGATGAGATAAAAGGCCAAAAACATGAAGAAGAGACCCAACTGTATCTCAGCCTGAAGCTGGAATCCCATCAGAATAAATTCTGTCAACCTGGTGCCATTGTCTGCCATAAAGCCAAGGTCACCTGGGGAAATAAAATAAGAGTAATAATAAGATATTTCTGTAGCATGACTACAACCTTCTTGGTTCTCAGTAACGAGCTTTATTTGCAAAACACTTTTCAACTTTCACAAGCTTGGTTTCACTTCAATTAAAAATCCTGTTTAGCACAAAATGTTTTGTTAATCCCACTTTTGACTAAAGAATGACGAAGAGATAAAGTGATTGAGCCACCCCACAAGGCCTCTTAATTAGGAAACAGGTAAATTCAGATCTAGTGCTAAGTTTCTCAGGGACTTTCAAACCTCTGCAGATCCACTACTGGGGCTGGCTTCATATGCAGTCAGAAGAAGGTTTCACAGAAGCAATATTAGAATAATATATTTAAAATCTTTTCAGACTTTGAACAAGTCCATTAATCTTTCTGGACATTGTGCTTCTCTTTCTTTACTAAGATTTCAACACCACAGTCAACGTACTAAATAAAAACATCAAATAATAGGAGGTGCCAACTTAGACATCTCTCATCACCAATTGTAAACCCCATGCTGATAATAGGTTGCATCTTGAGTTGTTGAACAAAAAGACCAAATGAAAAGCCCCAGACAAGTCAGATTATTCTCAAGGAAATTGATTTCTTTTCTCAAATTGGCATTAGGATCCTATTGCTGAAGATAACACCTTCTCAACCCATTGAACACAGTGAAGGCTAGCTGGTGCCTTCCTAAAAGGAACCAGTGTTCATGATATACGAAAGAACTCTGCATGCTATCAGAGGAGAAGGTAAACACCAACTCAGATAAAAACCCTTTGATCTACAATAGTGGCTTGCCTATAAAATGCATTGTTACAATAAAAGAACAAAAGTTCTGGGAGTTATCAACCACTACATGATTGGATATTATACTCACTCCATGAAAAGTGAACCATACCTGATACTTCTCAGATGGTCAAAAACCTAAAATCAGGTAGGCTATGGATGTCAGGGAAACCAAATACTATACTTCTGCTAAAGGAATATAGCAATAAAATTACCCCTAACAATATTCTACTGTAGATCACAACACAATAGAACAATGCCTTGCTCAGTCAACATCAAATAAACTTCCTTCTTCATTAGATAGGAATAAATTCAGAGACTGAACAGTACACAGAGATTGGGAGATCTTGTAAAATTCAGACCTACATGGAATGTCTCTATCAAATATCTCCCCTCAAAGATCTGAGACCTCTCAAGAATAGGAGGCAGAAAGATTTTAAGAGCCAGTGGGTACAAAAGACAAAAAAGGGGGCCTTTTAGACACAAGAAGACTGATGCACATGTGAACTCAAACAGATAATGACAGTGTTCACAGGACTAAGCCACATGGTTTCAGCACAGAGAAGGGAAAGTAGTTACAACTATCTATCTCTAACCAGACCCAATATCCAATAAAGAATACCTTACAAAGGAAAACAGTTCCCTCAAAAAGTATCTCACTGGGTTTATAAAACAGTCCTACATGCCAGATCATTATCAATCATGGAGATGCATGAATCAACCAATTCAACACCAGTATACTAAACTCATTTAGAGACAGAGATGGCATCATAAATTATAATTCTAACAAAGATGGGGTTCTCTCTGGACATCAGGGCATACCTCGCTCTGTGACTTTCTATAATTATCATTTTGGGCACTGAAACACTGGAATGTGGACAAAAAACACCATTTACTTGTGCTCTCAGTATAAGGGAAATAAAATGTAAATTTTAGAGAGCTCTAATGTAGGTTTAGATAAATAATAAAATAAAACTTTGACGATTAGCAAAAGGCAACTTAGTGATGGAATAATGGTGTCAGGTCGTTCATTCCCCAAATATGGAATACCTGGTAATATGAAAGTCTTATTTCCTTCTTGTATTCTTAGGGCATAATCTTATGTTTATCTTTTCATAATCGGTAACTTGCTGTGTTCTCAGGAGTTTGTGAAGGTCCAGAGAGGTGCCTCAGCAGTTATAAGCTTGTACTGCTCTTGCAGAAGACCCCAGTTCAGTGCCCAGCACACTTGACAAGCAGTTCAAAGCATCATGAAAGTATACCTTCAAGATTCCTAACAATTTCTATATCCTTGGAGGAAAGCTGCACAAATATACACAGACATACATATTTTAATTAAATATTTACACTTTATAAAATCTCTATACTCAAGGGGAAATAATTTATTCTTGAAGCTCCATTGTCCAGCCAACACTTCTCCTGATATGACCAGGCCTACAGTACCAGGAACATCCAGCTTAGACCCTTCCCCACCAACATCGACCTGACTATACATGAAAATGACCATAGCTTCCAGTTTTGATCTGCATCTGGAGCTAACCTGGTGCCACAGGTCTCTGAACCTAAATCCCACTTGGAAAGAGCATGTCTCCCAGGAGTGCTGACATACAGTCTTACAGGAAGGTCAGGTCACTGTGAGAGACAGCAAGACTAGCCAAGACCATAGAAAACCACTTGGCAAGAAGCGAGTGCAAGAAACTAAGCAACAGAAACCAAGGCCACTTGGCATCTTCAGAACCCAGTTCTCCCACAACAGCAAGTCCTGGATACCCCAACACACCAGAAAATCAAGATTCTGACTTAAAATCACATCTCAGGATGTTAGAGGACTTTAAGAGGACATAAACAGCTCCCTTAAATAAATACAGGACAACATGGGCAAACAGGTAGAATCCCTTAAAGAGGAAACACAAAAATCTCTTAAAGAACTTCAGGCAAATACAAACAAACAGTTGAAGGATTAAACAAAACCATCTAGATTCTAAAAATGGAAATAAAAACAATAAAGTAATCACAAAGGCAGACAACCCTGGAGATAGAAAAACTAGAAAAAATATCAAGAGCCATAGATCAAGCAACATCAACAAAATATGAGAGATAGAAGAAAGAATCTCAGGTGCAGAGGATAACATAGAAAACATCAACACAACTGTCCAAGATAATGTAAAACACAAAAGGCTCCTAAACCAAAACATCCAGGAATCCAGGAAACAATGAGATAGTCAAACCTAAGGATAATAGGTACAGAAAAGAGTAAAGACTCCCAACTTAAAGGGCAGTAAATATCTTCACCAAAATTATAGAAGAAAACTTCCCTATCCTAAAGAAAGAGATGCCTATAAGCATACAAGAGGCTTACAGAACTCCAAATGGATTGGACAAGAAAAGAAATTCTGACTGTCACATAATAGTCAAAACACCAAATGAACTAAACAAAGAAAGAATATTAAAAGAAATAAGGGAACAAAGTCAAGGGAACAAGAACATATAAAGGCAGACCTATCAGAATTACACCAGACTTCTCAACAAAGAATATGAAAGCTAGAAGATCCTGGGCAGATGTCATAACAGACCCTACGAATACAAATGCCAGCCTAGGTTACAATATACAGAAAAAAATCTCAATTAATATAGATGAAGAAACCAAGATTTTCCATGACAAAGCCAAATTTATCCAATATCTTTTCACTAACCCAGCTCTACAAAGGATAATAGATGGAAAACTCCAACAGGAGGGAAACTATACCCTAGAAAAAGCAAGAAAGTAATCTTCTTGCAACAAACCCAAAAGAAGAGAGCCACACAAACATAATTCCACATTATACAAAACAACAAAAATAATAGAAAGCAACAATCATTGGTAACTAACATATCTCAATATTACTGGACTTAATTTCCCAATAAAAAGACATAGACTAACAGACCATACACTTAAATTGGACCCAGCATTTTGCTGCACGCCGGAAATACACCTTAGTGACTAAGACAGACACTTTCTCAGAGTAAAAGGATGGGAAAATATTTCTGAGCAAATGTTCAAAAGAAATGGAGTAGCCATTCTAATATTCAATAAAATCAACTTTCAACCAAAAGTTTGACAAAAAAAGATAAGGCAGAGCACTTCATACTTGTCAAAGGAAAAATGCACCAAGATGAACTCTCAATTCTGAATATCTATGCTCAAAATGCAAGGTCATCCACACTCATAAAAGAAATTTTACTAAAATTCAAAGCATACATTGTACCTCAAATAATAATAGTGAGTGACTTCAACACACCACTCTGATCAATGGACAGATCATGGAAACAAAAACTAAACAGAGACACAGAGAAAATAACAGAAGTCATGAACCGAATAGATTTAACAGATATCTATAGAATATTTCATCATGACAAAAGGGAACATACCATCTTCTCCACACCTCATGGTACTTTCCTCAAAATTGACCAAATAATCACTCACAAAACAGGCCTCAACAAATATAAGAACATAGAAATAATCCCATGCAACCTAACAGATCACCGAGGAATAAGGCTGGTCCTCAATAACAATAAAAACAACAAAAAGCCCACAGACACATGGAAGTTGAAGAACGGTCTACTTAATGATAACTTGGTCAAGGAAGAAATAAATAAAGACATTTAATACATTTTAGAAATTAATGATAACAAAGGCACTACATACACAAAATTATGGGACACAATAAAAACAGTGTTAAGAGGAAAACTCATCGCTCTGAGTGCCTCCAAAAAGAAACTGGAGAGAGAATTCACTAACAGCTTGACAGCACACCTGAAAGCTCTAGAACAATAAAAGCAAATACACCCAAGAAGAGTAGAACACAGGAAATAATCAAACTCTGGGCTTAAACCAACCAAGTAGTAACAAAAAGAAATATACAAAGAGTTAACAAAACCAATAGCTATTTTTTTAAGAAAATCAACAAGATAGATAGACTCTTAGGTAAACTGAGGGCACAGAGCAAATGCCTAAATGAAAAAAATCAGAAATGAAAAGGGAGACATAACAACAGAAATTGAGGAAATCCAAAATATCATTAGATCCTACTATACTAGGAAAGATCCTACTATACAATAAAACCCTATACTGAACAAAACCAAAACAGGAAGTCTGGATGATATGGACAATTTTCTAGACAGATATCAGTTAAATTTAAATCAGGATCAGAAAAAACATCTAAATAGTTCTATAACTCCTAAAGAAATAAAAGCCCCCTAACCAAAAAGGGACCAGGACCAGATGGGTTTAGTGCAGAAGTATATCAGAACTTCATAGAACACTTAATATCAATACTATCCAAGCAATTTTACAAAATAGAAACAGCAGGAACACTACCCAATTAGTTCTTTGAAGCCAAAATTACATTTTACCTAAACCACACAAATACCCAACTAAGAAAGAGAACTTCAAACCAATTCCCCTTATGAATATCAATGCCAAAATGCTCAATAAGTTTCTCACAAACCCAATCCAAGAACACATCAAAATGATCAGTCATCATGATCAAGTAGGCTTCATCCCAGGAATAGAGGGATGGCTCAATAAATGTAGATCCATCAATGTAATCCACCATATAAACAAACACACACCAAAAAAAAAAACTACATTATCATCTCATTAGATGCTATGAAAGCATTTGACAAAATTCAACCCCCCATCATGATAAAATACTTGGAAAGATCAGGAATTCAAGGCCCATACCTAAACATAGTTAAAGCAATATACAGCAAACCAGTAGCCAACATCAAACTAAATGGACAGATACTTAAAGCAATCTCACTAAAATCAGGGACTATACATGGCTGCTCACTCTCTCCCTACTTACTCAATAGTAGTTGACATTCTACACAGAGCAATCAGACAACAAAAAGAGGTCAAAAGGATACAAATTGGAAAGGAAGAAGTTAAAATATCACTATTTGTAAATGAGATTATAGTATGCTTAGGTGACCCCAAAAATTCCACCAGAGAACTCTACTCAAAGAATAAACAGGCTAAGAATGAAATTGGGGATATCACATCCCTTACAATAGTCACAAATAATATAAAATGCCTTGGGATGACTCTAACCAAGCAAGTGAAAGATCTGTATGGCAAGAACTTCAAGTCTCTTTAGAAAGAGATTAAAGAAGATCTCAGAAGATGGAAAGATCTTCCATGATCATGGATTGGCAAGCTTAATATAGTAAAATGGCCATCTTGCTGAAAGCAATCTACAGATTCAATGCAATCCCCATCAAAATCCCAAGTAAGCTCATCACAGAGTTTGAAAGAGCAATTTGCAAACTCATTTGCAAAAGCAAAAATCCCAGGATAGCCAAAACTATCCTCAACAATAAAAGAACTTCTGGGGAAATCACCGTCCCTAACCTCCAACTGTGTTACAGAGCAATACTGACAAAAAAAAATTGTGTGGTATTAGTACAGAGACAGGCAGGTATGTCAATGGAATAAAATCAAAGGCCCAGAAATGACCTACTCACCTATACTCACTTGTTCTTTGACAAAGGAGCTAAAACCAGCCAGTGGGAAAAAAGAGAGCATTTTCAACAAACGGTTCTGGTTCAACTGGTGGAAATCATGTAGAAGAATGAAAATGAATCCATTCTTATGGCTTTGTATAAATACCAAGTCCAACTGGATCTTGGACCTCCACATAAAACCAGATACACTAAAACTAATAGAAGAGAAAGTGGGGAAGAGCCTCAAACACATGGGCACAGAGGAAAGTTTCCTGAACAGAACACCAATGGATTATGCTCTAAAACCAAGAACCTACAAATGGATCTCATAAAACTGCAAAGCTTCTGTAGGTCAAAGGACACTGTCAATAGGACAAAATGGAAACCAATAGATTGGGAAAAATCTTTACCAATACTACATCTGATACAGGGCTAGTATCCAAAATATTCAAAGAACTCCAGAATTTAGACTCCAGGGAATCAAATAACCCTTTTAAAAATTGGGTCCAGAGCTGAACAAAGTATTCTCAACTGCGGAATATCAAATGGCTGAAAAGTACCTAAAGAAATATTCAACATCCTTAATCATCAGGGAAATGCAAATCAAAACAACCTTGAGATTCTACATCACACCAGTCAAAACAGCTAAGATAAAAATCTCAGGTGACAGCAGATGCTTGCAAGGAGGTGGAGAAAGGGGAACACTCCTTCATTGTTGGTGGTATTGCAAGCTGGTACAACCACTCTGGAAATCATTCTGGCAGTTCCTCAGAAAATTGGACATGGTACTACCTGAGGACTCAGCTATACCACTCCTGGGCATATACCTGAAAAATGTTCCACCATGCAACAAGGACACATGCTCCACTGTGTTCACAGTAGCCTTATTTATAATAAGCAGAAGCTGGAAGGAACCCAGATGTCCTTCAACAGAGGAATGGATACAGAAATTGTGATACAGTTATACAATGGAATACTACTCATCTATTAAAAACAATGACTAAATGAAATTCTTAGACAAATGGATGGAACTTGAAAATGTCATCCTGGGGAGGTAACCCAATCAAAAAAAATCATATATGGTGTGTACTCACTGATAAGCAGATATTATGCCAAAAGCTTGGAATAACCAAAATTCCATTCACAAACCATATGAAGCTCAAGAAGAAGGAAGACCAAACTATGGATGCTTTAGACCTTCTCTGAATGGGAAACAAAAACATTCACAGGAGGAAATATGGAGACAATGTGTGGATCAGAGACTTACGGAAAGGCCATCTATAGACTGCCCTACTAGGGGGATCCATCCCATATACAAACATCAAACTCAGAAAATATTGTGGATGCTAATAAGTGCATGCTGACAGGAACCTGATATAGCAGTCTCCTGAGAGGCTTTGCCAGAGATTGACAAATACAGAGGTGGATGCTTGCAGTCAACCATTGTACTGAGAATGGCACCCCCAGTGGAAGAGTTAGGAAAAGGATTGAAGTAGGTGAAAAGGTATGGAACCCATAAGAAGAACAACAATATCAACTAACCAGACCTTCCAGAGATCCCAGGGAATAAACCACCATCACAAGAGAACAAATGAATGGAACTATGGCTCCATCCACATGTGTAGCTTAATGGCCTTGTTGAGCATCAAGAGGAGGAGAGCCTTTGGTCCTGCCAAGGCTCAATACCCCAGTGTAGAGGATTGTCAGGGTGTGGAAGTGGGAGAAAATAGGTAGTTGGGTGAGGGCACATCCTCATAGAAGTGGGGTGGGAGGATAGGTTAGTGGGTTTCTGGAGGGGAAACTGGAAAAGAGGATAACATGTAAAACATAAATAAAAAAAAACTAATCCAATAACAAAAAGAAAAAAGAGTAAAGAAGCTGACCATAAATCTAAACCTATAAAGATGAAATATGACTTTAAAGAGGAAATTGATAATTCTCTTAAAGAAATACACAAAAATAAAATTAAGTATGTGAATGAAATGCATAAAAATGATCAAGGCCTAAAAATGAAAATAAAAGCAATAAAACAAAACCCACATACTGAAGGAATCAAGGAAACTGAAAATCTACGGAAGATAACAAGCATATAAGCATCGTCAAGAAAATATAAGAGATGGAAGAGAGAATCTCAGGCATAAAAGATACAATAGAAGAAATTGATATTTCAATCAATAATTACTGGATCAGGGAGGAAATCAAGAAAGAAATGGAAGAGTTTTAGAATTAAAAAAAAATTAAGACACAACACATTCAAACTTATGGAGCCAGTGTTAGAGGAAAGTTCATAGCACTAAGGGCCTTTGTAAGGAAATGGAAGATATCTCATACTAGCAATTTAACAGCATACATGAAAGCTCTAAAACAAAGAGAAGCAAACCTACATCAAGTGACTAAATGTCAGAAAAGAGTCAAATGTGGGTTGAGAATGATAAATTAGAAACAAAGAGAATACAAAGAATCAACAAAACCAAAAGCTGCTTCTTTGAGAAAATCCATAAGATAGACAAAATCCTCAGCTAAACAAAAAGGCAAAGAGACAGCATTCCAATTAACAAAATCAGAAAGAAAAGAAAGACAAAACAACACACACTGAGGAAAAAATCCAAAGTATCATTAGTTACTACTTCAAAATCTGTACTCCACAAAGTGTAAAATGGAATGGAATGTATCATTTTCTAGTTAGATACCATTTTGCAATGTTAAGATCAGAAAAAGCATTTAGATAGTTCTATAACCACTATGGATATAGAAGCAGTCATTAAAAATCTTCTAATCAGAAAAATTCCAATTCCAGATGGTTTAAGCCCAGAATTCTAACAGACTTTAGAGGAAGAACTAATACCAACATCGCTCAAATTGTTTCACAAATAAAAGTAGAAGATTGCTAAACCCGTTCTGTGAAGCCACAGTTACCCCAAAACCAAAACCGCACAGAGGCTCAACACAAAAGTGAATTTCAGACCAGTTTCCTTATGAACATCATTGCAAATAAACTCAATAAAATACTCTCAAACTGAATTCAAGAACACAATAAAATGTCATCCACTTTGACAAAGAAAGCTTCACTAAAGTGATGCAGGAACGGTCTAATATATGAAAACTCCACCAACACAATTCACCTTGTAAACAAACTGAAAGAAAAACCTACATGATCGTGCCATTAGATACTAAAAAATCATTTCAGGAGATCCAAAACCCCTTCTTGTAAAGGATTTGAAGAGATTAGGGGTTCAAGATGGATATCTAAAAATAATAAGAGCATTACACAGCAAACCAATAGCCAACATCAAATTAAATCGAAAGAAACTTAAAGCAATGCTACTAAAATCAAAGACAAGGCTACCCAAACTCTTTTTGTTTATTTAACTAGTGTATGAAGTTGTATCTAGACAACTAAAGGAGATCAAGGGTATACAAATTGGAAAGGAAGAAGTCAAAGTATCACTATTCACAAATGATATGATATTATACATAAATGACCCCTAAAATTCTACCAGAGAACTCCTACACCTTAAAAACACCTTAAGCAAAGTGACTAGATATAAAATTTACTAAAAATAAAAAGTAAACTTCTTTTATACAAATGATTGTCAGACTAAGAACAAAATTAGGAAAACAACACCTTTCATAGTGGCCACAAATAATAGAAGCTATCTTTGTGTAACTCTAATCAAGCACATAAAAAAACCTGTATGACAAAAATGTCAAGAGTCTAAACAAAGAAACTGAACAAGATATCAGAAAATGGAAAGATCTCCAATGCTCCTTGATCAATAATATTAAAATAGTAAAAATTGCCACCTTACTAAAAGCAATCTAAAGATTCATTGCAATTCCCTTCAAAATTCTAATAAAATTCTTTACAAACGTTGGAAGAGCAATTCTCTGTTTCCTATGGAAAAACAAAAAACCAGGAGTAGCTAAAACACTTCTGTAAAATAAAATAAATGCTCACAATATCACACTGTACTACAAAGTAATAGTGATTTAAAAAAACTTGCATTCTGTTAGTATAAGAACAGAGAAATTGATCAATGGAATAGAATTGAAGACACAGATATAAACCCATATACCTATGGACACTCGATATTTGACAAAGAACCTAAAAAAAACTAACAATGGAAAAATGACAGCATCTTCAGCAAATGGTGCTTGTCTAACTCAATATCTTCACGTAGAAGAATGCAAATAGATCCATGTCTATCGGCCCTGCACAAAACTCAAGATAAAGTGGACTATAAATCTCAACATAAAACTAGACACATTAAGTGTAATAAGAAAAGAAATTGGGAAACCATCTCGAACACATCAGTAAAGGAAACAAATTCCTGAATGGAACATCAATATCTTAGTCTCTAAGTTCAACAACTAATAAATGTGACCTCATGAAGCTGACAAGCTTTGCAAGGATAAGAACATCATCAGTAGGACAAAATGGTAGATTACAGAATGGGAAAAGGTATTACCTCTACAGTGACAGAGAGCTAGTATTCACAATATGTAAAGAACTGAATCAACTGGGCATCACCAAATTAAAAATTCCAGTTGAAAAAAAATGGTCTACAGAGTTAAAAAGAAAATTCTCAACAAAGGAATCTCTGATGACTGAGAAGGACTTAAAGAAATGTTCAATCCATTCTGATGAATATAAAAAGGAAGCACAGAGTTATTTGAATTGCCTTTCCATAATGCAGCAACTTTTCACTGGAAACAACAGAAGTAAGACCAATATTGTATCAGAGAACCAGAATTCTTTGAAATTCTATCACACTTTCTCAAATCCCAGCCAGTTCCTTCGATTCCCTGAATGTCAGTTTTGTGTATTATAATACAGTCTGAATACTATCCAATCCATAGGAATCTTCTGAGGATGAAATAACAAAAACAAAAAAGAGATCCCTCCCTTTTCCAAACCATAAATTATTCACATTCCCTTATTTTAGACTATTGAATACCTATTATCTCACCAGATCCTCATACAGCACACTTTAGGAGGAAGAGAATAAGACAAAAGATCTCACCCGATATGCATATGAGCTATGAGAACTAGGAAGAAAAAGCCAGAAGTTCTGAGAGACTAACCTCAGAGACTATTCCCCAAATGCCAAATAGATACGCATGTACTGTCAGAAGTAGCAGGGAGATGTGAAATTTTGAGATCGTGTATATCTTTTTCACTATACAAACATATAAGTCATGGGTAGTAGCAAATTACATTTGAACATATGCTGAGCTCAAATTTCTCTCCCATTTTGCCTCTGTATCCTATTCACCTGCCCCATCTGGTCACATTATATGTGCATTAGAATGTTGAAACACAAAAGAGCTTCTGAGGGTGTTGTTCCACCTTCCTGCCTTCAGACGGTGAAGTACATTACCACCTCTCCTGAGGTTTTGTGATGAAGATTATCTTGTCCAGATACAATCAACCAATGGGAATGTCTGGAAGAACCATACTCCAGGTCTCTTGCAGCCCAAGACATTTTTCAACTGCTTAGCTGTGACACTTTTCAGAGTTGTAGAAGAGTGCCTCTTATCCCAGGGCTATCAACATCCCTACTATGCAGAAAATGGAAGAAGCAGATAATTTCATTCTGTAAGGGGTGGTAGTAAAATAGATTAGAGTGGTGGTGTGAATTTCTACAAATGGCAAGCCAAGTTATGAAATGGGCATCAGCCCCCCTTGGTTCTGCCTTCTGAATCTTTGCTCTCTTTCCTCCTTAGAGTCTCTGTCAAAGCCAACTTTTCCTTAGAGCTTCTGTTAAAGCCAGCACCTATATGACCAATTACTAGAAGGCCCATCTCGTTCTCTATACCTTGGTGTCCAAGTTAAACTCAGAGAGTAGTTTCATGAATTTCAATGATGTGAAATTTGCCTTGCACTCAGACTACAAACTCTAAACTGAAAACAACCTTTTTTCACTAGGCACACTCATAAAACCCCAACAATTCAAAGACAGAAAAATTATTCTCAAAAGAAAGGCTTTATTTTGCAACCTATCTAAAGCCTCTACTTCTCTTTTTAACATTGAGGCCATCATACTAAGTTGTTCCAAATACTCTTAAACTCTACAAGTTTCTCAGCCATTTGACAAAAATCTCAAAACAGCCGTCCACCTTTCTGAATAATTTCACCATTTGTTCTCAGATCTTCTAATACAAAAAAAATAATAACAAAAAGCTGATATAAGAATAGTTATCAGCAATCAATGAGGGCCAAAGACAATAAATACCAGGCATATTGTGAGAAGATCATGTTTAGTTTTGACACTGCTTTAAAAAGGAACAAAATGAAAAGCCTATTTTAGATGAAATGAAAGCAAGACTCAGGTTGTCTAGTACATTTGAAACCTGGGATACAATTACTCTCTCTGAACAACTATAACCAGACTCACCTTCATCAAAACCAAATGTCCCTACCAAATACAGAAGGCTCTGTGAATTTGGAAAGAATCTGGTATCTAACTGGGACTTTGAGGAGAAATAGGTATCTTTGGCATCTGCTGCCCCAGCATAACACAAGCACTTGCTAATAGCTGTGGGACCTCTACCCTATCTTAACCTGGACCCTTCATTCCAGCAAGGCAATTAGAAGACTGAGGCAAGGGGATTGCCCTGAGTAGAGTTTCTAATCAGGCCCTAAGCTCCTAATTAGGATTCTCTCAGCTCTCAGAAAAAAGACACCAGAAAAGTACCCCTACATTATCAATTTTAATTCTTCTCCAGCCAAACTTTATCCTATTCTCAATCCTCACCAGGATTTATACTCATTTTGAGGAAGAAGGAGATTCTTCTGTGCTTTGTTTTCTGAAGACTTCTTGGCAATCTAAAGTGACTTACTCTGGCTATATATATATATATATATATATATATATATATATATATATTATGGTGTTTGGGAAAAACATTATGTAGATATATCTTAAGTCCATCTGATGTTATTGTCAATGAGTTCTGAAAGTCCTGTTTGTCTTTCATCCATATTACTTGTCCATTGGAGAAAGTTGTTGAAATCACCTATTATTGATGAATTGATATTAGTCCGCACCTTTAAATCAGGTAGTATCATTTTTTAAATTGTGAAATCTAGAATTGAATACATAAATGGTTAAATTAGTAATAATAACTTGGTTACCACCTAGAAGAGTGAAGTGTCTCTTTTTTTTTTTTATATTAACTTGAGTATTTCTTATATACATTTCGAGTGTTATTCCCTTTCCCGGTTTCCGGGCAAACATCCCCCTCTCCCCTCCCCTTCCTTATGGGTGTTCCCCTCCCAACCATCCCCCCATTGCCGCCCTCCCCCAATAGACTAGTTCACTGGGGGTTCAGTCTTAGCAGGACCCAGGGCTTCCCCTTCCACTGGTGCTCTTACTAGGATATTCATTGCTACCTATGGGGTCAGAGTCCAGGGTCAGTCCATGTATAGTCTTTAGGTAGTGGCTTAGTCCCTGGAAGCTCTGGTTGCTTGGCATTGTTGTACTTTTGGGGTCTCGAGCCCCTTCAAGCTCTTCCAGTTCTTTCTCTGATTCCTTCAATAGGGGACCTATTCTCAGTTCAGTGGTTTGCTGCTGGCATTCGCCTCTGTATTTGCTGTATTCTGGCTGTGTCTCTCAGGAGCGATCTACATCCGGCTCCTGTCGGTCTGCACTTCTTTGCTTCATCCATCTTGTCTAATTGGGTGGCTGTATATGTATGGGCCACATGTGGGGCAGGCTCTGAATGGGTGTTCCTTCAGTCTCTGTTTTAATCTTTGCCTCTCTATTCCCTGCCAAGGGTATTCTTTTTCCTCATTTAAAGAAGGAGTGAAGCATTCACATTTTGATCATCCGTCTTGAGTTTCGTTTGTTCTAGGGATCTAGGGTAATTCAAGCATTTGAGCTAATAGCCACGTATCAATGAGTGCATACCATGTATGTCTTTCTGTGATTGGGTTAGCTCACTCAGGATGATATTTTCCAGTTCCAACCATTTGCCTACGAATTTCATAAACTCGTTGTTTTTGATAGCTGAGTAATATTCCATTGTGTAGATGTACCACATTTTCTGTATCCATTCCTCTGTTGAAGGGCATCTGGGTTCTTTCCATTTTCTGGCTATTATAAATAAGGCTGCGATGAACATAGTGGAGCACGTGTCTCTTTTATATGTTGAGGCATCTTTTGGGTATATGCCCAAGAGAGGTATAGCTGGATCCTCAGGCAGTTCAATGTCCAATTTTCTGAGGAACCTCCAGACTGATTTCCAGAATGGTTTTACCAGTCTGCAATCCCACCAACAATGGAGGAGTGTTCCTCTTTCTCCACATCCTCGCCAGCATCTGCTGTCACCTGAGTTTTTGATCTTAGCCATTCTCACTGGTGTGAGGTGAAATCTCAGGGTTGTTTTGATTTGCATTTCCCTTATGACTAAAGATGTTGAACATTTCTTTAGGTGTTTCTCAGCCATTCGGCATTCCTCAGCTGTGAATTCTTTGTTTAGCTCTGAACCCCATTTTTTAATAGGGTTATTTGTTTCCCTGCGGTCTAACTTCTTGAGTTCTTTGTATATTTTGGATATAAGGCCTCTATCTGTTGTAGGATTGGTAAAGATCATTTCCCAATCTGTTGGTTGCCGTTTTGTCCTAACCACAGTGTCCTTTGCCTTACAGAAGCTTTGCAGTTTTATGAGATCCCATTTGTCGATTCTTGATCTTAGAGCATAAGCCATTGGTGTTTTCTTCAAGAAATTATTTCCAGTGCCCATGTGTTCCAGATGCTTCCTTAGTTTTTCTTCTATTAGTTTGAGTGTGTCTGGTTTGATGTGGAGGTCCTTGATCCACTTGGACTTAAGCTTTGTACAGGGTGATAAGCATGGATCGATCTGCATTCTTCTACATGTTGCCCTCCAGTTGAACCAGCACCATTTGCTGAAAATGCTATCTTTTTTCCATTGGATGGTTTTGGCTCCTTTGTCAAAAATCAAGTGACCATAGGTGTGTGGGTTCATTTCTGGGTCTTCAATTCTATTCCATTGGTCTATCTGTCTGTCTCTGTACCAATACCATGCAGTTTTTATCACTATTGCTCTGTAATACTGCTTGAGTTCAGGGATAGTGATTCCCCCTGAAGTCCTCTTATTGTTGAGGATAGCTTTAGCTATCCTGGGTTTTTTGTTATTCCAGATGAATTTGCAAATTGTTCTGTCTAACTCTTTGAAGAATTGGATTGGTATTTTGATGGGGATTGCATTGAATCTGTAGATTGCTTTTGGTAAAATGGCCATTTTCACTATATTAATCCTGCCAATCCATGAGCATGGGAGATCTTTCCATCTTCTGAGGTCTTCTTCAATTTCTTTCCTCAGTGTCTTGAAGTTCTTATTGTACAGATCTTTTACTTGCTTGGTTAAAGTCACACCGAGGTACTTTATATTATTTGGGTCTATTATGAAGGGTGTCGTTTCCCTAATTTCTTTCTCGGCTTCTTTCTCTTTTGTATAGAGGAAGGCTACTGATTTATTTGAGTTAATTTTATACCCAGACACTTTGCTGAAGTTGTTTATCAGCTTTAGTAGTTCTCTGGTGGAACTTTTGGGATCACTTAAATATACTATCATGTCATCTGCAAATAGTGATATTTTGACCTCTTCTTTTCCGATCTGTATCCCTTTGATCTCCTTTTGTTGTCTGATTGCTCTGGCTAGAACTTCAAGAACTATATTGAATAAGTAGGGAGAGAGTGGGCAGCCTTGTCTAGTCCCTGATCAGTGGGATTGCTTCAAGTTTCTCTCCATTTAGTTTAATGTTAGTAACTGGTTTGCTGTATATGGCTTTTACTATGTTTAGGTATGGGCCTTGAATTCCTATTCTTTCCAGGACTTTTATCATGAAGGGGTGTTGAATTTTGTCAAATGCTTTCTCAGCATCTAATGAAATGATCATGTGGTTCTGTTCTTTCAGTTTGTTTATATAATGGATCACGTTGATGGTTTTCCGTATATTAAACCATCCCTGCATGCCTGGGATGAAGCCTACTTGATCATGGTGGATGATTGTTTTGATGTGCTCTTGAATTCGGTTTGCCAGAATTTTATTGAGTATTTTTGCGTCGATATTCATAAGGGAAATTTGTCTGAAGTTCTCTTTCTTTGTTGTGTCTTTGTGTGGTTTAGGTATAAGAGTAATTGTGGCTTCGTAGAAGGAATTCAGTAGGGCTCCATCTGTTTCAATTTTGTGGAATAGTTTGGATAATATTGGTATGAGGTCTTCTATGAAGGTTTGATAGAATTCTGCACTAAACCCGTCTGGACCTGGGCTCTTTTTGGTTGGGAGACCTTTAATGACTGCTTCTATTTCCTTAGGAGTTATGGGGTTGTTTAACTGGTTTACCTGTTCCTGATTTAACTTCGATACCTGGTATCTATCTAGGAAATTGTCCATTTCCTGAAGATTTTCAAGTTTTGTTGAATATAGGTTTTTATAGTAAGATCTGATGATTTTTTGTATTTCCTCCGAATCTGTAGTTATGTCTCCCTTTTCATTTCTGATTTTGTTAATTTGGACACACTCTCTGTGTCCTCTCGTTAGTCTGGCTAAGGGTTTATCTATCTTGTTGATTTTCTCAAAGAACCAACTTTTGGTTCTGTTGATTCTTTCTATGGTCCTTTTTGTTTCTACTTGGTTGATTTCAGCTCTGAGTTTGATTATTTCCTGCCTTCTACTCCTCCTGGGTGTATTTGCTTCTTTTTGTTCTAGAGCTTTTAGGTGTGCTGTCAAGCTGCTGACATATGCTCTTTCCTGTTTCTTTCTGCAGGCACTCAGCGCTATGAGTTTTCCTCTTAGCACAGCTTTCATTGTGTCCCATAAGTTTGAGTATGTTGTATCTTCATTTTCATTAAATTCTAAAAAGTTTTTAATTTCTTTCTTTATTTCTTCCTTGACCAGGTTATCATTGAGTAGAGCATTGTTCAGTTTCCACGTATATGTGGGCATTCTTCCCTTATTGTTATTGAAGACCAGTTTTAGGCCGTGGTGGTCCGATAGCACGCATGGGATTATTTCTATCTTTCTGTACCTGTTGAGGCCCGTTTTTTGACCAATTATATGGTCAATTTTGGAGAAAGTACCATGAGGAGCTGAGAAGAAGGTATATCCTTTTGCTTTAGGATAGAATGTTCTATAAATATCCGTTAAGTCCATTTGGCTCATGACTTCTCTTAGTCTGTCGACATCACTGTTTAATTTCTGTTTCCATGATCTGTCCATTGATGAGAGTGGGGTGTTGAAATCTCCCACTATTATTGTGTGAGGTGCAATGTGTGTTTTGAGCTTTAGTAAGGTTTCTTTTACGTATGTAGGTGCCCTTGTATTTGGGGCATAGATATTTAGGATTGAGAGTTCATCTTGGTGGATTTTTCCTTTGATGAATATGAAGTGTCCTTCCTTATCTTTTTTGATGACTTTTAATTGAAAATTGATTTTATTTGATATTAGAATGGCTACTCCAGCTTGCTTCTTCTGACCATTTGCTTGGAAAGTTGTTTTCCAGCCTTTCACTCTGAGGTAGTGTCTGTCTTTGTCTCTGAGGTGTGTTTCCTGTAGGCAGCAGAATGCAGGGTCCTCGTTGAGTATCCAGTTTGTTAATCTATGTCTTTTTATTGGGGAGTTGAGGCCATTGATATTGAGAGATATTAAGGAATAGTGATTATTGCTTCCCGCTATATTCATATTTGGATGTGAGGTTATGTTTGTGTGCTTTCATTCTCTTTGTTTTGTTGCCAAGACGATTAGTTTCTTGCTTCTTCTAGGGTATAGCTTGCCTCCTTATGTTGGGCTTTACCATTTATTATCCTTTGTAGTGCTGGATTTGTGGAAAGATATTGTGTAAATTTGGTTTTGTCATGGAATATCTTTGTTTCTCCATCAATGTTAATTGAGAGTTTTGCTGGATACAGTAACCTGGGCTGGCATTTGTGTTCTCTTAGGGTCTGTATAACATCAGTCCAGGATCTTCTGGCCTTCATAGTTTCTGGCGAGAAGTCTGGTGTGATTCTGATAGGTCTCCCTTTATATGTTACTTGACCTTTTTCCCTTACTGCTTTTAATATTCTTTCTTTATTTTGTGCGTTTGGTGTTTTGACAATTATGTGACGGGAGGTGTTTCTTTTCTGGTCCAATCTATTTGGAGTTCTGTAGGCTTCTTGTATGTCTATGGGTATCTCTTTTTTTAGGTTAGGGAAGTTTTCTTCTATGATTTTGTTGAAGATATTTACTGGTCCTTTGAGCTGGGAGTCTTCACTCCCTTCTATACCTATTATCCTTAGGTTTGATCTTCTCATTGAGTCCTGGATTTCCTGTATGTTTTGGAACAGTAGCTTTTTCCGCTTTACATTATCTTTGACAGTTGAGTCAATGATTTCTATGGAATCTTCTGCTCCTGAGATTCTCTCTTCCATCTCTTGTATTCTGTTGGTGAGGCTTGTATCTACAGCTCCTTGTCTCTTCTTTTGGTTTTCTATATCCAGGGTTGTTCTTTCTTGATTGCTTCTATTTCCATTTTTAATTCCTTCAACTGTTTGATTGTGTTTTCCTGGAATTCTTTCAGGGATTTTTGCGATTCCTCTCTGTAGGCTTCTACTTGTTTATTAATGTTTTCCTGTGTTTCCCTAAGTGTGTTCATGTCTTTCTTGAAGTCCTCCAGCATCATGATCAAATATGATTTTGAAACTAGATCTTGCTTTTCTGGTGTGTTTGGATATTCCATGTTTGTTTTGGTGGGAGAATTGGGCTCCGATGATGGCATGTAGTCTTGGTTTCTGTTGCTTGGGTTCCTGCGCTTGCCTCTCGCCATCAGATTATCTCTAGTCTTACTTTGTTCTGCTATTTCTGACAGTGGCTAGACTGTCCTATAAGCCTGTGTGTCAGGAGTGCTGTAGACCTGTTTTCCTCTCTTTCAGTCAGTTATGGGGACAGAGTGTTCTGCTTTCGGGCGTGTAGTTTTTCCTCTCTACAGGTCTTCAGCTGTTCCTGTGGGCCTGTGTCTTGAGTTCACCAGGCAGCTTTCTTGCAGCAGAAAATTTGGTCTTACCTGTGGTCCCGAGGCTCAGGTTCGCTCGTGGGGTGCTGCCCAGGGGCTCTCTGCTGCGGCAGCAACCAGGAAGACCTGTGCCGCCCCTTCCGGGAGCTTCAGTGCACCAGGGTTCCAGATGGTCTTTGGCTTTTTCCTCTGGCGTCCGAGATGTGTGTGCAGGGAGCAGTCTCTTCTGGTTTCCCAGGCTTGTCTGCCTCTCTGAAGTTTTAGCTCTCCCTCCCACGGGATTTGGGTGCAGAGAATTGTTTATCCCGTCTGTTTCCTTCAGGGTCCGGAGGTGTCTCTGGCAGGGGTCCTGCCGCTCCTGGGCCCTCCCCCACGGGAGCCCAGAGGCCTTATACAGTTTCCTCTTGGGCCAGGGATGTGGGCAGGGGTGAGCAGTGTTGGTGGTCTCTTCCGCTCTGCAGCCTCAGGAGTGCCCACCTGACCAGGCGGTTGGGTCTCTCTCTCACCGGGTCTGGGAGCAGAGAGCTGCTGTGGGCCGGGATCCGCGGGTGTCGAAGTGTCTCTTTTTATAACTATTCTTTAGTTTTCCTTTTGACTTCTATTTTCTCAGATATTGAAATAGTGATGTCTACTTGTTTCCTGGTTCCATTTGACTAGAGTAATTTTGACTATCCTGTTTCTCTAAGGCAGTACTATCCTTAAAACTAAAATGTTATCTTAAAGAAAACAGATGGATTTTGTTTCTTTTTTCTTTCAAAATAATATTGTCATTGTTTCCTTCATAATATCACCTCAAACAACATAATGACACTCACTTCCCGGTCCTTCTATGTCCATCCTTGCAAGCCCTTAAGATAAATCCCGACAACGAATAATTTCAAAAGTTCAATTTTTGTTGTCCATATGAGTATTAAACCATGGTTAACACCTGGTGGCTCACCTCCTAAAGAACATCCAGTCTGTTTCCACCTGCATAATTATCAGAAGTCATCACTGGTGGAGAGCTACACCCCAGCATCCCTATCACTGTTTTTAGAAGTTCTCTTTGATGGTGTTCTTTTTAGACTATTACTTTTGAAAAGAGTGGTTAGGTGGCTTGGGTTGGGATTGTCACAGAAGCTGCCCATGTACTGCTTTTGCAGTTGTGCATCTCCAGTAATCGATATTACAGCCAAAGTAGTCCTTGTTCTTTATATTCAGCTGGGTCTCAGATCATGGTTGTCTTCATGGTTTCTGGTGACAGCACTGACCATGAACATACCCCAGGGCTACACTAGGACCATGGAGCCAAACAAGTCCCTGAGAGGTACCCTACACAACAAACCACCACTTGGCAATCTAAAGTTACAGCAAAGAATATGGACATCCACATTGCCTTCAGATGTAGCAAGGGCCCTGTACATCAACATAGACCCCAGCTTCAGTAGAACCCCCAAGTCAGACATATCCCTTTGTGGGAAGAATTTGAACATCATCATAGTCACAGGAAGCAGCACAGGCCACCCACATCTATATGGCCCTGGGAACAGCATGTCCCATGAACATCAACATAGATTGGCTGAGGCATAGACCATAGACATCTGCACAAAGTTAAGTGGTAATCTGGGCCACCCACATCAAGGCAGTCCACAGCCACATCATGACTACTGACCCACACATGTCCCTCAATGTCAAAGACCAATTTTATCCTTCAAGGGGTGCCAGTTCAGGATGTGAACCATTCTTCATTTTAGTCTCCATTATTGCCCAGAGCAAAGGTGATCCTGTGCCTGGGCAACATTTTCAGGGGCTGAATCTCCATATGTGTAAATTGCAGTCTGTTATATTTCATAGTTCACCACAGACATCTGTCCCACTTATAACTGCAATTCCGTCTTATGGTAAGATTCTCTTTACAGCCATTCTTCTATCTTTACTACCACTTCATCACACATCAAACTAGTTGCCAAGCCTGGTGTACAAGCCTGGACACTCATGAGGGAGTGGACAGATTAGCCTTCAGCTAGTTCAGGTTTTACCCCCCACCCAACTGTTTCTTGATCCATTGACTCAACCTCTATCTTTTGATTGGAGAATTTAGGCTGCTAATGTTTAAAATTATTGAAATGTGTGTGCTAGATGTGATCACCATGTTGTTGATTTTTGTTATTGCTGTTTTTGTTGTCAGTGGTATTTTGTGTTTTAATAGGTATTTCTTTTCACATTCTCACTGCTAAAAGCACTTCTGCTCTAAGCTTGAAATAATGTTTTCTGTATTTTCTTTAAAGATGGGTTGTTGTATATAAAATTTGTAGGGCACTTATGTTGCGGAAAGTTTTTCTTTCTTATTCAATTCTGGCATATAATTTTGATAGGTATTGTCTGAGTGGGCAATAATAATCTTTTATGAATTCCCATATCAATTAGTAGTTAAGAAAATATATATTGGAGAGCTGAACACCCAGGAGTGCAGACATCCTGAGACCACAGGACAGACTGCTACCTCTGCACACCTCTGCTCACATCCCTGGTCCAAGGGGAAACTGCACAGTGCCTCTGGACATGGGGATATAGGAAAAGACAGCCACCGGTACCCACAGTTCTGGTCTGCACCCAGGACAGAACTGAACTTGCCAAAAAGCTCCCTGCACCTAAATCCCTGGGGAAGAGAGCTGGACCCTCAGAAGTGTGGGGACTCCTGAGAAGCCAGAGGAGACTACCCTCTGCCCAAAGTCCAGAATCAAGAGGGAATTGACTAGTGCCAACTGTGGTCCCAGGGTGCAAAGAGCTAGGAGCAATCAGGGGCAGGACCCTTTGATTCCTGCCCACGCCTAGAGCTGGAAGACAATCTCCAGGAGTGCTGATACACATGAAATCAGAGTACCTATTCTCAGAAAAGGCTGAAAGAAAACAGGAAAACAGTTCTACAGGAATGCTGACACAGAAGCCTACATCAGGGTCAAGTCAGTCTCAAAAACAACAAGACAAACAAACACCAGAGACAACCCAATGGCTAGAGACAAGCTCAGGAACCTAAGCAACAGAAACCAAGACTCCTTGGCATCATCAGAGCCCAGTGGTCCCACCAAAGAAATTACTGGATATCCAAACACACCAGAAAATAAAGACATAGATTTAAAACCACAATTTTTATAATGACGGAAGAATTTGAGAAAGACATAAAGAACTTAAAGAAATGCAGGAAAGGAAAAGTAAACAAGAAGAAGCACTTAGAGAAGAAACATAAAAATTCCTGAAAGAATTACAGGAAAGGACAACCAAATAGATGAACAAATTGAAAATGGAAATAGAAACAATAAAGAAAGCACAAAGGGAGACAACCCTGGATATCGAAAACCTAAGGAAGAGACACGGAGTCATAGATACAAGCATCAAAGGCAGAACACAAAAGATAGAAGAGAGAATTTCATTGGCAGAAGATACTATAGAAAACATTGACACAGCTGTCAAAGAAAATGTAAAAGGCAAAAAGCTCCTAGCCCAACAATACAGGAAATCCAGGACAACACCAAACCTAAGGATAATAGGTATAGAAGAGAGTGAAGACTCCCAGCTCAAAAGACCAGTAAATATCTTCAACAAAATTATAGAAGAAATCTTCCCTAACCAAAAGAAAGAGGTGCCCAAAACCATATGAGAAGCCTACAGAACTCAAAAGACATTGGACCAGAAGAAAAATTCCTCCCATCACATAATAGTTAAAACACCAAATGCACAAAATAAAGAAAGAATATTAAAACCAGTAAGGGAAAAAGTCAAATGACATATAAAGGCAGACCTACAAGAATTACACCAGACTTCTCAACAGAGACTATGAACTCCAGAAAATCCTGAACAGATGTCATACAGACCCTATGAGAACACAAATGCCAGCCAAATTTACTGTATCCAGCAAAATTCTCAATTAACATAAATGGAGAAACCAAGATATTCCATGACAAAACCAAATTTACACATTATCTTTCTACAAATCCAGCTCTACAAAGAATAATAGATGGAAAACTACAACACAAGGAGAGAAACTATACCGTACAAAAAGCAAGAATATAATTTCCTTGTACTGAAACCAAAAGAGAGACAAGCACACATAGTCCAACCTCGAACAATGAAAATAAAAGGAAGCGACAATCACTATTCCTTAATATCTCTCAACATCAAAAGACTCAGTTCCCCAATAAAAAGACATAGACTAAGAGACTGAACATAAAGAGGACACAGCATTTTACTGCATGCAGGAAACACACCTCAGAGACAAAGATAGACACTACCTCAGAGTAAAACACTGGAAAACAATTTTCCAAGCAAATAGCCCAAAGAAATAAGCTGGAGTTGCCATTCTAATATCAAATAAAATTGACTTTCCACCAAATGTCATTGCAAAAGATAAGGAAAGACACTTCATATACATCAGAGGAAAAATCCACCAAGACGAACTCTCAATCCTAAATATCTACACTCCAAATGCAAGGGTACCTACATTCATAAAAGAAACCTTACAATACGCCCTCTGGGAACCGGAAGATAAGGGCACTGGAGCTGCAAGTCCCCTGCACTCCATACACCGCTGGAACCTGAAGGGACCGGATCAACAGTTCTCTGCACCCAAATCCCATGGGAGGGAGAGCTAAACCTTCAGAGAGGCAGATACGCCTGGGAAGCCAGAAGAGACTACACTCTGCCCACATTTCTGACTCCAGAGGAAAACACCTAACGCCATCTGGGACCCCAGTGTACAGGGTCTCCCGGAAAAGGCAGCACAGGCCCTCCTGGTTGCTGCCCTTACAGAGAGCTCAAAAGCAACACCCCAGGAGCAAACTTGAGCCGCAGGACCACAGTTAAGACCAACTTTTCTGCTCCAGGTGACCTGACTGGTGGTCTCAAGACACGCGGAGGCAAAATTCCTCTGGGACCAGACACTTCCAGTTTTTAGCTGGATTCCCAACCTCGCTGATCTCCGCCAGCAGTTCACTGCTCCCAAACCCCATGGGAGAGAGAGCTCACCTCCTGGAGAGGTGGGCACTCCTGAGACTGCAGAACAGAAGAGACCACCAATACTGCCCACCCCTGCAAATGTCCCTGGCCCAAGAGGAAACTGTATATGGCCTCTGGGAACCGGAAGATAGGGGCACTGGAGCTGTAGGTCCCCTGCACTCCAGACACCGCCCAGACCTGAAGGGACCAGATCAACAGTTCTCTGCACCTAAGTCCCACGGGAGGGAGAGCTAAACCTTCAGAGAGGCAGACATGCCTGGGAAAACAGAAGAGACTGCACTCTGCACACATTACTGATTCCAGAGGAAAACACCAAACGCCATCTGGAACCCTGGTGCACGGAAGCTCCCGGAAAGGGCGGCTCAGATCTTCCTGGTTGCTGCTGCCGCGGAGACCTCATAGGCAACACCCCATGAGCAAACTTGAGCCTCAGGACCACAGGTAAGACCAACTATTCTGCTGCAAGCGACCTGCCTGGTGAACTCAAGACACAGGCCCACAGGAACAGCTGAAGACCTGTAGAGAGGAAAAACTACACGCCCGAAAGCAGAACACTCTGTCCCCATAACTGGCTGAAAGGAAACAGGAAAACAGGTCTACAGCACACCTGAAACACAGGCTTATAGGACAGTCTAGCCACTGTCAGAAATAGCAGAACAAAGTAACACTAGAGATAATCTGATGGCAAGAGGCAAGCGCAGGAACCCAAGCAACAGAAACCAAGACTACATGGCATCATCACAGCCCAATTCTCCCACCAAAGCAAACACGGAATATCCAAACACACCAGAGAAGCAAGATCTAGTTTCAAAATCATATTTGATCATGATGCTGGAGGACTTCAAGAAAGACGTGAAGAACTCCCTTAGAACACAAGTAGAAGCCTACAGAGAGGAATCGCAAAAATCCCTAAAAGAAGTCCAGGAAAACATAAATAAACAAGGAGAAGCCCATGGAGAGGAGTCACAAAAATCCCTGAAAGAATTCCAGGAAAACACAATCAAAGAGTTGAAGGAATTAAAAATGGAAATAGAAGTAATCAAGAAAGAACACATGGAAACAACCCTGGATATAGAAAACCAAAAGAAGAGACAAGGATCTGTAGATACGAGTTTCACCAACAGAATACAAGAGATGGAAGAGAGAATCTCAGGAGCAGAAGATTCCATAGAAATCATCGACTCAACTGTCAAAGATAATGTAAAGCAGAAAAAGCTACTGGTCCAAAACACACAGGAAATACAGGACTCAATGAGAAGATCAAACCTAAGGAAAACAGGTATAGAAGAGAGTGAAGACTCCCAGCTCAAAGGACCAGTAAATATCTTCAGCAAAATCATAGAAGAAAACTTCCCTAACCTAAAGAAAGAGATACCCATAAGCATGCAAGAAGCCTACAGAACTCCAAATAGATTGGACCAGAAAAGAAACTCCTCCCATCACATAATAGTCAAAACACCAACGCACAAAATAAAGAAAGAATATTAAAAGCAGTAAGGGAAAAAGGTCAAGTAAGACATAAAGGCAGACCTATCAGAATCACACCAGACTTTTTGCCAGAAACTATGAAAGCCAGAAGATCCTGGACAGATGTCATACAGACCCTAAGAGAACACAAATGCCAGCCCAGGTTACTGTACCCTGCAAAACTCTCAATAAACATAGATGGAGAAACCAAGATATTCCATGACAAAACCAAATTTACACAGTATCTTTCTACAAATCCAGCACTACAAAGGATAATAAATGGTAGAGCCCAACATAAGGAGGCAAGCTACACCCTAGAAAAAGCAAGAAACTAATTGTCTTGGCAACAAAACAAAGAGAAGAAAGCATAACCTCACATCCAAATATGAATATAACAGGAAGCAATAATCACTATTCCTTAATATCTCTCAACATCAATGGTCTCAACTCCCCAATGAAAAGACATAGATTAACAAACTGGATATGCAACAAGGACCCTGTATTCTGCTGCCTACAGGAAACACACCTCAGAGACAAAGACAGACACTACCTCAGAGTGAAAGACTGGAAAACAACTTTCCAAGTAAATGGTCGGATGAAGCAAGCTGGAGTAGACATTCTAATATCAAATAAAATCAATTTTCAACTAAAAGTCATCAAAAAGGATAAGGAAGGACACTTCACATTCATCAAAGGAAAAATCCACCAAGATAAACTCTCAATCCTAAATATCTATGCCCCAAATACAAGGGCAACTACATAAGTAAAAGAAACCTTATTAGAACTCAAAACATACATTGCACCTCACGCAATAATAGTGGGAGATTTCAACACCCCACTCTCATCAATGGACAGATCATGGAAACAGAAATTAAACAGAGACGTAGACAGACTAAGAGAAGTCATGAGCCAAATGAACTTAACAGATATTTATAGAACATTCTATCCTAAAGCAAAAGGATATACCTTCTTCTCAGCTCCTCATGGTACTTTCTCCAAAATTGACCATATAATTGGTCAAAAAACAGGCCTCAACAGGTACAGAAAGATAGAAATAATCCCATGCGTGCTATCAAACCACCACGGCCTAAAACTGGTCTTCAATAACAATCAAGGAAGAATGCCCACATATACTTGGAAATTGAACAATGCTCTACTCAATGATAACCTGGTCAAGGAAGAAATAAAGAAAGAAATTAAAAACTTTTTAGAATTTAATGAAAATGAAGGTACAACATACCCAAACTTATGGGACACAATGAAAGCTGTGCTAAGAGGAAAACTCATAGCGCTGAGTGCCTGCAGAAAGAAACAGGAAAGAGCATATGTCAGCAGCTTGACAGCACACCTAAAAGCTCTAGAACAAAAAGAAGCAAATACACCCAGGAGGAGTAGAAGGCAGGAAATAATCAAACTCAGAGCTGAAATCAACCAAGTAGAAACAAAAAGGACCATAGAAAGAATCAACAGAACCAAAAGTTGGTTCTTTGAGAAAATCAACAAGATAGATAAACCCTTAGCCAGACTAATGAGAGGACACAGAGAGTGTGTCCAAATTAACAACATCAGAAATGAAAAGGGAGACATAACTACAGATTCAGAGGAAATTCAAAAAAATCATCAGATCTTACTATAAAAGACTATAATCAACAAAACTTGAAAATCTTCAGGAAATGGACAATTTCCTAGACAGATACCAGGTACCGAAGTTAAATCAGGAACAGATAAACCAATTAAACAACCCCATAACTCCTAAGGAAATAGAAGCAGTCATTAAAGGTCTCCCAACCAAAAAGAGCCCAGGTCCAGACGGGTTTAGTGCAGAATTCTATCAAACCTTCATAGAAGACCTCATACCAATATTATCCAAACTATTCCACAAAATTGAAACAGATGGAGCACTACCGAATACCTTCTATGAAGCCACAATTACTCTTATACCTAAACCACACAAAGACCCAACAAAGAAAGAGAACTTTAGACCAATTTCCCTTATGAATATCAACGCAAAAATACTCAATAAAATTCTGGCAAACCGAATCCAAAAGCACATCAAAACAATCATCCACCATGATCAGGTAGGCTTCATCCCAGGCATGCAGGGATGGTTTAATATACGGAAAACCATCAATGTGGTCCATTATATAAACAAACTGAAAGAAATAAACCACATGATCATTTCATTAGATGCTGAGAAAGCATTTGACAAAACTCAACATCCCTTCATGATAAAAGTCCTGGAAAGAATAGGAATTCAGGGCCCATGCCTATACATAGTAAAAGCCATATACAGCAAACCAGTTGCTAACATTAAATTAAATGGAGAGAAACTTGAAGCAATCCCACTAAAATCAGGGACTAGACAAGGCTGCCCTCTCTCTCCCTACTTATTCAATATAGTTCTTGAGTTTCTGGCCAGAGCAATCAGACAACAAAAGAAGGTCAAGGGGATACAGATCGGAAAAGAGGAAGTCAAAATATCACTATTTGCAAATGATATGATAGTATATTTAATTGATCCCAAAAGTTCCACCAGAGAACTACTAAAGCTGATAAACAACTTCAGCAAAGTGGCTGGGTATAAAATTAACTCAAATAAATCAGTAGCCTTCCTCTACACAAAAGAGAAACAAGCCAAGAAAGAAATTAGGGAAACGACGCCCTTCATAATAGACCCAAATAATATAAAGTACCTCGGTGTGACTTTAACCAAGCAAGTAAAAGATCTGAACAATAAGAACTTCAAGACTCTGAAGAAAGAAATTGAAGAAGACCTCAGAAGATGGAAAGATCTCCCATGCTCATGGATTGGCAGGATGAATATAGTAAAAATGGCCATTTTACCAAAAGCGATCTACAGATTCAATGCAATCCCCATCAAAATACCAATCCAATTCTTCAAAGAGTTAGACAGAACAATTTGCAAATTCATCTGGAATAACAAAAAACCCAAGATTGCTAAAACTATCCTCAACAATAAAAGGACTTCAGGAGGAATCACTATCCCTGAACTCAAGCAGTATTACAGAGCAATAGTGATAAAAACTGCATGGTATTATTACAGAGACAGACAGATAAACCAATGGAACAGAATTGAAGACCCAGAAATGAACCCACACACCTATGGTCACTTGATTTTTGACAAAGGAGCCAAAACTATCAAATGGAAAAAAAGATAGCATTTTCAGCAAATGGTGCTGGTTCAACTGGAGGTCAACATGTAGATGAATGCAGATCGATCCATGCTTATCACCCTGTACAAAGCTTAAGTCCAAGTGGATCAAGGACCTCCACATAAAACCAGATACACTCAAACTAATAGAAGAAAAACTAGGGAAGCATCTGGAACACATGGGCACTGGAAAAAATTTCTTGAACAAAACACCAATGGCTTATGCTCTAAGATCAAGAATCGACAAATGGGATCTCATAAAACTGCAAAGCTTCTGTAAGGCAAAGGACACTATGGTTAGGACAAAACGGCATCCAACAGATTGGGAAAAGATCTTTATCAATCCTACAACAGATAGAGGCCTTATATCCAAAATATACAAAGAACTCAAGAAGTTAGACCGCAGGGAGACAAATAACCCTATTGGGTTCAGAGCTAAACAAAGAATTCACAGCTGAGGAATGCCGAATGGCTGAGAAACACCTAAAGAAATGTTCAACATCTTTAGTCATAAGGGAAATGCAAATCAAAATAACCCTGAGATTTCACCTCACACCAGTGAGAATGGCTGAGATCAAAAACGTAGGTGACAGCGAATGCTGGCAAGGATGCGGAGAAAGAGGAACACTCCTCCATTGTTGGTGGGATTGCAGACTGGTACAACCATTCTGGAAATCAGTCTGGAGGTTCCTCAGAAAATTGGACATTGAACTGCCTGAGTATCCAGCTATACCTCTCTTGGGCATATATATATACCCAAAAGATGCCCCAACATACAAAAAAGACACGTGCTCCACTATGTTCATAGCAGCCATATTTATAATAGCCAGAAGCTGGAAAGAACCCAGATGCCCTTCAACAGAGGAACGGATACAGAAAATATGGTACATCTACACAATGGAATATTACTCAGGTATCAAAAACAATGACTTTATGAAATTCGTAGGCAAATGGTTGGAACTGGAAAATATCATCCTGAGTTAGGTAACCCAATCACAGAAAAACACAAGTGGTATGCACTCATTGATAAGTGGCTATTAGCCCAAATGCTTGAATTACCCTAGATGCCTAGAACAAATGAAACTCAAGATGGATGATCAAAATGTGAATGCTTCACACCTTCTTTAAAAGGTTAACAAGAATACCCTTGTCAGGGAATTGAGAGGGAAAGATTAAAACAGACACAGAAGGAACACCCATTCAGAGCCTGCCCCACATGTGGCCCACACATATACAGCCATCCAATTAGACAAGATGGATGAAGCAAAGAAGGGCAGGCCAACAGGAGTCTGATGTACATCACTCCTGAGAGACACAGCCAGAATATAGCAAATACAGAGGCGAATGCCAGCAGCAAACCACTGAACTGAGAAAGGGACCCCGGTGAAGGAATCAGAGAAAGAACTGGAAGAGCTTGAAGGAGCTTGAGACCCCTTATGAACAACAATGCCAAGCAACCAGAGCTTCCAGGCACTAAGCCACTACCTAAAGACTATACATAGACTGACCCTGGACTCTGACCTCATAGGTAGCTATGAATATTCTAGTAAGATCACCAGTGGAAGGGGAAGCCCTTGTTCCTGCTAAGACTGAACCCCCAGTGAACATGATTATTGGGGGTAGGGCGGCAATGGGGGGAGGATGGTGAAGGGAACACCCATAAAGAAGGGGAGGGGGAGGGATTAGGGGGATGTTTGCCCAGAAACCAAGAAAGGGAATAACACTCGAAATGTAAATAAGAAATACTCAAGGTAATAAAAAAAAATGGAAATTGAAGCAATGAAGAAAGAACACAGGGAAACAACCCTGGATATAGAAAACCAAAGGAAGAGACAAGGAGCCGTAGATACAAGCATCACCAACAGAATACAAGACATAGAAGAGAGAATCTCAGGAGCAGAAGATTCCATAGAAATCATCAACACAACTGTCAAAGATCATGTAAAACAGAAAAAGCTACTGGTCCAAAACATACAGAAAATCCAGGACACGATAAGATCAAACCTAAGGATAATAGGTATAGAAGAGAGTGAAGACTCCCAGCTCAAAGGACCAGTAAATATCTTCAGCAAAATCATAGAAGAAAACTTCCCTCACCTGAAGAGATGCCCATAAGTATACAAGAAGCCTACAGAACTCCAGAAAAGAAACTCCTACTGTCAAAACACCAAATGCACAAAATAAAGAAAAAAATTTAAAAGCAGTAAGGGAAAAAGGTCAAGTAACATATAAAGGCAGACCTATCAGAATCACACCAGACTTCTCAACAGAGACTATGAAAGCCAGAAGATCCTGGACAGATGTCATACAGACCCTAAGAGAACAAATATGCCAGCCCAGGTTACTGTATACTGCAAAACTCTCAATTAACATAGATGGATAAATCAAGATATTCCATGACAAAACCAAATTTATACAATATCTTTCTACAAATTAAGCGCTACGAAGGATAATAAATGGTAAAGCCCAACATAAGGAGGCAAGCTACACCCTAGAAAAAGCAAGAAACTAATTGTCTTGGCAACAAAACAAAGAGAAGAAAAGCATAACCTCACATCCAAATATGAATATAACAGGAAGCAATAATCACTACTCCTTAATATCTCTCAACATCAATGGTCTCAACTCCCCAATAAAAAGACATAGATTAACAAACTGGATACGCAATGAGGACCTTGCATTCTGCCTGCCAACAGGAAACATACCTCAGAGACAAAGACAGGCACTACCTCAGAGTAAAAGGCTAGAAAACAACTTTCCAAGCAAATGTTTGGAAAAAGCAAGCTGGAGTAGCCATTCTAATATCGAATAAAATCAACTTTCAACTAAAAAGTCATCAAAAAAATAAGGAAGGACACTTCATATTCATCAAAGGAAAAATCAACCAAGATGAATTCTCAATCCTAAATATCTATGCCCCAAATACAAGGGCACCTACATAAGTAAAAGAAACCTTACTAAAGCTCAAAACATACATTGCACCTCACACAAAAATAGTAAGAGATTTCAACACCCCACTCTCATCAATGGACAGATCATGGAAACAGAAATTAAACAGAGACATAGACAGACTAAGAAGTCATGAACCAAATGGACTTAACAGATATTTATAGAACATTCTATCCTAAAGCAAAAGGATATACATTCTTCTCACCACTTCATGGTACTTTCTTGAAAATTTACCATATAATTGGTCATAAAACAGGTCTCAACAGATACAGAAAGATAGAAATAATTCCGTGTGTCCTATCAGACCATTACGGGTTAATGTTGGTCTTTAATAACAATAAGGGAAGAATGCCCACATATACATGGAAGTTGAACAATGCTCTACTCAATGATAACCTGGTCAAGGAAGACATAAAGAAAGAAATTAAAGACTTCTTAAAATTTAATGAAAATGAAGGTACAACATACCCAAACTTATGGGACACAACGAAAACTGTGCTAAGAGGAAAACTCATAGCTCTGAGTGCCTGCAGAAAGAAACAGGAAAGAGCATATGTCACCAGCTTGACAGCACACCTAAAAGCTCTGGAACAAAAAGAAATAAATAAACCCAAGAGGAGTAGAAGGCAGGAAATAATCAAACTCAGAGCTGAAATCAACCAAGTAGAAACAAAAAGGACTAAAAAAAGCATCAATAAAACCAGGAGCTGGTTCTTTGAAAAAAATCAACAAGATAGATAAACCCCTAGCCAGACTAACCAGAGGTCACAGAGAGTGTATCCAAATAAACAAAATCAGAAATGCAAAAGGAGACATAACAACAGATTCTGAAAAAAATTTTAAAAAATCATAAGATCTTACCACAAAAGCCCATATTCAACAAAACTTGACAATCTGCAGGGAATGGACAATTTCCTAGACAGATATCTGGTACCAAAGTTAAATCAGGAACAGATGAACCATTTAAACAACACCATAACTCCTAAAGAAATAGAAGCAGTCATTAAAGGTCTCCCAACTAAAAAGAGCCCAGGTCCAGATGGGTTCAGTGCAGAATTCTATCAGACCTTCATAGAAGACCTCATAACAATACTGTCTAAACCATTCCACAAAATAGAAAAAGATGGAGCACTACAAAATTCCTTTTATTAAGCCACAATTTCTCTTACACCTAAACTACACAAAGACCCAACAAAGAGAGAGAACTTCAGACCAATTTCCCTTATGCCTATTGATGCAAAATACTCAATAAAATTATTGCAAGTCAAATCCAAGAACACATCAAAATGAGCATCCATCATGATCAACTACACTTCATCCCAGGGATGCAGGAATGGTTTAATATATAAAAATCCATCAATGGATTCCACTATATAAACAAACTCAAAGATACGAACCACCAGATCATTTCATTAGATGCTGAGAATGCATCTGACAAAATTCAGTAACCCTTCATGACAAAAGTCCTGGAAAGATCAGGAATTCAAGGCCCATATCTAAACATAGTAAAAGCAATATACGGCAAACCAGTAGCAAACATCAAACTAAATGGAGAGAAACTTGAAACAATCCCACTAAAATCAGGGACTAGACAAGGTTGCCCACTCTCCCCCTACTTATTCAATATAGTACTCAAAGTCCTAACTAGATCAATCAGATGGCTAAAAGAGGTCAAAAGGATACAAATTGGAAGGGAAAAAAATCAAAATATCACTATTTGCAGAAGATATGATAGTGTACTTAAGTGACCCCAAAAGTTCCACCAGAAAACTACTTAACCTGATAAACAATGTCAGCAAAGTGTCATGGTATTAAATTAACCCAAACAAATGAGTAGCCTTCTTCTACTCAAAGGATAAGCAGGCTGAGAAAGAAATTAGAGAAATGACACCCTGCACAGCAGTCCCAAATAATATAAAATATCTTGGAGTGAATTTAAGCAAGCAAGTGAACGATCTGTACGACAAGAACTTTAAGTCTGTGAAGAAAGAAATTGAGGAAGATCTCAGAAGTTGGAAATATCTTCCATGCTCAGGATTGACAGGATTAATATTGTAAAGATGGCCATTTTGACAAAAGCAATTTATAGATTCAATGCAATCCGCATCAAAATTCCTACTCAATTCTTTATAGAGATAGAAAAAGCAATTTGCAAATTCATTTGGAATAACAAAAAACCCAGGATAGTGAAAAATATACTCAACAATAAAAGAATTTCTGAGGGAATCACCATCCCTGACTTCAAGCAGTATTACAGAGAAATAGTTATAAAAATTGTGTGGTATGGTTACAGAGACAGGCAGATAGTTCAGTGGAAAAGAACTGGAGACCCAGAAATGAACCCACACACCTATGGTCACTTGATATTCAACAAAGGAGCTAAAACCATCCAATGGAAGAAAGAATTTTCAACAAATGGTGCTGGTTCAACTGGGGGTCAGAATGTAGAAGAATGCAAACTGATCCATTCTTATCACCTCGTATAAAGCTTAAGTCCAAGTGGATCAAGGACTTCCACATCAAACTAAATACACTCAACCTAATAGAAGAAAGAGTGGGGAAGAGTCTCAAACACATGGACACTGGGAAAAATTTCCTGAACAAAACACCAATGGCTTATGCTCTAAGATCAAGAATCGACAAATGGGACCTCATAAAATTGTAAAGCTTCTGTAAGGCAAAAGACACTGTCATTAGGACAAAACAGCAACTAGCAGATTGGGAAAAGATCTTTACCAATCCTACATCTGATAAAGGGTTAATATCCAAAATACACAAAGATTTCAAGAAATTAGTCTCCAGAGACCCAAATAACCCTATTAAGAATGGAGTACAGAGCTAAACAAAACATTCTCAGCTGAGGAATATCAAATGGCCAAAAAGCACCTAAAGAAATGTTCAACATCCTTAGTCATCAGGGAAATTCAAGTCAAAACAACCCTGAGATTTCACTTCACACCAGTCAGAATGACTAAGATAGAAAACTCAGGTGACAGCACATGCTGGCAAGGATGTGGAGAAAGAGGTACCCTCCTCCATTGTTGGTGGGATTGCAAACTGGTACAACCATTCTGGAAATCAGTCTGGAGGTTCCTCAGAACATTGGACATTCCACTACCTGAGGACCCACCTATACCTCTCCTGGGCATATACCCAAAAGGTGCACCAACATACAACAAAGACACATGCTTCACTAGGTTCATAGCAGCCTTAGTTATAATTGCCAGATGCTGGGAATAACCCAGATGCCCTTCAACAGAGGAATGGATTTAAAAAATGTGGTACATCTACACAATGGAGTACTAATCAGCTATCAAAAACAATGACTTCATGAAATACATAAGCAAATGGAATGAACTAGAAAATATCATCCTGAGTGTGGTAACTCAATCACAGAAAAACACACTTGGTATCCACTCATTGATAAGTGGTTATTAACCAAAAAGCTCAAATTACCCAAGATGCAATTCACAGACCACAGGAAGCTCAAGAAGAAGGGTAACCAAAATGTGGACACTCCCACTCCTTCTTAAAAGGGGAAAAAATTATCCATAGGAGGGATATAGAAGCAAAGTTTAGAGCAGCAAATCAAGGAAAGGCCAGTCAGAGCCTGCCCCACATGTGTCCCATATATATACAGCCACCAAAACTAGATAAGATTGATGAAGCTAAAAAATTCATGCTGAAAGGGACCAGATATAGACTCTCCTGAGAGACACATCCAGAGCATGTCCAATGCAGAGGACAATGCTAGCAGCAAATAGGACCCCCTTGGGGGAAATTAGAGGAAGGATTGAAAGAGTTGAAGGAGCTTGCAACCCCATAAAAACAACAATGCCAACCAACCAGAGCTTCCAGAGACTAAACCACTACTGAAAGGCTATACATGGACTGACCCAGGGTTCCATCTGCATATGTAGCAGAGAATAGCCTTTTTGGGGCACCAGTGGAAGGAGAAACCCTTGGTTCTGCCAAGGTTGGAGCCCCAGTGCAGGGGAATATGGGAGGGGCAGTAAGGGGGATGTATGGGGGAAATACCTGTATGAGGGAGGGGTGGGGGAGGGGAGGGCATGGGGGCCTATGGACATGAACCTGGGAAGGGGAATAACATTTGAAATGTAAGTAAAGAAATATATTTAATAAAATATTTTTAAAATGTATATTAAAGATTTACCTATAGGAAAGCCCTGGAGGTATATTTTCAACTGGACATTCCACTTTCAAAATGATTCTAATTTGGGTTGAGTTAGAATAAAATTATCTAAGAGAGCAATAAATCTTACAGGCTCACTCATTTTTATAAATTCCTCAAGATATAATTCAGGTACATGTTTCATTATTTGCTATTCTGCCATTCTTCCATGCTCTGTCTCAATTATCACTCAACATTGTACACAATGTAGGAAAAACTTGAATCAGTAGATAATTTCTTACCACATACTTTTTTGGTCAAATAAAACAAATATTATCAAAAACTCTGTAGAGGGACTAAGCCACTACCCAAAGACTATACATGGACTGACCCTGGACTCTAACTGCATACGTAGCAATGAATAGCCTAGTAAGAGCACCTTTGGAAGGGGAAGCCCTTGGTCCTGCCAAGACTGAATCCCCCATTGAATGTGATTGTTGGGGGGAGGATGGTAATAGGGGGAGGATGGGGAGGGGAACACCCATAGAGAAGTAGAGGGGGAGGGGTTGGGGGATGTTGGCCAGAAACCGGGAAGGGGAATAACAATTGAAATGTAAATAAGGGCTGGAGAGATGGCTCAGCGGTTAGGAGCACCCGACTACTCTTCCAGAGGTCCTGAGTTCAATTCCCAGCAACCACATGGTGGCTCACAACCATCTGTAAAGAGAACCGATGCCCTCTTCTGGTGTATCTGAAGACAGCTACAGTGTACTTATATATAATAAATGGATAAATCTTTAAATAAAAAAAAAGAAATGTAAATAAGAAATACTCAAGTTAATAAAGATGGAAAAAATCTGTAGAATTCCCTAAATGACTAGGATCCTTGTCTTTGATTGCTTTTCTTCCTTGTAATATTATTTCACCATCTGACATCCGCAATTACAAAAGAGAAGGGGAAAGGAGAAGAACAAAAGATTAAAACCACCTAGCTAAGCTGATGTCCAATGACCTCTTTAGGAGTTTTTCTCCTGGAAGAGCAGTGACCAAACCTTAGTGACTGAATCAGAGCAAAATAAGACAAAGGGTGAGTCCACTGAAGGAGAACATAACATGTTAGAGAAAAGCAACAAATATTCGTTATAAGTGAAATAAGAAGGTAGTACTAACCATAAAGGAACAATTACGTATAGTATTGTAGAATTCAAGGTCAAATTATGTATTTTTATTCATTCTTTAACACCTTCTTACCTCAATTTTTGTCCCCAATTCCTCAATGATTCAGTCCAGCTCCTTCATTCATCCACCTTTTGTTCTCTTTTATTGATGTAATAACCGAGTGAGTAAGAGAATTGATTCTTCTTCATGTAGAATTTTTCAGTTAATGGTGGAGTAAATGAGAATGGCCCCTTATGCTCTCATATATTTGAATGTTTGATTCCCAGTTGGTCTAGTGCTTAAAAAGAAATAGGAGGCTTGACCTTGTTAAGGAGGTGTTTCACTAGTGATGGACTTTGAGGTTTAAAGGCCAATACCTTGCCCAGCCTCTTTCCTCTCTGCCTCCTGCTTGTGGATCAGATAGAACCTCTTAGCTACTGCTACTGCTGCAGAGCCATGCCTAAGGGCCAGTCGCCATGCTATCTTTCATACCTGTCATGGACTCATTCTTGGAAAATGTAAGCAAGCACCAATTAAATGCCTTTATGTTATGTCACCTTGACCATAGCAATGAATAAGTAACTAAAACAGGGCTTATGAATCCCTTCTCTCTCCACACAGGAATGTTGACTGGCTTAGCATTTTGCATGACTTATTCAGTCAGTGACAGATGCTGAGACACTTCAGTGTCATATCCAGAAAACTTGGTTTTACTACAGTCCTCTCTAAACGTTAGCTCCTATGAACTTACTGTCCTCTCTTACACAGTGAATGAGAAACTTTGGCAAAAAGACATGGTATGAGTTGCCATTTGTGACTAAGCACTAGACTGATACTCACTCTCCTTGTTTTCAAGTTTTGAGTTTCTCAGTTGGATAACCACTTAATACTGCACAAAATACAAATTGTATCAGAAACTCAAATTGTATTCTTCTATCAAGGAGTATAAGTTGCAGAGACGAAAATAAGATGATGAAAATAGCAATATAGTAAGCTTCACATAGGAACCCAGGAAGTGGATATTGAAGGAAGATGAGCTAATAAGCTACTAGGTACAGAAGCAAATGAGTTATGTTCAGACCACATACTAGACGTATTCCTCAGAGTCAAAAATCACATTTCCTAGCAGAATTCTGAGAAAACAGTGAAAGTGACTTTGAAGGCATAAAAGGCATATGAGGACTAAAAAAGGCTATAGTATAAAAAGTCCTTCTCCAAAATAATCCCCAGATCTGAGTTACAGTACCACTATTGTCCTGGATAAACTTCAGTCAGGAATAAAGGCTAGTGACCAATAATAACTGTTCTTCAGCAAGAGCAGTTTTTGAGTTCTGAGAGTGAACCACTTAGGAGTAGTCATGAAATCCCAAAATGTTTCCTTTTATCCCTTAGGATGTATGGAGAAGATCTGATAATGAGTCTTGTCTCTTCAGGTGTGTGTTCTCTCTTCAGGGACAGCTTTTCCCCATAGTTTTGGTGGCCATCCCTGGAGCTGAATCATCATCTGGGGAAGTCTTCTCTCCTGTATTATTCTGACAGAACCATCTTCCAGTACATTTTATATACCAGCTACATTGTTTTGTAAGAAAAAAAATACAACTTAGGTTGGCCATCTGGGCAACTTACCTGCTTTTTATAAAATGCTTAAACAAACACATATTAGTTCAAATTCAAACCAAATGAAGTCAGATGTAATATTCCACCAGGCACATATAATATAACTACCTCATGCCTGGAAATACTGAGAAGATGCTAGCTCCAAAGTAACATCTATGCAAACTAAGAAAGATAACTACACAGAGAATCTTGTCTTTGCCAGTGGAGTTTGAATTAAATAATGCTATGTCTATCCAGGAAATTCAAGTCTTGTATGGGATACAAAGGTAAGAATGGTTCACTTTTGTTGATACCTCCAACTTTGTTTTTATTTTAGGCAAGGCTCCTATTCGTCATTAAGTCAACTTTAGAAAAGCTATCAATTTTTTGTGAAGTTGAGTTGAAGTAAATACTTTTGAAGTGTTTAGCATCTTCTTCATTCAAATCAAGATCTCAATACATAATTAGATACATTTTGATATATCAAGTCCAGTAAGGTGAATAATATTAACATTGCTGAACTCTTCAGTGTCCCAAAAGAAACTCAAACTTTCGAAGAAAAAGTTTGAGAGGGGTTGTAAGTTAAAGTAAGTACAAGATGTGGGGGCCATTCACTCCCTTAAAAGTTCTTGGATTAGACTTTTCTCATTATCTACATAACTATACATATCTGCAGAGATCACATAGTTTTCTGTGGTGCATATTAAAGGAATATTAATCCTAAAAATATCCTAGTCTGAATGTGCACTGACCATAATTTTTTTCTTTCCCCTTTTTAGGTGCTCTGTGTTCAGAAATATGTTACTTTCACCTACTGTAGGGTCATTTTAGGATGGTGGTACATAACACACCTTCCAGTAAGTGTAACTCAGTACAAAACTAGTTTTCATCAGTGTGTTCTCAAACGCTTTCCTTCTGTAAAATATCAAAGCAATATTATAAAATAAGCAAACTCTATTATGTTATGTAAATATCCTGGCATTTTCTTTGTTTTTGTTGGTTTTGGTTGTTCTTGTTTTGGGGTTTTCTTGTTGTTGTTGTTGTTGCTGCTGCTGCTGCTGCTGCTGCTACTGTTTTACCATTACTATGTTTTCAATTGTTTTTTTTGGTTTCTTTTGTTTTTTCAGAAAATTGAGGTTTGTACTAGCTAAGTAATTTTACTAAAACATAACAAAAAAATCATAGTAAAACAAGACAGAAAAAAAAACATGTACTTAAGAAAAGTCCAAAAATCAACCTTAATATACATCTCCCATAGAAGTAATTTGCTTAATGATCTTAGAGAGGATTTTAATATTTACACTTTGGGGCTATAGTCTTCAGGAAATGCTATTCTCTTGTTCCAACAGGGCAAGATGGTTTGGTAGATCCATGTTGCCCTGTTAGGTATAAAGTGAGAAAGTTCTACATTCAAATATATTCCATTGTACTAATGGGAAAGTTCTTAGACATCTCTATGATTTATCCATGAAACAGCCATATCTAGTTTCAGGATACAGAAGTTGGGGAAGGAAAGAAAGTAGACCTAATGGGAGTTGCACAGACTCAGTGTGGCTGCGTTGGCACCCATGTGTAGTCACCTGGTCTCTACTCTGCAATTCTGATTAGCCTGTCTGTCCTTCACAGGGAGACCACTTGTCAGCTACAAAACATAAAATGAGTGAAACTTTCACACAACAGATTTTGGAAAAGGTATTGATATATACCAACTTTTTCTGCATGGAAAGTGAAAACATCTGATTAACTGTAGGGAGATTTATTTACGTAAATTATTAAAGGTGTTACAAGGTATAGAGACAGAATGAAACAAATTTATAACAAAGAGATCATATTTACACCAACCCACTTGAACGTCTGCTGGATAATCTTAGACACACAGAGATTGAAGTTCCTCTTAGTGACAATTCAGAACTATTTAAAATGGCACCATTCAAACAAAACATCTTTAGCAATATTGATAAGTCAAATATTCAAAATCACATGTAACTAACCAAGTTTTCATGCTCTGCATATGCAATTCTCAAAAATATATTAATATAGAAATTCAAATGAGGATACATTATATTATAAAGTTGGGTATATAAATTTAAGGACACAATTAACATACTTATAATATATGTGTTTCTAAATAAATATAAAGGAATATTTATGTAGGGATATATCTTTTAACTATACTACAGTAATAGCCATCAGAATAGGGCAGGAGTAAGGCTGTATGGCAAAGCAGGGAAATTTTAAGTAAAATAAAGACAAGGCTTGTCTTGATCAGGGTGACTACTATCAGGAAGTAGGAAGGCATTGAGTTTTGGATGTTAGCTCCTACAATATTATGTTTAAGTAACTATAAATCAATGTAGACAATGCCTACATACAGTATAAATTCAGTAATTACTACCTTACAAGTCTATGTGTTTCCAATAGTGTAAATATTGAGAAAATCTTTTCAAGAACCCCAGTGAGCCTACATTCCTCATCAAAGAAAGCATGACTTGTAAAAACCAAAATCCCTCTGATCATCATATGATCTACCTCTACTCTTTTCACAATAAGAAACTTAAAAGTGAAGCCCAAGGACAGAAAACACTCTTCTTAGATTTAGTAAGTGATTTGTTATCTAGAGACTACAACCATGGAGCCTGAGCAATAGCAAGAGTGCCTTTCAAAGAAGCTGACTCATCTCTGGCCCCACCTGCTGGATAGAGATAGAGGGAATAATACAAAAATATATGTTGTATGTGATATGGCCTGGTGTTTTCTCTGATTCGATCTCAAAGGGTCTTTGGACACAAGAGTCCCTTCCACTAACCCTTCATCAAAAGTCTGTGTTGCTTGTACTTCAAATGTGGTAATTAATATGATCGTAATAACCTTGCAGATGTCTAGACTTAGTGGGGCTTCATTTCAAGTTTAGGTCCCAGTGAAATTCATCCTTATGTGTGAAACAGGGAAATATAACATGGATCCTTGCAAGCCACAGGGCCTGCTGCTAGTCTCAAATCTACAGAGTATTATTTACTTGATTTCATAAAGCCATTAACTTGTCTGGGTGTAGATTTTCTCATTAGAAAATTAATATTAGAGCCTGTCACAGGATATGGAAGCAAAAAACCATGTTCACAAAAATTAAATGTATGAAAATAGAGATATTATGTTCAGTTAGTAGGTTTTAGTAATATAGATTATATTTTCACAGCGGAAGTATCATGCTGTCTTGCTAAATAAAATTCCAAGTTCTGCTAATGGAACATAATGCATACATCTCTAATTTGGATAATTACAGGATTAGTTGTATATTTAAGGACTGCATGTTAGGAAGTTCCAACCTGACGCCCTTGATGTAGAATTAGGAGTCAGATCAAGTTGTTCAAATGAAGTAGCATATGGTATAGGAAGCAGAAGTCTAATATGTGGACTTAAGCTTTTTCTTGAATGGGAGCAACAGTTCAATATAGCAGTCTTATTTTTTCATCCAAACTTCAGACTATGTATCTGTCCAGTAAAATTCTTGGCAAGGATAAATAAAATATTGCAAGTAGAAGGTAAATGATAACAATATCTTCCAAGAAATGCAACATAATTTTAAAAAGCTTTAAAAAGCTTGCTGGGGTTAATTGAATATAAGGTACTTTCCTAGTGATTATGGATAGACTAGTAAAATGGTCAGCAAACAGCACATGTGTAATGATGTAAGAACTGAACCATATAGCAAAAACAAACTATAGGAATGCAAAATTGCCATAATTCAATACACACAAACTTAAATATAATCTCTTTGAGTAATTGGTATATAACAGGAAAAGTACACTCATTAACTTGATGTTTAAAAGCTTCTAGAAGCAAAAGAAATGTGTCAACAGATAGACTGTCAATTACACAATTTTTTTGGTAGAAGGGATATTTGCAATCTTATGAAGGAAATATCATTTACAATATTCAAAACAAAGGCTATAAGTAAAGTGTAGAAAATTTAACTAGATTACTACTGTTACATGAATAAATTGAATGAATCACAAATTTTAATGGGGGATAAAAGAAAAGAACTGAGAAGAATTTTCCTACTATATTTAGTGGGGAAACAAATTACTTCATCAATTATTGGCATAAGGTTATATGTGTATATGTGCAGAGAGAAAAACAAATAAAGATGTAAAGAGAAATTAATATACTACCTAAATCTATTATAATCTTGTCAAAAGGCTAACACTAGTTAGTATTTTCTATCTGCTGGAAAGTGTTCTTCTCTATGTTCAGGCAGAAAATTATATTCAAAATACACTAATGATGCAAATGTGATATTTTACTTATTAGGAATATGAGATTGAAATCCAAAAACCTAGATTTAGATAGATAGATTAAATGATAGGTAGACAGATAGATGATAGATGGTAGATAGATAGAAAGATAGATGATAGATAGATAGATCGATAGAGAGATAGAGAGATAGAGAGATAGATGGTAGGTAGATAGATAGATAGATAGATAGATAGATAGATAGATAGATAGATATAATATGAATGGAGAGGGAAGATATGAAGAAGAAATCTAGAAGGAGGGGTCATAAGGAATAAGAAAGTTTGATATGGCAAAAGACAAAATATCACATTTCTTTAACATGAAGAGTCTCTCCCTCTCTCTCTCTCTCTCTCTCTCTCTCTCTTCCTCTCTCTCTCTCTCTCTCTCCTCCTCCTCCTCCTCCTCCTCTCTCTCCCTCTCTCTCTCTCCCCACTCCCACCCGACCCTGTGTGTGTGTGTGAAGGTGTGCGCATGTGTGTATGTGTGAAGGTGTGCACGTGTGTGTGTGTGTGTGTGTGTGTGTGTGTGTTGTCTGCCAGGAAACAAAATTTATGTGGAGGAGAGGAGCCAGTAGCAGGAGCATGAAAATAAGGACAAAGAAAAAAAACACAAAGACTATCTAAAACACACACACACACACACACACACACACACACAATATGACATATATATGGCATAATGAAACCAATTATGTCTATATGCTAAGTAAATTATGATCAAAAACAATTGAGGCACAAACGAGTTACATGATGTGGATAAATGTCCCGAAGTAAAACATAACTACAAGTGTGAACATATTTGTAATTATGATGTAACAGTCAGAGCAGAAAATTAAGCATAGTATTTTTAAAAAATGCCTTTTGATTTGGAGTAATAAAGACTAAGCTAAAATGCAGAATTTTAGTTATTAGTTACATCTGAATAGATCATTTGTCTTGCTGAATAGTCAAATAAGAACAATATGTGAATGGGCACTGTAAGGGATTAGTCAATATGAAGAGCCAGCTCTCTGTTTCTGAACTCCATAAAGGCTTTGTGGGAGAAGGAAGTTAAACTGATGCCAGTGTCTGAGGGATAAAACTAAGGTCAGTACACAAAAGCAATAAAACCCAAGCCAAAATGAGACTTACTATGTTGAAGTTCTGTGGACAGAGGATCTGTGAACCAGATGCCTTCATAGTAGATGTGAGAGTATTGAAATAGAGGAACAAACATCATGGTACCTTCTAAACCTGAGAAGTATAGGCCTCTTATCTTTACAGAAATTTCCAAATGTACACCAGAACTAACCAGAAACAGAAATTTTGAAAAATGAAACTCTGTTGTATGAAATGAAGATTCGAGATTTCTGAACCTAACCTCTACAAATACTAAGGGATTATAAATTTAATTCCTATCACAAGGAAAAAACTATACTTCAGTTGTGGTTTCTTTATAATTAACTCTTATCTTCTGATGAACAAACTGTCTACATTGAATCCATGGCCAAGAATAATGTCACAACAGTAACTGAATTCATCCTAATGGGATTTAATGACCACCCCAATTGGGAGATTCCCCTCTTTCTGGTGTTTCTTAGCTTATATCTTGTCACTATCCTGGGAAACTTGGGCATGGTCATTCTCATCCATATAGATGTTCAACTCCACATACCTATGTACTTCTTCCTGAGCCACCTCTCTGTGTTGGATACTTGTTATACCTCAGTCATCACTCCTCAGATTCTTGCCACACTGGCTACAGGCAAAACAGCCATTTCCTATGGTCACTGTGCTGCCCAGTTCTTCTTCTTCACTGTTTGTGCTGGTACAGAATGCTTCCTACTTTCTGTGATGGCCTATGATCGCTATGTTGCTATTAGCAAACCACTGCTCTACACTGTGGCCATGCACCCTAGGAAATGTTGGAGTTTGGTAGTAGGAGCATATCTTTGTGGAGTGTCTGGAGCCATCCTGCGTACCACATGTACCTTCTCTCTCTCCTTCTGTGAAAATAACCAGATCAATTTCTTTTTTTGTGACCTCCCACCCCTGCTGAAGCTGGCCTGTAGTGACACAGCAAATGTTGAAATTATTATTGTCTTCTTTGGGAATTTTGTGATTTTGGCAAATGCCTTAGTTATACTCATTTCCTACCTGCTTATTATCAAAGCTGTCATGAAAATGAAGTCTTCAGGTAGAAGAGCCAAGACTTTCTCAACATGTGTCTCCCACCTCACTGCTGTGGCTCTTTTATTTGGGACCCTTATCTTTATGTACATACGAAGTGGTTCAAAAAAATCCCTGGAAGAAGATAAAGTTGTGTCTGTCTTCTACACTATTGTCATTCCCATGCTGAATCCACTAATCTATAGCCTAAGAAACAAGGATGTGAAATCTGCCTTCAAGAAGGTTATTGGTAAATGCCCGGTCTCCCACAGTATACAAATCTGAGTGAGAAGACTTCTCATCTTGGTCAAGTTTGTCAGTGTATTCTAGTAGACACCAGCACTAAATGCATGCTATATTTATTAATAGGAAAATAGTAGACAATTCATACCAGGCAAGAAAATATATGAATGTGGTGAACTTTGTATCTAAAAATTATGCAATATTTTATTCTTGTCCCCATTCTTAATTTCAGTTCATCCTGTTAGTCAGTCAACCTCTTATTCCCTCTTGCTCTCTAAACCCTGGCCCTGATCTTTAACATATTTTCTGTTGTCTTCGCTTATCTTAACATTACTGTGTTTTCTATATCAAATAATCTATCTGAGGATTTAGTTTTACTAATTGGACTTTTTTTGTTTTCCTCCTAATATGTCACCCAAAAATCCAAGAAGTATTGTCCAATACAAGTCTTTCCCTTCATCACTACATTGTCTTCTTTTTTTCCCTCACATCAGGAGAACTTGGAAATGCCTTAATTCACTCACTTTCTGGTTTCTTTTTTCATATTAGTATGGTATCAAGATGAAATTAAACAGTTACTTATGCGAAGGCTTCCACAAAGGCCAAGTGTAGATTCTGAAGGACACAGGACTTGCTGCTGCTTCTCAATATTCTGTCTAGAAGTTTGAAACTCTTGGTCCTGTGAAGGCTCGATACCTCAGTGTAGGGGAATGCCAGGGCAGTGGTGAGGTGGGAGAAGGTGGGTGGGGGGCATCTTCATAGAAGCAGGGAGAGGGAGGGTGGGAGGGGAGAACTGGGAAAGGGGATAACATTTGAAATGCAAATACATAAGATATTCAATAAAAACAGAATCTATTTGAAGAAAAAAAAAAAGAAAGACGTTCTTACCAGGCATCGTATAGGTCTGGGGGTTTTAGTGAGCACAGATACATATACACAACTGAATCATACATTTCCTCTTGGAGCAGAGATTTGCTGAAAATAATTGTAACTCCTTCACTTAACTATGAAATCCTTCAGAGCAATGCATATTCTTTTATTTCTACATTCAAAGCTCAAAACAGATTAGTGTTCGATCACTGCTTTTGTAGAAATTTTTGAATGGCATGCATGGTCCTGCTTGCATTTCATAGTAACTCTGTCAAGAAAATGAAGATTTGGTTAAATAAGAAAAAATTCTAACCAACAACTGGGACAAATTGAGACCCATATCATGGGCAAGAACAAATCACTGACACAGGTAATGAAATGCTTGCAGACAGGATCCTAACATAACTGTCTTCTGAGAAGATCCGCCCAACAGCTGACCAAAACAGACGTAGAGACCCATAGCCACACATTAGATAGAGCTCAAGGTGTCTTGCAGAAGAACTGGGGGAAGTACTGGAGAACGCAAAGAAGGTAGGAACTCCACAGAAAGAGTGTGAACTAATCTAGACCTTGGAATCTCCTCGAAACTGAATCACCAACCAAAAAGCAAGCATGTACTGGACATGCCCCCCAATCCTCGCAACTGGCCACAGAGCAGGATCTGTCTGTGAATCTAGTGCTTGCCTGTGGATCACAATTCCCTAACTTGGCTGCCTTGTCATACCTCAGTGGGAGATCATGCATTACTTGGTGTGTGTTTTGGGGAGGGGATACATGGTGGGTTCCCCCTTCTCAGAGGAGAATGGTGGGAGGGATAAGGGAGGAGTTGTGTATGGGAGACTGGGAGGAAGGAGGCTGGTATTGAGATGTGAAGCAAATTAATAAATAAATGGGAAAAATTGAAAAAAAAGATTTCTCTAATGCAATTAGAAAACACTTCCTCACTTTCCAGTCAACTGTCTCATCCTTTCCTTCTAATCCATGTACAAGTTTGTGTCAGATGCTGATCCCCAAGAACACTGTCTATCAGCGACCCCCAGGGATCCACTGGGCTGAGTATCTGATACGAGAGTCTCACTAAATTTCCTGTTCTCTATTATGCTCTGCCCATGTTTACCCTTAGTGCTATAACAGCATTCTCCTAGGAACAACTCCTCCCACCACATCATCATTCACTGAGGAATACACTTCTTGGTACAAACTCACTGTACTCCTAGACCTTTCATCTCAGTGTAGACTGTTCTTTTTTTCTACTGCATCTTGCTTGAAGGAACCCCTCCTGCTACCACATTTCAATACTCTGGGAATTTAACCTCTTGGTTTAGAAAAGATGCCTCTAGTTTTGTTTGTTTGTTTGTTTTTTGTTTTTTGTTTTCCCATAGCCTACCTGAAATTGTCATCCTAATCAATCTTCACTCTTTTGTGCACAATGTAGTATTATTCAGCTATTTACAAGGAATGACATCACAGTTTTCAGGCATTTCAGGAGACAGCTACATGCAGGGAACCAGATAAGGAACCCTGAGGAGCCCAGCAAGTTCAGGACCAATCCTTCACACACACACACACACACACACACACACACACACACACACACACACCCCTAACTCCACCCTGCAACTAGCCTGCACATTCAGCCGAGGAAGATTTTCAGTTTGAATACTTCTCTGAAGATCCCACATTCTGAAGGTCTCCAAGGAGATCTGTTGCACTCACAAAATAGGTAAGGAACTCCCCAAACAACCACAGAAGAGGTAAACTCTGAGGAGCCCAGTGGACTCAGAATGCATCCCTAACCCCCCTCCACTAAAACCCCACACCTTTCTGGCATGCACCTTCTGCTTGGGCAGATCAACAGCTTGTCTTCCCCTCTGAAGACTCTATAGTCTGAAGGCCTCCCTGGAAGGTTGCTACAACCAGGACCACAGGCCTCCCAGGAGATTACAGGAACCCAGGGAAACAGTAGGCAGGCTCCAAACAGATATTTCGAGGCCAAATAACACCAGAGAAAAACCAGAGGGTGAGAGGCAAGCACAAGACCATAAGCAACAGAAGCCAATAAAATTTGGCATTATCACAACCCAGTTCTCCCACAACAGAAATGCCTAGAAACACCAACACATCTGAAAACCATGATGCTAACCTAGAAACCTATCTCATAAAGAGAACAAAGTCCTTTAAGGAGGGTATAAATAAGTCACTGAAAGAAATACAGGAAAACACAGATAAATAGCTTGAAGCCCTTAAAGAGGAAACATATAAATCCATTAAAGTAATATAAGAAAATACAATCAAACAGGTGAAAAAATTAAACAAAGCAGTCCAAGACCTAAAATAAAAATAGAAACAATAAAGAAAACATAAATGGAGGGAGGCAACCCTGGAAATAGAAAACCCAGGAATCAGGTGAGGAACAACAGATGCAAACATCAACATCAGAGGGTGTAGAAGATAGCTTAGAAAATATTGACACAATAGTCAACAAAAATTCAAAAAATAAAAACTGCTAACCCAAAACATACAGGAAATTCAGGACACAATGAAAAGACCATTAAAAAAAAACCTAAACCAGCAAGAGAACTTCAGACCAATTTCGCTTATGAATATGGATGCAAGAATACTCAATAAAATTCTAGGTAATTGAATCAAGTAACACATCAAAACGATCATCACAACAAGCAAGTAGGCTTCATCACAAGGAGTCAATATTGATTCAACATATGAAAATCCATTATTTTAATCCACTATATAAACAAACTCAAAAAAATCAAATGATCATCTCAATAGATGTTGAAAAGGAATTTGACAAAATATAACAATGCATCATTCAAAGCCCATACCTAAACATAATAAAAGCAATATATGGCAAACCAAAAGCTGATATCAAACTAAATGGAAAGATACTTGAAGTAATCCCACTAAAATCAGGGACAAGTCAAGGCTGCCCACTCACCCCATATCAGTTCAATATAGTACTCAAAGTTCTAGCTAGAGAAATAAGACATCAAAAGGAGACCAAGGGGATGAAAATTGGCAAAGAAGTCAGGGTATCACTATTTGCAGATGATATGATATTATACATAAGTGACCCCAAGTATTCTACCAGAGATCTCCTAGAGCTGATAAACAACTTCAGGAAAGTGTCCAGATATAAAATTACTCAAACAAATAAGTAGCCTTCCTTTATTCAAATGATAAATGGGCTGAGAAAGAAAATAGAGAAACAACATGCTTCATAATATTCACAAATAATGTAAAATATCTTGGTGTTTTGCTAAAAAATCTAGTCAAAATTCTGTATGAGAAAAAATTTTCAAGTCTCTCAAGAAAGAAATCAAAGAACATCTCAGAAAATGGAGATGTCTTCCATGCTCATGAATTGGTAGAATTAATGTAGTAAAAATAGCCATCTTACCAAAAGCAATCTACAGAGTTAGTAAAATCCCAATCAAAATTCCAACACAATTCTTCAACCATACAGAAACAGTAATTCTCAATTTCATATAGAAAAACAAAAACCCAGGATAGCAAAAACAATTCTTAACAATAAAGAACTTCTGGAGTAATTCCCCATCCCTGACCTCAAGCTGTACTACAAGGCAATAGTGATTCAACCTGCATGGTATAGGCACAGAGACTAACAGGTTAATCAATGGAATAGAATTCAAGCCCAGAAATAAAACCCACGCTTATGAACACTTGATTTTTGACAAAATATAACATGGAAAAAAAGAAAGTCTTTTCAATAAATGGTGCTGATCTAACTGGCAGTCTAATTGTAGAATAGTGAGAACAGATCCATATTTGTCACCTTGCAAAAAACTCTAGTCCAACTCAATCAAGGATATTAACATAAAACCAGATACACTGAATCTAATAGAAGAGAAAGTAGGAAAGAGCACGGGGGGAAATTTCCTAAGCAAAACTCCAATGGCTCAGGCTCTAAGATTGAGAATTGATAAGTGGCACCTCATGAAACTGAGAAACTTCGGTAAGGCAAAGGACATAATCAATAGGACACATTGGCAACCTACAGGTTGGGAAACATCTTAACTAACCCCACATCTGATAGAGGGCTAATGTCCAAAATATATAAAGAACTCATGAAGATAAACACACACACACACACACACACACACACACACACACACTCCAATTAAAAAATGGGGTACAGAACTAAACAGAGAATTCACTACAAAGGAATCATGAATGGCCAAGAAGCACTCAAAGAAACGTCCAAAGTTCTTAGTCATCATGAAAATGCAAATCAAAATGACTCTGAGATTCAACTTGTATCAATTAGAATGGCAAAGATCAAAAACTCAGTTAACAGCACATGTCGGCCATGAAGTTGTAAAAAAGGAATACTACTTCACCCTGTGGGCATTGCAAACTACTACAACCACTCAGGAAATCAATCTGGAGGTTCCTCAGAAATTTAGAAATAGATCTACCTGAAGACCCAGCTATACCACTCTTGGGATTATATCCAAAAGATGCCCAACCATACCACAGGGGCATGATGTTCATAGTGGCCTTGTCTGTGAGTCAGAAGCTGAAAACAACGGCTTTTGTCCCACAACAGAGGAATGAATACAGAAAATGTGGTTCATTTCTGAATACTATTCAGCTATCAAGAATAAGGACATCATTAGATCTGTAGGCAAATAAATGGAACTAGTAAATATCATCTTGAGTGTGATAACTCAGACCCAAAAGGACAAGCATGCTGTGTACTCATTGATAAGTAAATATTAGCCAGAAAAGTATAGAATACCCACAATACAATCCATAGAACTCAAGAAGGTTAATAAGCCTAAGTGAAGATTCCTCAATCACACTGGAAGGGAGAAGAAAGCAATCACTGGGGGCAGAGGTAGGAAGGGATGTAGATTGGAGACGGGCAGGAAGGAGAAAATGGGAACATGATCAGGTATTGAGGGGAACAGGAGAGAAGCCCAGAGGGCCAGCAGAATGAATGGAAACAGGAAACATCAGGAGGTGGGAGGTGGGGAACCCTTTAGAAAGTACCAGTGACCTGGAAGGTGACAGAGTCTCAGGATTTAAAGGGAGAAACCTTAGATGAAATGACCAACAGTGGAGACAGGGAACTTGTAGGGTTCACCTCCAGTAGAAGGATGAGGTAGTAATTGTAGGGATGGGATTTCTATCCCACAGTCAAAATCTCTGACCTAGAATTGTTTCTGTCTAAAAGAATTGCAGGGACAAAAATGGAGAAGAGAATGGAAAAAAAGGTGTTCCAGTGACCTGCCCAAATTGGCATCCGGCTCAAGGGAAGGTTCCAAGGCCTGACACCATTATTGATGCTATGGTGTGCTTACAGAAAGGCTGCCTCTGAGAGGCCCAACAAGGATATAACTGAGACAATCACAGGTACTGATACCCAACCAATGGCCCGAAGTTGGGGACCCCTGTAGTTGAATTAGGAAAAGGCTGGAAGAATCTGAGGAGTCAGGTGACCCCATAGGATGTCCAGCAGTCTCCACTAACCTGCAGTCCTGACATCTCTCAGATACTAAGTCATCAATCAGGCAGCATACACTAGTTAGTCCAAGGCACCAGACCAGCATATGACTGCCTGGTCTGGCCTCAGTGAGAAAAGATGTGCCTAACCTTAGAGAGAATTGTAGCCCCTGAGAGTGGGGAGGCCTAGTAGAACAATGACAGAGAACATTCTTTTAAAGACTGTGGGGAGGAGGCATGGAATGAGGAACTGTGAAAGGGCAGACTGGGAGGAGATAACGATTGAATTGTAAAAGCATAAATAATAATAATAATAATAACAATAATAACAATAATAAACAAAACTAGATACACAAAATGTAATAGAAAAGTAAATGGGGAATAGCCTTGAATGCACTGGTACAAGAGAAAACTTCCTGAAAAGAGGAACAATAGCTCAGGCAGTAAGTTCAATGGTTAATAAATGGGACCTTGTGAAGTTGAAAATCTTCTGTAAAGGACAAAATAGCAGCCTACACAACCAACCCTACATCTAACAGAGAAATAATACCCCAAAATAAAGAAAGAACTCAAAAAATTAAATGCCAACAAACCAAATAAGCCAATTTTAAAAGATGGGGTGCCTATCTAAACGGAGAATTGTCAAGAGAAAAATCTCTAAAGGGCAAAAATCACTTAAAGAAATGTTCAAGATTCTCACGCATCAGGGAAATGCAAATCAAAATGACTCTGAGATTCCATCTTATATCTGTCAGAATGGTTATGATCAAAACGATGTTGAGGATATGCCACCAGGGGAGTACTTCATAGCTGGTGGGAGTGAAAACTTGTACAAGCACTTTGAAAATCAATCTTGCAGTTTCTCAGAAAATTGGGAATAGTTCTACACCAAGACCCAGTTCTAGTACTCCTGGGCATACACCAAAAAGATACTCTAGCCTACTAAAAGAACACTTGCTTAACTATGTTCATAGCAGCTTTATTCATTATAGCCAGGAACTGGAAACAACCTAGATGTCCCCGAACAAATTAATGGATAAAGAAAATGTACATTTATATAATTATAATACTACTCAGCTATTAAAAACAGGGACATTATGAATTTTGTAAACAAATGGATGGAACTCCTGAGGTTACCAAGACTAAGAAAGACACACATAGTATATTATATACTCACTTGGAAGTAGATATTAGTCATAAACTACAGTGTAACCATGTTACAGTCCAAAGAACTTAAGTAACAAAGAGTGCCCAAAGGAGGGGGGGGCAGGTGAATCTCACTCAAAAGAAGAGAAAAAATAGACAGCTGAAGTAGGTGGAAGGGAGAAATTGGTGGGATAGGCAATGGGGAGCAGAACTAGGTAGAGATTAGATGTGAAGGAGGAAGGAGGAAGGAGGAAGGAGGAGAACTCTAGAAAGAGAGAGGTTCCCAAAAATCTTTGGGGGTGATCCCAGATGAGACCTCTAGCAATAGGGAACATGGAGCCTGGAGAGGTCACTGCTTATAGACAGCTGTGACTTCCTCGGAGGGAGGGAGACATCAACTCTCCCACAAAATCCTCAACCCAAAATTTGTCTTGTTTTCAAGAAGTGTAGTGGTGAAGATGGACCAGAGATTAAGGGAATAGTCAACCAATGACTGGCAAGTCTTGAGATCCATCTCATGGGACAGACCCAACCCCTGACAGTATTAATGAAATTCTGCTAGGGATGTAGACAGGAGTCTAGCATAACTGTCTTATAAGTTATTCATCCAACAGCTAATAGAACAGATGCAGAGACCAAAGCCAAACATTAGGTGGACTTCAAAGAGTCTTGTGCAAGAGTGGGAAAAAGAAATGAGGGAGCCAAGCGCTCAAGAGCACCACAAGAACCTATAGAATAAACTAAGCTGGGCCTAGGGATGCTTACAGAAACTGAACCACCAACCAAATAGTATGAATGGGCTGACCCCTAGGCCCCTTACACATAAGTACCATATGTGCTGATTTTTCTTCCTGCGGGTTCATTAACAATTAGAGTGGGGACCTGTCTCTGATTCTGTTGTGGGCCTTTAGAATCCCTTTCTATAACCAAATTGCCTTGACTGGTGTCAGAGGGAGAGGATGAGCTTAGTCCTGTTGTGAATTAATGTACTAGGGCAGCTAAGTACCAATAGGGGCTTCTTGCCTCTGAGGAGGATGGGAAGAGTAGGTATAAAGATAGGACTGGAAGGAAAGAAGGAAAGGGCCTTTGATCATGGTGTAAAGTGAATAAACAAATTTATGGAGAGAAAATGGGGAAAATGATTTCTTTGAAAGATAATTTAATCAAACAGTATCCTTAATTTTCTGCCTAGATTATAGCTGATTAAGTAGTAAGTACTTGGCCCGTGTTGGGATAACAAAACTTTTTCATAAATATTGAGAAGCTGAAAATGTGAATGAGATTTGTAACAGAAACTAAGTTACTCAAGATAGAGAATATAGAATTGCTACTAAAGTTATCATGCTGACAGTGGATTATATAAAATGGGTAATAAAGATGGTTTTAATAATTTTATATGATGGTCTTGAGTTTTCCTTAAAAAGAAAAATAGACGTTGTCTTAGTTAGGTTTCTATTGGTGGATAAATCACTATAACCAAAGAGCCAGTTGGGGAGGAAAGGGTTTAATTTGTCTTGCACTTCCATATCACAATCTATCACTGGAAGAAGTCAGAACAGAAAAATCAAGCAGGACTGGAGCCTGGAAGCAGATGCTGATGCAGTGGCCATAGAGAAGTGCTGCTTACTGGCATACTCAGCCTGTTTTCTCATAGAAGCCATGACTAACAGCACATGGATGGCCCCACCCACCATGGTGTGGGCCCTCCCCTACTGATAATTAATTGAGAAAATACCTTGCAACTGGATCTCATGGAGGCATTTCCTCAACTGAGACTCCCTCCTCTCTCATGACAATAACTTGTGTCAAGTTGACAAACCAAACCAACCAGTATAGACATAGTAACACAGCTATTTTCAATGGTCTCACTACATATTCACATGGAAAAACTCTTGCCCAGGGGTACCAATGTGTAAAACATTGTTACAATAGCACAAAACTCAGTTTTGTTCTTCTGGCCTTGAGTATGATTGTAACAGCTAGAAGCTATAAGTCATTGTACAATAAATGGTGACTTTGAAGAAGCAATACAAAGCAGCGGAAGGATGCTAGCACATCTATATTTCCAATCCACTATATGAGCTCTGGGATATCTATCTCCTAGATCCTACAATATGAAGGGAAAACATATCATGTTATTAAAGCAAACAATTATAATATACAACTTGAAATTCAACAAGTATATGAAACAAATGTAGCAGCAAAAGGATTTGAAAGAAAGACATCCTTGAAATTTCTGATTTCCAAATACTTTTTATATTTTATTATAAACATATTAATTTTGTGTGCATTTGTTTTCATTTCTATGTTTTAGAACTAAAATGTAACTGTTAGACCCTAACTACAAATTAGTATGGAATTCTGAGTTCTAGGTTCTGTAAATTATCTGTTCTAAGCAAGAGATTCATTCTGCTATTTCTATGCATGCATATAATACTGGTGATAGTTAATTGATCCCCCAGCCCATCCCTACCTCCTGCCTTCTTTCTCCTCTCTCCATGTCACTCAGAGTCCTCCTTTTACTTTCATGACCTTCATCTTTATTTATTTATTTATTTTTATTCCTGATGTCTATATATGTAAGAAAGCAAACTGGACCTATGCCAGCATACCCATTCCCCTTTTCACATAATGGAATTCAAGGCTTTTCTCAATCATGATTTTTCCTTGCACTGCTGTTTGAAATATTCTACCATAAATCAATCTTTCATTATATTTTTTCAACTCATAAGGAAAATCCATGCATTTGCTTTGCAGAACATCATTTTTGATTTGTATATTTACTGTAAAACTGCTAAGTCAAACTAATTAACATGCGTTTGAGTGCACATATTTACATTTTTGTGATAATGTGGTAGTTTGAAGAAAAATGGTGTTCATAGCTTATGTATTTGAATGTTTAGTCACCAGAGAGTAGCACTATTTGAAAGGATTGGGATATGTGACCTTAGCTGGAGTAAGTTTGTTTCTGGGGAAAAAGCGGACTTTGAGATTTCAAAAACCCAAGCCAGGGTCAGTGCTGGTCTCTCTTATCTTGCAGATCAAGATGTAAAACTCTCGGTTCTGCTTCAGTGTTATGCCATGCTGCCATCTACCTGCCACTATGATAATGGACAAAGCCTCTGAATTTGTCTGTGAGCCTCCAATTAAATGTTTTCTTATGTGTGCACCCAAAAAATGAACAGAAGCTGCTGAGCCCTCTGTTGAATTAGGGAAAATGCCCTCTGGAGGAATCTGAGGAGGAGGGCAAGCAACCCTGTAGGAGGACCAGCAGTCTTGATTTACCTGGACCCCCAAGATCTCTGAGATACTGGATCACCAACCAGGCAGCATATACCAGCTGACATGAGGTCCCCGATACACATACATACTCTTGTTTGAGGCAGAGAAGATGCACCTAGCCCTAAAGAGATTGGAGGCCCCAGAAGTTTAGAGATCTGAAGGTGGGGGTGGGGATATCCTCATGGAGATGGGGTGAGGGGCAGGGAGGAGGTATGGGATGTGGAACAGTTGGAGGGTGGAGAATAAAATCTGGAGTGTAAATATATTTTTTTAAAAAATTTGCCTTGGTAATGGTGTCTCTTCACAGCAATAGAATAGAGACTCAGACAGATGAGAACATTTAAAATCTTCTCCTAGATATTTTCAAGTTTTCATACTCAAATCAGTGTCCTTCAGGACCGCACATTAATCTTAAAGAGTATTCTGGAAAGCAGGTAGTAAAATCAAAGAATGTACAAGATAAAGAACTAAGCTTAGATATCCCAACAAAATCTTTCAAGCGGTAAAATTACAATCTGATTACATTTTAGTTTTCTTTCAATTAAGTGATTTTGAAACAAAAGTTTGTTCCTCAATACTTTTATAAGAAATAGCATTAGATTATACAGGTAAAGAAAACAAATTATTCCCAAAAACCCATGTACATTCATACTAAGCAAATTATTATAGGTTAACAAAGTGGGAGCAAGGGAGTTTTCTCAGACAGTTTCTCTGACTGGCAGGCAACAATTTGCAGTTACAAAGAAAGGAATAATTATTTTATCATTTATCTTTAAAGGCAATATTGTAAGAATCTTAAAAGGAGCATATATCTTAACTTTTATATAAAAATCAGTTATATCTACCTTAAATCCTCAAAATGCATATCTAGTTATTAGCAGTTCTTAAAAATCCTACCATGAAGCTGAGGGCAAGCTTTTATAAGAAAGCAATCAGCAGCAGTACATCTTTAGTGAGAGTCACATCAGTCAGCGCTGCCACAGTTCCCTGACCATAAAGGGCCCTAGCTTAATAAGAGTGTGCCTTTCTGAACTTCAAATTGTTCCCTAAGATTTTCTACATCAGAGCCAGGAATAAAAACAGCTCAACATAACTCACTAACAATTTTATTTTTCCAAATGCTTTTTAAAGGGGGTGGTCATTGCTAACAACTTACATCTCTAAGTTCTTTCCTAGAGCAGAAATTGAATTATTAATCTACTCCAGCAGCAATGCTTGAAAGAGATCAAGCATTATTATTATTGTGAGGGTCAGAGACACTACCCAGTGAGGGACTGGAAGCCCTCTTAGAGTTTTCATATAATTCTTAGATTAAGAGGGATGTGAGGGCAACCAGAAGAGCAGAACTCCATAACAGTATGAAATCCTCAGGACACATGTTCCTTGTGTCATGCCAGACCAAGACTCGCTCATGTGGCTGTGGTAACCAATGGGCCACAGTTTATCAGTTGTTTTTGGTGGGGAGGTGGATATTTCAAATATCCCCTTTCAGAACCCCCATCTCCCCTCTAACCTTCCTCTGTTTCTATGAGGGTGCCTCCCCTCTCACCCACCCACTCCCACCTCACCACCCTGGCATTCACCCACACTGGGAAAATTGAGCCCTTACAGGACCAAGGGCTTCTTCTCCTATTAATGCCAGACAATGACATCCTCTGCTACATATGCATCTGGAGCCTAGGGTCCCTCCACGTATACTCTTTGGTTGGTGGTTTAGTCCCTGGGAACACAGGGGATCTGGTTAGTTAATACTATTCTTCCTGTGAGGTTGCAAATCCCTTTAGCTCCTTTAGTCCTTTCTCTAACTCCTCAATTAGGGTCTCTGTGCTCAGTCCAGTGGTTGGCTGTGAGCCTCCAACTCTATTTTTCAGGCTCTGTCAGTCTTTCAGGAGAACCTCCTACATGGCCTTCAGCAAACACTGAAGTCAGCTCTAACTACAGGATTTCCGCCCCCCTCCGAAACGTAAAGTTCCATCTAATTTGATTTTTCAGCAATTGATGACTCACACAACCCTTACCAAAACAAATTTCAAAAATGAAGAAAAAGAAAAAAGTAATAATTTTAAATAAGAATAACGCAAACTGCCTTTCATCATTGTGTACAAGCTTCCTCTTATGTGCTAACTACAAGATAATTAAAAGTACCTAATAATTTAGTTGGAATATAAAATGCCACAATTCAAAAAACAAAGTGATCCTTTACTAAGTTGGGAAAGAAGGCAAATCACCAGGCCTGGCCAGTGTTATGTGGCTATTTCCTCCAAATTGAAATGTTTGCTCTTAAAGGGAGGCTCATAAAACTCAGCAAGCCAACAATATTTAGGATACTTAGGAAACTAACAGAACTTACAAGTCTCAGGAGACTCAGAAATGTATGACTCCCAAAGAGCTTTCTTGTCAATAATATATAAGCAGTGAATAATGGCTGGCAAACAAGAGGCAAGTTGAACAGGGTGATCTGGGAATCTAGATTGATAAATTGTCATTCATACTAGAGGTACACTTCTCAATTATGTAGCTGTCTTCAAGTCATCCATACACCTAAAAATAGTCCCCAATGACATCATTGGTTCACCAAAATAGATATTGTTAGACTATTTTTTGTTGTATCTTTTGTGCTCATCTGGGGTAAGTAGACAGCTATAGACCAATAAGTTAAGTTCAGAAACTTGACAGTCACAGCCTCAGAAGTTCACCCAGCAGCACCAAATAAAACTGGGCAGAGTCTGGCTTTGCTACCTTCTGTGCTCAATGCTATGTTTCTAACATGTGCATTAATAACTAATTCTATTTTCTGGGTTTCAGATCTGAAGAGTACTGATATTCATTGACATGCTCAATAAAATAAGAGCAAATACTAACAATGCTTAGTATATATTAATAATATAATATTAAGTAATAACCAAATCCATGCTCCTGATACTTCCTGATACACCATATTGGTTATGATGCTTTAGCTAATAAATTTTGAGAGACAACTATCAAACTGTAGCATAGGTTATTAAATGTGAAACATACTTTGCTCATCATATGTTATGGTAAGACAAATAGCTTTCTTTTACTACCTTATCATCTAAACTCATTCACAGCATTGGAATTTGTCCAAGCAAATTTAAAAAAATTCTTTGTGAGAAAAATATGTGTGTGACTTCCTGGGTAATCAAGGCTATGAAGACTGGAGAGATAATCAGTGGGCAAAGTGCTTACTGCACTCTTGAGAACCTGAGTTCTGATCCCAAGTACCCATCGAAAATCCTCACTGTGCACCGATCACCTCAGTGTTACAGAGGTTGAACAAGAAAATCCTGGGTGGGAGAGTGTTGCTGGCTGCCATGTTGGCCAAAATGGCAAGCTCTTGGTGCAATGAGAGACCCTGTCTGAAAAAAATATCTAAGATAGAAAGTTATTATCAGGGGTTGATAAAAATTTAACGTTTTGTTTGAATTATTATAAGTTAATAGAAATTTAAAGTTGTTTGTTTTATTGTATAGTGATAGAAATTTAAGTTTTTGTTTGCATTCTATATAAATAGAAGTTTAAAATTATTTTGTTTGAAGTAATGTATATTGAGAGAAATTTAAAGATGTCTTGTTAGATTATTTTACTATATTGTACAGATGCCATTTATTGAAAATGTGATGGTTCATACAATTATTTCTATTATGTAGAGATGGCTAATAATAGCAAAAAGGACAATTCTTAAACAGAAAGGAGGATATAAAGTGGAAACTTCTAGTCCTTTGGAAAGTTAATTATATTAAGTGCTGTTTTGCTGGGGTACACAGGTTAAAGGATGTCTTGCTAAAGCAAACAAGTGAAAGAGTGTTTTCCTCAAGCTTACACAGGTGAAAGGATGTTTGGATGTAGCAAACACACAAAAGGATTCTTGAGGAAGGAGTAGAATTATGACCCCACAGACAGTCAGGGACTAGCACTGAGCCTTGATTTGGTTTGTGCCACCTTGCTATTCTTCACTAAAGACACACATATATTGGTTCACCTTATATAGCAATACTGAGCTCAACATGTGATAATTTGGACATTGAGAGAAACTCACCCAAGAACTGTTCATGTGATTCCTGCAGCACACTGGTTATCAAGCCTCATAGTTTCTTTTGAATTGAAATACAGCTGTCTGGTGTCAGCTTGCTGAAAGGAATGGAGTGTAGCTGCTAGTTTGTGTCTTGGTGTCTGTCTGCCCAGAGGACTGGTCTGCAACTTCTAAGTCATATTTGGTGTTTGCTATGGGACTGAACTGATGCCCAAGAAGATCAAGGTCACCTCCAAAGAACTATTACTAAATTGGTCCACTTCCTCCCTATCCTAATAACTTTTCTCTTCCACTATCTCTACTGAGTGGTGGGTTAGAGAAGAGGGTGAACCCTTGTTAAAAGTAGGTTGCCTTGTTGAAGGAAGTATGTCACCATGGAGGTGAGCATTGAGGTCTCATATGCTAAAGCTACACCCATGAGGGAACACAGTTTTCTTTTTATTAATTGGATATTTTCTTTATTTACATTTCAAATGCTATCCCCTTTCCATGTTTTCCCCCCTCCCCCTGCTTCTGTGAGGTAGCTCCCCCAGCCACCTACCTTCTTCCTCCCTCATCCCCTCCCTGGCATTCCCCTAATCTGGAGCATCCAGCCTTCACAGAACCAAGGGCCTCTCCTCCCATTTATGCCTGACAAGGTCATGCTCTGCTACATATGGTGCTGGAGCAATGTAGTCACTGCATGTGTACTCTTTTGTTAGTAGTTAAGCCTCTGGGAGCACTGGAGTATCTGGTTGGTTGATATTGTTGTTCTTCCTATGGGGTTGCAAACCCCTTCAGCTCCTTCAGTCTTTCCTTAAACCCTCCATCGAGGACCCTGTTCTCAGTCAACTAGTTGGCTGCAACATCTGCCTCTGTATTTGTCAGGCTGTGGCCAAGTCTCTCTGGTGACAGCAGAAGTAGAGCTCTCAGATTTTTTCTCTTGTGCTATGTCTACCTGCATGCTATCTTATACCACATGGACTAAAACTCTGAAACTGTAAGCTAGCCTCAAATTAAATATTTTCCTTTATAAGATTTACCGTGGTCATGCTGTCTTTTACAATAATAGTAACTCTAAGACAGGTCCCAAGAACCAAACTGAGGCTGTTAGGTTTGGAGCAAGAACTTTTACTCACTGAACTATCTGCTAACCCTCTGGAGTGTCTGTTCATTCATTGTATTCTTTCTTAGGAAAGTGAGTTGGCTTCTCAGTACACAGAATAAAGAAACAACTAGACATGAAGTCTATTTAAAGGCCAGAGAGATGGTAATTTATATAAAGTGCAGTAGGGAAGGGAACAAGTCTCAGGCCTGGTGAAGGACTGTATAAATCTGAGTGAAGATGTTCTGTCAGGAACAAAGAGTGACTGTCACTTTGTCTTTTGAAGATCAGCCATGGATAACAGTACTCACAATTCTCTGACCTTTCCCAGTCCCCATCCTTCCTATGTACTGTGCCCATCAGTGTCCACCAACCCAAGGTTTTGGCCAAGCTCTTGAGTTACTTCAACTGAACATGGGTAGGCCTTGTGGGCTCTGAAAATGGCAACTTTCATGGCTGAATCATCAGTTGAAGAAGCAGATTGAGGACCAAGGAGTCTGAGTGGTCTTTTTTTTTAATTATTATTATTAACTCGAGTATTTCTTATTTACATTTCGAGTGTTATTCCCTTTCCCAGTTTCCGGGCAAACATCCCCCTAGTCCCTACCCCTCCCCTTCTCTCTGGGTGTTCCCCTCCCTATCCTCCCCCCATTGCCGCCCTCCCCCCAACAATCATGTTCACTGGGGGTTCAGTCTTAGCAGGACCCAGGGCTTCTCCTTCCACTGGTGCTCTTACTAGAATATTCATTGCTACCTATGAGGTCAGAGTCCAGGGTCAGTCCATGTATAGTCTTTAGGTAGTGGCTTAGTCCCTGGAAGCTCTGGTTGCTTGGCATTGTTGTACATATGGGGTCTTGAGCCCCTTCAAGCTCTTCCAGTTCTTTCTCTGATTCCTTCAACGGGGGTCCTATTCTCAGTTCAGTGGTTTGCTGCTGGCATTCGCCTCTGGATTTGCTGTATTCTGTCTGTGTCTCTCAGGAGCGATCTACATCCGGCTCCTTAATGAAGATTAGCAGTCTAGAGGGCAGCATTAACAACAAAACTATCTCCTTCAGCAACACTGCTAAGATTATTACTGTCTGTGACTGCTATCACTTTCATTTCAGACTTCTGGTTGAGTCACTTGCAAACAATAGGACTGGAAGGACACAAATCTATTCTACTCCCTTCTTTTGTAGTCTATCTATGTTGGGCACCAATGCTGACAATTTATCTCAGGTTAGCTTGAACCTGACCATGACTTCAGGAAGGACACCTGGTTTTACAAAGTTCCTGAAGACATTACAACCAGTCTCATTCACAAGCAACAGTAAGGAAACTATGGGAGAAGCTTTAGGGTTTGAGTGAGTAGGAATTGGAAATTCCACCCAAAATGCTGAAGCAAAGATGGATACTTGAATGAGCTGGAAAACATTACTAGTGTGAGCCTGTCTACTTTCAAGCTACATAACCTGACAGCCACTTACCAAGCCTACCTAGCATCCAAAGCCCCGTTACCTGACAATCTACTCTCCAAGAGAAGGGCCATTTCTGGGAAGCACATGTACTAGTAAAACATGTCAGATCCTGGCAGGTGCGTAGATAGGATCACCTCCCAGTCTCTAAACACTCCAGCTTTCAGTGGAACTCAGATGTGCAGAAAGACAGTGTGAATTAGGGAAGTAAAACCTAATGTAAAACTGACATGACTTGGTCACAAATCTCAAAATTGTCCTCTAGAGGTTTGTTTCTAAAGTGTTCCCTTGGTCCTGGCTTTCTGCACTACAGTGAGTGTCATTAAGCTTAGTAGAGGTGCAAAGAAAATAAGATCATATATATAATCTCAGCAGATGAGCAATGCATGTTGGTCCAGATGGGGTGATACTGCTGGTGATAATGGAGATTGTAAGTAACCTGAAAGTATTACAAGAAAGTGAGTTACTCAAATAGGGGTTGGATGACAGAACCAGGAGACATGACAGTTTTCTTGATAGCCAGGCCACTAAGTTCCAGTGATGATATGCAACAACATGAGGTCTACAGTAGGAATGAATGAATAAGTCTGAAATGTGAGACATGGAATTAGACGCCACAACTTCATCACCTGCTACACTTGAATGGAAGAGACAAGTAAGTCTTGCTCCTCGTGATTAGAAGTGGAATACAAAAACAATTTGAAGAGGGATTAAACGGGTTTGGGAATGTGTAGACCTTAGCATTAAAAGAAAATCATGGAATCATGGAAATTAAAAACCAGAAAATCAAGATCTAGGTGGCTAGTTTTCACATGCCTTCTACATGATATAAATAAAATCTTATGGTTGGTAGGCTTTAGGAGTTCTATCAAATAAAATAAACAGGATTTGAGTTACACAACTGGAGTGCAAACTTAGTTCTTTGGAGAGTCATTTGGATAGGATGAGGTTTTGCTGGAGCAAATGTGTGAAGGAATGTTTTCCTGAAGGGGACACAGGTGAAAGACTAAAGCAAACTCATGAAGGAATGTTTCACTGAAGCAAACACAGGAGAGAGGATGTTCTGTTAAAGCAAACATATGAAAGGACACGTGATGAAGTATTCTTTGCTAACAACACACATGTATTGCTCTTCTTTACAGTGCATAGTTGAGCTGCATTTATTGGGACTCTTCAGACTCTGGCAAATTAGATGCAGGTGCTCAGGCAAGACCAGTGCTGAGGCAAGTCACGTGGAGGACACGTGATGTCTAGAGGGTATAAATAGGACTCCATGAAGTGATTGAGACAGAACTTGGCTTGCTAGTACAACTAGCTGTGCAATGCTTGTGGGTCTCAAGTCTTTGCTAATCTTTGCTTCCCTGAGAGAGGTACATCTGTGAACTTCTCCTGGTATTCCTGTTGGCCTCTCCTGCTGACTGGAGAAGAGGCTGAGGCCTGGCTCTCTTCCAGTTAATGTCACCACTGTTGCTAACCTGACTGTCCTGAACTAGATTTCTGGTGTGTATCTATGAAGTGTTTTTTGCAAGTGGATTGAGAAAGAACTGAGGAAGCTGAAGGGATTTGCAACCCTATAGGAAGAACAACAGTATCAACTAACCAGACCCCAAGCACTCCTGGGGACTAAACCACCAAAAGAGTACACATGGAGAGATCCATGGCTAGAGCTACATATGTAGCAGAGGATGGCATTGTCTTGCATCAATAGAAGGAGAAGCCCTTGGTCCTGTGAAAGCTCATTTTCCCAGTGTAGGGGAATGCCAGGTGTTGAGGTGGGAGTGGGAGGGTGGGAGTGGGAGCATCTTCATAGAAGCACTGCGAGTGGGGAGGAGACTGGAAGGGGGGAAGGGGATAACATTAAAAATGTAAATACATAAAATATCTGATAAAAATAAATAAATAAATAAATAAATAAATAAATAAATAAATAAGAAAAATAAGGTTTGAGTCCTAGACCCCTCCATGTATACTGTGTGGTTGGTGGTTAGTACTTTTGTTGTTGTTGTTGTTTTTTATGGGATTGCACTGCCCTTCAGCTCCTTCAGTTCTTCTCCTAGCTCTTCCATTGGGGTCCCTGGGCTCAGTCTGATAGTTGGATGTGTCTGCATCTGTATAGGTCAGGTGCTGGTAGAACCTCTCAGGTAAGAGCCCTATCGGGCTCCTTTCAGCAAGTACTCAGCATCAGCAAATAGTGTAGGATTTTGATATTTGCCAATGGAATAAATCCCTCCAAGTAGAACAAACCCTGGAGTGAGAGAACCATAAGTTATAGTGAGGGAGCACTCCTGATGGCCTTTCTTATCACCAGTATCTGTCTTTTCATCCCCTGCTCCTCTTGCAGATGCTCCATTACACCAGAAATGTCTACTTCACCACTAGTGCCCAGGAAGAGGTTTTCTTCACCAAAGATGAAGAGTTATTAACAACCATTAATGCAGAAAACATCCATGTACACCCATACCAGAGAGAACAGAATAAATGAAAGTTCTATTTGCTGGGCAAAGGAATACTTAAAGATGAGGCTGAGCACATGGCACATACACCATATGTATTTGTTATATTGATCCTACTTGGTTACATGAGTAGATTATTGCCAACTCTGAAGCTTCTCAGAAAACTAAATTTTCCTTAACCACCCCCTCACTCTAAGCATAAGGATGTTTTGATGCACCAGCTCCAGTGGAGCCTGTCTGACATGAAACAATCGTGGTCAGCAGACCAGAGATATGTGTTCCTCAGAACTTGGTCTCCTGGAGACACTTGGCCACTTCCTTCTTGACTTTCTGCCCAGCTGATTCGAATCTGTACAATTGGGAGCTACATACTGGCTCTTTTGTTTCTTTTTCTACAGGAACATCGAGACCTGATTTGGTCTTTATGGACCATGCCTGTTTTGAAAGCACTAACAAAAAATTAAGTGGAATCAGAATGAAACTCTAAGAGATGTGATTAATAACTTACAACAGGAAGAATTAACTATGGAAAATCCAGATCTCCTAGATGGTGAAAGAATTAAGGCACTAGCTATTAGAGGGGAAAGTCCCATCAATTATAAAAAATCCAAACATTTAGGAATCCCTATCAAGTAGTTACATGGAAGAAAACATTATTTGATTAGAGGAAGGTGGTGGGCCCCTCCTTTAGGTAAAAACAGCATGAGTAGATACAGGACTACTGCAGAGACATCATCCTACACAGGGACATATGATGAAAAAGGTAATATAGGGGTTAATATTTATGGGAAAAAAGTACTATAGTGTTCTTTTTTTTTTTTTTTTCGGAGCTGGGGACCGAACCCAGGGCCTTGCGCTTGCTAGGCAAGTGCTCTACCACTGAGCTAAATCCCCAACCCCTATATTATTCTTTAAATTTTATAGAACGCTTGGCCAGATCACGTCCCCATGCTTACCTATTATCAAAAGAAACTATCCTATCTTTTAAAAAACAATTACATAAATTTTGGTTAAGAGAGAGTAAAAGACAGAAGATTCCTTACAGCTGGTGGTCCTGTTGTTATCCAAGAGATGATCTTTAAGAGATTGAGGTAAATGAGGTTTATGACCACTGTCTGGCACCAGTCTGATTCAGGAAAATTTATTTCCTGTCTTGCTTTCCAAGTCCCAGGGGTAAAATTGCTGTTTCTAGGTAAGGAGGGAAGAAGGTGCCTGGTCAGAGAGTGGCCGGCAGATGAAATGTATATTCACATCAGAAAAGAGTCTGGTAATGTGGTTTGTCAGATGAAATGTATATTCGCATCAGAAAACAGTCTAGTAATGTGGTTTAAAACCTGGAAATATATGACCAAAAATGTTAATGTGACCACATACATAATATACTACAATAATTTAAAATCCTTACACTAATTCTTTTCATTCATTGCAAGTTTATCTAAAACCTGTACCTGTTCTATCATCTGCTACACAGCATCTCATCCCATATATATTACCCTATTGCTTAGGGTTTATTTCATTAAGATACCACCAGTATTGTATACAAGTCAGGAGAAATCCTTTGACTCTTATAGTGTATGATGGATTAAAGGAGATTTATAATCTAATAATGCCCCCATCATAGCTTTGGTCTCCCTATAAGGTATCTGGAATACAAAATAAAGTTGGAGTGATAGAATAAATTTCAAGCATTGAGCTACAAGAACATAGTAAAACTGTTAGAAGTAATGAACAAGATGTAAGCAGATGTCTTACTAAAGGTATTAGTGTTGGATAAAGGCCTCAAACAATAAATCAAGTTCTAAGGAAAGGAAGCATGAAAATGCAAGCTTAGAATTTAGGAGAAAGAATAAATTAGTGATTATTCAAAGCATGAAGGCAATAGAGAGTTGATAATAAATTACTATGGAGTTTGACAGTAGTTATACCAAAAAAGTATCCATGTCATAGTAGATCTTATAGGCCACATTTCAGGGCATGGGTTTTACTTTTTAGGAGATGATTTGACAACTAATGTTGACAAGCAGTGTGAACTTCTCCATGTGATTAGGCAGATGAACAGGAAATGCATGGACTGAAGGAATGGTTGGAGCTGGAAAACCAAGTTCAGAATTCAGGTATTTGTTGAAACTGAAAGCTTGGAAAACGTCCTTTCTCACACCAAAAACTCTCCCTAGGAAGGCAGAGATTTTGGGGAATACACTTCCCCTATTTTAAAGATAAAGAAACCACTGAATTAAACTGAGAAAGGACAACAGATGCCAAAGTAAATAAGAGAAAAATAACTATGTAAAAATCCTTAGGCTTTAAAAATAGATGAGAAACAGAAATAATCAAATAAATCAATTAAATCACAATATCAGACCATTCCAGTGCCTGAATCACAAAACCCATACCAAACTTTACTATGAAATACAAATTCTGGGGTTGGGGATTTAGCTCAGTGGTAGAGCACTTGCCTAGCAAGTGAAAGGCCCTGGGTTAGGTCCCCAGCTACAAAAAAAAAAAAATTCTACCATTGATTTAGATTGGTGGCTTTGTTTAGAAGGAAAGACACAGTTTATGTATACAATAGAACCTCCATAAACACTGATAAAATGAAAAAGGATGATGGATGAATAGACTTGTCAACTAATTATTGATGGTTATGAATTATGACATGTTCACTATGTTAGTTCAAAGGAATGAAGCCCACATGTGGCTACAAACTTCTGTAGGTTCCCCAGTGTTGTTTCATGATGCATGTGAATAGACTGTAGTCAGGCATTCTGCCAGTTTTTCCTTTGGCCTTCAGCTTGGAAACATCAGGCAATCATGGCGTCTGCTGCAATGAGACTGAAATATACTGAGTCATCTGAAAAGTCATAACCTGTCTCATAACTACTCAACCCTGGGAAGGGTTCCAGGGGACCCATGCTCAGAGCAATGACCCAGTTTCTCGTCCATGTAGATAGTACCGTGTGTCAGAAGTGGAGCTTGGAACCAATTGCCCAATGCGGAGATGAGCCAGTGGCCCCCTAAAATCCTGACTTCCTGCCATACCATGAGTACCTCAGCATAGTGCTGGCCATCTGTACCATCCTGCTTTTCCTCCTTTGCCTGGCTATCTTAGACATCTTCATATATCACCATCGTACCTCCATTGTCTGATTCAATAACCACCAGCTCAGCAACTTGCTGCTGTCCTCCTTGGCACTGTGTTTTCTCTGCCCCTTGCTGTTCATTCATTACCCAAAGCCCCTTACCTGTTCTGTGCAACAGGCAGACTATGGAGTCACTTTTAGAGTCTACATGTTCACTGTGATGGCCAAGACCATTGCAGTAGTAACAACCTTCCAGGCCACAATGCCAGATACAAGCATCAGGATATGGCCAGGACCAGTCCTCCCTATCACTGTTCCAGTATCTGTTCCCTAATCCAAGCAATATTATATATTCTCCAGGTGACAAAGTGGCCCTCAAAGCCTATGAAATATACAGACCCTAGGCCCACTGTCATTTTCAAGTGATATGAACGCTCCATTATATCCATTTTATATCATGTAGGGATATTTGGGTCTACTAGGTCCGGTCACCTTACTTGTAGCACACAAGCTGCCCAACACTTTCATTGAAGCAAAGCACATCACTATCAGCAAGTTAGGCTATTAGTCTGCTCCTTTTTCTGGGTATCCTTCATACCTATCCACATGAGCACCAAAGGCAAGGACACAGTAAGGTCCTTGTCATCCTGACATTAAGATCAGGCCTCATAATCTTTTTCTTCTCCTTCTTCTCCTTCTTCTTCTTCTCCTTCTTCTTCTCCTTCTCCTTCTCCTTCTCCTTCTCCTTCTCCTTCTCCTTCTCCTTCTCCTTCTCCTTCTTCTTCTTCTTCTTCTTCTTCTTCTTCTTCTTCTTCTTCTTCTTCTTCTTTTTCTTCTTCTTCTTCTCCTTCTTCTTCTTTCTCCTTCTGCCACTTCTTACTCATCTCTACGTTAGTTACCTAATCTAAAAAAACGAAAAATCCATCTACACCATTAGATTGTTAATAAGGAGGATATATACATATATATGTATATGTGTGTGCATTCATTCATGTGTGTATGGAAATGACAGTGGGCATAGGATCTACAAATTTCATACTGTGAGGACCATTTTGTCACCCAGAGGATATATAATATTGCTTGGATCAGGGAACAGATACTGGGAAGAGTGATAGGGAGGGCTGGTGATAGTAATCTATAGGCAAAGGTTCCCTAATTGTCTCTTGATTGGATCAATAAAACTGGCAGAAGCTAATCTCTGGGCAGAAATATTGATGTATGTTTTCCTGGTCCTAGGAGGAAGAGGAGAAGGGAGGAAACAAGTGAGTAAAAGAGCTTTTTGGTCAGGCTATGGAGCAGAGGAGACAGACACCCTGTAGGTCTGGGGGCTTGGAACTGCTGGCAGCCTCCACTACTAGATGAATTCTAATATAAAATAGCTGATGAGTGTAGGACGGTAGATTCTGAGCCCAGTGGTTGTGTGGCAATCATGACTCTTGGCATTTGTGGGAAAAGTGTTACCTAGTGGCAGGGGCTGAATAGATGGCAGACAGGCGGTTGCTGATCACATAGCCTAACCGAAACAAATGCACATTTAAAATTACACACAACAGTAATAACTGAGCAAAGTATTTGTTAAGTAATTCAATAAAATCATGTATAATATATAAACCTGGGTTTCTTGATTCATTGATGAATAACTGAAACACTAGCATGATCCTTACTCTAAACTAAATTCTGGAAAAAGACTTCATAAGTCCATAGAATAGTTCTTACAACCAAATTGCTTTTGATCTAGCTAATAGTTTATGATTTCCCCTTCAAATTGATCAGAGTTGGCAAAAATAATCTTTTCCTATAAATTTTCTATTACTTCCTCTGATGAGCTTCCTTCCTTGCAGTTAATGAGGACGGCTGTCACAGACCCAGAGATGCACCCAACAGAGCAGAGGATGAAGAATGCTTTCCACATCCACAAAAGTATGAGGACCCTTAATAATTCCTACAAAATATTGAGCATCAATTAGTTAAGTAAGATTGATCCTGGCCTGAGCCATTGGAAGAGACAGAGTATGGTATGTCTCTAGTATATCTCAAAGTTTCAAAGTATCCATGTTTCTAGGCAATGAGACATAATCGTATTCCCTGAACTATAATCATAGTGTTTTATTCTAACACTAACACTAAAATAACCCACAAACAATCCCTAAAGTTTAGTATAATCAGAGGCATAGTTCTGACCACAACTGTAAATATAGCCATTTGTCTTATTACAGCCATCACCATAATGATAATGCTATATGTTTGTCTAAACACTAATCCTAAAATGAATACTAAGCCAAGATACTTGTCTAACCCTAAGCCTCTAACATTAACCATAACTCAAACCCTAAAATTAATTAAAAAACAAAGCTTTTATCTAACCATATTCCAATCATAAACATTTTCTACCCCTACCTAAACATAAACATGTTTCTACGCTTACGTGGTAATCAAAATCCTAACCATAGTCTCTCCCAATTATCCAATCCTAGCCATAACCATAACGTGTTGAAAAACACAAATATAACAATTAAAATTCCCTTAACACTAATACTAATTCTAATACTAGCACAAACCCTATAAATGTAAAATTTACTCAAATATTACTGCAACTATAAGATTATACTGTGCCTAAGGCTAATCCTTACCATAACCCTAATCTTTTTTTTTATTCAACTAACCCTTAAACTGACACTAAGCCTAACACTATACCTTTGTCTAACTTTAACCCTATCAACCAAAATTGTCTAACCCAAACTCTACCACTAATAAAGACCCTTACCATAATTCTAATAAGAAACCTTTATTCTAACCCTAACCTTTCACTAACCCTACCCTATCACTATCCTATCACTTTGTCTAACCCTGAGTCTTAAAATAATACCACTGCTAAACCTATACATTTAACTAAAATCAATAATATCACTAATCCTAAACCGAAAAGCTAATTATAGATTCTACGTAACCATAACCTTTTTTTATAAAACTTAACTTACCCCTTTGTCCAACCTTAATAGTTATGCTAATCTTAAAACCCTAGCCACAGATCAATATTATAATCAGAACAGTAACTCTAGTTTAAACACTAACCAAACACAAACTACAAGCTAATCTTTTAACACTAAACCCATAACTAAAAACAAACACTAACTATAAACTTAAATCAAATCCTCTAAAGCTAACTATAACTATAGCTACAGCTATAACTATAACTATAACTATACTTATACATCATTTGACCTACCTGCAACATCAACCCTAAATCTTGATAAAGCAATAATCTGAAAACTAACTCTAAATCTAAAAGAAACCCTACCTTAAAGCATTGTCTAAATAGAACCCTAACAACTCTAACACTATCCATAAAATATTGGCTCAATTTTACTATTTAATAAATAAAACCCAAGTCTCTCATATAAGAATAATCCTAGGGGTTGGGGATTTAGCTCAGTGGTAGAGTGCTTGCCTAGCAAGCGCAAGGCCCTGGGTTCGGTCCTCAGCTCCAAAAAAAAAAAAAAAAGAGTAATCCTAGGAGTAACTCTGACCCTAGCATTAACCCTTTGTCTAACACTGACACTAATACTAAACCTAACCCTAACAATAACCCTAACCCTGATGCTAACTCTAACTAAAACCATTATCTATTCATCATGCTAACCATAATCATATTCCCCTAGCTGTAACCCGAACCACTTGATATTGCACATTCTAACTATGAAATGTAACCCTAATTTTAAGAGTAACTAAAACTATGACCCCTATCCCTAAATCAAAACTAACTCTAAATCTGACACAAAGTCTTTAGGTACACATAACAATAACTATTTGTCTAATGCAAAACTCTACCTATAAAATTTTGGCTAAGTGTATAAACTTAACCTTAAACAAAACCCAACCTGAACATGAACCATATATAAACTTAATGCTAAGTCTACCTTTAAGTCAAGTCCTCAGAATAGAAAATAAATGATAATCTCAATACTTAGAGCTTATACCCTAATCCTAACCCTAAATCTAACACCTTAACAATAAATGAGGCACTCCATTTCCCAGACAACAGCTCTGCCTGAATCCCTGGAGGCCTTCTGCTGCCAGGGAAAACCAGGGGAGATTGCCACATCCGAAACTCCTGCCTACTAAGTTCCTAGCAAACTCAGCAGCCTTGAGGTAGGACCAGTACCCTCTGTGCTCTGATTTCCAGTCCACACCTCTCATCCCAGTCCCAGATGCTTGCAGATATCAGCAACAACCATACCCATACCCCAATTTCCTGGCAGCCACCCCTCCTGCGCAAACCCAGCAGGACAAGCTCTGCCTCTGCACTCCACTTCATGGACCACAGTTCTGCCTGAATCCCTAGAGGCCTGCCTCTGCCAAGAACAACCAGGTGAGATCACTAAACTTCAAAAGCTTGCCTACCAGCCTGTATGGAAAACTCAGCAGCACCAAGCTCTACTCTGCATCTTCTGCATTTCATTTTCATGGCCACAAATCCATCTGAATCCCTGGAGGCCTACAGCTTCCCAGACAAATAGACACCTGCCACCATCAGGGAAAACCAGCCAGCTCTAACTACCTACCTGGAGACTGGCCGCCATGCAGAACAACTGCACCATGAACCCATAAGGGTCTATCACCTCTGCCTGCATTCCTGGAAGTCTGCTGCCATCAAGGACAGCCAAATCTACTTACAATCCCAGAAACATGCTGACATAAGGGACTGTGAGTTCTACTTGCAGACCCAGAGGTCTGCCCTCATAAGGGACTACGAGTCCTGCCAAATCTAGAGACAGCAAGATGGCTAAAGGCCAATGTAAGAACACTATCAACTGCACAGAACACATGAAACTCAAGAAGGATGACCAAAATGTGAATGCTTCACTCCTTCTTTAAAAGGGGAACAAGAATACCCTTGGCAGGGAATAGGGAGGCAAAGTTTAGAACAGAGGCAGAAGGAACACCCATTCAGAGCCTGCCCCACATGTGGCCCATACATATACAGCCACCCAATTAGATAAGATGGATAAAGCAAAGAAGTGCAGGACCACAGGAACCGGATGTAGATCTCTCTTAAGAGACCCAGCCAGAATACAACAAATACAGAGGCGAATGCCAGCAGCAAACCACTGAACTGAAAACAGGACCCCCGTTGAAGGACTAGAAAAGCTTGAAGGGGCTTGAGACCCCATATGAACAACAATGCCAAGCAACCAGAGCTTCCAGGGACTAAGCCACTACCCAAAGACTATACATGGACTGACCCTGGACTCTGACCTCATAGGTAGCAATGAATAGCCTAGTAAGACCACCAGTGGACGGGGAAGCCTTTGGTCCTGCCATGACTGAACCCCCAGTGAACGTGATTGTTGGGAGGAGGGCGGTAATGGGGGGAGGATGGGGAGAGGAACACCCATAGAGAAGGGGAGAGGGAGGGGTTATGGTGATGTTGGCCTGGAAACCTGGACAGGTAATAACAATTGAAATGTAAATAAGAAATACCCAATTTAATGAAGATGGAGAAAAAAAAGGATATGCCTTCTTCTCAGTGCCTCACAGTACCTTGTCCAAAATTGACCATATAATTATTGACCATACAGGCCTCAACAGATACAGGAAGATAGAAATAATCACATGTATCCTATCAAGTCACCACGCACTAAGACTGGTCTTCAGTAACAACAATAATGACAGATAGCCCACATATACATGGAAGTTGAACAATGCTCTACTGAATGACAACTTAGTCAAGGAAGAAATAAAGAAAGAAATTAAAAACTTCTTAGAATTTAATGAAAATGAAGATACAATATCCCCAAACATATGGGACACAATGAAAGCAGTGCTAAGAGGAAAACTCATTGCTCTGAGTGTCTGCAAAAAGAAACAGAAGAGGGCAAATGTCAGCAGCTTGGCAGCACACCTAAAAGCTCTAGAACAAAAAGAAATGAATAAATCCAAGAGGAGTAAAAGGCAGGAAATAATCAAACTCAGAGCTGAAATCAACCAAGTAGAAATGGAAAGGACTATACAAAGAATCAACAAAACCAGGAGCTGCTTCTTTGACAAAATCAAGAAGATTGATAAACCCTTCGCCAGACTAACCAGAAGTCACAGAGAGTGTATACAAATATACAAAATCAGAAATGAAAAGGGAGACATAACAACAGATTCTGAGGAAGTTAAAAAATTATTAGATCCTACTACAAAAGCCTGTATTCAACAAAACTGGAAAATGTGCAGAAAATGGACAATCTTCTAGACAGATACCAGATAACAAAGTTAAATCAGGAACAAATAAACCATCTGAACAACCCCATAACTCTTAAGAAATAGAAGCAGGTATTAAAGGTTTCCCAACCAAAAAGAGTCCAGGACCAGATTGGTTTAGTGCAGAATTCTATCAAACCTTCAGAGAAGACCTCATGCCAATAAAGTCCAAACTACTCCACAAAACAGGAATAGACAGAGCACTACCAAATTCCTTCTATGAAGCCATAATTATTCTTAGGCCAAAACCACACAAAGATCCAACAAAGAGAGAGAACTTCAGACCAATTTCCCTTATGAATATTGACACAAAAATACTCAATACAATTCTTGCAAACCGAATCCAAGAACACATGAAAATGATCATCCAACGTGACCAAGTAAGCCTACTTGAATTCAAGGAATTCAAGGCCCATATCTAAGCATAGTAAAAGCAGTATACAGTAAACCAATAGCTAACATCAAACCAAATGGAGAGAAACTTGAAGCAATCCCACTAAAATCAGAGACAAGGGTGCCCACTCGTATTCAATATAATACTCGAAGTCCTAGCCAGAGCAATCAGACAGTGAAAGGAGGTCAAAGGAATACAAATTGGAAGGAAAGAAATTAAAATACCACTATTTGCAGATGATATGATAGTGTACTTAAGTGATCCCAAAAGTTCCACCAGAGAACATCTTAACCTGATAAACAACTTCAGCAAAGTTTTGGGGTATAAAATTAACTCAAACAAATCAGTAGCCTTCCTCTACTCAAAGGATAAACAGGCTGAGAAAGAAATTACAGAAATGAAACCCTTCACCATACTCCCAAATAATATAAAATATCTTCATGTAACTTTAACCAAGCAAGTGAAAGATCTGTATGACAAGAGCTTCAAGTTTCTGAAGAAAGAAATTGAGGAAGATCTCAGAAGATGGAAAGATCTTCCATGCTCATGGATTGGCATGATTAATACAGTAAAGATGGCCATTTTCACAAAAGCAATCTACAAATTCAATGCAAACCCCATCAAAATTCCTACTCAATTATTTATAGAGACAGAAAAAGCAATTTGTAAATTCATTTGGAATAACAAAAAACCCAGGATAGCAAAAACTATACTCAACAATAAAAGAACTTCTGGGGGAATCACCATCCCTGACTTCAAGCAGTATTACAGAGCAATAGTCATAAAACTGTATGGTATTGGTAAAGTGGCAGGCAGATAGATAAGTGGAACAGAATTGAAGACCCAGAAATGAACCCACACACCTATCGTCACTTGATCATGACAAAGGAGCTAAAACCATCCAATGGAAGAAAGATAGCATTTTCAACAAATGGTGTTGGTTCAACTGGAGGTCAGCATGTAGAAGAATGCAAATCGATCCATTCTTATCACCCTGTACAAAGCTAAAGTCGAGGTGGATCAAGGACCTGCACATCAAACCAGATACTCTCAAACTAATAGAAGAAAAAGTGGGGAAGAGTCTCCAACACATGGGCACTGGGGAAATTTTCCTGAACAAAACACCAATGGTTTATGCTCTAAGATCAACAAATGGGATCTCATAAAACTGCAAAGCTTCTGTAACATAAAAGACACTGCCATTAGGACAAAACAGCAACCAACAGATTGGGGAAAGATGTTTACCAAGCCTACAACTGATAGAGGGCTAATATCCAAAATATACAAAGAACTGAAAAAGTTAGACTCCAGAGAGCCAAATGTCCTATTAAAAATGGGGTACAGAGCTAAGCAAAACATTCTTAGATAAGGATTAATGAATTGCCAAAAAGCACCTAAAGAAATGTTCAACATTCTTAGTCATCAGGGAAATACAAACAGAACAACCCTGAAATTCCACCTCACAGCATTCAGAATAGCTAAGATAAAAACTCAGATGAGAGCAGATACTGGCAAGGATGTGGAGAAAGAGGAACACTCCTACATAGTTGGTGCAAACTGGTACAACGACTCTGGAAATCAGTCTGGAGGTTCCTCAGAGAATTGGCCATTGCACTACCTGAAGACTCTGCTACAACTCCCCTGGGCATATACTAAAAGATTCTCCAACATACAACAAAGACACATGCTCTACTATGTTCATAGCAGCCTTATTTATAATAGCCCGAAACTGGAAAGAACCCAGATGCCCTTCAGCAGAGGAATGGATTCAAAAACTGTGGTACATCTACACAATGGAGTACTACTCAACTATCAAAAACAATGACTTCATGAAATTCATAGGCAAATGAAATGAACTAGAAAATATCATCCTGACCGAGGTAACCCAAACACAGAAAAGCACAATTGTTATGCACTCATTTATAAGTGGATATTAGCCCAAAAGCTCGAATTACCCAAGATGCAATCCACAGACCACAGGAAGCTCAAGAAGAAGGATGGCCAAAATGCAGATGCTCCCACTCTTTCTTAAAATGTGAAAAATATCCACAGGAATGGATATAGAAGCAAAGTTTTGAGCAGCAACTGAAGCAACAGCCATTCAGAGTCTGCCCCACATGTGTCCAATATATATACAGCCACCAAACTAGATGCTAAAAAGTGCATGCTGAAAGGGACCAGATATAGATCTCTCCTTAGAGACATATCCAGAACATGTCCAATACAGAGGTCAATGCTAGCAGTGAGTCATCAAACTGAGAACAGGACCCCCTTTGTGGGAATTAGAGGAAGGATTGAAAGAGTTGAAGAAGCTTGCAACCACATAAGGACAGCAATGCCAACCAACCAGAGTTTCCAGGGACTAAACCACTACTGAAAGACTACACATTGACTGAGCTAGGGCTCCAACTGCATATGTAGCAGAGAATAGCCTTGTTGGGGCACCAGTGGAAGGGGAACCCTTGGTCCTGTCAAGGTTGGACCCCCAGTACAGGGGAAAATGGGGGAACAGTAAGGGGGGACAGATGGGGGGAATACCCTTATGGGGGAGGGGCAGGGGATGAGGACTTATGGATGTAAAACCTGGATAGGGAAAAACATTTGAAATGTAAGTAAAGAAATATATGTAATAAAAAAAAATGAACAATCAACAAGCAACAGGCCAAAATGGCACCACCAATCCCAGCTATCCTACTACAGCCAGCCTTGGATATCCTAACACAGCCAAAGCACAATCTTAAAAAAAATGATAGAGTCCTTTTAAAAAGAAGCGAATAAATCCCTTAAAGAAATACAGGAAAATGCAAGCAAAGAGATGAAAGAAATGAATAAAACTGTTCAAGACCTGAAAACAGAAATAGAAATAATAAAAACACACAAACTAAGGGAAGAAAATAGGAACTACATTTGCAAGAATCTCCAACAGAATACAAGAAATGGATTAGAGAATCTCAGGTATAGAAGATTCAATTGAAGAAATGGATATATCAGTCAAAGAAAATCTCAAATCTAAAAAGTTCTGCCATAAAATACCCAACAAATCTGGGACATTATAAAAGACCAAACCTAGGCAGCTCCAATGCCCAGAAAATATTTTCAACAAAATTATAGAAAACTTCCCCACACTAAAGAAAGAGGTGTCTATAAACCTGCAACAAGTTTACAGAACACGAAATAAATTGGACCAGAAGTGAAAATCCTCCTACTACATGATAATCAAAATATATAAAACAAAGAAAGAAAACTAAAATCTGCAAGGCATAAAGGCCAAGTAATGTATAAAGACAAACTTATCAGAATTATATCTGATTTCTCAATGGAGTCTCTATAATCCAAAAGGATCTGGGCAGATATCATGCATACTTCAAGAGATCACAGATGTCAATCCATACTACTATACCAAGGAAAACTTTTAATCACCATAAATGGAGAAAGCAAGATATTTTATGACAAGACCAAATTTAAACAGAATCTACCCACAATACAGCCATACTGAAGATACTGAAGGAAAACTCCAACCCAAGGAGGATAACTGCATCCAACAAGACACAGTAAATAAGTAACTCCAATCAGAAAAACTAAAAGAAGGAAATCTCTCCCTCTCCCCCTCCTTCTCCATCTCTCTATTCCTCTCTCCTCTCTCCCTTCTACTGTCAGTGTCAAAATAACAGAAACTAACAATAATCACTGGTCATTATTATTTCTCAACATCAAAGGACCCAATTCCCTAATAAAAAGATACAGGCTAATGAAATGGATGAGAAACCAGGATCAATCATTTTGCTGCATGGGACAAACATACCTCAACAACAAATATAAACACTATCTCAGAGTAACAGGCTGCAAAAAAGTTCACCAAGCACACAAACCTAAGAAGCAAAATGGATTAGTCATTCTACTATATAGTAAAACAGAATTTCAAACGAAAGCAATCAAAAGAGATAGGGAAAGACACTTAATAGGCATGAAAGGAAAATATCACCCAAAATGACATCTTAGTTCTGAACATCTATGCCCCAAATGCAAGGCCACGCACATTTGTAAAAGAAACATTACTAAATCTTAAATCACAAATCAAAACCCACATTAATAGTGGGAGACTTCAACATCCTACTCTCATCAATGGAGAGATCAGTGATACAAAATTTAAACAGAAAAATATGAAATTATAACAGATGTTATGAATCAAATGAACCTAACAGAAGCAAAACATTTCACCCAAACACAAAAGATTATAATTTCTTCTCAGCACCTCATAGAACCTTCCCCAAAATTAACCATATGGTCAGCAACAAAGATATAATGAAATTGAAATAATCCCTTGTAACTTACCAGAACACAATCAATTAAACCTAGACTTCAATAACAGAAACAACAGAAAACCTAAAACTCAGGAAAACTGAGCAACTCACTACTCAATGACCACTGGGGCAGGGAAGAAATAAAGAAAGAAATTAAAGACTTTTTAGAATTCAATGAAAATGATTCCAAAAGGGCCTGGGCAGATATTATGCATACTTCAAGAGACCACAAATGTCTATCCAAACTACTATATGGGGCACAAATTTATGGCACACAATGAAAGCAGTGCTAAGAGGAAAGTTCATAGCACTAAGTGTTTTCATAAAGAAATTATAGAGATCTCATACAAACCATTTAATTGCACACCTGAAAGGTCTAGAACAAAAAGAAGCAAATACACCCCCAAGCAGATGGCTGGAAATAATCAAACTCATGGCTGAAATCAATTAATTAGAAACAAAGAGAGCAATACAAAGAATTAAAAAAGGCAGAGCTGGTTTTTTGAAAAAATCAACAAGATACAAAAACTCTTAGCCACCCTAACTAAAAGGCAGAAAGGCAGTATCCAAATAAACAAAGTCAGAAGTGGAGGGGAAGTTACAGCAGACACTGAGAAAATCCAAAGAATTATTAGGTCTTACTTCAAAAGCTTTTACTACACAAAGTTGGAAAAATCTAAATTAAATAGATGGTTTTCTTGATGTATACCACTGACCAGTCAGAATTGCCAAGATCAATAAAAACAAATGACAACGCATGCTGACTAGGATGTGGGATGACATAAACACTCATCCATTACTGCTGAGAGTATAAACTTGTACTTCTGCTATGAAAACAATGTAACGTTTTGTTTTGTTTTGTTTTGTTTTGTTTTGTTTGTCAGGAAATTGGGAAAAGACCTACTTCAAGATCTGCAATACCACTCTTAGGTACATACACAAAGGATTCTACATTCTACTACAGAGACATTGCTCATCCACCTTCCTTGCTGTTTTATTTATAATGGCCAGAAATTGCAAACTACTAGATTGTCTGACAAGAAATGAACTGATTAAAAAAAGTGGTACTTATACACAATGAAGTATTACTCATTTGAAGTAAAATCATTATTACCTTATAAATCTTTTGCTTGACATATTATAGTTTCCAGTTTTGTTTTTTTATGGACTTCAGTGTGTGTAAATCTGTTTGTCTCCACATCTGTGTGTGTTATTTGTGCTTTTAGTTTGTCTCTATTTTTTCTATGTGTTTGATTATTTTGTACTATTTTGTTTTTTTTCTTTGTTTCTTATTTCATTTTTGAGAAGCCTGTTTGCTTTCTAATGGGAGAGAGAAAAAGGTATACATTTGAGTGGATGAGAGATGGGGAGAATCTGGGACAATTTAGGGAACTGGAAACAATAATCTAGATATATTGTATCAGAGAAAAAGTCTATTTTCACTTAAGAGACAGGAAAAATTTGAGATTTCATTTCTAGCCACTGAGAATGAAAAGACTAACAAAACAAGCCACAGCGAATGCTGTAAAGGATGGTGGGAAAAGGGATTCCTCATTCTCTGTTGTTGAGATTGCAACCTGATATAGCTACTATAGGATCAATATAGAGAATTCACAAAAGAAACTTAAGAATAAATCTACCATGTGACCTAGTTGTACCACACCTTCACCTAAGTGAAAAAGACTTGGTAAGTGAAAAGATATGTTCATTGTTCCTCTACTCACAACAGCTAGGAAACGGTTGTAAAAGGAACTTTTATTTGCATGATGTGATTGTCTTCTTCAAACTTCACTGCCTCTGCCTACTAACCTAGACCTAGTCCTGGACATTTCCAGCCTCTGTATGATCTAATCAAGCTTAAATAGTTTTCAGTCTTTGAGATTTTCTTGTGAATAACCTTGTTGTTTCTAGCTCTTAATGAATTTTAGATGGCTGGCTCAACAGCTGTTCTGGTACAAACTTCTCTCCAAGATGACTGATTCAAACTGACTTTTCTTAACTTCTCACTGAATTGCTCTGCTTGGACTCAAACGAACTCTAGCAACCTGTTCTAATCTAATCTTCTAGCTCATCTCTGTAAACCTGTCCCAGTAAACCAACCTTATTCTCTTCTCCTCCTCCTCCTCTTCCTCTTCCTCCTCTTCCTCCTCTTCCTCCTCTTCCTTCTCTTCCTCCTCTTCCTCCTCCTCCTCCTCCTTCTTCTTCTTCCTCTCTCTCTCTCTCTCTCTCTCTCTCTCTCTCTCTCTCTCTCTCTCTCTCCATTGCTCTAAGTCACCTCTTCTATATCTTCTCAATAGATTTGGGTGTATCCTACCTCTGGTTCATTCTATCATATCTTTCTCTGATTCTTCACTTCATCTGCACCCCATTCAGACATCATATGGCTGCTTCCCTCCACACACTAATTTTACTTTCATTGTTTAGGACTAAAGGTGTGCTCCAAGGGTATATCTGTATTCCAGCCAGAGTATCCATGTTACTATATTAAAATTCTTTGTTATGGTATAGGGACAGAAATATAAGGAAGGAGGTTAAGATAAAAATAATAGTGTCTGAAAGAACATAGGAAATCACACTTTGAGAAATTATATACATATATATATATACATATGTGTGTTGTATCATTTAATTTTGTGTATAATGAAATATATAGAGTTTAAATGAACTTTTCTTATCTGAGATACCTCCAGACTACCTAACAAAAACTAGACAAAAGAAGCCATATTTTTAGTCATTAGTCAGGGTTGTTCAAGAGATTTCCAAAACATACAGCCTATTGCTATTATACTTGGTTACCCCAAGGGCTGGCAGATAATTTCTATTTCTGAAGACACCATCCACTTCAGATTCATAGCTTAGAAGACAGCTATGATTAATCAGAAATCTTCCACACTGAGGACTCATTTTTATGGTACAAGAAGGACCAAAGCTACCAAAGCAAACAAGTCCTACCTACCCATGATACCAATAGTGCACATAAACAACAAATCTAGCATGGTAACACTAAGGATGTAATAGTGCCTCATACACCTTGGTGATATCTATTGGTTCTCTAATTAAACTTAAGACCAAATTAACAAGATGTAAAGCATGTTTGATACTGGAAAAGCTAACAAAGTACTTGGGACTAGTGAAGTTATGAACCTTGGAGCAAAACCTACAATCCCATTTATTAAACAATCACAATCCTTAAAGACTTAAACATTTAACTAAATACCCACAGATATGTGTAATTCTCATCCTTCATCAAAAATATCTTTTTGCAGCAAATAGACCATTATGAAAAATAAAACAGTCCAGCAAAATAAAGAATTGTGAAGCCTAGTCTCAATCAATACCTCTATTAAGTACTACCAGACCTAAGACTCATAGAACGTTTCAGAAGATGGCAAAAAAGTCTGTTATAGCCAGGGGATTCGACAGATTTCTATGAGATTGTGACTCCTAGTAAAGTTAGAAGCTACACAAATAAAGTATTACCAACATTACTTCCTTGATATCAGCTGAACAAAAATGATACCAATGTTCATGTCAAAGTACACAGGGAAAAAAACAAGACTTCACCCCTACATACATATTTGTAACAAAAATAGACTTAGATAATTATATTTCAAAATATCTAAGTACATATATCTATTAACAATTAATGAAGAAAGAGGCCATGAATTTCAAGAAAGAGGTGGTATATGAGAGGGCTTGGAGGCAGGAAAAATTTTCAAAAACTGTGTAAGTATATTTTAATCTCAAAAATAAAAGAAAATATTAAATATCACTGCCTCTAAATCTTGACTAAGTTTAGATACTAATCTAATGGCTAGTTTTTGTCATAAATTTAACCCTATTTCAAGCATAAATCCTGAATATAAACTTATCACAAAATGAAATTGAATTCCTATTCAGGATGAACCCTAAAATATGTCTGAAACTAATTTCAATATTAGTTTTTACAATAACTGTAGCTTTATACTCTAGAAAGCTAATATCTAACCTAACCCTATCTATACTCCCAGTACTGGCTCTGCCAGCAATCTTAGACCTAAATGTAAACTTAGCTCTAATCTTAATCCTAGGGCCAAAACTAACAACAATGACAAACCTACTTTTAATCTTAACCATTGGTGGAGCATTAAGTTGAAAACTAAGCATAGAAATGACAGTAACAATGAAAGGAGGGGAAACAGAAACAGAGTTTGGAGCAGAGACTGAAAGAAAGGCCATTCAGAGACTGCCCCACCTTAGGATCCAGCCCATACTCCTACAGCCACCAAACCCAGACAATCTTGCTGATGCCAAGAAGTGCATGCTGACAGGAGCCTTATATAGCTGTCTCCTGAGAGGCTCTGCCAGAGCATGATAAATACAGAGGTGGACTCTTGCAGCCAACCTTTGAACTGAGAATGAAGTCCCCATTGGAGGAATTAGAGAAAGGATTGAAGGAGCTGAAGGGGTTTGCAAACACATAAGAACAACAATACCAACCAACCAGAGCTCCCAGGGACTAAACTACCATCCAAAGAGTACACAGGGACAGACCCATGGCTCCAGCTGCATATGTAACAGAGGATGGCCTTGTTGGGCACCAATGAGAGGTGGCCCTTGGTCCTGCCAAGGCTGGACCCCCCGGTGTAGGTGAATGTCAGGGCAGGGAGGCGGAAAGGGGTTGGTAGATGGGTGGGGGAACACCCTCATAGAGGAAGGGGTAAGGGGATGGGACAGAGGATTTATGGATGGGAAACTGGGAAAAGGGGTAACATTTGCAATTGAAATAAGTAAAAAAAAATACCTAATTTTTAAAAAGGGAAAGAAATGACAGTAACACTGTTTTTTTTTTAACATAAGCTTTTTTTTTTAAGATTTATTCATTTATTATATATAAGTACACTGTAGCTGTCTTCAGATACACCAGAAGAGGGCATCAGATCTCTTTACAGATGGTTGTGAGCCACCATGTGGTTGCTGGGAATTGAACTCATGACCTCTGGAAGAGCAGTCGGGTGCTCTTAACCGTTGAGCCATCTCTCCAGCCCGTGTAACACTGTTTTTAACACTAACTCTAATTCTAAAATAATATCTAACTCTAAAATTAGTCCTTAAAATGTATCAAAAACAGTCTCTAGCTCTAAAACTATTCCATGTATAACAGTAACTCTACCATTTCCTCCTATTCTAAAGTTAATCTTAGAAGTAAACAGACTGTCTACAGCCCTAACATAAAATCTAGATATATCACCTCTATAATAAAAAATATGTGATGGAGAGACAGAAAACATAGAAAATAGAGCAGAGTATGTGCTATGGAGTGAGTGGAACTGGAAACAGATGTAATTGTGGTAACAGGTAAGAGAGAGGGTTGAAGTAGGCATTGCTCTCATTGTCTAGTATGGCTAGTGGAGTAGAGTGCAGCAGACTGGAGCCTACGCAGACACAGACTCAGCCCCTGAAAATGATGCTTGGATGTGGGATTCCCATGGCTCTAGGAAATGATGTAAGCCCTAGATGAGGAAAGTTTCCCTTCTTAGATTAGGCCTCCTTGAAGGACCACCATGATCCATGAGGACACCAGAGGCCATGTTGGTGCCCGTGGTCCATACTGCTTTCCAGGCCCATGGTCAAGCCTAAGATCTGTGTGAAGGTATGTAGTGCATAACACTGACTGATTGGTTGGTGATATCCTCCTGCAGGCTCTGATATCAAGTTTGATTCAATCTTGTTAGTGTCAAAGAAACTCAGCTAGAGGGCAATTAAAAGATTTAATGTCTGTTGTTAATAAAAATAAAAATAAAAATAACTTTTAAAAAGCAGTGCTCTGGATATAATTAAGGTCAGACAAGCTTCAGTAGATTAAAAAAAAAATTTAGGAGAGGCCAGAAAATAAGTAATTGGCAAGCTGCTATAAATAATCAGAGATCAAAGCTCATACTACAAATAAATGGAATTGAAATTGAAGGTTTAGTAGACACAGGATCAGATATAACAACAATTTCACCAAAATCTTGGCATCCAGATTGGCCGGCTTCTTTAGGGGGTAAATATTCAACTTCTAGGGATTGAAACTTTATCTCAGGTAAAACAAAATACAAGAATGTATAAGGCAGAAGGACGAATAGGAAAATTAAAGGCATCTGTGGCTAATACATAGGCATGAATTTGTGGGGAGATGATTTGTTGCAGCAATGGAAAACACAGACTTACATTCTTCCAATCTCAGAAATAAACCACAAAATAAAGAATACTTTTGAGAAAAATATTTAAAGATATTATCAAGAACAGTCACAGATTATCCAGGATGTCAATAAACAGGATCTGACAGTTGCAGAGAAACACAGGACAGCAGAGAAAATGGCTGAATTAAATCATACTGCACACGTTAAACATTGGTTGACCTCAGAATGAAAACTGCAATATTTATATTACATTGGGGAAGATGTTTTGTCATTGTTTCCATTGGAGAAGAAAAGCAGTAGATACTATCAAAATTAATAAAGATTAGATTCAAACAGAAGAAACTTCTCAAAAAAGAGGGGATAATTAATCAGACAGCTTGGACATTCAGTCCAAATTAACTTATAAAGATTAACAAATGCCTTCCATTTGATCAGGCATAAAAACATAAAATTAAGAAATAGAGATTTAAAATGTTTTAAGTAAATTCAAAGGGTGCCTATAGTTCAAACTTGTTTTTAAATCTCTAACAACTGGAATGATTTGGGGCTGAGATAAAATGTTTGATCAGGGTGTGGTAGCCCATGCCCTTAATCCCAATTCTAAATTCTAGACTTATGGTGAACACGATGGTGGTGATTCACAATTTTATTCCCAGCACTTGGGAGGCCCAGGCCTTTAATACCAACACTTGGAAATCAGAGGCAAGCCCATAAAAATTACTATGATTTAAAATTAAAAGCCATTTGCAAAAGGTAGCCTGAAATTCAAAGTGAATGACTTTTGGATCTAAAAATAAATACACTTTAAACTTGAATAAATACACACACACACACACACACACACACACACACACACACACACACAAATAGATATATTTATCCACTAAGGTATGTTTAGTTTCAAATTTTCAAAAGAATTTTTAAAATTTCAGCTGAAAGATTCCCCTAGTAAATATATGACCCGCCGAGAGAGAGAGAGAGAGAGAGAGAGAGAGAGAGAGAGAGAGAGAGAGAGAGAGAGAGAGAAACAAAAAAGAAAAAAGGCCCTATGTAGAGTTGTGGGTCCCACATCCGCTCTGCCAGAGGGCACAGCTGCTGCAAGTGGGACACAGGAGTTGACCTCACCCCACACCATCTGAGGTGCAGGACAGATGGAGCAGGCTTGTTGGGCCTGCGATGGAGACCGGGGCCATTTGGCTCTCAGGTTCTAGTGCAATCAGGTGCTGCTGGATGGCACAGAAGAACTGAGAAAGGAGTAGGAACCAACAGACTGGATCTAGCCTGGGGCTAAGGGGGAAAACTGGGGAAGCCCAGACTAGTCCAGCAGGGAGAGTTCTTGGCTTGATAGTTGTAGGCGGCTTGGGTTTGGGCTTGGCAGTGGCTAGGAGCACAGAGAGGCCTTCTACTGGAGATTAGATCACAGCTCTGTAGGTGAAGGCCTTCTTCTCCACAGCTCCCAATGGCAGATCCCAATGAAAAGAGTAAGAACATGGTTAAAGCATTTGATGTCATGGCGGGAGGTGGATGAGTAAAACCATACCCCACTTCAGAGGGTGGGCCTGAGAGCCACAAATTTATGGAGGGCTGTAGCTAGTGACAGGGGCCTGCTGCCTGGGAATCAAGCAAAGGGCCTACTGTCCCTGCAAGGTCACTGGGATTTCTAGCCTTAGCTCAACCAGAAACCAGGCAGCCTTTCAGCCCTAGATTTAGGGTTGGGGCAGGGTTTTGTTTTTATCTTTGCAGATAAAAGCATCCAACTAAGAAATACAGAGAGTAACAACATCTGAAGAAAAAGTACAGATCAAGAGATTACGCCCCAAGAAAAAAGATAAATTGGCCAATTGATTACTAAGAAGATGACGAAGTCCCTAGCAATAATGAATTCATGTGAATTGTAGAAATGCTACTGCCACTGGGCATAACTGCCCAAGGCTGCTTCTGCTGTTCTTCGCTAACAATAGACTCCTTTAGTTTGACTGTTATGTTCTGCCTAGCCAGGAAGGATTGCCACTAAACTGACAAATACCCCTGAATGATCAGCTTTGAACTAAAAACTACTCAGGACATTAAAAATTGCTGAGTTCCTGTGAGTCTAACAAGAACATTTTACAAAACTCTGAAATAAAAAAATACTTAATCCTAAGGCTGCCAAATACAACCAAGCTGGACACTGTGGAAAACTTGGCAAAAAAAGCTTCATCCTTTTGGTCTGAACTAATGCCCTGAGCAGACCTTGGGCACTGACTTCTCCTTCATCCCCACAACACACAGAGGGAGCCTGACTCCCAGGTGCTCTAAAACACCCAGGATCACAGAATCACAGAATCACAGAATCACTGAGAAAGCTTGACTCCCAAGGGATCAGACAGAACTGTGAGCATGGGAGCTCTGACACACTCAAGATCACAGTTGAAGCCACAACATCTATCCCAACACCCAGCATAACTGGAACCCCCACAGGAACAAGGTAAACACAAACCCCTGCCCAGCCAGAGGCACTGGTTCCTTCCAGCTTGCAAACCCAGGGAACCCAGCATCCACACCTGAAACACCCAGTGAAACCTTGACTCCCAGGAGCTTTGACACAACAGGATCTCAGGAGCTTGGTTACACCAGGATGTCAGGATCCCAAAGTCAGCTTGACTCCCAGGAGCTCTGACACATCCAGGATCTCAGGATCACAGAATCAGAGAAACACAGAATCACAGCATCAGAAAGAAAGCTGGACTCCAGGGAGTTCTGACACAACCAGGATCACAGTATGGACAGGCTGCAGTCAGAGACAGCAAGAGCAGGTAGAAGTAGAGATAAACAGATAGCAGGAGGCAAACACAAGAATGTAAGCAATAGAAACCAAGGCTACTTGGCATCATCAGAAACCAGTACTCCCACTATAGCAAATCTTGGTACCCCATCACACCAGAAAAGGAAAAAATAGGTTTAAAATCACATCTCATGATGATGATAGAGGACTTTAAAAAGGACATAAACAATTTCCTTAAAGTAATACAGGACAACGCAGAAAAACCGGTAAAAGCCCTTCAAAGGAAACACAAAAATCCCTTAAAGAATTACATAAAAGGAAACAAACAGGTGACGGAATTGAACAAAACAGTGGACTGAACTTCTGAACCTGTGAGCCAATTAAACGTTGTCCTTCTAAGAGTTGCCTTGGTCATGGTGTGTGTTCACAGCGGTAAAACTCTAACTAAAACAACTGGTAAAATTGAATGGGTGGGATTTTTTAAAAAAATATTTTACTATCTATAACTATCTTTAGCCTTAACTACTGAAGCTGGGCTAACTCTAGCTTTAACCCTAATGATAACTCTGAGATTAACCTTGGAAATAAATCTTAAACTATCCACAGCCTTAAAATTAGTGCTAGTGATAACACTAATACTAACACTAACTTTATCTGTTCCTAACAATGGCCCTAACCTAAACTTTAGCCTATGTTGAACCCTAAGCTCACCATAATACAAAGAAGTCTATTACTAAAACTAATGATAAACCAATTTATATTGTGGAACTTTCTCTGGATCTTGCCAGCAGTTCAATAAGACATATCTATAATATGGTTAAAAGCTTAGGCTTTTTGCTGGGGAAGTCTCCAAGCTGCCATTTGAACTTACCTCAGCTGTTCTAGCCTGTGCCCTGCCAGGTGGCTCGATCTTTACCTCCCTGCTCTGTTCCAGTCTGCATCTGTTCTCTTCCACCTTTTTGCCCAGGGACCAGCTTTCCCACGTTTGAAGCAAACTCGACATCGAGGTTCTTCAGTACAGGTTCTTCTTTAGAATAGAATGGTGATGCTTCCAGGAACTGATGTCTCTCTGTCAGAAAAGCATTTTATTATTAAAACGTCTTAAATGCCATATTCTGCACATCTCTGGAGTGTTTGATGACCACCTATCTATCTAAACACTGGTTGTTTCTAGCTATACTTTGTACTTAACTTTCAAAACACAAATATATGGGAGACTAAATAATGTTTATTTTTACAGTTAACTAAACTAGTACATAACATGACTATAAGTATGATTATTTATAGGTGATTGACTACTAATGTGCATGTTTTTAAATTACTTTAAACAATTTACAATAGTAGTTTTTGAGGACTAGAACTTCAGGTTATATTTTAAATGAGTTACATATTTACATATATCTTAAGAGCTGACTCATTGTACAATATGATGCAACAAATATAATCTTAAATTTATGTTGACATACAAAAATCTATACTAACCTAAAATATTTGAGACTTGTTTTCTAGTCTAAAAGTAGATACAATAATCCCCTTCTCTTCCTTTCATTCCTTTCATTTATCTCCCCTTTTATACTCCCATCCCCTTCCCTTTCCCAACTTTTTGTCCTAACACCTGACAGGAGAGAAAGAAGCACAGAGGGGGAAAAGAAAAAGAGAAAAAGAGATCCCTAAATCTATCCTTTACTTTGTTTCCTCCCTGACCAGGACCAATAATAATTGCAACCACCCCCATAAATGGCAATAAACATTCGTAACCCTCCAGGCAAGCAAAAATCGCCCACACTACCTCTCAGGATGAAGGCATCATATTCTTTAAATTGCTTCCTGCTGTCTGGGGGCAATGGCATCTTTGGGGGACACTAAGAAAATTGGGAAATTGGTCAAGTCCTGAGCTGGCCATTTCACTCACTTCCTAGATCTCTGGAACAGTGACTTAGAAGATTTCCTAGATAAAATTTTTGAGGACACAGAAACAGAGGCAGTTTGCGAGGCAGGATCCCCTGGGGCTATCTGCTTTGTCTTCTTTGGTGTCTTGCTCTGAAAACTCATAAACTTTTAAAGGAAATAGTGGACAGACATTTCTGCATTAACCTGTGTATGAAATGTGCAGTGTGTGCAAATCAGCTAATTATGACTCATTGCTATATGTTTGAGCAGGTGAAAAACATCTATCAACTTTGTCAAAGCCCATTTGGGATAACTAACCAAGCTGTGTTGTAAACCTCCACCCATATCATATGAAAGAACATCATGTAATAATAAATCCTGAGGACCAAGCCAAAATGACTCATTGGCTCCTGAGCTGTTCCCATGTAGAGTGATCAGCATTTCCGTTTCCTGTTTTGTTGTTCTTTTAGGTCTATTTTTCTATGTCAACAGCCAAGATTTTCAGGAGCTCTTCCATGGTCAAATCTAATCTCGACTAACTTTGAAGGAATCCAGAGCTTTTTGTTTCCTGTTGAAACAAAGACATATCCTCTTCCCCAGTGCAAGCATTTTCATTCTGAGGTCAACACATCCTTAAAGTACATATAGTGATTTAATTCTACCATCTTTTCTAAAATTCCGTGTTTTTCAGCAGCCATGTTACTTGTCTCATTGACATTTATGAATTTTAAATTTAAAAACTGTTATGTAATTAATCTTTGGGAGATCATATACCTCTCTTCTGTTTTATGAGGATAGCCTTTAAAGTGTGATTAGATCTTTTCATAATTGCTTGGCCTATAGGATTGTAAGGTATACCTCTAACATGATTTGTGTTGTTTTAAAAAATATTGCCTTTTACTTGATACATATGCCAAAGCATTATCAGTTTTAATCTATAAAGGTATCTCTAAGACAGTCAGCATTTATAATAAGTATATAATTACAGAATCAACCCTTGTAGAACTTAAGGCAGAAGCCTATCAAAATCCTGAATATGTATCAATTATATGATGTATTAATACATGCACATACTTTATTTTTCCAAATTCTGTAAAATGAAACACATTAACAAATGTATGACCATGCTTAAGGTGGCATCATTACACATAATATGTTTTTTAAATCAGTATGTTGACCTAGTCCTAGCAACTCATCTTTGACAATATTAATATTTCTATTCCCATTTTGCTGCCCCATAGCTGAAGCCTCTTTGAGTCTCCAGAGGTCTAATATCTCTATGGGTTGCCATCATACAGTATTGCCACAAGGTGGCACCATAGGCTTTAGATGGGATTCCCCTGAACTAACTTGATAAAACTTTGGTTTAAAAGATCCTCTGATTTCTGTTCAACAACCTTTAATCTAGCATTCCACTCTATCCCAGCCCCTTCCTTGTCTAAGTCTGCTTTATTTCGATCTTTCTTAGAGAGAATATAGAAAACTGTAATAATTATTGAATAAATTATAATTATTTCCATGCTGATGGTCAAAACAAAATTATATGGGTTTCAAAGGTCCTTTGCCATAGTGGTTTCATACATTTAATTAATTTATTTATTTACATCCAAAAATGCTGCCCCCACCCCTGCCCCAGTCCACCTCACAGAGTTTCTTCCCCTCCTCTTCTGAGAGGATGGATCTCATTCTGCATATTCCCCACCCTGGTTATCCCCCACCCTGGTGAATCAAGTTTCTACAGGATTACATGCATCCTCTTCCACTGAGACCAGGAAAGGCAGTCCTGTTGGGGAATGAATTTCAGGATCAGGCTACAGCTTTGGGACAGCCCTCATTCTAGCTGTTGGGTGAACCACATGGAGACTGAGCTAAAAGGTCACATGGTCCAGCCTGTGAATGATCTTTAGTTAGTGGCTCTGTCTCTGAATGCTCCCAGGGATCCAGGTTACTTGGCTCTGTTGGTTTTCCTGTGGAGCTCCAATCACCTCCAGGGCCTTCAATTCTTCCACAAGAGTTCCTGACCTCCATCCAGTGTTTGGCTGTGGGTATCTGCATTGGTTTCAGTCACCGAGTGTCTCAGAGGACAGTTATGCTAGGCTCCTGTCTGTGAACATAACAGAGTTTCATGAATAGTGTCAGTGACTTGTGCTTGGCCATGGGATGGGTCTCAAGTTAGGCTGGTTATTGGTTTCCCATTCCTTCAGTCTCTGATAATCTTTGTCCCTTTCTGACAGGACACATTTTGTTAGAAAGTTTTGTGGGTGGATTGGTGTCTTTATCTCTTCTTAGCCATTTGATATTCCTGTGTTGAGAATTCTCCGTTTAGCTCTTTACCCCATTTTTTAATTGTGTTATTTGGTTTGTTGGAGTCTTATTTCTTGAGTTCTTTACATATTTTTCACCCAGAAAATATTTTCTTTATTAAATCTTGGTAACTCCTTCTTTTCTTTAGAGACTTTATTAATTTCAAACTTAGTATTTCTATCTGTGACTGTCTGCAATCAGTTTCTTTCTTTTCTTTAGTGTCTATGCACATAAACAAAACATTTCTACCTATTACTCCTTTCTCTCCTTGCTTTAGAGACTTCATTTTATTACTTTTTAGCCGAATATTTATTTTTATCTCAGTCTACCCTGTTTCTTTCCCTGTTTTAAGTGTCTAAGCATACTTACAAGACGTGTCTAATTTATTTCTCTTTTACTACTTCTAAACTTATGTATTGATCTCTGTAGGTACGGATCTCTAAACTCTGTCATCTGGGAATTATCCATTCTGTTATGTATTACCAGTTCAGAGATCTTTGGTGATGTGTTTACGCAGGACTTCCAGACCTTGGCTTCTACTGCCTGCAGTTAACATCAGGTTCTAACCAACCTGACCCAACTCTGGGCAGGTGTAGTGTTTGAGAGTCAGGTGCTCCTCAAGGTGGTGCATTCTCAGCCACGTACTGCTCATCTGGATGCACTACTGGCAGCTACCATCACTGCTTTGGTTCCTCAGCTTTTTTGTCTGACTTCTAACCTCTAAACCTAACATTAATTTTTAATATACCTAAAACTTTCCATAGCTCTAACAACCCAGGTCTAACCATAACCATAACCACAATTCTAACTCTAACTTTAATATTAGAAATCAACCTAAAACTGTGTCTAGCCCTATCCTCAGCCCTAACCCTGACCAGAACCCCAGCCTTACAAAAACCCTAATTAGAACCAAATCAAAATCCTTACCTGAAGACAACCCTGACCCTTCACATAGCTTGAACACTGACACTAGATCTAAAGCAACCAGAAAACAATTTCTAATACTCTGTTCATTTTCTTAATGTAAAACTAAATCTGTGCCTTATATTATTTCTAAACCTAACCCAAGCACCAATTCTAACTATACCTCAGACCTTAATCTATACTTCACACAGCTCTAATTTTTAAGTTTACATCTAGCTCTAAACATATACTAAGCTTACAAGTAGCCATAAGTACAATCTACCCATTACCTTTACCCTAACCCTAGCACTAATCATAACAATAACCCAACCCTACCCCTATCCATAGCCTTAACCATAACACTAACACATATCCACACATAGTCCAAACAGTCTCTGCCCTAGTCTAAACAGAAAACTAACCCTGGAAGGCCATAATTCTAATCTTAGCCATGTCACTATCTCTAACCCGTATCCACAACACTTAACTCAGAACTAACAAAAACTAAACCATACCCTTGGTTACATCCTATATTCAACCACAAATCAAATACTAGATCAAAATATAGACATATTCCTAAAGGAAATTGAAATAAACTCTGGCAAGAACCCCCCAAAACTAGGTCTAAAACTAAACTTAAACTAGTTCTAATGCTAACTGTAGTGCTTACTACAATAGCTTTATACCTCTAATGCTAATCTGGTCAGCTACCAATTCTAAACCTAAATATAAAACTACCTTTAACACTGACCTCATGATTAACACTACCATGAACTAAAAATCTAGCCCAAATTTCAACCTTAAGATGACCTCTAATCTTACTCTAAGAAATAACATAAATCTTAGCCATAACCTCAAACATATACTTAGGAAGAAATGTAAAACATTCCCTGGCATTAATCCAGGTATAGCCCTAATGATAACCCTAACCCTTACACTAGCCCTGCAATAATCCTAATCAGAGACTACCGTAATTTTAATCCCAACATGAACACTAATCCAAATCCTAAAATTAACTTGAACCCTAATCCCGTCCACCTCCAACCCTCTGACCCTAACCCTAAACCTAGCCCAAAATTAATTCTTCTAAGATCCAAGCCAAACCCTAACCTTAAACCTACATATATCCCACATCATAAGTAGCTCTAAAACTGAACCAAACTATTTGCCACCGCTAACTGTAACTTATTATATTAATAAACCAAACTGTATCTGTAAACTGAGTCATAAGACTCACCATACTTTTGACACCAAATTCTAAATTTGATCTTCACAGGGACTTATTTGTAATTATAATCTAAACCTATTCTAACTCTAGCCTATAACCAACCATAAATACAATCGTAGTCACAACACTAGACCAGACAAAACCATAACCATAACCTAACTTGACCTAACTCTACCCATAAACTTAACCCTGTAATGAACAAATTCTACACTTAATCTGGACATTGCCTTTACCCCTAATCTTAACGCTGAATGAAGTTCTAGCACTAGCACTAGCACTAGCCCTCATCCTACTGTGAATCTAGTCCTAATACCAGCCCTAAACCTAACACTAACTCTAAAGTGAGACAGACTTCAATACTAACCCCAAAGATATGTTTCATTCCAAAACTAGCCCTGGCTTAAACCCTAGCCCTAAATATATTACTAGTTCTGAACTACATTGCAAACACACATACAGCATAAACACTAAAACTAAGTAAACAACTAACCCTAATAAGCAAAACCAAATTTTCTTTCTAAAGAGAGAGAAAAGTTGTGGAGTTGAGTGGGGAATGGTAGAACTATATGTAGAGGAGTAAATCAAGATCATAATTTATTGCACATTTTTTTCATAAAATTATTTTAAAAAGTCAAGTGACAAAAAGTCAAGAGTTCCATTTTGAATACTTTTGTTGATTAAATTTTAGAAACAGAAAAGCAAATGCTAATATTCGGTCTACCACTAGGTGGCAGTGTTGCTCTATCTTCATTGCAAATTCTAACCTGTACTCTAAACGCTGCTTCTGAAGCCAGTCCTAACGACAAACCTAAACTTACTTAGCCTTAGTCATGTGGACTAACCATGACCCTAACAAATCAAACAAACAAAATTTTTTTTAAAAAAAATCCCTAAACTGAACCCTAAGCCTGCTTCTAACTTCTAACTAAACTACAAAATAACACCAATTACTGACCCTACACCTAACTCTAACCCTGTTCCTATTACTAACACTCCATTAAACTCAGAAATACACATGAAACTGTTCCTAACCCTAACACTAGCAAGGCCTAACAGTACTCTAACCTTAGGTCTAATTGTAACTTTGAAAAAAAAATAGTTGCCTTGGCCATGGTGTCTGTTCACAGTAGTAAAACTCTACCTAGGACAACCACTAACCCGCATGATACACCCAGCACCATCCCTAAACTTAGCCCTGAAGCCAGCACTAACCTCTACCATACCTAACAAAATTTCATCAAACAGTTCAAATGTAATTTGGATTTAAACCTGATCCTAAACCTATCTCTAACCTTAATCTAAGACTACAATTCACCTTGGCTCCACTCCTAGCAGTAACATCAATGCGAATCCTGGCTTTAATCTTAATCCTAAAGTCAAAGTTAACCATAATTATAACCAAATCTAGCCTTATCCATATGTATATCTATATCTTTAACCTTAAACATATCAAGGAACAAGTCTCTAACCCAAGCACTGACTTTTCCTCTAGTCTTAACCCTGAAACTACCCCTGAACTTAGTCTTAGTTCTAACTCGAAACCTCACCCTATCTATAACCCTAGTCCCAATCCTTGCCCTGATCCTAAACCTAATTGTAATTTAACCATATATCCAGTGTGAAAACTTACCAAATCCTAACTCTCACCCTGAAGTTCTTGTTAACCCAAATGCCCTGAATATATTATTAGCACTCAGTGTAACTGTTAGTTAGTATATCTCCAGTCTGAAACCTAAAACAAAATCTAAAAATAACTTAAACATTGTTCTACCACTAAATGGAGCTGTTACACAAAATTTATACCAAATTCTAACCTGTCCTCATCAATAATCCCATTCCTAGCTCTGCCACCCATCCTAATCCTAAACATAAACCTGGCTCTAACAATAACCCCAAGATTAACATTAATCCTGATGACAAACCTGGCCCTGACATTTACCATGAGCCTACTTCTAGCTCTAACGTAAAAGCAGAAAAAAAAAACATCAATATTGTTCCCAGCCTTCACTCTAGCAATAACCTTACTGCGAACTCTAATATTAGCCTTAGAAATACACTTGAAACCACCCATAGCCTTAACGACAATTTTGGCATGATGTAGACCAACCCCTATGGCTAATTCTCACATTAATTGTAGGAGTAAGCCTAAAACATCTCTAGACCTAACACTAATCAGAATATTAACACTGCAGTAGTTCTAATCAAAACAAAGACAAAACCCCAACCCAACCAACATCTAGTCTGAATAATAAAACTAGATCTAGCACTGATGATAAACCAATTTATAACAGTAAATATAACCCTTGTGCTATTACTACATGAAGCGCTTTCCCTGAGTCATAACCAAGCAACAGCTCTGATCTTAAACAAAACCCAGACCAAACCATAACGTTCCACCTCATATAACTCTATTTCTGTTTTTAATAAACCACAATCTTGATCCTGGCTCTACCCTAAGCCCTAAAACTACAATTTGCCATAAATAAAATCCTAATATTAAAAAATATCTTGCCTAGAACAAATGAAACTCAAGACGGATGATCAAAATGTGAATGCTTCACTCCTTCTTTAAAAGGGGAACAAGAATACCCTTGGCAGGGAAGAGAGAGGCAAAGATTAAAACAGAGACTGAAGGAACACCCATTCAGAGCCTGCCCCACATGTGGCCCATACATATACAGCCACCCATATAGACTAGATGGATGAAGCAAAGAAGTGCAGACCGACAGGAGCCGGATGTAGATCACTCCTGAGAGACACAGCCAGAATACAGCAAATACAGAGGCGAATGCCAGCAGCAAACCACTGAACTGAGAATAGGACCTTTGTTGAAGGAATCAGAGAAAGAACTGGAAGAGCTTGAAGGGGCTCGAGACCCCATATGTACAACAATGCCAAGCAACCAGAGCTTCCAGGGACTAAGCCACTACCTAAAGACTATACATGGACTGACCCTGGACTCTGACCTCATAGATAGCAATGAATATCCTAGTAAGAGCACCAGTGGAAGGGGAAGCCCTGGGTCCTGCTAAGACTGAACCCCCAGTGAACGTGATTGTTGGGGGAGGGCGGCAATGGGGGCAGGGTGGGGAGGGGAACACCCATAAGGAAGGGGAGGGGGAGGGGGATGTTTGCCCGGAAACCGGGAAAGGGAATAACACTCGAAATGTATATAAGAAATACTCAAGTTAATAAAAAAAATATCTTTATGCTTAACATTAACCTTAACATTAGCGAAGTAATAACCATAACCATAACCATAACCATAACCATAACCATAACCATAACCATAACCATAACCTAAACCTATCCTAACTCTATCCACAGCATTAGCCCTAACAGTGAACAAAGGTTGATGACTAACCAATACATACACTGCCTTGAATCCTACTCTTAATCTAAAACTGAATCCGGACTTAGTTGTAATTCTAATATTAGCTCTAAACCTCATTCCAACCCTAGCCTTCACACCAGTGCTAACTCTAAAACTACACTAGGTCTAAATGTAGACCTAATAAAAATAATACTCCAAACCCTAGCTGTCACCCTAAACTTAATCCTAGCTCAAATACAGACATAAAAACATCAACATAAAAGAAAGTATAATACTACCTTAGGATGAACCTCAAAAGTATCTCAAAAACTGTCCTAATCCCCAAATCTCACATTAAATATAGCTCTATGCTTTATTTTACACCAAGATCTAAATTAATTCTATGTATAACCCTACAGGTGGATATGCCACCAATCCTAAATTTAAACTTAAACCTGGGTCTAACCAAACTCCAGCACCACACCAAAACCCTGACAAATAATTCCCTAGCCCTAATCCTGAACATATGCCTACATATAGCATTAATCTTAGAACTATCCCAAAACAGCCTCTACACCTAACTCTGACTCTAGTCATTACCTACAGCCTAACCCCAAGCTTGCTCCTGTCTAAGTCTACCCATAACATTAACCCTAACACTTTATAAACAGAGCACTACTCCAAACTTCAAACAGGCTCTAACAATAGTTTTAAAAATTATAGACCTATTTGTAACCCGAGCCTAACTTAAAAACCTCTCTCTAACTCTAGAACTAATCCTGTTCCTATCTCTAAACCTAACAGTCGCTCTAATACTAGACTCAAAATAAATATTAAAACAAATACTGCCTCTCAGCTAAGATTAACCTTTACTTAAAAGACAATCCTTAAATATATTGCTAGCTACATCATACATATCTCAAGATGTAATAGGGCATCTCTAATCCTTCTGCCTGTAATCTTTTAGTACACACCTTTAATCACAAACAGTAATTATAATTGAGGGGCAGCCAAAGTGACAAATCAGAAAAATATTTGACAGAATACTTGACAGGGTTTGGAGCTGAGTCAGTCAAGAGTCAGTGCAATAGGTGTTATGCTATGGAGTTGAGTTCACTCACCAGTTGATGCAGCTCAGTGCAGGTAAGCAGAGGCAAGTGAAATCAGCGAACAAGAAGGAGCCAGACGATTAGAATAGCTGGCACAGTTAGTTGAAGGACGAGCAGAGCAATTCAGTCAAAAGTCAAGAAATGCCAGTTTGAATCAGTCACCTTGGAGAGGAGTTTCAAATCAGTTGAGCCAGGCAGCCAGAGTTCAGAAAGATCAAAAAGGATGGGCTTATCCAAGATCATAGATAGAGAAACCAAGATATTCCATGACAAAACCAAATCCAGTGTTACAAAGGATAATGGATGGAAAACTCCAACACAAGAAGAAAAGCTACACTCTAGAAAAAGCAACAAACCCAAAAGAAGAGAGCCACACAAACATAATTTCACCTCTAACAACAAAAATATCAGGAAACAACAATCACTATTTCTTAATATCTCTTAACAACAATGGCTCAATTCCCCAGTAAAAGGACATAGGTTATCAGACTGGATATGTGAAGAGGACCAAGCGTATATTTATGTGAAAATATATATAAAGACATATACAGTCAAATCTATAGTCTATATGTAGGAGAAACAAAATATTTCATCATTGTCCTCCTTTCATTCTCTTTCTTTTTAAAGTATTTACTAACAAAAATTAATTTTCACTGCTTCTGGAATCTTCAAAAGTGAAATCATCAAATGTGTACAATTTTGTTCCTGTCTTCTTTTGGTCTGATTATTTTTCTACATTTATTTATTCTTTAATAAACATCATTGAGTCACTTTTTCTTTATGTGCATAGCTGAGATAATACTCTGTATAAGAAATCATCCTGTAGAATTGTTAATTCATGCAATTACTTTATTACTTTATTTCAACTCAAAAAATATATTGCTAGCTTCCTGACATAAAAAACCTAACTCTACTGTTGCACAACCCTCATACAAAATTGAAACCAAACTCCATTTTTAGCAAAAATGACAGTTCAGATACTAACTTTATACTGATAGTGGAACCCTATCCACATTTGTAGTCTTCACTCTTCCAGCAATCCTATATTAAATATAACAAAATATTATCTTAACCCAAGTGTTAACCACATAACCCTAACAACAAACTTAGCTTTGACCCCAACACTGAGCCAAGCTCATTGATCTTAGAAATAAGTCCAATATTGTACCTAGCCTCACACTAACCATAAGCATGACCCTACCTACAACTCTAATAAAACTAACCTTGGAAATATAACCAAAACAGTTTCTAGCACTAACAATAACCCAGGAGGTCTAATCCTGAGCACAAGCCAACCATTATCTGTAGCAGTAACGTAAGAAATAAACCTAAAACTCTCCTTAGCCCTAACACTAATGCAAGCCATAACTGGAGTCTGAAGTGAAAATTTCTAGTATCTGTGGAAAGCTATGTCAGATGATGTTTTTCAGGGGCACACAAGTGAAAGGAAGCTTTGCTGGAGCAGACACGTGATGAATATTCCTTGATGATGGAGTATAAATATGACCCCACAAACAATGGGAAATGAGCACCGAGTACTGGTTTGGTTTGCTCCACCTCACTATTCTTTGCTAAGAACTGGCATACATTGGTTTGTTTTTCATAATGTTGTTGATATCAACTTGTTGTAATGATGCCATTGAGAGAAACTCACCGAAGAACTGCTTCTGAGGATGCTGTGGCAGCTTGCTTCTTCAGAGGCCTCACATCAGGCTGGTTGGCAAGTCCTGCAACTTCTTCAGGATTAAACTACAGCTGCTGGTTGTGCCTCATCTCTGCCTGCCAAGAGGACTAGACTGCAACTGCTAAGTCATAGTTGGTGTTTGCTACAGGACTGAACTGCTGAAAATATCGTCTGCCCCCAAAGAACTATTGCTGGACAGGTCTACTTTCCCCATTTCCTAATGACTTTTCTCTTCCACCACCTATGCTGGTTGGTAGGCTAGAAGGAGAGGTTAAACCCTTATTAAAAGGTAGGTTGCAAAAAATGTATGCCTACACTAGCCCTAATAGTAGGTTTACAATATGTACTCAGATCCTAGATAAAATGCAATTTATAATCATATATTCACCACAAACCCCAAGCTAGTTATATAACTAACCATAAACAAACACCCAATGCTAACAGTAATACCTACCCTCTTCCTTCACTGAGCTGTATTCCTCACAGAATCCTAAACCTAATCCTAGCTCTGACCAACACAATAATCATAACACTAAATTTAACCTTCACATAGATATAGTTGTAATTTTATATCTAACCCTAATTGTAACCCTGGCTCTCACCATACACTAAGCCTACAACTAACCGTGAGAACTATCCTAGCCATTAAACTAACACTAACCCTAGAACTAATTTTAACCTTAAATTTAGAACAAAACTCTATTATAACCAAACCTATTCCTAACACTATCTATAAAATTAATCCTAGAACAAAACGAAGCTGTACAGCCAGCAGAAAAATTCACTCTACTATGGTCTTAACACTAAATGATCCCTAACCATTATTCTAATCCTAACTCTAGCTATACACTGTCTCTAACACTGGCCCTAACCCTAAACTGAACACCTTATAGCCCTAAACACTACTTGAATATTATCGTGAATCTTAGCTCTCATCCTAATATTGATCCTAATTCAAACACTAGCCTTAAATATAGCCATGGACCTATATAAACATATAGGTCTATCCAAAACTGTATAACTAGACTACTACTAATGTCAGTAATTTTAACACTATTTATTTGTATAAAGCTTTTAATAAAACTTGATACAAAATTCTAACTTAATCTTATCCATAATACTAAAATAGTTCTACACCAAGTCCAAAGACTGCTTTTATTCCTAATCTTAACCCTAACCCTAACACTAAAGCTAAACATAGAACTAATTTTAAACCTAGCCATAACACTAAATGTAAGTAACCCTACTTGTCACCCCAATCAGAAACACAACCCAAAACATAACTGCAGTCTTCTCGGAACTCTAATATTAGCTTTGATCCTAACTATAATACTAACCCAAACTTGATCCCTACCTTTGTCTTAGCCCAAATCATAAACCTAACCTTGTTATAACAATTACCATAATCTTATACCTAACCTAAGTCTAGGATAATATGTAATTCACTCCATATCTAGACTTAACCATAATCCTAACCATAGCACTATCACTCATCATACACACAAGCCTCTGTCTAACCCTAAGTTTCTCCCTAAATTTACCCCTAACTATAATGCTAATCCTAACCCTAAATATGGCCTGAGATGTAGCCTTAAATTCACATGCATATAGTTTCCAAGCATTGCTGCATATATGCACATGTGTATATAAATACAGTTTCTGAGTACTGTCAACAGTTATGAGCCTGTTCACATACATGAAGTTTTTGAGTGTGGTTAGATGTCAATGTGTATGCACATGCTAATATGTTTACATTTATGAGTAGGGACACTTGTTGGCCAGTATGCACTTGCTCACATACATTTAGTCTCAGAGCAGGTTAAATGTCAGTAAGTATATGTATGTTTATACACATGCAGTCTCAGTGAAGTTCCATGTCACTTTGTATGTGCCTCTCCATATGCAGGCAGGTTTTTAGTGTGGCCACATATTGTGTTAGACGCATGCAGCACAAGTATACACACAGATAAGTATGTGTGCATCTTTACATGCATGCAGTTGTTGAGCATGGACTAAGGTCAATGTTATGCAAGTTTACACAGATGGAGTTCCTCAGCATGGCCACTTATTGGCATGAATAGAGGACTTTTAATCCAGCAATAAGGCTGTTCTGGCAAAGGATCTGATCCAAAGAACTTGTAGCTCCATATGATCCAGACAAAATGTGGACATGCCCTGCATTACAGTATAATCTGCTTGGATAGCAGACACACTATTAACACCCACCTTTCATTCCCAACAATGAACGTAAAGTTAATTTTTAGAAGGATGCAGCCATGTTTGAAAGTGACATCTAATTGAAGGGCAAACAAGTAAGAGTCAGCTTTGACAGAATGAGTCCAAGATAGGATATGCCCAATTCACATGAAAAAGCACAGGAAAGAAAGGCTACTTACTTTCAGCAAGAGGGAAAAAGGGTGTGATGGTATAATGTGTATGTATGGCAATTTTAACAGAACAGTTTTACACAGACAGATTGCATAGAGAACAAGCTAGACTCCAGAGAAGACAAAATGAGCCAGAAAATGAGGATCCAGGTGATTAGAATGTATTGTCAAAGTTAATATGAAGCCAAGGAAAGCAACTCAGTCAGAAGTCAAGAAAAGCCCGACTGAATCAGTCCACAGAGGATAGAAGCTTCTAGACCTAGACTGAGAAATTGAACATCGAAAAAACACACTGGGCTAAGTCAAAGCCATGTATTTACACAGTGTGGGTTTCAGATTTCATCTCATCCCTTCATTTGAGAAAATAAAATCAATCATTTACAGGATTGTGTGCATAACTTCATATACATGCAGTTTCCAAGCAAGATCACAAGTCAGAATGTGCATGGTCACAGTCATGTTTCTAAGTAAACTCACATGCATCATGTGTCCATATCTTCACATTTGTGTGATTTTTGTACAGTATCACATTTATGTGTGTGTGTGTGTGTGTGTGTGTTCTGTAGATCTTTCATGTTGATTTTCATGAAAATTTTCACACACAAGCAATTTGCAAGAACTCTCATAAGTCATCATGTCCATGCATAGATGCAGTTTCTGAGTCCTCTCATAATTCATCACATACACACATTTTGGCATTAGCATACATGTTCCCATGCATGTAGTTTAGTCACATATTGGCATGTATGCTCATGCTCAGTTTCTGAAAGCAGTCATCCAAGTATGTATATGCTTGTTCACATAACTTCTGTCTCTGAATGTGAACACATATTTGCATGTACGGCTATAATCAGATGCACGCAGTTGCTGAGCCTGATTACATATTTCATTTGTGCATATGTTACCATACATGTAATTTATAAGAATTTACATGTTGGATTATGTACAGATATATGTATACATGGGATCTCTAAGAATGATCACATGTGCACATGTATGTACATGTTCAAACTCATACAAGTTTCTCAGCACAGTCACATGTCAACATGTGTATTAATCATTACACATATGCAATTTCTGAGTATGGCCATATGTTTTCAAACTCTGAGATCTCTTCAATGTAACTGTGTATGCATATACAAGCCATTTCTGAGCATAGTCACATACAAGTGTGTACACACATGTTCACACATATGCAATTTCTGACTATTGCATCAGAATATACATACATGATCACATATATGCAGTTCCTGAGCACACATAGTCATATATCCATATGCATGCATTTGTTACACATATGCAGTTTCAAAGTACAGTCACAGGTTGGTATTTAGGTGCATTTTACACATATGCACCTGATTGTTTGCATGTGTCAGTGTATAGGTACATGGTCACACATGTGTTTTCTAAGCACTATCACATGTCCACGTGTTGCACATTTTGACATGTATGCAGTTTCCAAATGATGTTACATATTGGCTTATGCATGCATGTTCAAAAACATGAAGTTTATGAATACCATTGCATATCATTATGTGTGCAAATATGCACACACATGCTATTTCTAAGGATACCAGATACATTTTAGTGTATGTACTTCTGTTCACATCCATGAAGTTTGCAAGCACAGCTATAGGTTGACATTTATTCACCTATTGAGGCTTGCTAAATTTCTAAGCCATGACATGTCAATATTCACGGTAGTCTTCACATATTGACATGTAACAAGTGTTCACACAAATGAAGTTACCAAAAGTTGTCACATGACAGTATGCATGTATGTTCAAATGCATGCAGTCTTCAAGGAGAAACATGTTAGCATATATTTGCATGTTTACATATATGTAGGTTTGGACCGTGAATATGGCAGTATGTGCATACATGTTCACACACATGTGCTTCTGAGTGCAGCCACATGTCAGTATGCAGCATGCACTCAAGATGCTGTGTATGCCTGTAAGGGATTTTTATTGATTGGGTCATTCAAGGTAGGAAGATCCCCTGTAAATCTGGATCATTTGAGTTGGGAAAACTCAATGGGCAGCCTTAAATGTGGACTACACCCTCTGATGGCAGTCTGTAAAGTGTATATGAAAGAAACTCTTGGTCTCTACCTGATTGTCCTCACATTTGCTAACAAGTTAATCCATTCACTGGTATTAAAGTCTACTTTTGGGGTATTTAAAACATATACTGGATATCAGCTGAGACACACACACACACGTGTCATATGTATATATATACATATATATATATATATATACACATATATATATACACATATATATATATAATAAATTTCTCTAGAGAATCCCGACTAGTACATGTGGTTTCAAGCACTGTGAAGTATCAGCACTCATCAGCATTCAGGTGTGTGTTCATATGCAAACAATTTTTAGTAATGTCACATAAGCATTGATTTTAATCTTCATACATTTATAATTTCTGAAAACTATCATATATATGCCTGCTTACACACAGGCAATTTTTGAGGGCTGTCATTTATTAGTGTTCACATGCACTCTCACATGTGTTAGTGTGCAGGCACATGCTCACAAGATTTTCAGAATGAGCTTGTATGTTCCATATACATGTATTCACAAGCTTTCTGTTTATGAGCACACTCATATGTTAGTGTTAATACATATGTTCACATGAATGCAACTTCTGAGTGCTTTCATATTTCAGAATTCATTCACATGTCACTTGGTGGTATTTCCATGGTCACACATACAATTTCTCAGCACTAATGTTTGTTGGATTATATACATATTTCTTATCACTCTCACATTTTGTCATATGCCTGAAAATGACATGCAGTTTTTAATCACATGCACATGATGACACATATGTACACACTCATACATGCATTTTAGAGTACATTCACAGGTTGGCCTGTATGCACATGTTCATACATATTCACTTTAGGATACAATCACAGTTTATGGTTATGTACATATTCACACACATGTCATTTCCTATCATTTGCACTCATATATTTATATTAACATCTTTACATATATGCAGCTTCTGAGTAGTTGCTTATATTGCCATATTTGTAGATGTATTTACACAATGTGATGTCTTAGTGTTGTCATATATCAGTATGTACATACCTGTCCATATGCATTCATTTTCTGAACAGTTCCATATGTCAGTATTAATTAACATGTTCACTGACATGTAACTTCTAAGTACTTTCATGTCAATATTTAATGCTTGTGTTTACAAACATGCAATTTCCAAGTACTCTCATAAATCAGCATTATGCACTTTGTCATTTGCATGCAAGTTCTAAGTACTGTGATGTCAGCATTAGTGTTCATACTCACACTAATGCACTTTCTAACAATGACCATATTTGACAATGAACATACAAATTCAACATGCAGTTTCTGAACAGGAGCACACTTTGAGGTATATGCACAAATTCATATTCATGCAGATCCTGTGTTTGGTCACGTGACAAAGTGTGCATGTTCACACACATAGTCTTAAAGCAAGCATGCCAATATGTATATGGATGTTTATATTCATACATAATCACATATCCAAATACATGTTTATGTCCACATACAAGTAATTTCTGAACTCAATGGAACATTGGTAAGTATATGCATAGTCATATCATACAGATGAACATTTTGAGCATTACATATCAGCATATACAAACATATTCATATGCAAACATGCAGTTTGGGACCCTTATACTTGGTGTACATACACCGTTCAACACATTCAGTTTTTTGAGCAAAACCATATATTGATGAATGGCTATAAATGCACACATTGATGCATGTTCACACACATATTGTTTCTGAGTATGGTTAAATATTGTCATATACACACATGGTCATGCATATGCAGTTTCTGAGTGGATACACAGGTCAGTATATAGAAGATACAGTTTAACTTCTGCGTCCTGGGGTTCATCTATGTAGTTTTCATTGGAGGGTATTTAAAGGGAAACACACTGTCCTGGTCAATTATTGTGTTTGTGCTTATGATTTGACCTAAAAATGTGGACTTATGTGTTAGGTTTGTGTTTGGTAGGAAAATCTGCCCTGACATAAACCTGGCCAATGCATAACCTGCTTGCATGGGGCTAGGCAAAAATGGTGAATCAGCAATTAAATTGGATCTGGAAAAGATATCTCAAAAAAAAAAAATCATGGGTCTGATGCTAATCCTGTAAGGGTAGAGCTGGCAACAGAAGGCAGAATGATTTTAGAGAGAAGGAGCATCTCATAAGTTAAAGGAGGCTCATGAATGAAGTGGTTTGTAAAGCCACAGATGGAGCTGGTTCTGCATGGTTTGGAGTAGCAAGAGATGAGATGAGGGATGGGAAAGGAAAGTAGAGACTTGCTAGTCTAAGGCAGCTACTGAACAAGCACAGTGTCTTATGATGCAGACCCAAAACTGTGCCTATGGGTTTGAAGATGGCTATAGGAATGAGGCAACAGAAATGAAGGTGGGAAAAGGATGCGGCAACTTGCCCTGCAAGGGAGGCTCAGGAATAAATGAAGATCCTTGGCCTATTGTAGAGCTGGGATTGTGGGTATGCAGATGATGATGAGCATTAGGGAGAGGCTAACAAAAGAAATATGCAATTTATTTCTGCAAAGGTTGCTGATGAACAAATAGAATTCATGAACCAGCTATGGAGCTGATTCCCTAGCCCTGTCTTTATTCCTAACTTTTCTTTGATGAAGACCTGACACTAGGTCACAATCCTGAACAAAACTACAGTTCAAATACCAAACATAAACCTTACCCTAAACCTAATCCTAACTACCCTATGTTTACCTTAACCTTAACATCCTTAACCTACATCCTTAACTACCTACATCCTAAACCTAGCTCTATGTCTAACCTCAATTCCAGCACTAAACATAACCACAAACCCAAACCCAACCTTAGCACATACAGTAACCCTTACCATAAGTCTAACCTTAATTCTATCCTTAATAGTAGCTCTGTATTAATCAGTTCTCCCGAGAGGAACAGAATTTATGGAATAAATATATGTGGGACTTATTAGAATGTCTTAGAAGCTTTGGTTAAGCTAGCCCCCCAAAAATGGCTGTCTACCAACAGCAGGTCCAAAAATCCAGTAGTTGTTCAGTCCGTGAGGCTGAATATCTCAGCTGGCTTTCAGTATACACTGGAATTCGAAAGAAGTAGATGCCAAATCCAGTAAAGAATAAATTTGCCAGAGTAAATGTGAGAAGAAGCAGGCAAAGAGAGGAAGCTTTCTTCTTCTATGTCTTTATATAGGCTGCCAGGAGAAAATATGGTCCAAATTAAAGGTGAATCTTAACCCCTTAAAAGATCTGGACGAGAGATTTTTCTTCCCAGCTCAGAACATCTGGATTAAAAGTTGGTCTTCCCTGTTCAAATGATTTAATTAAGGAAAAAGAAAAGCTTGCAGTTATACACACTGCTTGACTTTTAGTTGATTTCAAATGTAGTCAAGTGAACAAGTGAGAATAGTCATAACATGCTCTAAAACAAATTCTAAACCTGTCCTTAAGTTAAGCCCTCACCATAAACATAGCCCAAATGCTAACTATAATGCTATCATAAAAGTAACTCTACCTGCAACCTAATAATATTAATAACCCTATTCCTAAGTCTAACAATAACTCTTTCACTAAACATGTTCCCAATCCTAACTCTAATCCTAGTCTCAGATATATATACCTGCCTATATTTGACTGTGTGTGTGTGATACTACATGCAGATAAATATGTGTATAAAGTCTGACATGGGACCTTGTTCAGTGACTGCATGTGTTAAGTGACCATGCTCTTACACTTCATGAACATATGCATGCTTACATGTGACGGTATTCAGGAACTCTAAACATTTTAATATAGGCCTACACATAGCCAAGTGACTAAACTTAGAAATTGCATATATATATATATGCACATATATATATATAGTATATACTGCATAATATATGTAATGCATATATATGTACATATATATATATAGTATATACTGGTATGTAACCATGTTCAGAAAATGCATTTTGTGAATATGAACATACATGCTGACTTTAGATTGAAGATGACATGCTGTGAACATGTGCATGCATGCTAATATCAGACCATATTCAGAGACTGCATATAAACTTATTACTGTACTCAGAGATTGCATGTATGTAGTCATTAGCATATGCCTTGACACATGAGCATATTCAGGCACTATGTCAATATGAAATGAACATGCCAATAGATGCCATGTGGTAGCAGTACTAGAAAAGACCATGAGAGTGAATGTACATGTATAAGCTGATATGTAACCACATTTGGAAAATTGCATCCATGTGAACATGTATGACATATAAATATGTGGATTTGTTCAGAAACTGCATGTGTGAGCAGTGTATGTACAACAAAAAGTATACATACTAGCAAAAGATTGCTTGGAAAATCATTCATGAAAGCGTGCATCATATGCTGACAGATAAGAAGACTCAGAAACCGTGTCTGTGAACATGTATGTACACATTGAAATGTGACCATGCTCAAAAGTGCCATGTCTGTGAACACACACACACACACACACACACACACACACACACATACACACACTACTAATATGTAACTGTACTCAGAAACATTGTGCGTGTGAACATCCAAACATACACTGACATTGGACAGTATTCAGAATGTATGTATATGAATATTGTATACATATAAACATGTGACCAACTTGAATACAACATCCACAGGAACTTGCATGTACATGCTGACATGAGATTGTACTTCAATACTGCACATGTGTAAACATGTGTATAACTGTCAACAATTGATACCGCTTGTGGGTAAACATGCACATACACTCCATCATGTAACCAGCCTTGGGAACTACATGTATGTAATCATGAAGGTAAATATGTCTATGCTTGGCAATTTAGCCACATGAATATATATATATGAATATAAATATATGTATATTTGTGGCAGTATTCAGAAACTTCATCTGTATGTACATGTACATACCTATAGTTAACTGTGCTCAGAAATTGCATGAATGTGAACATGCTTATATGAATCAAAATGTGGTTATTCTTGGGAATTGTATGTGTGTCAACATGAGCATACATACTAACAGTAGACAAGGCTTGGAGTTTGCTTGTGTGTGACTATACATGTGCTTCCTGGCATGAGACCATGTGAACATATGTGTTAAAGTGTTACCATGCTCAGACACATCAGGAATACGAACATGCACACATATGTCATCATGTGATCACATTAGAAAACTACAATGCATAAAGATACATGCACATGCTGACATTTAAGCACACTCAGAATCTTCAAACTTGTGAACATTCATTTATAATCTGATATGTGAATATGCTCAAAAACACATGCATACAAAAAAACATTTGCATTTACTGACATGTGGCAGCACTTAGAAAACGATACTTGTGAACATGTACATATACTCTGACATGTGACAATATTTAAAAACTGCATGTCTATAGACCAGTGAACATTTTATTGAACTAAAAAATTACATACATGTGAACATGGATTCAACATCGACAGGTAACCATACTCTGAGACTAAATGTGTATGAATATGCACAAACACACAGACATGTGGCCGCCATCAAAATTTACATGCATGTGGACATGTCCATATACACCAATATGTGTTCATGCTCAAATTTTATGTATACACATACTATTTTTTACAAACACATATGGCAATTTTTGGAAACTTCATTTATGTAAACATATATGGAAATCATTAAAGTGCTAATTGCATGTGAATGAATAAAAAGTGCACACACCAACCTATGAAAGTGCTTGTAAATTGCATATATATGAAGACAGCAAGAACACTGACATGGCAACAGACAGAAATTGTAAGTGAATATGTACATAAATACTTATGGTATACAATAAACCTCAAAATTGCATGAGAATGAATATTTATTTATATACATATGAAAACACTTTGAAATGGCATATGTATGAATATCCATGCACTTGGCAACATGTACAAGCACTTAAAAACTCAGAAAGACATTGTGTAAAGTTCTGTATGCACACTGATTTCACATATGTGAACATGCACATACATACTTACCAATCTGTGACTACACTCAGAAAGTTCATCGTGTGATTTTTTTGTGTGTAAATGCTAACATGAGACAGCACTCAGAAGCTGCATGCATGTGAACATGTATGAGTATGCCAATTTATGAAAATGATATGAAATAGCATGTATATACATAAACTCATATATATATACATATGTATATATATATATAAACCAACATATGAAAGCACTCAAATACTGCATGCATGAGAATATAAACGATCCACAAAAGTTATCTCCTAGAAATTGTACATGTGTAAACACATACATCAGTATTAACATATAGCAGTGCTCAAACATTACATGAATGCCAACATATAAATGTAATAAGAAATTGCATGCATGCGAAAATGCATATAAATACTGACAATGACAGCACTTGTAATTTGGCTGTATGTAAATATTTGCAAATATGATAACAGATCAGAGAAGTCAGAAATTGCATGAATGAAAATGTGAGTGAACACCTACATTAGAGCACTCAGAAGCTTTATGCATGTGAATCATACACATGACAGTTAATACTTAACTGTACTTGAAAACTGCAAAAATATGAACAAGCACATACACATAAACTGCATTTAAACATGTGCTTGGTGTCACCATAAGATGGTGTTCATAAACTTCATATATATGAACATGCCAACATGTGAAGTTTCTCAAAAATTTCATGTGTGTGAATCTGTATGTATATGCTAACATATGGCAACATTTGATGACTACATGAATGCTAATACATACATACCCACTGACATATCACTCTGCTTGGAAAGTACATGTGTGCCAATGCATGTGTACATATTGACAGGTGACCATATTCAGAAATTGCAAGCAGGTGAAAATGTGTGTGAATTGACTTCTGTGTGAACATTTGTACATATGCCAACATGTCACCATGCTTGGAAATAGCATATCTGTAAACATGTGCATGTGCTCAGAAACTTCATGTGTGTGAACATGTATGTGTACACTGATATGTAACTGCACTCAGAAAGTGAATGCATGTGAATAGGTACATACTCACCAAATATGTGACAATGCTTACTGACTGCTTGCATGTGTACATGTGCATATGCAACTATTTGTCACTATTTTCATAAAAGGCATGTGTATGAACATGTGCACACAGATTGACTTGTGACTGGGCTTAGAAACTGCATTGTGTAAAGTTAAATTTAGACCTAGTATAACACTAGATTTAGGATCAAGGTTAGTGTTGCAATTAGGGCTTAAGCTACATTCGGTGCTAGTATAGGCTTATGATCAGAGTTTAAGCTACAATCTAGTGTTACATTTATTGTTAAGGTTAAATGTAGGGTTAAGTTAAGATTATGTATTATCCAAAGGTTAGGTTTACGTTTATGATAATGTTAGAAGAGGTTTAAATTTAGGATTTGGGCTAAGATGAGAGTTATAGAATGAGACTTGGCTAGTGTTATGTTATGCTCAAGCTAGCATTAGATTTAGTGGAGGTTGTTCATATTTTGAGTCATATTTCTGATTAGAGTTACAAGTCAGGTTAGAATTAGGGTAATTTATAGAATTAAATTACATTAAGATCTATAGCAAGTACTGGTATTAAAGTTAGGGTTAACACTAGAATTAGGGTCATGGCTAGCTTGTGTTAAGTTTCTGATTGGGGTTGGAGTTCAATTTAGAACTTGGTTTAGTGTTAAGGGATGTGAATAGGCACACTGTTTCAGTTAGGGTTTGTGTTAGAGTAATCTCTAGGTTTAGGATTAGGGTTAGGGTCAGGTTTACATTTAAGGCTAGGATGAGTATTGAGGGTTAAGCATAATGTTCTGAGTACTTCCAAAGTTATAACTAAGTTTAGACATAGGCTAGTCTTAGATTTACAGTTAGTATTATGGCTTTATTTAGTGTTTTGCTTAGGGTGATGGTTACAAATACACAAGCGGTTAATTAAGCTTAGGTCTACTGTTACTTAGAGTCAAGCTATTGATTAAGTTTACAGTTTGAGTTATGGGTACGGTTAGCGTTATGATTAGAACTAGTTTTAAGGTTTATTCCTATAGTTACACATAGCAGTATGGATAGTGATAGAGTTGGCAGTAGTTTTGGGTTTAATTCAGAACTAAGGTTAGAATAAGTGTAAGAGTTAGGTTGAGTTTAAGCTTCAAACTATATTCAACATCAGAATGAAGGTGTGAAGTTATATTTTAATGTCTAATTAAAATGTATAATAAATATTAATTACTTTGAAATAAAAATTGTCGTTTTAGTTTTAAAATAGAATTTTATAAACTGTTACTGTGTTTATTTTTTATAATTTATAATTAAATTATTTCTCCCCTCTTTCATCCCCTCAAACCTTCCAATTTACCCCACTTTGCTCATGTTGATTTTATGTCCTATTTTTTCTTTAATTATCATAAGCATATAAGAATATGTAGATATGTAGATAATCCTAAATCTAAGCTGCAGGGCTATACAAAACTACTTGTATGTATTTTTTCAGGCTGATCATTTCTTCCTGGATAAACAGTTAGTGTACTCTTCCCTAGAGATTATTTCTCCCACTGTCAGCATTCCTTATTAGCATTTAGTTCTCTGTGTAGGGTTGAAGCCTTTTGACCTTTTCCACATCCATTTTGGCATATTCAATAGTATGACCTGGAAGACTCATGTTTGTACAGTCATATTGGTGAGATTTTTGGGTATTGCTCTTAACAATGCTAGGAGAAACAATTCTCACAGGAACCTCCTTGGTGCTCTGGCACTTGAAATATTCCCTAGACAGAACAATCAGACAAAAAAAAAGAGGTCAAAGAGCTACAAATTGGAAAGGAATTAGTCAAAATACCACCATTTGCAGATGATATGATAGTATATTTAAGTGATCCCAAAAATTCCATCAAAGAACTCCTACAGCTGATAAACAACTTCAGCAAAGTGGCTAGATATAAAATTAACTCAAACAAATTAGTAGCCTTCTTGTACTCAAAGGATAAATAAGCTGAAAAAGAAATTGGGGAAATGACATCCTTCAAAATAGTCCCAAATAATATAAAATATATCGGTGTGACCCTAACTAAGCAAGTGAAAGACATGTGTGATAAGAACTTCAAGTCTCTGAAGAAAGAAATTGAAGATCTCAGAAGATGGAAAGATCTCCATGCTCATGGATTGGCAGGATTAATATTGTAAAATTAATACAATTAATATCGTAATGGCCATCTTGCCGAGAACAATTTACAGATTCAATGATCCCCATCAAAATTACAACTCAATTCCTCACAGAGTTAGAAAGAGCATTTTGGAAATTCATTTGGAATAACAAAACCATAAGATAGCAAAAATTAATATCAATAATAAAAGAACTTCTGGGGGAAATCACAATTCCTGACCTCAAGCTGTATTACAGAGCAATAGTGATAAAAATTGTATGGTATTGGTACAGACACAGGCAGGTAGATCAATGGAATAGAATTAAAGACCCAGAAATGAGCCCACACATCTATGGTCACTTGATTTTTGACAAAGGACCTAAAACCATCCAGTGGAAAAAAAATAGCATCTTGAACAAAGATGCTGGTTCAACTGGAAGTCAACATGTAGAAGAATGCAGATCGATTCAATCTTATCATCCTATACAAAGCTCAAGTCCAAATGGATCAAGGACCTCCACATAAAACCAGATACACTCAAACTAATAGAAGGAAAAGTGGGGAAGAGCCTCAAACAAATGTGCACTGCAGAAAATTTCCTGAACAGAACACCAATGGCTTATGCTCTAAGATCAAAAGTCGACAAATGGGACTTCATAGCATTACAAAGCTTCTGTAAGGCAAAGGACACTGTTATTAGGACAAAATGGCAAACAACAGATTGGGAAAGGCTCTTTACCAATCCTACATCTAATTTCTAAAATATACAAAGAACTCAAGAAGTTAGACTCCAGAGAGCCAAATAATCCTATTAAAAATGGGGTACAGAGCTAAACAAAACTTTCTCAGCTGAGGATTATCGAATGGCCAAAAAGCACCTAAAGAAATGTTCAATATTCTTAGTCATCAGAGAAATGCAAATCAAAACAACCCTGAGATTGCACCTCACACCAGTCAGAATGGCTAAGATAAAAAACTCAGGTGACAGCAGATGCTGGTGAGGATGTGGAGAAAGAGAAACACTCCTCCAGTGTTGGTGGGATTGCAAACTGGTACAACCACTATGGAGGTTCCTCAGAAAATCTGACATTCCACTACCTGAGGACCCAGCTATAGCTCTCCTGGACATATACCTAAAAGATGCTCTAACATACATCAAAGACACATGCTCCACTATGTTCATATAAGCCTTATTTATAATAGCCAGAAGCTGGAAAGAACCCAGATGCTCTTCAACAGAGGAATGGATTCAAAAAATGTGGTACATCTACACAATGGAGTATTACTCAACTATCAAAAACAATGACTTCATGAAATTCATAGGCAAATGGAATGAACTAGAATATATCATCCTAAGTAAGGTTACTCAATCACAGAAGAAAACAATTGGTATGCACTCATTGATAAGTGGATATTAGCCAAAAAGTTCAAATTACCCAAGATGTAATCCACAGGACACAGGAAGCTCAAAAAGGATGACCAAAATGTGGATGCTCTCATTCCTTCTTAAAAAGGGGGGGAGGGGAAATATCCATACAAGGGGATATGGAAGCAAAGTTTAGAGCAGCAACTCAAGGAATGGCCATTCAGAGCCTGACCCACATGTGGCCCACAGCCACCAAAACTAGATAAGATTGATGAAGCTAAAAAAAAAATGCATACTGAAAGGGACCGAATAGATCTCTCTTAAGAGACACATCCAGAGCATGTCCAATACAGAGGTCCATACTAGCAGCAAACTACTGAACTGATAATAGGACCCCCTTGGGGGGAATTAGAGGAATAATTGAAAGAGGTGAAGGAGTTTGCAACCCCATAAAAACAACAATGCCAACCAACCAGAGCCTCCTGTGACTAAACCACTACTGAAAGACTATACATGGACTGACCTAGGGCTCCAACTGCATATGTAGCAGAGAATATACTTGTTGGGCCACAAGTGGAAGGGGAAGCCCTTGGTCCTGACAAGGTTGGACCCCCAGTCCAGGGGAATATGGCAGCAGGAGGCAATAAAGGGGATGTATAGGGGGAATACCCATATGGGGTAGGGCCAGGGGAGGGAATGGGGACTTATGGACAGGAAAGCAGGAAGTGGAGTAACATTTGAAATGTAAGTAAAGAAATATATCTAATAAAATGATTTAAAAAAAAAGAAACACAGAGACAAAGTTTGGAGCAGAGAATGAAGGAACAGTCATCCAGAGACTGTCTCACATGGGCATCCAGCCCTTATATAGCCACCAAACCCAGACAATATTGCTGATATCAATAAGTACATGCTGACAGAAGCCTAATATAGCTGACTCCTAAGAGGCTTTGCCAGAGCATGACAAATACAGAGGCTAATGCTCACAGCCAACCACTCAACTGAGACTAGGGTCCCCAGTGGAGAAGTTAAAGAAAGGATTGAAGGAACTGAATGGGTTTTCAACCCCATAAAAACAACTATACCAACCAACCAGAGATTCCAGGGACTAAACCACCATCCAAAGAGTACACATGGACAGACCCATGACTCCAGCTGCATATGTAGCAGAGGATGCCCTTATTAATGACATCAATGGGAGGAGAGGGCCTTGGTCTTGCCCCAGTGTAGGGGAATATCAGGGTGGGGAGGTGGGAAGGGGTAGGTGAGTGGGGTAACACCCTCATAGAAGCATGGGAGGGGAAGGGGCTAAGGGGGTTTATGGACTGGAAACTGAGAAAGGGGATAATATTCAAAAGGTAAATTAGAAATATCCAATAAAAAGAAGAAAAAAAACAAAACAAAAAATATTTCCACTACTTCTTCAATTTTTCCTGAGTCTTGGATGCAGGAATATTTTGTAGATTACCCATTGGGACTTTGATCCACAACTCTGTATTCTGATTAATTGCAGTTTTAGGCCACCATGTAGTAGTCCTAGATGAAGACTGAGAGAATCACTCTCCTCCAGAAACTAGCACTTGATAGGCTACCCATTCCCAAGTGGTCAGAGCTATGTGTGTGTGTGTGTGTGTGTGTGTGTGTGTGTGTGTGTGTGTGTGTGTGTACAATGTTAAATGAACTCAGCAATTTTTATGTATAAAAGGTCATGAAGTTGAAAGTTTGGGAGGCACAGGAGGACTTGTAGGGGAAGAGTATGGAATGGAAAAATATAGTCCTCATATATGAAATTCTTTAAAAAAATGAGAGGCAAAATGTCATTTGGTACCATATAATCAGGTACTTAAGTGGTATAACCAGTGTTTGATCAGAATTACTACTTGTGATATTATTTAAAAACTACACAATAAATATTTCTTCCAGGAGTCTACTAATAAAATACAAATGACAATGCCATATAGTAGCGCCTATCAATAATGTTCTTTCAGGATAAGATAGTAAGGAAGTGGGGTTGGGACCTATGTATGCCTTGGTGCATATTCTTACCTTCACATGTCCCCCTCCACCAGTCTCTCCTTTACAACCTGTCTGTACTCTTCCATTCACTTGTAGATATTTCCATTATAGATTCATTATACTTCAGAAGTTTGCATCCTCAACACTTACTTACCAATCCAGAGAAAGCAGACATCTCAGGACCTAGTCACATTCCAGAGAAGCCCAGGAAGTAACTAAATAACATGTGTAGAGAATGGTGACTTACAATACTATTTTCCAGGGCAGATAATGTAACATGTGAGTCTGGGAACCTGGGAAAAAGTTGCTTTTTAGCATCTTGACACCAGAAATTTCTCTAATAGGACATCTAGAGGCCAGAAGTTCAAAATAACCATAGAAGTTCACACAGTCCACAAGTTCTGAAGAGTAGCACAGAAGTTGGTCCCACTGTTTTTTTCCAGTGATCTAATATTTTGGTAAAGGGACATGTACAGTAAACTTTATTTATGATATTCAAGAAAGTGGAGCTCCATTGCCCTTTTTCTGTGAATCTGGGATAGAAAATATGAAGCCAGATGCTCAAAGTTTTAGGGATTGGGTTTAGGTAGGAACTCTACAGAAACAGGCTTCTGTCCTCTTCTCATGTTCTTGCTGGTGTGAGTGGTCTAGCACTTCTTAAACTGAGTCCTTGTGAGTCATGATGTCTACCATCCTCTTTCTGTAGCTGTATTCGTTGTCATAGCAGGAAATGAGAAAAAGTTATTGAGAGCAATGTCAGCCCCAGCATCAAAGGTGGGAGAGTAAACATAACCATTAAAGTCACATGAGACAACCTGGTTTTCAGCATAATCTGCTAATGCCTCTTTATCTACCTTTTTGATGTTATCATACTTGATAACAGTCTCTCTACTGCACATGAAAGGCACATCAGTTAGCTTTGAATTCAGCTCCAGAATGACCTTGCCCACAGTTTTGCATACAAGGATGACATTCTGGGCAGCTCCATAACCATCATACCACAACTTCCCAAAGAGGCCATTCAAAGCCTTCTGGGTTGTAGTGATGGCAAGAAACATGGGCAAGAGTCTTCCCTGTTCTCATTGTTCATGGCCATCACAAACATGAAGGCGTCAGCAGAAGGGGCAAAGATAATGATGGTTCTGTCTTCATTCAAGTGGGCATCAGGATTTTCCATGGCACTAGAGACAACAGTAGACTTTATAACACACTCAGCACCAGCATCATCTATTGATGTTGGTGGTGCCCCAATCCTAAAGATGGAGATGCTGTTGAGGACTAGTTTTGCATTCTCAGCTTTGACTGTGCCATTGACCCTGACATAAGTAAAATACTGGAATACATAGACCATTTGGTTGATGTCAATGCTGATGTCACTGATAGATGGCAATATCTACTTTGTCAAAGTTAAAAACAGCACCTATGACTAGACATTCAAAACAGCCAAATCCATTCACTCCTATGTCCACTATTATGCCTCTGTACTAGAAGATAAATTTGTCTCTAACACAAAAAGTAGCAGAGAGACCACTAATATAACTTTTGTTTTCATTGGATGACTCAAGAATATGAACAAATGCAAAGAAGTAGTAGACCAGGTTTAGACACTCTCTATTTATTTCCCCTTAAGGTTTATGGAAGGAAACAGAATGTTGAGTATCCTTATAGTTTAGCTTTAACCTATATTGAACTTATTTTGTTTCAGTTTTTCAGGAAAGTGCCTACACTAATGTATTTTTTTAAAAAACATTAATTTTTTCTTGTGTGTCATTCACTATGATTTGAAAAAGCCAAAACATTCAGCCACATTTGTGTCTGCAAGGCCAACCAGCATATCCTGAGCCAATTACCATGGGCACTTCTTTGTTCTAATGCCATTTAGCTGAAAGGGAAAACAGGAAGGCTACCCATTTGCTCAGAAATGAAAGCTCACTCACCTTTTGTGGCCACCCAAGGTCTTTTATTTAAAAATATTGTTGAGTACTATTTGTCTGACTTGTAGAACTATTTCAGCAACAAAAAAAAATAGGTCAGAAATTTGTGAAGGATGAAAAAATATTGTAATAAGAAGAATTAGAAGACAGATAGTAATAATTTAAGTGTTCTCAAAAACCTTCTCTACTTCTTATTTGAAACCTCCACATTACTATTTTTACTCTCCTCACTGGACTGACATTTTTCTCTTTTTGTGTTTTGCTTTTCCATTTAGTCACCCCCCTCCATTCTTATTTCTATTTATGAATGCCTACTATCCTGAATACTACTGTTTCCTTTCATCAGAGATAACATGATAAAATAAAGCATAGAACAAATATGTTATCCTGATACATAGTCTGTATCTATTTTTAACCTCTACCTGTATTATGGGTAAATGGTACATACGCTTGCACAAATTACAACCTACTAGCTACAACTAGAAAAAAATCCAACAACACCTGCTTACAGAGAATACCTTAAGAGAATCTAGAAAAGATTCTGAAACTGAAGTGTCCTGAGACATCTGGGGTCTAGAGCAAGTGGCTACTAGGGTCACAGTGAGAAGTCAAGAAGCATCTACCTGTGGTTTGCTTTTTCTAATATTCCTGCAATTATGCCTTCTCTTGTTCTCATGCCTATACCTGTGTCCCCACTTTCATTCCTTCTTTTCTCTTTTCTTCTAATACCCTCTCTTTTCTTTCCTTCATTCTTAACATTTTCTCATCTTCATGTCTTCCTGGGAAAAAAAGCTACATTTTCCTCTTTCGTTACCAACAGCTTTTCAATACAAATAGTACTAACAATAGACAGACACCACAGGTCTATGTGTCACCTTTGCAGTTTTCACTTCATGGAAAAAACATACAGGTATCAAATTTGACCATCCTGACTTAAGAAGTGGGACTGCATGGTGATACCCACACAATTTAAAAATCAATAATTTCCCTTCAACAGAGGAATGGATACAGAAAATGTGGTACATCTACACAATGGAATATTACTCAGCTATCAAAAACAACGAGTTTATGAAATTCGTAGGCAAATGGTTGGAACTGGAAAATATCATCCTGAGTGAGCTAACCCAATCACAGAAAGACATACATGGTATGCACTCATTGATAAGTGGCTATTAGCCCAAATGCTTGAATTACCCTAGATCCCTAGAACAAACGAAACTCAAGACGGATGATCAAAATGTGACTGCTTCACTCCTTCTTTAAATGAGGAAAAAGAATACCCTTGGCAGGGAAGGGAGAGGCAAAGATTAAAACAGAGACTGAAGGAACACCCATTCAGAGCCTGCCCCACATGTGGCCCATACATATACAGCCACCCAATTAGACAAGATGGATGAAGCAAAGAAGTGCAGACCGACAGGAGCCGGATGTAGATCGCTCCTGAGAGACACAGCCAGAATACAGCAAATACAGAGGCGAATGCCAGCAGCAAACCACTGAACTGAGAATAGGTCCCCTGTTGAAGGAATCAGAGAAAGAACTGGAAGAGCTTGAAGGGGCTCGAGACCCCAAAAGTACAACAATGCCAAGCAACCAGAGCTTCCAGGGACTAAGCCACTACCTAAAGACTATACATGGACTGACCCTGGACTCTGACCCCATAGGTAGCAATGAATATCCTAGTAAGAGCACCAGTGGAAGGGGAAGCCCTGGGTCCTGCTAAGACTGAACCCCCAGTGAACTAGTCTATGGGGGGAGGGCGGCAATGGGGGGAGGGTTGGGAGGGGAACACCCATAAGGAAGGGGAGGGGGGAGGGGGATGTTTGCCCGGAAACCGGGAAAGGGAATAACACTCGAAATGTATATAAGAAATACTCAAGTTAATAAAAAAAAAAAAGATGCTGATAAAAAAAAAGAAAAAAAATAAAAATCAATAATTTTGCACTTACAGTCAGAAGAGAGCCACAGTTTATTACTATAAACTCCCTAAAATGAAATTTTAGTTCAATAAAATATCTACTACTTAATCATATTCATAGCTAAATTAAGCAAGATTCCTTTCCACTCATCAAAAGGCATTTCACAGATTGACACTGGGATGAGCTCAGAAGTGCCTGGCATTCAGGACAGCGTTGTGAGTGGTTAATTACAGAGGGCTTTGTATGGTCATGGGCTCTTATAAATGTGAATAATTTTATATATCACTTAAAATATTTAAATATACATATTTATACACATATATTCCATACTTGGTTAAATGACCTGGGAAATTTGGGTATTTAATTTTTTTGAAAACTTTCTCAATACAGCTAGCTCATTTCCTTATTGAATCAGCAACTATGGACAAACATAGTTTGTCACCTAAAAACACACATTGAGGCATGGTTCACAGTGCAGCAGCTCTGGCGAGGAGGTCCTAATTGAAGGTGTTTGGGTCATGGTGAGGATCCGTACCTCATAAGTCTACATTCTTTATGAATGAGTTCTCACTCTTCCCATCACTGTATTAAGTACCACAAGAGAAGATAATTGTGAAACAAGACTACCCATGTATTTGTCATCGTTTTCTACTTGTTTCTCTTTTTTTCCTCTGCAATATTATGATTTGACACCTGTCTCTAAGCAGAAATAGCTATTAAACCTTATACTGCCCAGCCTCCAGAACCAGGAGGTAAAGTAACCCCCTTTCCTGTATAAATACAACTCTTTGACATTCTTGTACAGCAAGAGCAAAAGGACTAAGAAGTGACTCTGCTTGATATTCACAGGACTGCCAAGAAGGAAACACCAGTAAATCATCTCTGGAAGGGTACATAAACACAGGTCAACTAAACACAAGTTCATGGTCCTCGTGCACATCACACAGTAATGAGCATATTAAGCCTTTTCATGATAAGTCCTGACTTTTATTTTTTTAAAAACTTATAATAAATGTGCAACTCAGTGAAAGCAGATAGAATGGTGCTGTGACCTCAATATGTCCTGTATTGTTTCTCTTCTGAACAAAGGCTGCGAGAATTTCATTTACTCCGACTTCAACAGTGCTGTTTAATTTTTGCTTCTCTATTCCACTAAAAGGGAAAGTTCTTACCGCTAACTTTCCTCCCAGGATAGATCAGCTCTTATCTCCCAAGTGGTTTTTAACTATTAATTCAAGCCTCCAGGTAAATGTCAATCAATTACAACTTTTGGTCCATATTTACTGAGCCAGCTAATTTTTAATTTTCACATATTTAAATAATGACATTTTAGATGGTTATTTCATAATATACGTAATAGCTTCAACTTTTTCTCTTGGCCCATAAAAGCTAAATATTTACCGAGGGGCCCAATAAGAAAAGGTTTGCAACCCCTGCTTCAGCCTATTGACTCTGCTGTCTGCTCTTGATGGAGCCAGCCATACTTTTAATTCACTGCGTTCAATTCTTTTTCATTTTAATCCTCCAAATTACCATTAAATGAATGTTTTTTTAAGTTTTATCTTATATAACCAAGACTTCTTTTCTAAAATTTTCAAAATATTTTGTCTATAATATTATTGACAGGCTCAATTGTAATAGCAATATATTTAAGACATTAACAATCAAAAAATAACACTGTTCATAGAAACGTGTAATAGGAGATCCTCAAACAATTAATCAATGTGTATGTGTACTACACAATTACAGAGATTAATTTGAGGGAAAATATAAATATTCATTAAAACAAAACAAAGGGCTGGAGACATTTCTTAGTGGTTAATCATGTAATAGAGTTCTCGCAGTAGACTGAACTTTAGTTCTTAGAACCCACCATGGGCAGCTCACAATTCCAGGGGATCCAATGCCCTCTTCAAGTCTCTGTGGGTAGCTGCAAATACACAAACACACACGGTCACACACATAATTAAAATTAAAAGTAAAGGAAAACTCTGTGATGGTTTGTATATGTTCGACTCATGGAATGGTATATTAAAAGGTGCAGCCCTGTTGGAGTTGGTGTGGCCTAGTTGGAGCAGGTATATCACTGTGGGGGTCTTTAAGACCCTTACCATAGCTACCTGGAAGTAAGTATTCTAACAGCTTTCAGATGAAGATGTAGAACTCTCAGCTCCTCCTGTACCATGCCTGCCTGGATGCTGCCATGTTCTTCCCTTGAGGATGATGGACTGAACTTCTGAACCTGTAAGTCATCCCCAATTAAATGTTGTCATTTATAAGACTTGCCTTGGTCATAGTGTCTGTTTACAGCAAAAAACCCTAAGTAATAAAGTCTTTGAAAAACAGTTTAAAAATAACAAGGTATAATTACTTTTTTTTCCCTATCTTTATTAACTTGAGTATTTCTTATTTACATTACGATTGTTATTCCCCTTCCCGGTTTCCAGGCCAACATCCCGCTAACCCCTCCCCCTTCCCTTTTCTATGGGTGTTCCCCTCCCCATCCTCCCCCATTACCGCCCTCCCCCCCAACAATCACGTTCACTGGGGGTTCAGTCTTTGCAGGACAAAGGGCTTCCCCTTCCACTGGTGCTCTTACTAGGCTATTCACTACGTATGAGGTTGGAGCCCAGGGTCAGTTCATGTATAGTCTTTGGGTAGTGGCTTAGTCCTGGAAGCTCTGGTTGGTTGGCATTGTTGTTCATATGGGATCTTGAGTCCCTTCAAACTCTTTCAGTCCTTTCTAAGATTCCTTCAACAGGGGTCCCATTCTCATTTCAGTAGTTTGCTGTTGGCATTCGCCTCTGTATTTGCTGTATTCTGGCTGTGTCTCTCAGGAGAGATCTACATCCGGTTCCTGTCAGCCTGCACTTCTTTGCTTCATCCATCTTATCTAATTGGGTGGCTGTATATGTATGGGTCACATGTGGGGCAGGCTCGGAATGGGTGTTCCTTCTGCCTCTGTTCCAAATGCTTGAATTACCCTAGATGCACAGAACACATGAAACTCAAGAAGGATGGCCAAAATGCAAATGCTTCACTCCTTCTTTAAAAGGGGAACAAGAATACCCTTGGGAGGGAATAGGGAGGCAAAGTTTAGAAGGCACAATTACTTAATGATAAGCATTTGTTTCACTTGGGTTCATTTATATATTTATACATGTATATATAAGTTCATTATCTCTATACATATATTTATGCACAGCATTAAAATAAACATTTATATACTTCATAATCAGATATATGTTTATGTCATACTTCTATGTGTTAAATATTAAACTGTATACATGTAGTGTTAGATCATGCATATGTTGATATAGATAAACAGATATATATGGATGTGACTCAAATGTTGCTCACTAGTTCCTATTTCTGAAATTATGATAGGTGTCACTTAAAGTACTACCTATTTGTATATTAATTTGTTATGATTAGCATATTATATGCAAGTAAAGTAAATATATTTATATTTACATATGTAATATATACTTAAAATATATGCCCTCCTGAAGCCAATCAATATCAGGAAAATGAGATTGGGAAGATGGCCTAAGAAAAAATTTAAGGAAATAATTATTTACTACATGTCTTATAGATTTTCCATGCATCTATTATCTAACAGAAAATTCACCTAGAATTCCCAAAGAGGAAAGAGTGCTTGCTAGATCCTTTAAAATGTGTACACTTGTCTTCATCCTGTTAGGAAACCACAAACTGAGCTTGGAACATTAAGTAAATACTAATTAAAACCAAAGTTTCTATCCTTTCAGCTGAAAACATTAACTTTCCAGGTGATCCCTGAATAGAGCACCAAGGTTCAATGGTCTAAGTCAAATCTGTAACTTGGGGGATTTACAGGATTCTAAAATGGTAGTGTAGATCTCTCCTGAGAGACACAGCCAGAATACAGCAAATACAGAGGCGAATGCCAGCAGCAAACCACTGAACTGAGAACAGGACCCCCATTGAAGGAATCAGAGAAAGAACTGGAAAGCTTGAAGGGGCTCAAGACCCCATATGAACAACAATGCCAAGCAACTAGAGCTTCCAGGGACTAAGCCACTACCTAAAGACTATACATGGACTGACCCTGGACTCTGACCTCATAGGTAGCATTGAATATCCTAGTAAGATCACCAGTGTAAGGGGAAGCCCTGGGTCCTGCTAAGACTGAACCCCCAGTGAACTAGATTGTTGGGGGGAGGGCAGCAATGGGGGGAGGGTGGGGAGGGGAACACCCATAAAGAAGGGGAGGGGGAGGGGCTAGGGGGATGTTGGCCCGTAAACCGGGAAAGGGAATAACACTCGAAATGTAAATAAGAAATACTCCAAGTTAATAAAAAAAAAACTAAAATGGTAGTGGATTCACAAGAAATAAAAACAGTGCAGGCAAGCACTATTTTTTTCTGCTTAAAGACAATGGGAAGGAGGTACAAGAAACTTGAAGGAAGAAGAGAAAAAGGAAAGCTAAATTTTCTAGTGTCACAAGGGAGAAGCCATCTCTAGCAACCATTTTGTCTTTTGTCTACCAGGCCATAAGAGACATTTATTTTTATTTGTTTTCTTTCCAAAAATAATGATTATAGTAAACACCGGAAGGGCCATTGAATTAGGAGTGAAGCTGTAGGTGAGAGAGGGCTAAATCAGAAATGAGAGAGAAACCTGGACAGTTTTTATTCTTGATTCCTAATTCAGCATACTTCCCTAGCCTCTAGGTCTTCACATCACTTGGCTTCATTGTTCACATCTTAGGCCCCCTTATTTGTAGATGTGAATGGAGAGCACTCTGTAAACCAAAGAGCCATGTAGTAGAGGCAGGGTACAAGAATTGTAAAACTATAAAATGCAATTAGCTGTGCTTTTGCTTTCTCCTACCTCTCTGTAATCCATGTGTATTTATGTGTATATGGGATGTGAATTTAGCATCCCGGTTTGTCTTTCTCCACTGTCAGTTCATCCTGTCCACTGCAGTCATCACTTATCTTTAAGGCTAGCTAACCCCTGGGATATACTTGATATCCAGATTGCCAACTGTGTTTCAAATTTTATTGAGAAAGTTGTGAAACAGCTAATTAAAATGTTACATTGACTACATGATAAAATGATAATGTTTTGGTTACATTTGAATATAATTGAAAATCCAGGTTATTGAGATTTATGTCATTTTCTTTGTAAAAGGTGCATGGAATATCAAAGCCACCCATGTGCCTTGCTTTGCATCACAGCTGTACAGCATTGATGTACAGATCTGACCACTGGAGACCTCAGAGGTGCTAATCAATTATTTGTATTATCATGTAAGGCAGCTTTAGTTCTTTACTCCTTTATTAATCAAGTTGTAAACCTATTTTTCTGAAATCTACATATGAATTGCAATTGCTCAAACAAAAATAGCCCCAACCTTTTCACTGTGAGACAGATTTACAGAATAGTTAATTATGAATGATATATCTAAATGTAATATTGAACTACTCGTGAAAAACATGTCTCCCCTTGGAAACAATTTTTCTTCGGTATTCTTCTATAGTATTTTTTCTCCATTCATAGTGGTATTTTTTTGTTAGCTAAATTTTAATTTACAAACAAGTGTGCCTGTACAGACACATACATGGTATATACAATAGTATTTACCTATTCATTTTGTTGATGTGATCTGAAATCTATAGTCTCCAAAGATTATTTATTTATTCTGTTAGATTTTCTGAAGGATCTACAGATGATAAAACTTATCTGTTCCTCTCCATTCTTACACATAAAATGTCTTCTCACTCATTGTCATTATAGAGTGGTACTATGATTTTCAATCATAACATCATAATGGATATTTGTTTTATGCAGATTTTTGTCTTGTTTTATTTTATTCTTTTGTTTTGTTGAAACTGTTTTATCCACTATTAGCCCATAATAGCCTCAAACTTGGAATCTTCCTGTCTCAGCATGTAGAGTGCTGAGGTTATAAGTGGTATCTCGTAATGCCAGACATACTAAGTTGAGCAAAGCTTTCTTCATAAATTTTAATGTAAAATTCTTAGCTTTAATTATTTTGATTAACTCGACATGCTTATCAAATATGAAACTTTCTATTAAAAGTATTATCTAAAATGTTTTTTAAATCTTTTAGAGAATACTGATTAATAATTAATTGATAATATATTCTGTATCAATATAAAGATAAATTTTTCATATTAGAACATGTTTAAATTTCTCCAATAAATTAAGAATTATTTTTAAATACATGGCTAGAATTGGCTGGCTGATATTCTGCTTAGTAAGTTTTTTAAAATGTACACATGATCCATTTTTTGTAAAATCTAATAAAGCCATTATTCTCTCCTTTTTAATCCTACTTGTAAAACTTTCTTATAGTTTAATGTATTTTGTGTTCAGTTTTCTATCTTTTCATAACATTGCAAAAGGTCGTAGGTGTAATTAGTCCTTGAAATTTTTATAGAACCTTCCAGAATACTACTCAACTTTAACTGTTTCTGTTTTCCTCTCTGTTCCTCTCCAAGGATGTACTTTTATTTTTATTTCAATTCCTCAGGAGCTTCCTTCTCATCTCGGTGCTTTATTTCTGCTATTTTTATTTAGGACAACTAGGCCACTGAATTCTTCTTGTCCTACACAAAATTTTTCCAAAAATTAAGTCCACCACATTTGTTTTCAAATGAATGTATTAACCTGTCGTTTATATATTTTAAAAACATTTAACTTATTTCAATATTTTCCATCTGGTATGTTGGTGGCTTCTGTTTTTCTCCTTTCATATTTTCCTAACACTCTCACTAGAGATTGTTTCTGTGACTTGTTCAGATACCCTGATGGATACTGGTGAGTAAGGTTCTCCCTGTCACCTTTTCCTTATCATCATCCTCAGCAAAAATTGTTGACAAATATCAAGAAGTAACAGGAAAAAAGGTTAGAGTAAGGTTTCTTGGTCATTTGTGTTTCACTGAACACCACTGCTCACTTTCTACTTCCAAAATAAGCACTGGTTCAAATGCCCTTGTATGTCAATCCCCTCTAAATTAAAAGTCTCTCAAGGAAGGAAGGAAGGAAGGAAGACTTAAGAGCCTTGGGAGGGAAACATAAGATCTTCTGGGAGAAAGAAACTTGGAACATTCTGATGGCTCTTTCTTAGCTGTATATAAAGGAAGAAACAACTTCTGCGATTGAGACCACCCAGAGCAAAGCTTCCAGAAGAAGAGCTGTCTAGAAGGTTGAGCTGCCTACGAACTGTGAAGAGAGCTCCGGGTTTGAAGCTTTTGTGGGTAGTCACCATATAGAAGTGGTCAGAATGTTGTGATAGTCAGAATGCTGAGGTAGTCAGCATGTTGAGGTAGGCTTCTTGGTGATGCAACTAGTTTTGTGTTATCTCTGTTCCTTGTAACCTTTCACCCATACTCCTCCTAGTAACTGTCATAGAAGCTAACTGGTTATCAATTTTGGACAGTGGTGCAATCATTTCTTTGGATTGTCATGGGGTTGTTTTCTTGAGTAAAGAGACAGGATGTGAGTTGCATGTCACCAGAAAAAGTCCCTTACACAACAAATGCCACATAACATCTACACTGTTAGCACCCACAATTATCTGAAGACCTATAATGTCTACTTGCATTTTGTTCAAATCTTATTAAAGTTCCCTACATAAGTGTCTAATGGATCCCATGCTGGAGGAGCATCATGAATGCTATATGCTTATATGGGAGAAATGAAGGCAGGCTTTCATCCTGTCCTTCTCTTCTCCAGTTCATTTTGTTACCTTTTTAGGTTTCACCTTTAGAGCATAGTTCAAAGATGAAAGTATTAAGAACATCAAGATGACAACAGCAGAGGACTAAACCAAGCTTGGGCTGCTCTATATACATTCGGGTATTATGACACCCATCGTAAACCTGCATGTCTAGCCTGAGGTCTGCTCTATGCCTCTCCTAAATTCTGGCTCCATCCTGCACATCTCCATGTATACTTTACCTCAAACAACCAAGTCACCTGAAAACAGAGTCACTGTGCCTTCTGTCAGGAGGAACAGGGAAGAGCCCCGTGGAGGCCCCAAAAGCAAAGTATTTGGATAAGAAAGTTTAGGGCACAAAGTTTAAAACAAATTTAATAGGGATACTGTTTAGACATAAGCTTTCTGGTCCTTAAAAATATAACTCCTAGGTTTTATGACTGATTCACTTCCAAAGGAGGAAAAGAAGCAGAGAAAAGAACCTGTCGTCAGGGAACATGCCAGTGACTCTGTCTGTCTGGATCTTAGCTAACTCCAAACTACTTTTCTCATTCTCATCAACAGTTCATCTTATATATTCTAGCTTTCAAAAATAGCTCAAAGTATTTGTTGTCTTTGTAAAATAACATATTTATTAATTATTTCAAGATTTTATACAATGTATTTTGAGAATATTCGCTTCTCCCCAACTCCACCAGATTGACCTCTATGCTTTTTTTCATTTAGAAGTTTGAATTTTAGCCTTATTAATACGATTTTCTTTGTTGCTTCAGAGACCATTTTATATTTCATGTATGCCTTATTTTAAATCTGCCGCTTGAGCGTTTTCTGAGCATCTACAAAGTCTCTCTAGATCCCTTCTCAAATTCTCTTTTACTTAACATTATTAATGACAGTATTTTCAAAATTTCATTTTCTCTTGTTCTTTTCAATTGACAAATGAAAAAAATCTAGAATTAGAAAACTGTATAAATTTATCACCTTAGGCGCTATATGGCTTAAGTTGTTGTGAACAGGTATTTCCTAAGGAAAACGTTATTATCATAGCAAAGGACAGGTCACCAACTTCTCAAATATTCTAATGTTCTGCAGTATGTTGCTCAAAACAAACTTAGCTGATGATGTCTTACCTTCAAGATCAGGAATTTTTCAGCTAGTCCCTGACGAAAGGGACCCTGGATTTCAGCACCCAGAAGAATATAAAAACCGAACATTAGCATTCTGATAGATAGCTCACATATGCCTTTGACAATCATTGCTAGTCAAAATCTGTTTTTCTCCTCAAAGCTTCATATTTCTTAGCAGAAAATAAAAACTTCCATGGAAGATGAAGTCTGCATTGCTTCAGCCATCTAACCAGAAAAGCACAAATACACAGTTGAAAACATGTATTAAGTATTAAAGCTGAATACAATCAAAACATAACTAATTTAAAGATAACATTTTGTAATTAGCTTTTTAAAAATAAGTTGTGTTCAAAGACCTTATATCAGCCAGGAGCTGCTACTGTAGCGTTCTGTAAAAAGCAATTAAATAAATAATCAATTTATAGTGACCATTGCCTTGTGTGGATCATTATGACAGTCATACTTCGTACTACACACCTGAAGATTCAGGTCTGAGTATGAAGGAAGTGAAGTACAACTGGTGCTTATACCGATGTCAAAGGTCAAGAATATCAATAGTTATATGTGGCCTCTTAAAACTTAGACTTATAACTGGCACACACACACATATGTACACACACATGCACACACATAATATTAGAAAACTAAGTAACAAGACAAAGCTCAAATTTCATCTAGAAAGTAAATGCTTACAATTATACTAAAAATAAACAATAAGGATGTGGTAATAGTTGACTTCCTTCACATTTTTTACTGCTAAGCCAGTGATGGCCGCTTCATATGATCACAACTACATGCCGTCTCTTGCCCTAGAAAAGCACAGTGCAAGGTTCCTTACACAAGCTCTCAAGAAGGACCCTATGTGACCTACTCTATAGAAGAGTGGCAAACTTTTCCAGTAGTGGAACAACAACAGTAGCAAGCCAAGAAGAATCCAGCAGCACAGCTTCAATATTAGACATTTGCTTTCTAATCGCTCAGGTTCTACAACTCCATAGTGAGATGTTTCCACTATCAGTAAGCAAAGTTCCAGAGAGTATGCAGCAGGAGACCCTATCCTCCCTCTCTTGCCACTTGCTGATGAAACACTGGACCCCCACTGCAGTCCGTGAATGAAAATTCCAACAAAGAAACAGTGTCTGAAAGACTGATTGATTAGAATTTCGGAACTGTTGAGGCATTAACATGTTACAGGTCAAGAGAATATAGCATTACCTTATTTTGAGCAGTTGTAATAGTCATATTTTGTTCATCTTTGTATAGGAACTAAAATTTCATGACTAATAAAAAATAAACTCTTAGAATCTAGTAACTTAACACATCACTAGTTTATACCAACTCCAAAGCTAAGAAATTCATCAGATGACATCTTGAGCCTACAGAAAAGCATCTCCCATCTGGCTATACTTGCCTTGATACTGTACTCACCAAGGTATTTTAAAACTTGCCTGGATTTATGAATTACTTTGTTCTGACAAAGTATTTTAAAATGTCATGAAATTGCTTCCGCATTGGAACACAGAGTTTGGAGTAATCTAAATCTATGTTCCCAGGTCATGTTCACTCAAAATGACTCCAGAATAATCTCTTATTCCCTTTAAGATTTGAGCCATGGTTTTAGCCTTGACAAGTGAAAGCAATGTCAACAGATTTTATTCAGGACATTTGTAATCTAGGAACGTGGCCCTATTTAGCACAGTGCTAAATTTCAAATACATCAGGGGAAAAGTTTGCTTAAAAGAGCGGAGTGGAAGGCAGAGGATAGAAAAATATAGAAATGGAATCTCAGGTTTAAAGTGGGGTCCTAAACAAACTGACATTGGGTTTTGGCTAAAAGTTTTATAAGAAAGTTTAATGGGGATTCCAGGGAAGATTCTAGAGCCTGACTCAAGTTTGGTAAACAGAGATCTTTGTCAACAAAAGCCCATTTTCTCTGAAAATAACTCAAGAGAAACTTAATGGAAAGCCATTTTCTCTTTGGACATGTATTTGGATATGACTGAGTTTGGAAGGCCTTGCAATTATTCAATGGCAGCAAAGCCAATGGATGTTTCTTTCCATGACTCCACCCCCAAGGATGAGCAGTTTACTCTTCTGGTCATCAGCCAGGGGGACCAATTTACCTTGTGGGTGCTTGGCCATGTCAGACCTTCTCAACATCCAAGACACCATTTTATCCACTAGAAAGCATGCTTCTCACTAATTGTTGCATAAAGTTCAAGTCTTACACTGGCCAAAGAATTTCATACACATCTTTCTGTCATTGTGGGGAAATGGAGGACATTTGGCAGCCTTAGATTTTAAAAAGCTGAGGTACAGGACAAAATATGAATCATCTCTTCTGCTGCTGCCTAATTTCAGTTTGCCAAATGACATGTCACTTGTTACATTTCATGAAACTATTTCCCAAGAAATTGCCTTATTTGTTTTATGCAATTAAAGAAAAGAAGAAGAAAAAGAAGAAATTTATAACCTGAAGGACAGTTATGAAATGCAGTTAGTAAGAACAATGCTAAATTGGAAATGGGATACTTTTCTTTTTCAGAAGACAAGAGAAAAACATATCTGTATTGTGTGCTGTCATTGAGTATTGACCTTTAATGCACCCAATTTGTTATTAGGCACATGTGCATAGTGGAAAATGCAATGAGTTCTCTGTCATCCAGAGATACTGAGCTCAAAATTTTAATGAGCATACACCATGGTACTAGAACAGACACCGCAAAAGCCTATAATCTCAGAACATCTTCAGGAAGATTATTATTATCAGTACAAAAGAATATTGTTATTTCTTAATAGAAAATATGCAATTAATCATTTATTCTCCAAAGGCCAAGAACACTGGGGAGTTAAAATTGTTTATTATGTAAAACTCAAGCAACAGATTTCTTATGCCATTTATACTTGGTGATTGAGACAGTGTCCTACATTGTGAGAAACATTTTCTCCAGTAGTGTGTAGTGTGGTGTGTGTGTGTGTGTGTGTGTGTGTGTGTGTGTGTGTGTGTGTGTTTGGGGGGGTGCACTAGAGAACGGAAACAAATGGTGTTAGAGTTAGTGTATTAAAGAGCATTTCTAATTCTGCATAACCAGCCTGCATTTACTTCATTAAGCAGCAGTTACATTTCCCACGCCTTCAATTAACACTGGTTTCATTTTAAATGTGATCAGCTAAGACAAGATGTGATAAGAAAACATCATGCCAAGCAAGCATTTCTCAAACACAGCTGATTTATCTCTTTGTAATTCATTAAAATGCAAAATACACAGAAATTGATTTCCAGCACTTTCAGGGAGAAATGTTTGTAATAATGTTAATTTGCAAATTTCCTTTTTTTTCCCCAATGCCTTGCTGTTGTTGCCAGGTTTAGCCAGAGGCTATTTTATTTTTATTGTACAGACAGAAAATGAACAACAAACATCTATTCCCCCCATCTTTATGAGAAACCTGAGGTGCATGAAGATGTTTGGTTTGTAACAGGCATAGCCATCCTCCTTCACTAGTCCCTGTGTGGCAGCAGCAGACACCCAGATAGCCCTCCCATAGCAATTAACCCACCAGAGCTCCTCCTGTCAGGCTGGTGATGATAAGCCCCTCCCCCACCACAAAGGGATGCTGGAGCTGTGACTTTCATAGAGGCTGTATTACCAGAATCAGCATGATTAAGAAGATGATATGGTTAGTTAAAAAGTCACACTTTCTTCCCCTCTTCCTGAAGAAGGTTTAAGCCTATTAAGGATTAAAGCAGCAGAGACATGCAGTGATCTGTTACTCCTCTGTGCAGAGTTCCTAAAATAGAAATCTCAAAAGGCTGTTTACAATACCTTGTCAATTTCCAATCTTAAGAACAGAAGAAGACACTGGGAGGGAAGAATCAGAGTCAAAACGTACAGATCATATAATTCCAGGAACTGGCTAAAAATAATCTTTTCACCTTAAGGAGACAAAGAGAGAGGATTTGTTTCATATAATTTATCACATTTCAATTGTTATTCTTAAAAGCAATGAAGAAAACCTCATGCTTGTGGATTTGGGGTACTTTCAAGTGGACCAAATTGTGATGAATTACAAATTAAAAATCTCAATGCACAATCTGTCAAGTAAGTTGGTAGACTCTAGAAATAGCATTTCCCTAGCAATAAACCTGGCCTTCATAAGAAGGTCAGGATTATAAATGGTACAATCCCTTGCATATGAGCCAGCTGTTAATGATTTGCTGTAGTTCTTGAGCAAGAAAAGAGCATACGGGAAATAAAAGAAGATTGATAAAATATATATATACTAGTACAGAGCCACAGGGGAAAAACAAACAAACAAACAAAACAAAATGCTCAAGAAATTCAATTTTTACACATTCCCATCCAATTTCCCTTTGTGGAGACTTTAGGGGCAGGAGGTATAGCTTTTGAAACCAATCGTATTGTTCCACTTTAAGATGCTGTCTAGTATATTCAATAGACCCATCAGAGCTCTGTGTTCCTTTTTCAGTACCAAACTGCCCTCGCCATGTGGAGATTGGTTACAGTCTAAGGACTTTCAGTGAAGGATTTGAATGCAATTTCAAAGGCCAGACGGGAGTAGCTTTCAAAATACCACAAGCTTAGGAAGACAGGGTTAGTGGCCCAGGATGGGTGACAGGAAAGCTTTCTGTTTTTTATCTCACTTTCAGCTAAATCACCTTTGATCCCAACCAGGTGAAAGTGAAGCAGAAGAGCAGCTCTAATTGAATGACTTGCCCCACTCCCAACCCCCAGCCAAAGCTCTCAGAATGATAATCACCAGGCACTGTATTTATGCAGCACTGTTCACCTTAGGCATGGGAGATCCACATTCCTTGTAAGACATAGACACTTGACTCTTCAGCACATGATTAAATCTAGGTCCCATCCATGAACTGTCAGCAAATAGCCAAGCAGTTAGGGACTTTTGTTAGAAAACTGCCCTATTCAGCACAGCTACAAATCTGAGGTGTTTGTCCAAGTTCTCATTCAACTTTCCACGAGCATTTCTCATGAAAGCAATCAACATGTAAACTCAGGGCATTTATGGGGTCTTGTGGTTCCTCTATTTAAAAATTCAATCCAGAAGATAACATTAGCCCTTGGTGGCTTTGCATTTTTAGATAAAGTGCCTTACCTCTGGCTGCGGGTCTTCTATCTATAATATTCACGGAATGGTAGGTTTTAATTAAACTGTCCACAACTCTGTGGCACTCAAAGTTATTTGAGTGCTGCAGGAAGCAATAGTAAAGAAAAAAATCTATATTTAAAATTTATTTTTAAAGCCTGGGTAGTTAATTTTTGTCATAGTTGTGGCAGTCCTCCAAAGATAAGTGTCATGTCTCCAAAAGATGTGCATTTTACATCAGGAGTCCAAAAGTTTTTCAGACAACTTTCACAGAGGTAGCGTGAAGAGATTCTGTCAGATGCATTGGGTATCGGAGAAGTTATCATGTGTCACCTTCCCCAACCTGCTGTTCCTTACGTGTTGAATCTAGATACTAGTGGAATCACCAAAATGATGATTTCTTCAAACTGACTGCCTTTTTTTAAAACATAGCATACATTGATTTCCTGCTCCCTCTTCTGATTCTTTCCCAAAGAGCATATTTTTCAGGCCTTTAGATATCACCATCAATATTTTTCAGTCCTCAGGTTTTAGTTTATCTCACTCATTCCTGGGATTTCAAGTTCTACGTTAGGGTGAAGTCACAATCTAAATTTCCAACCCAAATCCCACTGCAGCATCCAGACACATATGCTTAGATTTCTTGCACACTGGTTACCCCACAGGCACTGAAATCTAACACATCCAAAGCAATTCGTGATAATATTAATGTGAATAATATTTAATAGGTATTTAGTACTTACAACTATAATGTATATAAAAACCCTAGCAGGTAAGCAATTCATTGTACAGATACAAAACTGGTATTGATTCAAGTGAATTGTCAAAAGTCACATGAGCACATGACAAGGTCCCCCAAATAGTCTGTGTTCCTAACCCCTGTCCTGACCCCTAAACCTTAGAAATGTACCAAGGGAACCTAAACATGTCTTGTGAACCATGGATGACACTGAGTGTCCCTGTAGTCTCATGAATTAATTACCAAGAGAGAGTACTATTGGGGAGGAACAAGAAAAACAGATGTTAGTCTTCCTGCTCCCTGCTCAATGTTACTGGGGCTTCAACCACTCTTAGGAATAGCCGCCCACCATGATTTTCACTTATTGACTAGTGCTAGTGGCTCCCTTCTACTTCACAGTGTAATTTCTACAGAGTTGCTGTTCTCATCCACAGAATAACTTCTGTTTTCAGGCCTAGAAGTCCGCAGTTACAATATGGCCTTGTCTTGGAGAGAGCTAACACTTATGTTTCTGACTTTTAATCCTCTCAGTTGTCTAACAAATATAGTGGGCAGATAGAGACCAGGTCTTTTTAAAGTGGAGGAAAAGTAAAAGGAGATTTTAAAAAAGACAGGAATTATTATACTTGAATGGGGAACATTGTTAGAAGTCCCCCAGGGAGGTAACAGAAACAAAAAAAGGAGCATTTTTAGGAATGATCTTCTCTAAAGTCAGAGTAGAACCAACAAGCAAACAAACAAAAAACACCAAACAACAACCACAAAATAAACAAAAAAGAACAAAACAAACAAATAAAAACATTATCATAATGAGAGGTGAGAACACACACAGGCACAGAAAAGAGCAGAGGTCCAGAGAGGACTTGGAAAGGCAATGCAAGAAATGATTTATCAATGGGGAAAGTCCAAATCATTATTAATTTGTATTCATCTGCAGACAAAGCTGGTTTGGAGACTAAAAGAATGTTCCCATTTTTGTCCAATAAGCTCCCAAACACTGATAAGAAGGCTTGAGAGCCACAGATTTTCTATCTTTGTACTGATGGACTATGGCAGCAAATAATCTAAGCCTCCCTGTGGAAAATATAGAGACAGGATTGAGATAGTCTATTATCTATCCATGTAACTTGTTTTTCCTTCCATCTTGTATCTACCTATCCACTTATTATCTAATTTCCTACCTAAGACTATTTTTAAAAGTGATTGAAACCCCAGTAACATTGAGCAGGAAGCTTGAAGACAAACATCTATTTGTCCTTGCCTCCCCAACAGCACCCTCTCTTGATAAATACTTCATGAGACTACGGAGGCACCTCAGTGTCATCCATCATCCACAAGACATGTTTAGGTTCCCTTGGTGATATAAACTTCTAAGGTTTGACAAATCAACACCAACATACCAATCATTACAGAATCACAAAGGTAGTTCTGGACACTGCATATTCAGCCTTTCATCTTTATAACCATCAGTAATCACTGAGTTTTCTTTCCTATTTTTGTTTTTATTGTTGTTGTTGTTGTTTTAAGTTTGGCTTTTTCTAGAATACCATATAGGTAGAATCAAATAATGTCTTTTGCTCAGACTGGCTTTGTTTATTAAGCAATATATCCTTATGTGTTCCTCAATGTTTTTATTAACTGAGAGCTCATTAATTTTAGCATTGAATGATAGTTTATTCCATTCCAGACAAAGTTTGTCCACCCATACACCCATTCCTTAGTTAAAGTACATCAAGACCCCTTCTAAGCTAGAGCAATAATATGAATAAGGTGATTAGGACTCTAGATGTACAGAGCTTTGTAAGAAATTGTCTGTATTCATCCCAGTAAAAGGCAAAAACGTAACTGTTGGATTTGTGGCAACCATGTGCTTAACTTTATAAGAATATGCCAAGCTGTCTCGCACACTGCTGCATAGTATTGTATTCCCTGATGTCAACCAGAATTTGTGTCAATTCATGTGCAGTCACTGTGGGCACCATCAGAGTGGAGTTCAGCAACCCTTAGTGGACACACTAGGCCATTTCACTGCTAGTGAAGTCTGCAGCTCCCTAAGAAAGTTGAGTATCTTTTCTAATTGTCATTTAATGTATCTGCTTAGGTCTTTTGTCCATTTGTTTTGTTTGTGATACTGATAATTCATCAGACATTTATTTATATTTACTAATAGAAAATAATGTGTCGGCAAGGCGGAATTCCTTCCTGAACTCTAGAGTAGACTTTTTCTCTGTGTCTTTTCTTAGCTATTAAAAAGTACTGTCTTAGTCAGGGTTTCTATTCCTGTACAAACATAATGACCAAAAAGCAAATTGGGGAGGAAAAGGTTCATTCAGCTTACACTTCCACATTGCTGTTCATCACCAAAGGAAGCCAGGAATGGAACTCAACCAGGTCACGAAGCAGGAACTGATGCAGAAGCCATGGAGGGATGTCTTGCCGACTTGCTTCCCCTAGCTCAGCTTGCTCTCCTATAGAACCCAAGACTACCAGCCCAGGTACAGCACCACCCACAATGGGCTGGGTCCTCCCTCCTTGATCACTAGTTGAGAAATGCCTTACAGCTGGGTCTCATGGTGGCATTTTCTCAACTGATCCTCCTTTCTCTGTGATAACTCTAGCTTGTGTCAAGTTGACACACAAAGCCAGCCAGTACAAGTACCTACACACCTTGGCTTGTGGTCCTATTCCTTATATTCAAAGGAGCAATCGCAGATGTTCTCACATAGCAACACTGAAATGACACATGCCATTATAGCTTTCTTTAACTCTTCTCAAATCTTCCTCTACTTTTAAGGAAGGAGTTTTATTATACTGGAGATGCACAGATAAGCCATGATGGCATCTCTAATTCATGATCAGCTACAAGCAACCTCAATTTTCCTTCTGTCATATAATTTGATTATTTATGGGCTCAAGGAACATAGAACATAGGCATGTGGAAGAGACTATTTTTCTGACTTTCTCTGTGCTTCAAACAAATAAGAAATAAATACTTGTCATTTGCCTGAATTAGATTGAAAGACCTCAGTATGGAAAGAAGCAATCCTGTATGGAATGAATAATGGTGGTTAATAAAATCTTTCTGATATTTTCCATCTGTCGTGTAGCCATTTAATTCAGCAGGAACACAAGTTTTTCCTTAATTTTAGCAGTACATGCATTTGAAGCCTGTTTAACATATTTAACATGATGACTGTCAAACCCAAAACTCCTATCTTTTCATACTTACATAAGGCCAGAAATTTATACAGTGTTTAATTAAATGGTACAACAACAGTAATAATTAAACCTGCGTGAAAGAAGGAGAAGAGAAATGCGTTGATATACAAGTTGATTAATGACTTGATAAACAAGTTGGTAAACACATAACAAAACTGGAAGTTTGAATTCAGTAGAGAACAGCCCACTGGTGATAACCTCACAGCCTGCAGTGAATATCCATCCGAAATGGAGACCATCCTTCAATCCTGCAAACAGCTGACTGGATATTTTGAGAAGGAAACACAACACAAGCTTTACAGGCAGACATGAATTCTAATACTTTTTCACATTCATGTCTTCCAAGGGATTTTTTCAAAGTAAATTAATTAATGTCTAAGAATGTCTGTTCCTTCCTCTTGTCAAATGAGAGTGATGACACTACCTATTTCTAAACATAGTAGTATTGTGAAAGTAGTCTTACAGGTGGATATGTTTGCTGAATCACAATCCTGACAGTGACAAATACTGTACACTAACTCTTTCTATCACTTCTCAAAGCGAATTCCTTGACAGAAGCTTCTCAAGACAAATGTTTATAAGACCCATTCTTTTCATATGTCAATATATTGACAAAATTGTCCCCAGAAATACATACCAATATTAGTTTATATGTGTGTGTGAAAGTGGGGGTATGTGGTATATGCATATGTATGTTCACAGGCTCACATACTTGGTATGAAGAAGACACAGTAAGGCTCTTGGTATCCTGATATATCCCTCCTTGCCTCATTTCTCAGAATCCTGTTCTACCACAGTTTACTTTTTTTCCACTAGGTAGTATCTCACTGAACCTAGAGCTAGGCTATCTGCAGCAAACTTCAGCAGTCAGCCTGTCTCCACACCTCATGATGCTAGGGTTCTAAATACTTAACAACATCAACATCTATTTCTACATTTTTGATTTTAAAATTTAAGTTTTTACATATTTTATGTATGTGTGTGAGCCTGAATCCACCATATGACTACGGAGGACAGAACAGGGTATCTAATTCCCTGGATGTTGCAATCATAAGCTCCTTGTTGCAGTGGCAAGGAATTGAACCTGGATCCTCTGAAGGAGCACTGAGCACTCTTAACTCTTGAGAGCCATCTCTCTAAACCTGAACACATTCATCATTTTTATGTTGGGTGTTGAGAAAAAGTCAGGGCCTCAACCTTGCTTATTGGGCCAGCTCTCCAGTTTCAATCCCATATGACAACACAGAGTACAGAAAGCAACTCATGTCTCTAACAAACTTGTTAACAGTGTTACATAAGAAAAATTGCCAACTGAGTTGCAAAAATAAGCAATATCTGAAATTGTTCATTCAAATTGCTGTTATTATAGCTTTGGGTAATATTTTCATATGAAATTCTATCAGATAATTGATTTCAATTTTTATACAATTGTTAATATCTTTACCCTATTTAATTAAGAAATTTGTACTTTCCTCTATTTGTAACATTTTTATTTGTAACATTTGTATTTGTAATATTTTTAAAATGCTAAGACCTGTCTTATATGTGCTCATTTATCTAATTTTCTTTTACTCTGTTTTCTTTATGATCCAAGATTAACCATGATAGAAAGTCCCCAGTTCCCTCTGTGCTTTGGGGATCCAGTTTCACATGCCATCTGTATGATGTGTCCTATGACTGGTGCACTTCCCAGTGGTATTATCACACACAGCCAAGGACTCACCAAAGGCATCATTTTAGTCCTTAATAATTTGACTTTTTAAGGAGATCACAAGTAAGAATTTTTGTATTTCTTTCTTCCTTTTCTTATACCAAAGAAGCTTGCATTTGAAATTTCTGATTTACATTCACCCATTTTTACTCTTTTTAATATCCATTTTACTGGGTTGCCTCCACATAGTAACTGTTACCTTCAAGCTTATTCCACCACCTTCAGCTGTTAGCAGCAGCAGCTTCCCATCCCCTCGGTGCTTTTAGCCCTCTCAGCACAGGCTCCTGCTGGATGGAAGGCCATGCATTTTTGTCAGAGATTTGAATGAATAATTTATTTGGAAAACTCACCATGCTGTGCGTGTTCAGGGAACAGAGCATTTCCCTTGTCAGTCACATGGCTGGGGCAGGACTGAGTGCTGCTGAGTGTGTTCCAAGAAGATGGTGCTGATGGTAGCTGCTGAGACTGCCAGCTGTGTTGATGCTGACCATCCTTCTTTGTCTTTCGTGACAGGAAGATTAAAAATCAGGGTCTTGTTCAATTGTTGCAGTTACACTGGATCTTATTTTGTTGCTTCAATCTTTCATAGTCCCAATGATTTTCATCACCTTCCCTCCAACTCTGACCTGTGGCAACATTCTCTCCAGTAATAGGCAAGGAGATGGAAGACAGAATGTGGCTTTTTACAAAGAAGACAAGCTTAGTCTCTAGGCCTGACAACATTACCTTGAGTTTGGATCAGTTGTGTAACCTTGACAAACCTCAGCTTCTTTTATTTGTTGTTAGATTTGTTTATTTTAATATATCTATGTGTGTGTGAGAGGGGGTAGGGAAAGGGAGAGGGAGAAAGGGAAGGAGGGGAGAAGAGAGACCAAGTAACAGAGAGAGAGAGAGAGAGAGAGAGAGAGAGAGAGAGAGAGAGAGAGAGAGAAAGAGAGAGAGAGATTATGTGTAACACATGTGTGCCTGGTACCCACAGAGTCCAGAAGATATTGGATCCCTGAGAACTGGAATTACAAGCAGATGTGAGTTTCCTGATGTGGGTACTGGAAACTATACCTGGGTCATCTGCAAGAGTAGTATTGCTCTTAATAGCTAAGCCATCTCTTCAGCCCCAAAGTTCAACTTCTTGATCTGGAAAATAGAGTAATTTTTGATACAGGGCAGTCTCAGAGAGGTGATTTACATTTATTTCTTTATTTTGAGATAAAAATCTCACTTTGCAGTTCAAATTCAGGATTCTCCCTGACTTGGCTCACCCTGTGCTGGAAAAATAGATGCGCACCACCATACCCCACTTTCAAAACTACTCTTTTTATGGAAGTACCCAGCATGCCTGTAGCATGAAGAGCTTCTAGTTTATATTCATGTCTTTCTAAATAACCCTTCTCCATTACTGTCCCCATAATCCCCTTTTTCTTGATATTCTGCTAAAGAATACAAGTTATTGATTGAACACACCATTTTTTAAAATCTCAATAATTTTTATTTCCCGATTTTCACAAGATGAGGTTTACTCTATTCACCATCTATTTTCCTCTACTGTCCAATCCATCTCAGGTGCCCATTGCATCAACTGTGTGGAAATATTCTTCATTCTTCCCAAATCATTTCAAGCTCAGCCAGGTTCTTGGCCCTGCAGCATCTGCCCTCACACTTATTCTGATAATTAGTGGGCTGTGCATGTGCTCAGGGGCATATGCACTTCTCAGTGTCTCATTGTTCGATTATAGAAAGTGCCTCAAGGAACTGTGTGTGTGTCTGTGTGTGTGTGTGTGTGTGTGTGTGTGTGTGTGTGTGTGTGGATAAGTACATGAAGTATTAAATTGTGATGAAGTAGTAGTTGCAATATAGAAATAAAAGGAATGGAAATCTAAACTACCTAGACATGTACGCCATAGCTTTACTGCCACAGCTTTGAATCACGCTGATAACATTAGTTACTGATTTACTGTTTATATGCTATCACCACCATCCTTGCTTTCTCCAACCCTCCCTCTTCCTACTCACTTTTAGAGAAAATAGAATTAAGAGGGATGAATCTGCCCAGAGGCTGGTAACCTCAACTGTGTCAAATGGAGCCCAGCTTGCTTTTACGTGCTGGGTCTATAAAACATGCTTACAAATGCTGGCAGCTAACTCCTCTTCCCTGCTGTTAATCCCCTCTTTCCTGCCCAAGGGCTCTGTTCTACACCTTGTCCTGGAATTTTCAATCCTTTCAAATCTAAGAGGCATGTATCTTCTCGGCCTGTGCAGGTTAAAACTGTTAGACAGCAAACCACATATCACCAAAGTCTTAAGGGATTTTTCTCCTGCAGTTTCTACATGACATTCATGAATTTTTCTGGAAGTAATCCCCAGGTTGTTCTGCATCCCTCTGGAGAAAACCTTAAGGCTAAGCACAGACTCCAACATTTGACTTGATCTCCACACTAAAGCTGAGTATGTCCATGGTGGAGTTTGCACATATAAAGTCTAAGTTCTCACTCAGAACTCAACACCTACAAGATCAGCACCTTGTCTGGGGAAAAATAACCTAAAAACTTATATATGAATAAGAATATTACATGTCTTAAAATATTATGACCACAAAGGAATGATGTTTCAGACAATGCTGGTAATAACTTATACTCACATACACTGTGCATGTAAGCATGTTTGTGTACATATATGGGCTTAGGTTCTGCCCTGCAGACACAGCTAATGATGAGCAGGTCCAGGAGTTGAATGAAAGGAAGTTAACATGGAAGGTTTGATTCCCCTTTTAGTTACCAAGAATGGTAGAAAGAATGATGATTTATCATTACCCAGTACTCCCTGGCATAATCTACACATAGTATTATACTCAATTAGAATAATCTATAGGTTCAGGAACTATTACTACACAGGGCACTAACATCTGGGTTAACACAACTTGCTAACTGTCAGATAGCAAGAGTAAAAGTAGAGGGGTGTGTTCTCACAACATCTATCTTCCCACTCCATCATTGTGCCTCCTACAGGCTTGCTGCTGTACTGCTTATACAGTGTGCTTCCTACGATGATAGATTAGATAATATGACCATCTACCTAAGTGCAGAAAAAGAATTTGACAAAATGCAACACGCCTTCCTGTTAAAAGTATTGGAGAGAACAGGAATTCTAAACATTAACAACTTCAACAAAGTGGCCGAATATAAAATTAACTCAAATAAGTAGCCTTCCTTTATACAAATAATAAAGAGGCTGAGAAAGACATTAGGAAAACAACTCCCTTCACAATAGCCACAAATAATATAAAGTATCTTGGGTGTAACTCTAACCAAACAAGTGAAAGATTTGTATGACAATAACTTCAAATCTCTCAAGAAAGAAATCGAAGAAGATCTCAGAAAATGGAGAGATCTCCCATGCTTGTGGATTGGTAGAATTAACATAGTAAAAATTGCCATCCTACCAAAAGTAATCTACAGATTCAATGCAATCCCCAGCAAAATACCAATACAATTCTTCACAGACAGGGAAAAAGCAATTCTCAATTTCATCTGGAAAGGTAAAAAAACCAGAATAGTGAAAACAATTCTTAACAATAAAAGAACTTCTGGAGCAATCACCATCCCTGATCTCAAGCTATAATAAAGAGCAATAGTGATAAATACTGCACGGTGTTGATACAGAGACAGACATGTCGATAAATGGAATAGAATTGAAAACCCAGAAAGAAAGGCACACACTTATGGACACTTGATCTTTGACAAAGAAGCAAAAAATATACAATGGACAAAAGAAATCAACTTCAATAAATGGTGATGGTCTAACTGGTTGTCTGTATGTAGAAAATGAAAATAGACCCATATTTGTCACTTTGCACAAAACTCAAGTCCAAGTGGATCAAGGACCTCAACATAAAACCAGATACACTGAATCTAATACAAGAGAAAGTGGGAAAGAGCAATAACTTATTAGTACAGGGGGAAATCTCCTAAAGAGAACTCCAAAGGCTCACACTCTAAGATCAAGAATTAATAAATGAGACCCCATGAAATTGGAAAGCTTCTGTAAGGCAAAGGACATAGTCAATAAGACAAATTGACATCCTACAGATTGGGAAAAAAAACAAAAAACAAAAACTTCACTATCCCCACATCTGAAAGAGGGCTAATATCCAAAATATATAAAGTACTCAAGAAGCTAAACACCAAAAAATCATACAAGCCAATCAAAAAATGGGGTATAAAACTAAATAGAGAATTCACAGCAGAGGAATCTCATAAGCACCTAAGGAAATACTCAAAGTCCTTACTGATCAGAGAAACGCAAATCAAACCGACCCTGAGATTCCATCTTAAACCAATCAGAATGACTAAGATCAAAACCTCTGGGGACAGCACACGTTGGTGAGGATGTTGAGAAAGAGTAACACTGCTCCATTGCCGGTGGAATTGCAAACTGATACAACCATTCTCGAAATCTATCTAGAGGCTCCTCAAAAGTTGGAAATAGATTTACCTGAAGACCCAGCTATACCATTCTCCAGAATATTACCAAAAGATGCCCCACCAGCCCACAGGGGCACATGTTCCACTATGTTCATAGCAGTTTTATTTGTGATAACTAGAAGATGGGAACAACCCAAATGTCCCGGGACAGAAGAATGGATACAGAAATTGGGGTTTACTTAAACAATAGAATATTACTCAGCTATTAAGAATGTGGACATCCTGGGTTGGGGATATAGCTCAGTGGTAGAGTGCTTGCCTAACAAGCGCAAGGCCCTGGGTTCGGTCCCCAGCTCCGAACAAAACAAAAAAAAGCAAAAACAAAACAACAACAACAAAAAAAAAGAATGTGGACATCCTGAGTTTTGCAGGCAAATGGATGGAACTAGAAAATATCTCCCTGAGTGAGGTAACTCAGACACAGTAAAACATGCATGGTATATGCTCACTAATAAGTGGATATTAGCAGAAAAAAAGTACAGAATACCCAAAATACAGTCCACAGAACTCAAAAAGGTCAACAAGCCAAAGGGCACAAGTGAGGATGCCTCAATCCCACTTGGGAGGGAAAAGAAAGCAATCACAAAGGAGGAGAGAGAGAGGGAGAGACCTAGGTAGAAAAGGGGACAGGAAGGGGAAGAGGGGATCATGATCAGGTTTTGGGTGAGGAAAAAAAGGGGGACTCTCTAGAATGTACTAGAGATCTGGAAGGTGAGAGAGTCTCAGGACTCAAAGAGAGGACCTTAGATGAAAGGCCCTACAGTGGGGAGAGGGAAATTGTAGAGCCCACTTCCATCAGAAAAACAGGGCATCAAGTGAGGGATGGGGTTGCTATCCCACAGTCAAAACTCTGACCCATAATTTTTCCTGTCTGGAAAAACTACAGGGACAAAAATGGAGAAAAGCCAGAGGAAAAGAAGGTCTAGCGACAGGTCCAAAGTGGGATCCAATTCAAAGGGAGGCCGCAAAGCCTGACACTACTACTGAGGCTATTGAGTGCTCACAAAAATGGAACTATCATGACTGCCCTTCAAAAAAGACCCAACAAGCTTCTGAAAGAGTCATGCATATATTACACCCAACCAATGGACAGAAGCTACCGACCCCTGTGGTTGAATTAGGGAAAAGCTAGAAGAAGCTGAGGAGGAGGTTGACCCTGTAGGAAGACCAGCAGTCTCAATTAACCTGGACCCCTGAGATCTCTCAGACATTGGACCATCAACCAGGCAGCATACACCAGCAGATATGAGGCCCCCAACACATATATAATAGAGGACTGCCGGGTCTGGGTTCAGTCAGAGAAGATGTATCTAACTCTCAAGAGACAGGAGGTGCCAGGAAGTTTAGAGGTCTGGTGGGGAAGAGGAGCATCCTCGTGGAGACAGGGGATGGGGAGGAGTTATAGGATGGGGAACAGTCAGAGGGTGGATGGAGAGGGGGTAAATCTGGAGTGTAAAAATAAATATTAAATAAAAAAATTTTTAAACAAGATAAAGCTGCTAGATTGAATAAAGTAGAAAATGTGCCAATACCTCCTTAGTAGATCTGATGCAGCCTTTCTATCACCAATTGATGATTAGTCAAGGACTATGTATGCCACCAAAAAACTGCCCATGAGAGGTAATATCCACTCAGGCCTTTGGGCTTCAGTAGTGTGGTTTCTCAGGAGAGCTTTTGTATCAATCAGGAAGGCTACACTCCAGGCATACATATCTTTCTTGGGATAGCACTGACCCTGTCATTATGGTTTATAGGTATTTGTATGGGTTATTACTGTTACAAGTTGTTCCTAGATCCTGCAGAGAATTCAACTGAAAGCTTACAAAATACAGCAACCCTCCTAAGAGAAAGATGCTCTCTAAAGATATAGTATTACTATGAATTTCAACTACCTCCTCTATCCTGAAAGTGGTGTCCTGGAGAGAATGGTCACTTAACAGTCATTGTCTCATTTCCAAAGGTAGTAGGGAACCAAGGTAGCTCTCAAGGCGTGAAAAAAGTGGAGGTATGTGGGTTACTGAAGCAAAGGACAGAGAAAATACTAAACCAAATCACAGTCATCTGTGAAGTTCTTATCAGTTATAAATACATGTGGCTATAATGATAACTAAAACACGTATTTACAAACCACTGTCTGTTCATAAGTGGAACATTGCGTTTGTAGGAATTTGCTTTATTTCCTAATTTTCTTAATGCTGCCAAGACCCAACTCAGTTTAGCACAAGGCAACATCAGTTTAACCGATTCTCCTCTTTGCCCCTTGAGAATTAATCAGACATCAGAAATCTCCATTGAATCTACAGTAGCTATTTGATCAGTGACAGTTTGCTGGGAGTTAATGCTTTAAACTCAAAGTCAAACTCCTCTTAATGATCTCATCTGGATTAAACTAAATGTCTTTGAGTTTCTCATAATCTTAGAGAAATGCCAACTTCGGGTCTGCAGATAAGCATAGAGCTTCACCAGCCCTGAATATCTTAGGCTCAGTTGTGTGTGTTCTTGAGAAAGATAGGTTGGCAGACAAAGAGACTGTAAATCTAGCAGCCATTTTAACTTGCAATCAAAAAGATAAAAATATTTGAATACCATTAAGACTGAAGTATCTTATATATGTAAGCCCCTAGGTGTAGCTATCATATTTCTTTTCCAAATTATTTTTCATAAGCAAGAACAACCTTTATTACTTAATAGATAGCAAAAGAAATACTTATGGTTGTTATACTCTTATTTTTTGTCCTTGTTTTTACAAGATTTACTGACATCAAATATGTCATAAAATATGAAATATGACATTCATACTTCAACTCACATGTGCAGTAGTTGGTGAACATCCCATTTCAATGAATGGAAAACTGAGTACTATGGGGATTAATGAACCTTGTAAATACCAAAATTCTATACTTAAAACCCTGTGCATTATTGTTCCCTAAAAGCACAAATTCTTGATTTTAACATGTTCAAATAATTTTCAGATTATAATTTTTGCTTCATTTCTAATTCTAAAGTGGTAAGATTATGTTAATTTTCATAAGGCTAATTATTCAGACACTAGAAATTCCATCTGGCATGTAAAGGGAGTAAGTAAAAAACAATTAAATTTAAAAAAAAAGGAGCTTTTACCTTCATTCTTTTCCTTTCCTTTGTTGCTTTTTGTTTGATTTTGTCATAAATCTTACCTGAACCTTTTCCCTGGAACAACAATCAGATGAAATGTCCCCTATATTCCTTAACTAGGAACAATCTTTTTTCAATAAAAGCTTTTGGGATAACTCTGAGTACCATCTTTTAGATAAAGTCACAGATGCTAATATTATTGAGGGTTTATTTATATTAGTGCCATACATCTGTTTTACTTAAATTTATGTTAATAATATTATTAATAAATGGTCTCAAAATACTAACACTTTTGTTTCCAGTTGACTTACCAATTTTCCTTCCAAGTTCTATATATGCGTGGGCATGCTGGCAAACAAATCACACACACATATTATTCTGAGCTGTTACTCACTGCACAGTATTATGGTAATTCCAAAGAATAAAGTACTTTTTACAAGTGTTTCTTTTCCCTTCACCCTTCTATTTTTTTAAATTTGTACTTACCAACTGTCAGTAATTACTCTTGTAGGAAGAATCAAAGTGAAATTGTGCTATTAGGAATCAAGGAGGAAGAAACAATTTTAAGAAAATACTTCAAGGCATGTAGCTTCCTATTGATTTATGGCTCTCCCAGATAAATAACTCTTTTGACCAAGTTCTCAAGTATAAGCCTGACACAAATAAACATTACCTCTCAAGCATCTGGCTCAGAGAAACATACCTATTCCCTCTTTTTTACTCTAATTCCATGTTGATCACATGTACAAACAGTCTTCAGGTAATAAGCCTGGGGGACATGCCAAGACAGAAAGGCCCAACAGCATGGAAGGATGAGTCGACAGTTGGAGAGGAGAAGAAAAGGAACTATTCAGTGAAGGCTGATCTGCTTCTTTGCGTGAAGAATAGCCAGTGTGCCCAGGATGACAAGAAGAATCAAATCCTAAGAAGCTTTTAAAACTGAAGCAAGACTTGGCAGTCATTTAATTTAATTATCATCGACTTCAGCAGAGGGAAAATCTCAACTCTGAAGAAGTCATGGAGCTCAGCCAAAATTACACAATTGGAAAGTGGGAAAGCCAAAAGGTTCCGCTTTTATTGAAGTTCTCCTACTGTTCTCCCAAGTTCTTCACAAAGAGGATTGAAACTGATCCAATTCATTCAGGTTTAGCATAAAGACTGATGGTAATATTTAGAGAGAGAAGAAAAACTTGGAAGACAGCAGCTACCTGGGAAACTGATTTGTGCAGAAATGTTTGTGCAGAAATGTATCCTATAAACAGAGCTGATATTGATGGGGAAATGGACAAGAGTTAGACACTAATATAGAAACAAAACACAGGGCTGGCCCTCAGGAAATGATGTCCTGTTTGTGGAGAAAATCCAAATGTGACCTAGAGGCAAAAGCACTGCATGTCCACATGTCAACTGTGTGTAGGAACTGTGTGTAGGCTGTGAGAGGGATTGCATTGACATGGCTCATTGAAGGTTGTCATGTGGGCAGAGGGACATCACAAACACTGTTACTTAGATATTTCCTATACCCCGGGGGTCTTAAAAGGGTCCTCTCCTGCTCACAGCACCTTCCACTGAAGTTTTCTGGATTCGATTCAGTATCAGAGATCAATATCAGTATATCCAAACCATCAAAAGAAGAAGAAATTTTTATATAATGACTGGGCCATGTGAGGCTTTCTTTCTCTCAGTTAACCTACTTCTGTTGCTATAATTTCCAGATTATTGCACTAGTGTACCCTGTTAAAATTTTAGACCAATTCAAAATGAATTTCTGTCATGTACCAGATACCTTTTAATCAATGAGGTCATTGGAAACACCAAATTCAGCATTACTCATTGAAATAGTCACCATTTTAAACCAGATGACAGGATAATTTCTGAAATGTCAGATGGGCAGTAACCAGGATGAAGATCACTAATGGCTACACAGCCCCTGAGTCCTTTCTACAACTTACCCCTCAAGGTCAAAGCTCAACTCTTTCAATTAAAATTCACTAATTCAATCAGAAGCTTGGAGCTTAACTTTCTCACTAAATAGCAGCCCATTCAAATCAGCTGAAGTAGCTTTACAACTCTACATAGTTCTCAGCTCTTATGGGGAAGGTGACGTACTTTCTGTTCAGTGGCTTCTGATGAGCTTTCTTGAACTGTAATTCATTAATGATGCTATTTCTCTAAGTTAGAAGAAAATAGGATTAGACAATTAATTTTGTGAATGCCATTAAAGAACGCTTTTACACTATTTAGATTCATTTAATGTAAGTGTATCCCCTTATCCACAAATTCAATATATAGAAACTCTGAAACCCTGAAAAAAACTGAAAAAGAAAGTGTTCTTGTTTTCTTTCATTAGCAGCATATCTCTCTGATGGCTAAATACTTGAATTTATATGAAAGTATTTGCAGCCCATTTAAACTGTATTTGTTTATTCACTTTACATTCTAATATCAACCCCCTCCAACCCTCCCATAGATCTCCCTCCTATTTCCTCTCCTCTTCTCCTCCGACAGGGTAGAGGCCCCCCTGGTCATCACCCCACCCTGGCACATCAGGACTAGGTACTTCCCCCTCTTCCACTGAGGTCAGACAAGGTAGCCCAGTTAAGGGAACAGGAGCCACAGGCAGGCAATAGATTCAAGGAAAGCCCCCACTTCAGTTGTTGGGAACATGCATAAAGACCAAGCTTGGTTTTCATCTGCTATATATGTTCTGGATGGTATAGGTGCAGCCCATGGTTACACTTTGGTTGGTGGTTCAGTCTCTGGGAGACCACAAGGTTCCAGATTAGTTGACTTTGTTGGTCTTCCTGTGGAGGTCTCTCAATCCTTCCCCCAATTCTTCCACAAGACTCCCTGAGCTCCACCTAATGTTTGGCTGTGGGTCTTTATGTCTGTTTGGATCAGCCTCTGTTTCAAGCCTCTCAAAGGACAGTTATGCTAGGCTCCTGTCTGCAAGCATGACAGAGTATCATTAATAGTGTCAGGGATTGGTTCTTGACCATAGTATGAGTCTCAAATTGGGCATCGATTGGCTATTCACTCTGTCTTTATTCCAGCTTTGTCTCTGAACTTCTTGTGGATGGGACAAATTTTGGGTTGAAAGTTTTGTGAGTAGGTTTGTGTCCTTAGCCCTACACTGGTGGCCCTGACTGGCTAGAGGAAGTGGCCACTTCAAGTTCCACAAAGTCAGGGATTGGTTTTTGCCGGTGGGATGGGTGTTCTATATTTTCATTGTGAAACTCCTACTTTTGATTATGAGATTACTCTCTACTGAGATCATTATATAAAATAAAATGTCTGCCTTTGCACCTATACTGTTCTGACTTTTTCAAAATAGGGAAAAATATTCTGAAACAAAACTGGCCAACTAGGTTTTAGAGGACACAAACTCTGAAAAAAGTAAAATACATATTCTCAGAAATTAGTGAATAATTGTTGAAAATGTTCTTTATTTAAAGAAGTAACTTTATTATTTTTGCTCATGGATTGAGGCACAACATCCACTTTGTTTTGTAATTATTATTTTCATTTTATTAACTATTTTATTCATTCAAGAAAAACCTATAAATAAATAAAATATTACTGACAGTGGCTCCAGCTTTTGCTGCTGTTCTCAAAATCTCTGTCCACTTGCCTGCTTCTGGTAGTGTAAGACACTGTTATTCAAAAAACATCTAATGTTTGGTCTCTAAGCTCAGATATCATCAAATGACCCAACTGTAAGAACAAAAAGAAGAAAGTGTACTGATTCTTCAACCCATGCAGAAAACACTCTCCAAACTTTGCTGCTTGTCCCCCTCTCTAACCCCCATCCCCATGCAATCCCAAACTGTTCAGGACCATGTCTGATTTTTCAGCTTCTGAAAAATAGTCATTTTGAAGACAAAAATAACCATTTATGCTCAAGTATATTCAAACAATAAAACACTTTTCTTGCTTTTATTACCTTGCTTTACTTTTCTGTTTTTAGTTATAACAATATACCAGAATAGTCAGTATACAAAAACAATCTTTGGGATGGGTGGTGTTCTAGGAGATTTGCAAAATTCAGTCCATAGGACAAAGGATTGAATGTCAGGGAAAGACAGTTGACAGAAGTGTGAAAGAAGCTACAGCTGTGAGAAACAAGGCCATGAGAGTAACAGAGCCAGAGAAGCTACAAGATGCATCTGTGGGTGGTGGGAAAGTGCAGTTTGGGTAGGAAAGTGACAGAAAAGTCACAAGCACAGAGAGAGCTGGGACTCTCCCTAGCTATAGAGAATAGCCCCTTCCTGGGTTCTCTTCTCTCCTCCCTTATTGGTCTTGCCCTGCCTGTCCAGGGTACTTTTCCTGAGCAGTGTCTTTTTCTCTGCTATCTACCATCTCCTAGACTGCCATTAACAATTTGAAACAAACAGGGTCCTGGGAAGTTAGAATGAAAATGATCCTTGAGTGGGTGTGAGAAAGCTCCAATCCCCCTGCTTTCCCAATCAGCAGAAGTTCTCCATGATTCTTTCATATAAAGAAGCTTTTAACTTTTACAAAAAGAGGGTTCCCATTTTATTGTGAAAATCCCTACCAATTAGGCATGTCAGGTTTCTGACCAAATAATGTTAAATAGGCATGATTTCTATTGCCTATACTAGTGAATTCAAATAAGAAAAGGGGTGGAGGATACATGGGGAAAATGCTAGAAATACTCAACTGAAGGTTTGTTGTTTAATAAAAGTAAAAGTAAAATAAAAATAAAAGTTAAAATTCTGGCTTTAATTGCAGACTGGTACAACCATTCTGGATATCAGTCTGGAGGTTCCACAGAAAATTGGACATTGAACTACCTGAGGACCCAGCTATACCTCTCTTGGGCATATACCCAAAAGATGCCCCAACATATAAAAAAGACACGTGCTCCACTATGTTCATAGCAGCCTTATTTATAATAGCCAGAAGCTGGAAAGAACCCAGATGCCCTTCAACAGAAGAATGGATACAGAAAATGTGGTACATCTACACAATGGAATATTACTCAGCTATCAAAAACAATAACTTTATGAAATTCATAGGCAAGTGAAGGGAACTGGAAAATATCATCCTATGTGAGGTAACCCAATCACAGAAAAACACACATGGTATGCACTCATTGAGAAGTGACTATTAGCCCAAATGCTTGAATTACCCTAGATGCATAGCACACATGAAACTCAAGATGGATGATCAAAATGCGAATGCTTCACTCCTTTAAAAGGGGAACAAGAATACCCTTGGCAGGGAATAGGGAGGCAAAGATTAAAACAGAAGCAGAAGGAACACCCATTCAGAGCCTGCCCCACATGTGATCCATACATATACAGCCACCAAACTAGATAAGATGGATGAAGCAAAGAAGTGCAGGCCGACAGGAACCGGATGTAGATCTCTCCTGAGAGACACAGCCAGAATACAGCAAATACATGGGCAAATGCCAGCAGCAAACCACTGAACTGAGAATGGGACCCCCATTGAAGGAATCAGAGAAAGGACTCGAAGAGCTTGAAGGGGCTCGAGACCCCATATGAACAACAATGCCAACCAACCAGAGCTTCCAGGGACTCAGCCACCACCCAAAGACTATACATGAACTGACCCTGGACTCTAACTTCATAGGTAGCAATGAATATCCTAGTAAGAGCACCAGTGGAAGGGGAAGCCCTTGGTCCTGCTAAGACTGAACCACCAGTGAACGTGATTGTTGGGGGGAGGGCGGTAATGGGGGGAGGATGGGGAGGGGAAAACCCAAATAGAAGGGGAAGGGTAGGGGTTAGGGGGATGTTGTCCCGGAAACCGGGAAAGAGAATAACAATTGAAATGTAAATAAGAAATACTCAAGTTAATAAAGAAGAAAATGACAAAAAAAATGCTGGCTTTATTGTTCTCATGAGAGATAGAAAAGAAGAAGAAGGAGAAGGAAGAGGAGAGAGAAGAGGGAAAAGAAAGGAAGGTAAAAAGGAAGGAAGGAAGGAAGAAAGAAAGAAAGAAAGAAAGAAAGAAAGAAAGAAAGAAAGAAAGAAAAAATCCTGTGCTCATTCACTATACTTTCCGATTTTCGTGGGCTCACTATACTTCTATACTATCAGGCTGTGGATCAGAATTGGTTGAACTTGATGCAAAAAAACTGGCAAAGACTCGACCTATATATGTTCATTCCAGTATATTTAAAATATTTTTCATTTCAAAAAGAACTCTGGAGAAGTCCACATTCATGATGTATTTTATGTGTGGTCATGAACTTTCTTTTTTTTTTTTTTTTTTATTAACTTGAGTATTTCTTATATACATTTCAAGTGTTATTCCCTTTCCCGGTTTCCGGGCAAAATCCCCCTCCCCCCTCCCCTTCCTTATGGGTGTTCCCCTCCCAACCCTCCCCCCATTGCCGCCCTCCCCCCATAGTCTAGTTCACTGGGGGTTCAGTCTTAGCAGGACCCAGGGCTTCCCCTTCCACTGGTGCTCTTACTAGGATATTCATTGCTACCTATGGGGTCAGAGTCCAGGGTCAGTCCATATATAGTCTTTAGGTAGTGGCTTAGTCCCTGGAAGCTCTGGTTGCTTGACATTGTTGTACTTTTGGGGTCTCGAGCCCCTTCAAGCTCTTCCAGTTCTTTCTCTGATTCCTTCAACGGGGGACCTATTCTCAGTTCAGTGGTTTGCTGCTGGCATTCGCCTCTGTATTTGCTGTATTCTGGCTGTGTCTCTCAGGAGCGATCTACATCCGGCTCCTGTCGGTCTGCACTTCTTTGCTTCATCCATCTTGTCTAATTGGGTGGCTGTATATGTATGGGCCACATTTGGGGCAGGCTCTGAATGCGTGTTCCTTCAGTCTCTGTTTTAATCTTTGCCTCTCCCTTCCCAGCCAAGGGTATTCTTTTTCCTCATTTAAAGAAGGAGTGAAGCATTCACATTTTGATCATCCGTCTTGAGTTTCGTTTGTTCTAGGGATCTAGGGTAATTCAAGCATTTGGGCTAATAGCCACTTATCAATGAGTGCATACCATGTATGTCTTTCTGTGATTGGGTTAGCTCACTCAGGATGATATTTTCCAGTTCCAACCATTTGCCTACGAATTTCATAAACTCGTTGTTTTTGATAGCTGAGTAATATTCCATTGTGTAGATGTACCACATTTTCTGTATCCATTCCTCTGTTGAAGGGCATCTGGGTTCTTTCCATTTTCTGGCTATTATAAATAAGGCTGCGATGAACATAGTGGAGCACGTGTCTCTTTTATATGTTGAGGCATCTTTTGGGTATATGCCCAAGAGAGGTATAGCTGGATCCTCAGGCAGTTCAATGTCCAATTTTCTGAGGAACCTCCAGACTGATTTCCAGAATGGTTTTACCAGTCTGCAATCCCACCAACAATGGAGGAGTGTTCCTCTTTCTCCACATCCTCGCCAGCATCTGCTGTCACCTGAGTTTTTGATCTTAGCCATTCTCACTGGTGTGAGGTGAAATCTCAGGGTTGTTTTGATTTGCATTTCCCTTATGACTAAAGATGTTGAACATTTCTTTAGGTGTTTCTCAGCCATTCGGCATTCCTCAGCTGTGAATTCTTTGTTTAGCTCTGAACCCCATTTTTTAATAGGGTTATTTGTTTCCCTGCGGTCTAACGTCTTGAGTTCTTTGTATATTTTGGATATAAGGCCTCTATCTGTTGTAGGATTGGTAAAGATCTTTTCCCAATCTGTTGGTTGCCGTTTTGTCCTAACCACAGTGTCCTTTGCCTTACAGAAGCGTTGCAGTTTTATGAGATCCCATTTGTCGATTCTTGATCTTAGAGCATAAGCCATTGGTGTTTTGTTCAGGAAATTTTTTCCAGTGCCCATGTGTTCCAGATGCTTCCCTAGTTTTTCTTCTATTAGTTTGAGTGTGTCTGGTTTGATGTGGAGGTCCTTGATCCACTTGGACTTAAGCTTTGTACAGGTGATAAGCATGGATCGATCTGCATTCTTCTACATGTTGCCCTCCAGTTGAACCAGCACCATTTGCTGAAAATGCTATCTTTTTTCCATTGGATGGTTTTGGCTCCTTTGTCAAAAATCAAGTGACCATAGGTGTGTGGGTTCATTTCTGGGTCTTCAATTCTATTCCATTGGTCTATCTGTCTGTCTCTGTATCAATACCATGCAGTTTTTATCACTATTGCTCTGTAATACTGCTTGAGTTCAGGGATAGTGATTCCCCCTGAAGTCCTTTTATTGTTGAGGATAGCTTTAGAAATCCTGGGTTTTTTGTTATTCCAGATGAATTTGCAAATTGTTCTGTCTAACTCTTTGAAGAATTGGATTGGTATTTTGATGGGGATTGCATTGAATCTGTAGATTGCTTTTGGTAAAATGGCCATTTTTACTATATTAATCCTGCCAATCCATGAGCATGGGAGATCTTTCCATCTTCTGAGGTCTTCCTCAATTTCTTTCCTCAGTGTCTTGAAGTTCTTATTGTACAGATCTTTTACTTGCTTGGTTAAAGTCACACCGAGGTACTTTATATTATTTGGGTCTATTATGAAGGGTGTCGTTTCCCTAATTTCTTTCTCGGCTTGTTTCTCTTTTGTATAGAGGAAGGCAACTGATTTATTTGAGTTAATTTTATACCCAGCCACTTTGCTGAAGTTGTTTATCAGCTTTAGTAGTTCTCTGGTGGAACTTTTGGGATCACTTAAATATACTATCATGTCATCTGCAAATAGTGATATTTTGACTTCTTCTTTTCCGATCTGTATCCCCTTGATCTCCTTTTGTTGTCTGATTGCTCTGGCTAGAACTTCAAGAACTATATTGAATAAGTAGGGAGAGAGTGGGCAGCCTTGTCTAGTCCCTGATTTTAGTGGGATTGCTTCAATTTTCTCTCCATTTAGTTTAATGTTAGCAACTGGTTTGCTGTATATGGCTTTTACTATGTTTAGGTATGGGCCTTGAATTCCTATTCTTTCCAGGACTTTTATCATGAAGGGGTGTTGAATTTTGTCAAATGCTTTCTCAGCATCTAATGAAATGATCATGTGGTTTTGTTCTTTCAGTTTGTTTATATGATGGATCACGTTGATGGTTTTCCGTATATTAGACCATCCCTGCATGCCTGGGATGAAGCCTACTTGATCATGGTGGATGATTGTTTTGATGTGCTCTTGAATTCGGTTTGCCAGAATTTTATTGAGTATTTTTGCGTCGATATTCTTAAGGGAAATTGGTCTGAAGTTCTCTTTCTTTGTTGTGTCTTTGTGTGGTTTAGGTATAAGAGTAATTGTTGCTTCGTAGAAGGAATTCGGTAGTGCTCCATCTGTTTCAATTTTGTGGAATAGTTTGGATAATATTGGTATGAGGTCTTCTATGAAGGTTTGATAGAATTCTGCACTAAACCCGTCTGGACCTGGGCTCTTTTTGGTTGGAAGACCTTTAATGACTGCTTCTATTTCCTTAGGAGTTATGGGGTTGTTTAACTGGTTTATCTGTTCCTGATTTAACTTCGATACCTGGTATCTGTCTAGGAAATTGTCCATTTCCTGAAGATTTTCAAATTTTGTTGAATATAGGTTTTTATAGTAAGATCTGATGATTTTTTGAATTTCCTCTGAATCTGTAGTTATGTCTCCCTTTTCATTTCTAATTTTGTTAATTTTGACGCACTCTCTATGTCCTCTCGTTAGTCTGGCTAAGGGTTTATCTATCTTGTTGATTTTCTCAAAGAACCAACTTTTGGTTCTGTTGATTCTTTCTATGGTCCTTTTTGTTTCTACTTGGTTGATTTCAGCTCTGAGTTTGATTATTTCCTGCCTTCTACTCCTCCTGGGTGTATTTGCTTCTTTTTGTTCTAGAGCTTTTAGGTGTGCTGTCAAGCTGCTGACATATGCTCTTTCCTGTTTCTTTCTGCAGGCACTCAGCGCTATGAGTTTTCCTCTTAGCACAGCTTTCATTGTGTCCCATAAGTTTGGGTATGTTGTATCTTCATTTTCATTAAATTCTAAAAAGTTTTTAATTTCTTTCTTTATTTCTTCCTTGACCAGGTTATCATTGAGTAGAGCATTGTTCAATTTCCACGTATATGTGGGCATTCTTCCCTTATTGTTATTGAAGACCAGTTTTAGGCCGTGGTGGTCCGATAGCACGCATGGGATTATCTCTATCTTTCTGTACCTGTTGAGGCCCGTTTTTTGACCAATTATATGGTCAATTTTGGAGAAAGTTCCATGAGGAGCTGAGAAGAAGGTATATCCTTTTGCTTTAGGATAGAATGTTCTATAAATATCCGTTAAGTCCATTTGGCTCATGACTTCTCTTAGTCTGTCGACATCACTGTTTAATTTCTGTTTCCATGATCTGTCCATTGATGAGAGTGGGGTGTTGAAGTCTCCCACTATTATTGTGTGAGGTGCAATGTGTGTTTTGAGCTTTAGTAAGGTTTCTTTTACGTATGTAGGTGCCCTTGTATTTGGGGCATAGATATTTAGGATTGAGAGTTCATCTTGGTGGATTTTTCCTTTGATGAATATGAAGTGTCCTTCCTTATCTTTTTTGATGACTTTTAGTTGGAAATTGATTTTATTTGATATTAGAATGGCTACTCCAGCTTGCTTCTTCTGACCATTTGCTTGGAAAGTTGTTTTCCAGCCTTTCACTCTGAGGTAGTGTCTGTCTTTGTCTCTGAGGTGTGTTTCCTGTAGGCAGCAGAATGCAGGGTCCTCATTGCGTATCCAGTTTGTTAATCTATGTCTTTTTATTGGGGAGTTGAGGCCAATGATATTGAGAGATATTAAGGAATAGTGATTATTGCTTCCCTTTATATTCATATTTGGATGTGAGGTTATGTTTGTGTGCTTTCATTCTCTTTGTTTTGTTGCCAAGACGATTAGTTTCTTGCTTCTTCTAGGGTATAGCTTGCCTCCTTATGTTGGGCTTTACCATTTATTATCCTTTGTAGTGCTGGATTTGTAGAAAGATATTGTGTAAATTTGGTTTTGTCATGGAATATCTTGGTTTCTCCATCAATGTTAATTGAGAGTTTTGCTGGATACAGTAACCTGGGCTGGCATTTGTGTTCTCTTAGGGTCTGTATGACATCAGTCCAGGATCTTCTGGCCTTCATAGTTTCTGGCGAGAAGTCTGGTGTGATTCTGATAGGTCTCCCTTTATATGTTACTTGACCTTTTTCCCTTACTGCTTTTAATATTCTTTCTTTATTTTGTGCGTTTGGTGTTTTGACAATTATGTGACGGGAGGTGTTTCTTTTCTGGTCCAATCTATTTGGAGTTCTGTAGGCTTCTTGTATGTCTATGGGTATCTCTTTTTTTAGGTTAGGGAAGTTTTCTTCTATGATTTTGTTGAAGATATTTACTGGTCCTTTGAGCTGGGAGTCTTCACTCTCTTCTATACCTATTATCCTTAGGTTTGATCTTCTCATTGAGTCCTGGATTTCCTGTATGTTTTGGACCAGTAGCTTTTTCCGCTTTACATTATCTTTGACAGTTGAGTCAATGATTTCTATGGAATCTTCTGCTCCTGAGATTCTCTCTTCCATCTCTTGAATTCTGTTGGTGAGGCTTGTATCTACAGCTCCTTGTCTCTTCTTTTGGTTTTCTATATCCAGGGTTGTTTCCATGTGTTCTTTCTTGATTGCTTCTATTTCCATTTTTAATTCCTTCAACTGTTTGATTGTGTTTTCCTGGAATTCTTTCAGGGATTTTTGCGATTCCTCTCTGTAGGCTTCTACTTGTTCTCTAAGGGAGTTCTTCATGTCTTTCTTGAAGTCCTCCAGCATCATGATCAAATATGATTTTGAAAATAGATCTTGCTTTTCTGGTGTGTTTGGATATTCCATGTTTGTTTTGATGGGAGAATTGGGCTCCGATGGTGCCATGTAGTCTTGGTTTCTGTTGCTTGGGTTCCTGCGCTTGCCTCTCGCCATCAGATTATCTCTAGTGTTACTTTGTTCTGCTATTTCTGACAGTGGCTAGACTGTCCTATAAGCCTGTGTGACAGGAGTGCTGTAGACCTGTTTTCCTCTCTTTCAGTCAGTTATGGGGACAGAGTGTTCTGCTTTCTGGCGTGTAGTTTTTCCTCTCTACAGGTCTTCAGCTGTTCCTGTGGGCCTATGTCTTGAGTTCACCAGGCAGCTTTCTTGCAGCAGAAAATTTGGTCTTACCTGTGGTCCCGAGGCTCAGGTTCGCTCGTGGGGTGCTGCCCACGGGCTCTCTGCAGTGGCAGCAACCAGGAAGACCTGTGCTGCCCCTTCCGGGAACTTCAGTGCACCAGGGTTCCAGATGGTCTTTGGCTTTTTCCTCTGGCGTCCGAGATGTGTGTGCAGGGAGCAGTCACTTCTGGTTTCCCAGGCTTGTCTGCCTCTCTGAAGGTTTAGCTCTCCCTCCCACGGGATTTGGGTGCAGAGAACTGTTTATCCAGTCTGTTTCTTTCAGGTTCCGGCGGTGTCTCAGGCACAGGGCTCCTGCCGCTCCTGGGCCCTTCCCCACGGGAGCCCAGAGGCCTTATACAGTTTCCTCTTGTGCCAGGGATGTGGGCAGGGGTGAGCAGAGTTGGTGGTCTCTTCCGCTCTGCAGCCTCAGGAGTGCCCACCTGACCAGGCGGTTGGGTCTCTCTCTCACCAGGTCTGGGAGCAGAGAGCTGCTGCGGGCCGGGATCTGCGGGTGTGGGACTTCCGGTAAACACAGAACGTGCCCGGTCCTAGAGAAATTCTGCTTTCCTGTGTCCCAAGCTCACCAGGCAGCTTTCTTGCAGCAGAAAATTTGGTCTTACCTGTGGTCCCGAGGCTCAGGTTCGCTCGTGGGGTGCTGCCCAGGGGCTCTCTGCAGCGGCAGCAACCAGGAAGACCTGTGCCGCCCCTTCCGGGAGCTTCAGTGCACCAGGGTTCCAGATGGTCTTTGGCTTTTTCCTCTGGCGTCCGAGATGTGTGTGCAGGGAGCAGTCACTTCTGGTTTCCCAGGCTTGTCTGCCTCTCTGAAGGTTTAGCTCTCCCTCCCACGGGATTTGGGTGCAGAGAACTGTTTATCCAGTCTGTTTCTTTCAGGTTCCGGCGGTGTCTCAGGCACAGGGCTCCTGCCGCTCCTGGGCCCTCCCCCACGGGAGCCCAGAGGCCTTATACAGTTTCCTCTTGGGCCAGGGGTGAGCAGAGTTGGTGGTCTCTTCCGCTCTGCAGCCTCAGGAGTGCCCACCTGACCAGGCGGTTGGGTCTCTGTCTCACCGGGTCTGGGAGCAGAGAGCTGCTGCGGGCCGGGATGGTCATGAACTTTCAATAAATGACTATTTCTTAAGAATTCGCTCACAAATTAGTGTTATTTTAGAAAAATGACTAACCTTTAAGCAGCTTGAGTAGAGTGTTAAGTAAATCAGGTACTCACCCACATGCTAAGTCCATATTAGGAGAACTTTAACAAATAATTAGACTTTACTAGAATGAAGGAAAGAATGGGCTAACGCCAACTGGGCACATCATTATGTACATCTAAATCAAACAAACATTGATTTTGGCAAAAAGGAAGAGAATTCTATAATTCTTCCTTCTATAATCATGAACGTTATAGGGGTGTTTCCATTAAACTTTTAGGTGGTTATTATTATTATTATTATTATTATTATTATTATTATTATTATTATATAATGTGTCTTAGCCAGTGTTCTACGGCTGTGAAGAGACCATTATCAACTCTTTTTTTTTTAAATTAACTTGAGTATTTCTTATATACATTTCGAGTGTTATTCCCTTTCCCGGTTTCCAGGCAAACATCCCCCTCCCCCCTCCCCTTCCTTATGGGTGTTCCCCTCCCAACCCTCCCCCCATTGCCGCCCTCCCCCCATAGTCTAGTTCACTGGCGGTTCAGTCTTAGCAGGACCCAGGGCTTCCCCTTCCACTGGTGCTTTTACTAGGATATTCATTGCTACCTATGGGGTCAGAGTCCAGGGTCAGTCCATGTATAGTCTTTAGGTAGTGGCTTAGTCCCTGGAAGCTCTGGTTGCTTGGCATTGTTGTACTTTTGGGGTCTCGAGCCCCTTCAAGCTCTTCCAGTTCTTTCTCTGATTCCTTCAACGGGGGACCTATTCTCAGTTCAGTGGTTTGCTGCTGGCATTCGCCTCTGTATTTGCTGTATTCTGGCTGTGTCTCTCAGGAGCGATCTACATCCGGCTAAGATCAAAAACTCAGGTGATGCTGGAGAGGATGTGGAGAAAGAGGAACATTCCTCCATTGTTGGTGGGGTTGTAGACTGGTACAACCATTCTGGATATCAGTCTCGAGGTTCCTCAGAAAATTGGACATTGAACTACCTGAGGATCCAGCTATACCTCTCTTGGGCATATACCCAAAAGACGCCCCAACATATAAAAAAGACACATGCTCCACTATGTTCATAGCAGCCTTATTTGTAATAGCCAGAAGCTGGAAAGAACCCAGATGCCCTTCAACAGAGGAATGGATACAGAAAATGTGGTACATCTACACAATGGAATATTACTCAGCTATCAAAAACAATGCCTTTATGAAATTCATAGTCAAATGGTTGGAACTGGAAAATATCATCCTGAGTGAGGTAACCCAATCACAGAAAAACACACATGGTATGCACTCATTGATAAGTGGCTATTAGCCCAAATGCTTGAATTACCCTAGATGCATAGAACACATGAAACTCAAGACAGATCATCAAAATGTGAATGATTCACTCCTTCTTTAAAAGGGGAACAAGAATACCCTTGACAGGGAATAGAGAGGCAAAGATTAAATCAGAGAGCATGCCCCACATGTGGCCCATACATATACAGCCACCCAATTAGACAAGATGGATGAAGCAAAGAAGTGCAGGCCGACAGGAGCCGGATGTAGATCGCTCCTGAGAGACACAGCCAGAATACAGCAAATACAGAGGCGAATGCCAGCAGCAAACCATTGAACTGAGAAAAGGACCCCCGTTGAAGGAATCAGAGAAGGAACTGGAAGAGCTTGAAGGGGCTCGAGACCCCATATGAACAACAATGCCAAGCAACCAGAGCTTCCAGGGACTAAGCCACTACCTAAAGACTATACATGGACTGACCCTGGACTCTGACCTCATAGGTAGCAATGAATATCCTAGTAAGAGCACCAGTGGAAGGGGAAGCCCTTGGTCCTGCTAAGACTGAACCCCCAGTGAACGTGATTGTTGGGGGAAGGCGGCAATGGGGGCAGGGTGGGGAGGGGAACACCTATAGGGAGGGGGAGGGGTTAGGGGGATGTTTGCTCGGAAACCGGGAAAGGGAATAACACTCGAAATGTATATAAGAAATACTCAAGTTAATAAAAAAAAATTTAAAAAAATTCTTCAATGCAGAAGTCCCCATCCATTCCCATTAATATGGTCACATTCTTTGTGACTTTACCAGTGACATATCTTATTGTTTGGTTTGTTGTTTAATTTTGGTTTTTGGATAGTGTGTTTTAGCCAATCTGAAAGTTAAAATATGTCACAACTGGTTTTGATGTATAAAAAACTGTTTGTGTCCTTTCCCTTTGTCCTGATGGGTTTATTTGGTCTTCCATATTCATTCATAATAGCTATTTACATTAAAACCTAACCCACTAAACAAAAGACATATGACATGACAATATATGCAAATAATATTTTCCCTCTCTCCTCTCTCCTCTCTCTCCTTGCCCTATCCCTCTTTCTTTTTAACACAACAGCATTTGGCTTGATTTGTAAGTAGGAAAGACCATAAATTTTTCCCTAGACCGGTCTGTAAATGATTGCTGTAAAAATTAAGTAACTTTTGCCGAGAAATACATAATAACCATGTAATATTTTATTTTAATTTTTGATATAATATAACTACAACATTTCTCTCTCCCCTTTCTTCCTCCAAATCACCCTTCTTGCACCTTCTTGCTCTTCTTCAAGTTTGTGAACTCATCTTCCATTGTTGCGACATTTCTCCCACTCCAAATTTTTCTCAATTCCCTAGAGTTCCTTGTGTAGAGTTGAGGCTTCATGAGCTTTTCCCTAATGATGTGATTTTAAATACTAGTGATATAAACCAAACTTCTAGTTTTTTTTTTCAAAATTCCATACATTTGAAGGTTTTTTTTTTCACTTAAAACACTGGATCACTTTTCACATATACTGTCTTCAGAAACATTAGTTTTTCATAGGAGTATCACTAATATTGGATTTGGCAATACGGAATTTGTTTCTATGGATTCCCTTTTAGATAAAAATTAAGGTTAAATAAGAGGGACTCATTTTAATCTAAGAAGCCCCATAGATCGCAGTTTTCTCAACTGTGAAAATCTAGTGGTCTCCAAATGGTCTAGAAGGTTCTACATCAGGAGACAGCCTCTCCTCTAATTCAGAGAATATCTAGCAAGTTGTCTCATTGCTTCCCGTGAACCCCTTACAACCTGATGGTAGCCCCAGAAATTCCAGACTTTTCCTATAGTAAAAACTGCACAGGAAAAGCCCCAGCCTGTGTTGAAATTTATCTTTCATAAAAGAACTAAGTACAGCACAAAATGAAAAAGCAACAATACGATAAAATTCAAATACCAAAAGTAAATATTATTACCTGATCCAAGGAAATGCCAAGAACTGGGAAATAATTAGTGAAAAACACTTGCAAGCTTTAGCTGCTATTTGAGAAATGCTGTGTAGACTCGTGTGTATTAGAACAGATATCTGACATGGGTCATTGATCAAATTTAATGGTCTTTTCCTACTTCTTTTGCCATAAATATTTGCTATAAATATAAAATAAAGCCTTCTTATAGATCGAAAATTAAACTTCTAGTTTCTTCTTTCCCTCTCTCCCACTGCATGCATATACTGCACCAAATAACAGCATTAGACAGTCCACAGCTTCTGTGGTAAGAGGCCTCCAAGTCTGAGTGCTAGTTCTCCATGACCAGCATTTCATGTACTTCCTTTTCTCATTGTCCAGTGTGAACTGCTGGATAAATAGAGCTTATTGTTATTGATTACTTGCACTTGAACTAAACAAAGTGTAATGTAGTGGATCTAAAGAACCATTACAACAATAAAAGCTTCTCACATTCACCAGAGTGCCATGAGGAAAAGGGTTTAAATCAACCCCATATTGAAGCCTAAAGAAATCTGTTGCCAGGGTTTCCTGGTCCTAGAAAGGTAAGCTACAAGTGCTGGTGAACTTTCACAGTAGCATGTGAAATACTCTGCACATATCAACAAGTACAAAGGGGAAGCCAAAACAGGATTCATTTCCTGTACTTGATGAGTGTAAATGAATTTCTCTTTACAAAGCAATATATGTGGTGCTTCAGCAGAAACTCAAAAGCTGAATGTCACTGTCCTCATCACAATTTAAAGGAGCTACAGTACCTTACACTGCTTTCTGTCTGCTCTCATCAAATCTCTGTGTGGCTATGTTTGCATATATTCACATGTCCACAAACATATATGTTTACATCTAATCCAGAAATAGATCTCCATTGTATTTGGCAATCTCTATCTTGTATCTAATAAAGATCAAATGAAACAATCATTTGGAAATCCTGTTTCCCAATAATCAGTAACCTACAGCAAGTTTTCCATTGTTGTAGATACTATTATAGTTGGTTTTCAGTACTTCTGTGTGAGGACCTCTCTCTGAGAAAAGTGAGGTAGTTCTGGATCACCTCAGCAGAGAGGTAGCACTTTGGACACACCTCTTGGTTGGCTAGGCCAAAATTTGCAACACCACAGAGGTAAAATGACTACAAGAATACTGAGACCAGTACTTTAAACAAAGAAATAGGGAAATTAGTAAAGCAATCTCTATGACAGCACTCGGGAAGGAAAATGGGAAGACTACCAATGTTGCTGGTTTAGACAGGAAATCAAGCATTTTTAGAATGGAGAATCAGATGCAGAAATTATAAAAATAACTGCTATGAAATCATCATGAACTATTGAAGGACATCATGATGTCTAAGGTCTATGGACAAGTAGTATTTAAGCTCTCTTAACAGGGGTTTGCAAAGGGAGTCTGTACAGATGAGACATCAAACATACTGTTTTGTGTGCCATGCAGTATCTATCCCAACCATTCTGCCCTCATAATGTGAAAACTATGAGAGAGATTATGCAGCAAATATGCATGCCCATGTCCTCCTAAGAATCAATTTACAAAACCAAGCAGCACCAAAACTTGCTAACTAAAAGCAATTTCCTAACTCCTCTTTAGAGCAACAATAATAATGGCCATAATACCATTGTTGCTAATTATATGTTTAGTGTATGCCATGTACCACCAAAATTTGCTAACTAGAAGCAATTACCTAATTCTTCCTTTAGAACAACAATAATAATTGCCAAAATACCATTGTTGCTAATTATATGTTTACTATATGTCAGGCACTATCCTGGTATCCTTTCCATTTTTAAATCATTTCACTTTCTCATACACTATGAGTAGCATACCATAATTAGCTTAATGGTTCCAAATGGTGGAAGAAAGCCAGGAAATTTATTCTTCTCATATTCATACAGATAATCAGAACAAGCAGAAGTTATATCCAAATAATTTGGCTCCCAAGACTTAGAGCATTGATCACTATTTTTTATTCCCTGTTGTGGAAAGGGACAGGAACATCTTGTCCTTAAAATTGCTATCAGTGACAAAGCTTTGCTGTACCCTGACTTAAGCAATATCCGAATGGCTTTTACGTTCTTGGATTCTCCTATGCATATGCTTAACAACATTGAACTCAGAAGTTTGTGATGGTTAGTGACAATTGCCAACTCAACAGAATCTACAATCACTTTGGAAATGGACTTCCAAGCATGATTGTGATGAACTGTGTTAGTTGCATTTCCATTGCTGTGAAGGCACCATGACCAATACAACTTATAAAAGAAAGAGTTTATTGGCAACTTGTTTACAATTTCAGAGGTTTCAGAGGTTGATTCTGTGACTATCATAGTGGGAAACATGGAAACAAGCAAATGGGCAGACAGACAATGGACTGAAGCAGGAGCTGACAGGTCATATTGAGAAGGGAAAGAAGAGAGGGAAGAAAGGAGAGAGGGGGGAGGGAGGAAGGAAGAGAGGGAGGGATGCAGAAAGGGATGGAGGGAGAGAGAGAGAGAGAGATTAGAATAGGCCTATCAAAGCCCATACACTCCCTGTGACACACTTCTTCCAACAAAGTAACGCCTTCTAATCTTCCTTAAACAGTTCCATCAACTAGGGATCAAATGTTAAAATACTTGAATCTATGGGGGTATTCTTATTTAAAACACAGAAAAGATACTTTTTTCTTTTATGTGCGATTATAATATAATTATATCATTTCTTTCTTTCCTCTCCTACTCCAAAACCTTCCATATACTCCTCCATGCTTTTTCAAATTCATGACCTCTTTTTTAATTAATTGTTGTTAATGCATATATATTTACACATTTCTAAATATAACCTGCTAATCATAAAATGCTTCTTGTATGTTTGTTTCAGCACTGATGATTTGGTGTCAGATAACCAGCTGGTGTACTTTTCTTTTCTTTTTCTGCTCTCAGTATTCCTTAGTTGCCTAGAGTTCTTTGTGTAGAAGTGAGGCCTCCTGATCTTTTCCCACTTCAGTATGTCTATTGGTGTTGTCCTTGTTTAGCTCATGTTTAGGCAGCCATGTGGGTGAGACTTTGTAACTATAGTTTCTGACATTCCTAGAAGACAATCTCAGAGCAAACTCCATGATCCTCTGACTCTGGCAATCTTTCTGCTATTTCTTCCAAAATGTTCCCCAAGCTTTACATGTGAGAATTGTTTTTGTAACTTCTGGTTTCCATCTGTACCTGGAGCTGACCCTGTACCACAGGTCTCTACACCCAAATCCCATCGAGAGAGAGCTGGTCTCCCAGGATTGGTGACACTCCTGAGAGCACAGGTGAGTTTATCTTTTCTGTTCAAAAAAAGACATAAAGAAATACAGGACAACATAGGTAAACAAGCAGAAGCCCTTAAAGAGGAAACTCAAAAACCCCTAAGTAATTACAGAAAAACACAATCAAATAAGTGAAGAAATTGAACAAAACTATCCAGGATCTAAAACTGGAAGTAAGAACAATAAAGCAATCACAAAAGGAGTCAACTCTGGAGATAAAAAACCTAGGAAAGAGATCAGGAATCTCTTAGGTTCTCTGGTGAAAAGAGAAGTTTCGTCCATGAGGGGTGAGTACTACACTTTTCAGTAGGTACAATACTTACAAATATTTCCAGTGTTGTTACAGTTTAATAAAGTGGTGGCTGTGGTTCTCATCCTATATCCATGACTTCACTAGCCTGATTAGTTTGACAAGTTTCCAGTACCAGGCATGATTTTCTCCTTGTTGAATGAGTCCTAAGTCCAATTAGATCACTATTGTTATCCACTGTTCTTCTATAGAATTAATCCTTCAGTCTAGTCCCTAGTGCTGTTATAGAACACCAGCTGCAGTTCCCCTCTCCCTGGCCATATGCCCTGTGGATCCCACAAAGCATTTCCCTTCTAGTCTCTCTCCCCACTACTCATGACTTCATCCCTGCCCGTAACTCAGGCAAGCACCACTAGTCAACCACAGACCATGCCTGCCAAATAAGTTGCCCTCATACATCCTTCCACCCACTCTTCCCCCACACCCAATCCCTGTGTTTCATCTTTAGTGCTCCAATAGATCACTAGCTGCAGTCTCCTTTGTCCCCTGCCCACAATCATCTTCTAACCTCCCTTGACCCACTTGTCACTTAATCCCAGCATTGACTACCAACAGGCATTGCTTGTGAAGATACTAGCTGAGCAGGCCAATAAAACAGGCAACCCGTAGCCATCATTCTATCTTGAAACACAGACAGAGAACAAAAGTCAAAAAGCAAAACACCCACCTTACAAAGACAAACCCAGAAATCAGCAACTACACCTATAATCATACTAAACCTAGATGCCAGCACAAGAACATAATAACAGCAATGGCAATATGTCTTGATGAGAACTCAGCTTTCCTACCACAGCCGGCTCTGAATATTACAACATAGCTAAGGCACAAAGGAAAGACCTTAAAACCAACAACATAAAGATGATAAAGGTACTTAAAGAGGAAATTTATATCTCTTACAGAAATCTAAGTAAAAACAAACAAAAACATTGGAGAAAATGAGTGAATCCCTTAAAGAAATTCAGAAAACACAAAGAAACAATGGTAAGAAATCAATCCCTTTAAAGAAAAGCCAGAAAACGCAAACAACCAGTTGAAGGAAATGAATAAAACTCTTCAAGATCTGAAAATAGAAATGACAATAACAACAATGACAAAAAACATAATTTGAGGAAATTATGAAATTTTAAGAGAAGCCACAGAAACAAAATACAACAGAATATGAGAGGTGAAAGAATCTCAGACACTGAAGATATGATAGAAGAAACACTGAAGATATGATAGAAGAAACACTGAAGATATGATAGCAGAAAGTGATACACTGACCAAGGAAAACGTTAAATCTAAAATAAATCCTGGGACACTATGAAAAAAAAACTAAAAATAATAGGAATGAAGGAAGAAGAAGAATCCCAGCTCAAAGGCCCAGAAAATATTTCAATTATATCATTGAATAAAATTGTCCTAACCTAAAGAAGAGCATGCCTATGAAAGTACAGGAAGTATACAGAGCACCAGATAGATTGAAACACGAAAGAAAGTCCCGTTACCACCCAATAATCAAAGGACAAATAATACACAACAAGGAAGATTAAAAGTTGCAAGGGAAAAAAAACAAATGACAGATAAAGATAGATCCATGAGAATTACACCTGACTTCATAATGGAGACACTAAAAGCCAAAAGTCTTGGAAAGATGTACTGCAGACTCTGAAAAACCCCAGGTGTCTAGCCAGACCAATATTTCCAGCAAAACTTTCAATCACCATAAATGGAGAAAACAAGATATTCTATGACAAAGTTAAATCTAAAAAATATCTATTCAAAAATCTATCCCTAGAAAAGGTACTACAAGAAAAATTCTAGCCAAAGCAGATTCATTACACACATGAAAACAAAAAATAAAACACTAGAAAAACCAAAGGGAAGAATACTCAGACACAAATACACACACACACACACGCACGCACGCACGCACGCACACACAACACCACTACCACCACCACCACCACCACCACCACCAACAACAACAACAACAACAACAACACTACATCTCCATTACCACTACCAACAACAAAATAATATGACTTACCAATCATTGCTCATTGATCTCTTAATAAAAATGGCCTCAATGCCCCAATAAAGATCACAGACTAACAGAATTGATACAAAAACAGTATCCGTTCCTCTGACCCCTACAAGAAACACTTCAACATCAAGAATAAACATTACCTTGGAGTAAAGGGTTGGAAAAAAGCTATTCAAGTAAATGGACCTAAGAAACAGTCTGCTGTTGCTATTTATTATCTAACAAAATAATTTCAAACCAAAACTAACTAAAAAAAATGGGGAAGGATATTTTATACTCATCAAAAACCACAAAAATAGCAATTTAAGTCTTACCCTAATGCCCCAAACATAAGAATACCCAAGTTTGTAAAAGAAACACTATTACAGCTTAAATCATATATTGACCCTCATACAATGATAGCGGGAGAGTAAACCAAGCTCTCATCAATGTATAGGTCATCCAGACAAAAACTAATTAGAAATACTGGAGCTAAATGATATTATAAACCGAATAGACCTAACATGTTTAAAGGACATTTCACCCAAGCACAAAAGAATTTACATTCTTCTCTGCACCTCAAGGAACTTTGTCTAAAACTGACCACATATGCAGACAAAAACGAAGTCTCAGCAGACACAAAAAAATTCAAGTAACTCCTGCATTGAATCAGAAGATGATGGATTAAAGCAGGTTAACAACAACAGGAAGCTTACAAACTCATGGAACCTGAACAACTCTCTATTTAAAGACCAGTGGGTCAAAGAAGAAATGAAAAGAGAAAAGAAAAGAAATTAATGACTTTCTAGAATTCAGTGAATGCACAGCATAACCAAACTTATGAGACACAATGAAGGTAGTCCCAAGAGGAATGTTCACAGCACTAAATTCCTACATAAAAAAATCGGCGAGATCTCATCCTAATGAAATAACAGCAAACTGTAAGCCTCTGGAATAAAGAAGTAGGCATACCCAATTGGAGTAGACAGCAACATAAACCCTCATGCAAAACCACTAAAAGACCCAGAGGAATTAATAAAGTCAGGAACAAAGGGTAGGGCATACATTAAAAACTTGTACAAATTGGAAAATCAAAAGAAACATAATTTTCTTGATAGATAGTACTTAAGAAATTAAAATAAAGTTTAGATAAACAACAAACAACTTAAATAGACCTAAAATCCCTAAGGAAGTCATTAAAAGTTATCCAAAAAAGGAGGGAAAAATAATTAAAGTCCAGGGCCAGTCAGTTTTAATGTAGAACTCTACCAGATCTTCAAAGAAGTGTTAACACCAATACCCTTCAAATTATTTCTCAAGCTAGAAACAGAAGAAACATTGTCAAAATCATTTTATGAGGCCATAGCACCCAGATACCCAAACTACATAACAACTCAACAAAAATGAGAATTAGACCAATTTCCCTTATATGAATAGATATAAAAATACTCAATAAGATAATCATAAGCTGAATCCAAGAACACATAAAAAAGATCATCCATTATGATCAGGTAGACTTTATCTTAGTAATACAGGGAGAGTTCAACATATAAACATCAGTCATGTAATCGACATACAAACAAACTGAAAGAGAAAGAACTTACATGATCATCATATTAGATGCCAGAGGCTTTGACAAAAATCCAACACCCCTTCGTGATAAAAGTCTTAGAAATTTTGGGGATACAAGGAATGTACCTAAACATAATAAAGGCAATTTAGAGTAAGCCTATAGCCAACATCAAATTAAATGGAGTATTAGCGTAATATTGGCCTCATACAAGTTTTGAGGTTCTCCTTTTCCCATTTGAATACTTTCACAGGATTGTCTCTACATAATTTCGCATGACTGGTAAAATTCTACTGTGAATCCGTCTTGCTCTGAATTGATTTTTATTTGGAAAGTTTTTTTTTATTACTATGTCAGTCTCTTCATTTTTAGTGGTCTGTTTAAGTAATAATTTCTTCTAGGTTTAATTTTGATGATATAACTGAATCTAGAAATTAATATATTTCTTTTAGGTTTTCCAGCTTACTAAATTACAGGTATTTAAACTATTCCCTTATAACATTCTAAATTTTCTGAATATCTGTTGTATCATTTCTCTGTGAATTTCTAATTCTGCTCATTTGGGTCCTTTCGTTCTTTTGTTAGCCAAGACAGGAGGCTGTCAATTTGTTTATATTCTCAATAAACCTGTTCTTAGAGTCGCTGAATTTTTACATTCTTTTCTTTGTGTCTACTTCACTGATTTCTGCTCTGACTTTTACTACTTCTTCCTGTTGACTAAGTTTGCATTTAGTTTGTTCTCATATTTCCAATTTTTGAGTTGCATCATTAAGTCATTTAATAGGGTTCTTCCTCATTTTCTTAATGCAGGCACTTTAGAGCTATTAATTTCCTCTGTAATACCACTTTTAATGTGTCCCAAAGGCTTTACTATATTGTGTTTTCATTTTAATCTATTTCTAGAAATTTTTTCTTTATTTCTTTGGCTCACTCATCATTTGGTGATTAGTGGTTTAATCTCCATAAATCTATGTATTTACTAGAGATTTGTTTGCCATCAACTTTACATTGAATTGCATTGTGGTCAAATACATAAGATGATTTCAATCTTTTTGAATTGAATGTATGTGTGCCTCACATGGCATCTATTTTACAAAAGCTTGTTTTGGTTGAATAGTCTTAGATGTATGTGAAGTTCATTTGATGTATGATGTCAATACTGATATTCTCTCCTTCCTTTTTTGACCAGAGGTCCTCTCTATTGCAGAACATGGCATGTGAGTCTGCCTTCTGCCCCACAGCAGGGCACAGCCTCTTGGGACGCAGAGCACAATAAACTTTACTTCACTTATCCCAGCATTATGTCTGCTTGCATATCACCATGCCCTGCTATGATATAATGGACGGGACCTATGAACTCTAAGCTAACCCTAATTAAACTTTTTCCTCTGTAAGAGTTGTCATGGTCACAACTTTTCCTCATAGCAATAAAACCCAAAGACAGTGTCTCTAAATCCAGTAGTAACTTTTTATAAAACAAGGTACAACAGATTATGTTCATGTATGTACCCAACAATGATATGTGTTCTGTGAGGGGGAAAAAAGATATCCTAATTAAGAACCACTATCCAAAACTGAAAGCCTTTTAATGAGAGATACTATTTTGTTTGTTTTCTACCAATTCATCTCTATCATCTACTTTTTTCTATTTATGTTCCTCAAGCTAATTGATTGGCATCGTATCAGTAGGCATCTTTGTCCTACGGGTTAAATTTAACATGATCTTGGAGTGACATTCAGAGAATATTTAAGGATAAAGAGAAAATAATATAGAGGTATTTATGCTGCCTCTTTCACTTGGGCATCAGTTTGACTGAAAGTGTGCATGAAATATTATGGTCTTCCCTTGGTTTCCCTTCTATTGCTATGACAAAATACTCTGACTAATATAACTTAAGAGAGAAAGGATTTGCTTCAGTATAAAATTGTAGGTTAAACTTCATAAGGGTGTGGAATTCAAGGCATCAGAGGCCTTGAAGTAGTATTACCTTCACAATCAAAAAAGGAAGTAATGAAGGCATGAATGCTAGTGCTCAACTCAATTTCTCTCTATATACAGCATGGGTCCCACTCACAACTATAAAATCACACACAGACATTATCATCCTATATCCACATACTACTTTCAACATTTATAGGATAATCTTTGTCTTTGAGGTTGCTTTGATCCTATTTGTTGTTTACAGTAAATGATTACCACAACTACACACATTACATAATACATTATTCTGGATGGAGATCATAGAAGAGTATATAGCTAAGATTAAAGCTATAAACTTAGCTAATGTTAAAAAAGAGGATTACATGGGAAAAGCATGGTTTTAGTAAGGTTGATTACATTATTTTCTTAAAGGTAAGTTAAAACAAATTTAGTATATAGTAAGTTAACAGACTGAGTACATAATTTTCAATTATCTCAAGATGTATTATTAACTTGATTGTAAGGCCTGGAAATTTTAATCTCTTTGAAGGCAAGAGGTAATTTCAGAAAAACATCTCAGTATATTGATCCATGCCTACAATCCATCAGCTATTTTTCTCATATGACTTGGTATGAGAAACCTACCTATAGATGGTGTTGCATATAATGTGATGAACTGTCCTATATGAATTACCTATTAAAACAATCTCTAATAAACATATCCACAGGCCAATTGGGTCTAGGCAAGTCCTCAACCAAGGTTTTTCTCTCAGATGACTTTAGTATGGATATGCCAAATTGACAAAGCAACTATAGTTTTCTATCCCTTGTCAACCTGACAAGCCAACAAATCACTTTTAAACCATAAACTTCCAATTTATTTCCCCCAAAATCTTATGTTAATATTAGAGCATAAGACATAGTACAGCTTAAAAGTTGCACAACTTTTAAAACTTTCAACACTTTCAAAAGTCCAATATATCTTAACTATGGACTTCTGTATGATACAAACAAACAAACAAAAACAATAGCTTTTTATTCCAAAAGGAAAGAAATGGATCGTAGAAACAATGAATTTACACAAAGCCAAAATCTAGAAATACGGATCCAAATCCTTAATGCACAGTATCTGTAAATCACAAATTATCTTGTTTTCTGATTTTTAAGAGCTGAAGTAGACCCTCTCCTCAAACTCTGTATGTGTGGCAGCACAGCTTGTCTCCGAGGCTCAGGGTGGCTCTATCCATACCTACAACTGTTTTGGTAGATGCCCCATATTCCTGGCATCATCCATATCCTGGAGACTCCACTGTAACTGAGGGAACAGGTTTACCAGTGGCCTCTGTTGCTCTCTTCACATGAACTCCAACCCTGACACATAGTGCCATGGATCAGCCAGCTTCTTTCTATGCAGTTTTCACTACTTTCAAACAAGTCTTACACATCACCAAGTCTGACAGCCATCTTCAAACACCCTCAACCACAAATTCTGTGTGCCAACCCTGAGGAAACACATTCCTGTTGTCTCAATAAAGTACAAAGAATTCATTCATTCAGATCTCTTATTAGTTGTTTCTTCAGCACCAGTTGACTAGCATACTGAGATTCTCAATACAAAATATCACACAAATTCCTCCTATCTTAAATTTTGATAGTCTTAGCTATTATATGAAATTTCATGAGCCAGGCTTCTGGAGACTACATTTCTCTCAGCATTCATATTTTCTGAGATAACCTATAATTCTCTGAACATTCAATGAACTTCTCAGTTCAGCATTCTAAAACCTTCCAATCTCTTCCAATCAAACAGTCATACAGCATAGAAAGAAAGTCATATAGTCAGGTCCATCCGTTTAATATCCCACTTCTCTGGTATTAATCTCTATTCTAGTCTCCTCTTTGTTAGTATTATAAAATGTCCTGAATAACTGGAACTCAGGGGACTCAGGAATTTATTTGGCTATGGGTACAGTTCACAATCCATCACTGAGAGAAGTCAGAGCAGAAGTTCAAACAAGAATTTGAAATAGGAATCATGGGAGAACATTTCTTGTTAGCTCATTCACTGGACTCTGCTTAGCAAACTTTCTTATATAGTTCACCTCCACTTGCCTAGGAATGGCACCTCCCACATGGGCAGGACCTTCCTACATCAATTACCAGTCAAGATAATGCCCCACTGATATGTCCACAAACCAAAATCCAATACTTCAAATAGTGTACAGACCTCCTACTGGACCCACTTCCTAAAAATTCCTTCCATCAAAAAGTGCTACCTTGGAGGAGAAAGCATTCATATATAGACCTTCAAGAAACATTCAATATCCTTATAACAATATCTAATAACTAATATTTATAAATAAATGACAAAAAAGTTCATGTTCCATTAATTCTATTTTTTAATTGCGAACATAAAGCAATTAGTAATAGATTCTGGTTCAATAGTACTGTCACAATATTATTTTATCTGAAATATTTCCAATGCAAGCAATATTTAATCATATTTCACAGTCCCAGCTGTCCATCTCTGGAGTAAATAATATTTGTTTTGGAAAGAAATCAAAGACAGGCAAGAAGTTAAGTAATTAAGACTTTAAGCATTTAGATTTCTCCAAAACAAATCATCAATCCCCAAGGTTTTTTTTTTTTTTTAGTTTTCTTGACTAACAAATTCTGTTCATCCCTCTCTATTATCTTGAGAATCAAAAACAGACATATTATAGCAATATTTACCAAAGAGGATTTGTCTAGTAAACATAGAAAATTGTTTCAAGATTCTCTTTGTTAATTGCCATCAATTTAATTGCTAAAATGTAATGGTATTTTAATGAAGCAATGAGTTTTAAACAAACCTTATATTTGCTGCATATTCACAGGTCTTCTACTTTTGCTCTTAAAAACAAAATAGTTTCTCCTATTGTCTTTATGGTAAACCTAGAAAATGTATGTAAAATGAGATAAATCTTCCGAGATGTTTTACAGAGGGCCTGCTTCCAAAACTGAAGTCTGAACTAGTTTCATTGTTTGATATTTCTTAGGAGTAAATTTTATGTTGAAATTTATTAGTGTTTCCTAGGCAATTTTATACTATAAGGAAATAGGCCTGAAATACTATAAAATTGATACAAGATATTATTCTCAGGTATAGATATAGTTAAATAAACAATTAAAATTATGTAAGACATATAATCCCAATAATAACACATAAATTGCCTTACAAAAATAGATCTAACATTTTGGAGATGCGACTTTCGGAGAAAGTCTTCTTCTCCATGCATCTTCTGAAGAAACTATACTTCACAGAAAAATATAACAAGAAATCATGTATGTGCCAACTAGCTTTTCCCATAAATCATTTTTTCTGTTTTTACTGTACTACATTGTTCATACATTCGATTGATCCAGATATAATCAGCTTATAGTTTAGTAAACTCTAAATTTGACATATGTATTGCTGATAAAACTTTGAAGTACAATTTTCACATAGTCAAGTACAAAATTCTCAAATTTGTGTGTCCATTGAGTTTTAATAAGATGTTTTAAAGTTCTCTTAAGAAGAAAGCAACCACAAGGGGGAAGGGTGGGAAAAGGAATGACGGTGGAGGGAAGGGGACATGGTATGGTATTGGATGGGGGGGAAATGACTAAAGCCCTGAGGGCCAGCAGAAAGAATGGAAACAGGCGACAAAGGAGGGGAAGGAGGTTGGGAGGATGCTCTAGAATGTACCAGAGACCTGGGAAGTAGGAGAACCTCAGGACTCAAAGGGGGGACCCTAGATGAAATGCCCTACAGTGGGGAGAGGGAACTTATTGAACCCACCACCAGCAGAAAGATAGGACATCAAGTGAGGGATGGGGTTGCTATCCCACAGTCAAAGTTCTGACCCATAATTCTTCCTGTCTGTAAGAAATCCAGGTATGGAAATAGAAAAGAGCCTGAGGAAAAGAAGGTCCAGTGACAGGTCCAAAGTGAGATCCAGCTCAGGGGTAGGTCCCAAAACCTGACAATATTACTGAGGCCATGGGGCGTTCACAAAGAGGGACCAATCATGACTGCCCTCCAAAAGACCCAAAAAGCAGCTGAAAGAGTCAGATACAGATATGTGCACCCTAATAATGAACAGAGCTTCTGACCCAACTGGCTGAATTAGGGAAAAGTTGGAGGAAGCTGGAGAGAAACCCTGTAAGAGGACAAGCAATCTCAATTAACCTCGACGCCAAGATCTCTCAGACACTGGATCACCAATCAGGCAGCATACCCAGAAGACTGCTGGGTCTGAGTTCAGTCAGAGAAGATGCACTTAACCCTCAAGAGACTGAAGGCCCCAGGAAGTTAAGAGGTCTGGTGGGGTGGGTGGGGTGGGAACATTCTTGTGTAGACTCAGGGGGGTTGCTGAGAGGAGGTTTGGGATGTGGAAAAATTGGTGGATGGACCAGGAGGGGAATAAATTCTGGAGTGTAAAAATAGATTAATTAATTAATAAGATAAAACAAATCAATCTTATCTCAAAAGTCTTCCTGTACTTGTAAAACAATATGCATCTCTATATTCAGACAACCAGCATCGTGACTTTTTAATCATCATAGAGAACTCTTTTTCAAGAGTTCTCTAGAAAAATCACATATTTCTTTAAATATAAATTTATATTAGAGTATCTTAAAGTAAAAATATTATCTTCTATATGATCCATTTAATCTTGATGTACCTTTTCATTTCATTATATTATAACTATTTCCCTCTTTATTTAATAGTGTTATAGTTTGAATATGAAATATTCCCCCATACTATCATGTTTTAGATATTCAGACTCTGACTTACAGTGACATTTTGAAGATGTGTGGCTCATGCATGTGGGGCCTGCATGGCTAAAAGGGATCAAAGGGTCTCGACTGCTGACTGTATTCTATCTATCACCAAGCCACTGTCATAGGCTTTAATTGCCAGGTGTTGGTATCTGAAATCATGAGCCAAAATAAGCCTTTGCTCTCATATTATTTCTTCTGGGTATTTGGCCTCAATTACTAAGAACCAATAATATAAATATATTATAGTTTATTGATACCTTGGCTATTTTACCTCGGGCTATAATAAAAAATAGTACTAAGAGAAACACTCAGATATACCTCATTTTATAAACTATTTTTTTAAATATTTAGGAAACTAGATAGTGAGAAAGAATTGTCATATTGCAAAAAGTCTTACACAGAAAATAAACATAGAAAATAGTTTTGAAATAGCATTTTATAGGCCCATAGGTAGAAAAACTCTGGACCAATTCCTTTGACAAAAGAAAATACAAAATTTTAAACCAAATATCAACAAGAATATTTATAAAACTATATAAAATAATAGCACACAGCATATTCGATTATCTTTAAGATATACAAGTATTTAATAAGATTGATTGTCCTCTTATGACAAACAAAAGACTTTGTTAAAATAGAACTAGTAGAAATTTTCCATCAGCCACTGAAGACCATGTATTAAAGACTTAATAAGAGTGTCTGCCTAGTGTTGCTTTAGAGATGGGTATGGTGGATAAACCTTCAATCTAGGCCTTCAGGAAGCAGAAAAAGACAGATCTCTGTGAGTTTGAGGCCATTTTGGCCTACAAAGTAAAACTATGTTGCAAACAACAACAAAAGTATACTTAAGATTATTGATGCTAGAAAACAAATAAAAATTATAAACACTGGTATTAATGAAGGAATATTAAAATGCTGAAATTACTAGTGATTACAATGCATGGAACTGTAAAGATATATAGTTTAAAATAAAGATTAATTCAAGAAATCACTATGAAGACTTAACATAAGAAATACATCAAACTAATTATTATAATAATATATTAGATATTTTATTATACCATACAGTATACACCACAATATATAGTACAATATATCAACTATATTATAGTCAATATGATATACGTTATATATATATGTACATATATATATCAGGAATCAATAATTAAAAGATTGATCATTAAAACACTTTTTATAACAGCACCTTGTACACAACCAAAATTAACAGACAGGCATTCATCTATGATATTCAGATAAAAAAATTTTAAATAAAATAAAACTTAGGGGCTTAGTAGTAGTTAAATGCACTTTCTGTGAACAATGAGGACCAGAGTTTAGATCCCAACACCCACATAACAAGTTGAGGATCCCAAACATGCCTGTAACTCCATCTCTGAAAGATCCAATGGCTTCTTTTCAGCCCAGCATGAACACGCAAACTTACATACACAAATGTACATAAAATTTACTGAATCTAAATACTTTCACATGGTTGGTTGAACTTTGTTCAAACACTTAATGGAACATTTGACAGTATTTTTCATAATAATAAAAATCTTACAATTCACTAAGTGTTCATCAGTAGGTATCATTAAAATAAATTAGCACATCTATACAATCTATCTCTGCATGTTTACTAAAAGCAGTGAAGCAGACACACTATTCAGAGACCCGGGCAGGCTATGGGCTCTTTTCTTTCTGGTACCCCTCCATTTGTGTCACCCAAGACCCACAGCTTCTCACCAGGCACATCATCTTTTCCCACCCTGTCCCCTTTGGGATTCACCAAATCCCATCCTGCTCCCCAGCATGGATGCTCCATCTAGAATATATGGCCCAGACAGAGAACTATATCAGCTTTCTGACTGACACATTCCATCTACCCTATCTGGTCTTGAGATACTGAACCAGTCCACACTGTCCACCCCTTTGGAATCCCTTCCACCTTCCTTCAACAAGTTGAGGAAGATGTCAGACTATAGCAGAAAACTGATAGAGTCAGTAGCTCAAAATATTAGACAAAAAGACAAAAATAGAAGATTCCAACCCTTTGATTAATTAGGTTCCTAGGGAACATTATGAATACTTCTGCTACTTGAACAAAAAAGAAAGGAAGGAAGGAAGGAAGGAAGGAAGGAAGGAAGGAAGGAAGGAAGGAAGGAAGGAAGGGAGGGAGGGAAGGAAGGAAACTCAACCAAGAAACTAACTCCAGATGTGTGAATCCCAACATGGAAATAAAAACAATGAAATATGAAGCAACACATTACTTCCAAAAATTACAAATCCCATAGTAATGTTTACTAATTAAAATGACCTTGAGGGATTTCCAGACAAATTACTCAAATGAATAGTTATAAATATGGTCAAACAACTCAAAAAGATAGGAGATGAATAAAATAAGGAAAGCAACCCAAGAGAAAAATTCTTTAAAAAAAATTGAAATGATGCTGAAAATGAAAACCTCAACGAGCCAATTAAAAACCATTTGGAAGCTTCATCCTCAGAATGAATTATGTCAAAAAGAGAGGTCAGGAATGGAAGGAAAAGTACAGGAATTGGATCAATCAGTAGAGGTCAACAATAAATTAAAAGATTATGGTGTGTGTGTATGTGTGCATATTCATACGTATATAGAAGAATGGAACTCAAAGATACCATGAAAAACAGCAAGCCTTTGAATAACTAGCATAGAAGGAAAGAAATGCCATAGCGAAGACATAAAGAAAAATCAGTAAAATCATAGAAGACAATTTTCCAAATCTAGAGAAATAAATGCTCATACAAGTACACAAGTCCTATTGAATACCAAATACATAAGAACAGAAAAGAAATTCTCCATGACATATCATAAAAAATTACAAACACACATTAAAGACAGGATACTCAAAGCTGCAAAGTTCAAAGGTTAAGTCACTTATAAAGTAAACCCCATTAGAATAACATGTAATTATTCAATAGAAATCTTTATAGCCAGAATGGCATGGAGTTATGTACTGCAAGTCCTAGAAAACCACATTTGCCAACCCAGAATATTATACCCAAAGAAAATATCTACTAAAAATTAAAGAAGAAATAAAAACTTTTCAAACTCAATACAAATGACAGGAGTTTATGACTACTCACCTCTCCCCAAAGTATTTATCTCTGAAGAGGAGAAACACATCCATAAAGAAACAGGGAACAATGCCCAGATAGATCATTAAAAGAGATCTGAAAATAAAACACAAAAATCAACAAAATGACAGTAATTGATACATATTTTTTCAATCAATAATCATTAAATGATAATGGTCTCCAACCTCTCATAGATGAATCAAGTTCTATCTACATATGATCTTTCATAATTAAATAAAAATGAAGTATATAATTAAAACAGACCCATACAACCAATGAGTTAGAAGAAGTATTTACAATATCTCCACTTGAAACAAAAACAAAAACCCAGGACCTGACAGACATGTAACAAAATTCTACTAGACTGTAAACAAATTAAAACCAACACTCCACAAATTATTCTGTTAAGTAAAAAGACTATTTGCAAATTCCTTTTATGAATACAGTATAAAGTTACTACCAAAATCAGACCAGAACCTAATATAAACAAGAAGGATATTTTTGGTCAATGAACACAGATCCAAAATTTCCTTTTTCCTCATTCATTCATTCATTCATTCATTCATTCATTCATTCATTCATTCACTGTTTCTCCTCAATCACTGAACTGCCTTTTCCCCAACCCCTCTCTCCAAGTCTCTCCCCCCAATGTTCCCTTCTTTTTCTCTTCTGAGAGGGTAGAGGTCACCCAAGGGTATTCTCCCACCCTGGCACATCAAGTCACTGCAAGACTAGGCTCATCTTCCACTGACGGCAGACAGCACTGCATTCAAGATAGGGAAATGAGATCCGCAGGAAGCAAGTGACTAGAAGTCAGCCTCCTCTCCAGTTGATGAGGAACCACATAAAGATCAAGCTGCACATCTGCTACATATGTGCAGTGTAGAGGGTTAGGGGGGAGGTCTCGGTCCACCCCATGTATGCTCTTTGGTTGCTGGTTCAGTCTCTGAGAGTCCCCAGAAGTCCAGGTTAGTTGGTCTTTCTGTAGAGTTCCTATCCCCTTCAGTGCCCTCAACTCTTCCTTAAGAGTCCCTGAACTCTATCCAGTGGTTGGCCATGGGTCTCTGCATCTGTTTCAGTGAACTACTAGATGGAGACTCTCAGAAGACAGTTTTAGGTTCCTGTCTGCAAGCATAACAGACTATTATTAATTGTGCCAGGATTTGTTCTTCCCTATGAGTCTCAGTTGGGCCAATTATTGGTTGACTATTCTCCCAGTCTCAACTCCATTTTTGTCCCTGAACTTCCTGTGGGCAAATTTTGGGTTTAAAGTTTGGTGAGTGGGATAGTATCTTTACCCCTCTACTGCTGGCCCTGTCTGGCTACAGGATGGGGCCACTTCAGGTTCTATATCACCACTGTTAGAAATTGCAGCTAAAGTATTCTTATAGACTCCTGAGAACCTGCTTCATAACAGGTCTCTGGAAGGTTGTTTGTAGTTTTGAACTATTATAAATAAAACTGCTGTGCTCATAGTGGAGCACAAGTCCTTGGTATGGCAGAGCACCTTTTGGATACATACCCAGGAGTGGTATAGCTGTTTTTTTTTCAGATAGAACAATGCAAAATGTTCTGAGAAATTGCCAGATAGCTTTCTAGAGTGACTGTACAACTTGCTCCCACAAGCAATAGCGGACTGTTCCCCTTCCTCCACAACCTTGCCAGCATAAGCTATCCCTACCATTTTTTATCTTAACTGTTTTATTGAGTATAATGTGGAATCTCAGTGTTGTTTTGATTTGCATTTCCCCAATGACTAAGGATTTTAAACATTTTTTATTGGATATTTTTATTTACATTTCAAATGTTATTCCCTTTCCTCGTTCCCTGTCCATAAGACCCCTATTCCATTTCCCCTCACCTTTCTACTGTGAGGGTGTTCTCCCTCCTCAATGACCCCTCCTTCCCACCCTGATATTCTCCTACACTGGCGGGTCCAGCTTTGGCAGAGCCAAGGGCTTCTCTTCCCATTGATGCCCAAAAAGGCCATCCTAGCCTACATATGAAGCTGGAGCCATGGGTCTGTCTTTGGGTATTGGTTTAGTGCCTGAAAGATCTGGTTCATTGGTATTCTTGTTCTTATGGGGTTGCAAGACCCTTCAGCTCCTTCAGTCCTTTCTCTAATTCCTTCAACAGGGACCCAATTCTCAACTCAGTGTTTTGCTGCTAACATTTGCCTCTGTATTTGTTGTGCTCTGGATGAACCTCTCAGGAGACAGATATATAAGGCTCCTGTCAGCATGCACTTCTTTGTTTCATCAATATTGTCTAAGTTTGGTAGTTGTATATATATGGGCTGGATCCCCAGGTGGGGCAGGCTCTTAATGGTCATTCCTTCAGTCTCTGCTGCAAACTCTGTCTCCATATCCACTCCTACAAAACTGAAGCATCTGCACTTTGGTCGTCCTTCTTCTTGAGCTTCATGTGGTCTGTGGATTGTATCTGGGGTAATTTGAGCTTTGGGGCTAATATCCACTTAATCAGTGAGTGTATACGATCTGTGGGTTTTTTTTTTTGTGATAGGGTTATCTCACTCAGAATGACATTTTCTAGTTCCATCCATTTGTCAATGAATTTAATAAAGTCACTGTTTTTGATACAACGTACAGTAGTACTCCACTGTGTAGATGTACCACATTTTGTGTATCCATTCCTCTGTTGAAGGACATCTGGGTTCATCCCAGAATCTGGATATTATAAATAAGGCTGCTATGAACATAGTGGAACATGTGTCCTTCCCATATATTGGAGCATCATTTGGGGATATGCTCAGGAGAGGTATAGTTGAGTCCTCAGTTAGTACTATATCCAAATTTCTGTGGAATCTCCAGACTGATTTCCAGAGTGGTTATACAGCTTGCAATCCCACCAACAATGGAATAGTTATTCTTCCAGCCTCCAGCTGTGTATTCCTTCACATCCTCACCAGCATCTGTTGTCAGCTGAATTTCTGATCTTAGCCATTCTGACTGGTGTGAGGTGGCATCTCAGGGTTGTTTTGATTTGCATTTCCCTGATGACATTTCTCTGTTGAACCTTTCTTTAAGTACTTCTCAGCCATTTTATATTCCCAATCTGAGAATTTTTGGTTAGCTCCATACTCCATTTTTATAGGGTTATTTGAATCTCTGGAGACTAACTTCTTGAGTTCTTTGTGTATATTGGATATTAACCCTCTATTGGATGTAGGATTGGTAAAGATCTTTTTCCAAGCTGTTGGTTGCCATTTTGTCCTAATGAAAGTGTCCTTTGCCCTACAGAAGGTTATAATTTTATGAGGTCCCATTTGTCAATTCTTGATATCAGAGCATAAGCCATTGATGCTCTGTTCAGGAAATTTTCCCCAGTTTCCATGTGTTTGAGGCGCTTCCCCATTTTCTTTTCTATTAGTTTGAGTGTATCTGGCTTTATGTAGAGATCATTAATCCATTTGGCCTTGAGCTTTGTACAGGGTTATAAGAATGAATCAACTTGCATTCTTCTACATGCTAACCTCCAGTTGAAACAGTACCATTCATTGAAAAATCCTATCTTTTTTTCCACTGGATGGTTTTAGCTCCTTTGTCAAAGATCAAGTGACCATATATGTGGAGGTTCATTTCTGGGTCTTCAATTCTATTCTATTGATCTACCTGCCTGTCTCTATACCAATACCATACAGTTTTTAATCACTATTGCTCTGTAATACAGCCTGAGGTCAGGGGTGGTGATTCCCCAAGAAGTTCTTTATTATTGAGATAGTTTTTTTCTGTCCTGGGTTTTTTTGTTATTCCAAATGAATTTGTAAATTGCTCTTTATAACGCTCTGAAGAATTGAGTTGGGATTTTGATAGGGATTGCATTGAGTCTGTGGATTGCTTTTGGCAAAATGTCCATTTTTACTATATTGATCCTGCCAATTCAAGAGCATGGGAGATCTTTCCATCTTCTAAGATCTTCTTCAATATCTTTCTTTAGATACTTGAAGTTCCTGTCATATAGATCTTTTACTTCCTTGGTTAGATTCACACCGAGGTATTTTATATTATTTGTGTCTATTGTGAAGGGTGTCATTTCCCTAATTTCCTTCTCAGACTGTTTATCCTTTGAGTAGAGGAAGGCTACTGATTGGTTTGAGTTAATTTTATACACAACCATTTTGCTGAAGGTGTTTATCACCTAAGTAGTTCTCTGGTAGAACTTTAGGGGTCACTAAAGTATACCTTCATATCATCTGCAAATATTGATATTTTGAACTGTTCCTTTCCAATTTGTATTCCTTTGACCTCCTTTTGGTGTCTAATTGCTCTGGATAAAACTTCAACTACTATATTGATAAGTAGGGAGAGAGTGTGCAGCCTTGTCTAGTCCCTGATTTTAGTGGGATTGCTTTAAGTTTATCTCCCTTTACTTTGATATTGGCGACTCGTTTGCTGTGTATTGTTTTTACTATATTTAGGTATGGATCTTGAATTCCTGATCTTTCTAAGACTTTTATCATGAAACCAGACTTTTCTCAAAGAACCAGCTCCTGGTTTTGTTAATTCTTTTGTATAGTCCTTTTTGTTTTTAATTAGTTACTTTCAACCCTGAGTTTGATTATTTCCTGCCTTCTACTCTTCTTGGGTGCATTTACTTAATTTTGTTCTAGAGCTTTTAGGCATGCTGTCAAGCTAATGTATACTCTCTCCAGTTTCTTTTTGGATGCACTCAGGGCTATGGGTTTTCCTCTTAGCACTACTCTCATTGTGTCCCATAAGTTTGGGTATGTTGTGCTTCAGTTTCATTAAATTCTAAAAAGTCTTTAATTTCTTTCTTTATTTCTTCCTTGACCAAGTTATCATTGAGCATTGTTTAACTTCCATGTGTATGTGTGCTTTCTTTTGTTTTTCTTGTTATTGAAGACCAGCATTAGTCTGTGGTGATCTGATTTGATGCATGGGATTATTTCAATCTTCTTGTATCTGTTTAGTCCTGTTTTATGACTGATTATATGGTTAATTTTGGAGAAGGTACCATGAGTTGCTGAGAAGATGGTATATTCTTTTGTTTTAGGATGAAATGTTCTATAAATATCTGTTAAATCCATTTGGTTCATAACTTCCCTTAGTTTCTCTATGTCTCTGTTTCCATGCTCTGTCCATTGATGAGAGTGGGGTGTTGAAATCTCCCACTATTATTGTATGAGCTGCAATTTGTGCTTTGATCTTTAGTAAGGTTTCTTTTATGAATGAAGGTGCCCTTTCATTTGAAGCATAGGTGTTCAGGATTGAGAGTTCATCTTAGTAGATTTTTCCTGTAATGAATGAGGTGTCTTTCCTTATTTTTTTTGAAAACTTTTGGTTGAATGTCGATTTTATTTGTTATTAGAATGGCTATTCCAGCTTGTTTCTTGGGACCATTTTCTTGGGAAATTGTTTTCTAGCCTTTTTCTTTGAGGTAGTATCTGTCTTTGTCACTCAGGTGTGTTTCCTGTATGCAGCAAAATGCTGTGTCCTCCTTAAGCATCCAGTGTGTTAGTCTATGTCTTTTTATTGGGAAATTGAGTCCATTGATGTTGAGATATATTAAGGAATACTGATTGTTGTTTCCTGTTATTTTCATTGTTAGAGATAGAATTATGTTTGTGTGTCTCTCTTCTTTTGGTTTTGTTGCAAGGAGATTACTTTCTTCCTTCTTCTAGGGTGTAGTTTCCCTCCTTGTGTTGGAGTTTTCCATATATTATTCTTTGTAAGCTTGGATTTGTGGAAAGATATTGTGTAAATTTGGTTTTGTCATGGAATATCTTGGTTTCTCCATCTATGGTAGTTGAGAGTTTTGCTGGATATAGTAGCCTGGGCTGGCATTTGTGTTCTTTTAGGGTCTGTATGATGTCTGCCCCCAATCTTCTGGGTTTCATAGGGTTTCATAGTCTCTGTTGAGAAGTCTGATGTAATTCTGATAGGTCTGCCTTTATATGTTACTTGACCTTTTGTCCTTACTGCTTATAATTTCCTTTGTTTTATGTGTTTGGTATTTTGACTATTATAAGACAGGAGGAATTTCTTTTCTTCTCTAATCTATTTGGAGTTCTGTAGGCTTCTTGTCTGATTATGGGCATATTATTCTTTAGGTTAGTGAAGTTTTCCTCTATAATTTTGTTGAAGGTATTCACTGGCCCTTTAAGTTGGGTGTTTTTGCTCTCTTCTATATTTACTATCCTTAGGTTTAGACCTTCTCATTATATACTGGATTTCCTGGGTATTTTGCAGGAAATTTAAGGAGATTTTTGCATTTTACATTTTCTTTGATGGTTGTGTCAATGTTTCTATAGTGTCTTCTGCCGCTGAGATTCTCTCTTCTATCTCTTTATTCTGTTGGTGATGCTTGTACCTATGGCTCTTGATATCTTTCCTAGGTTTTGTATCTCCAGTGTTGTCTCCCTTTGCGATTCCTTTATTGTTTCTCTTTCCATTTTTAAATCCTGAATAGCTTTGTTCAATTCCTTCACCTGTTTAGTTGTGTTTTCCTGTATTTCTTTAAGGGATTCTTTAAGGGAATTTTGTGTTTCCTCTTTAAGGTCTTCTACTTGTTTACTTGTGTTGTTCTGTATTTCTTTAAGGGAGTTATTTATGTCATTCTTAACATCCTCTATCATCATCATGAGATGTGATTTTAATTCCAAATCTTGCTTTTCCAGTGTCTTTGGATATCCATTTTTTGTCTTGGTGGGAGAACTAGGCTCTGATGATGCCAAGTAGTCTTGGTTTCTGTTGCTTAGATTCCTATGCTTGCCTCTTGCCAGCAGGTGGTCTCTTGTGTTAGCTTGTCTTGCTGTCTCTGACAGTGGCTTGATATTTTTGTAAGTCTGTGTGTCAGCACTCCTATAGACCCAGATCTGGGTACAGAAAGCTTTGGGTCTGATTCAGCCCCAGGCTCAGGCAGAAACTGAAAGGGTCGTGTCCCAGACTATCCTGGGTTTGTGTGTCCTGAGGTCTGCAGGTGGCTCGCTCATAGCAGAAGTGTTGGTGTTACCTCTGCTCTCAGATGTGTCAGCACTTCTGGCAATGGGCTTTCAGCTCTGAGCACAGGCAGAAACTGGAAGTTTCCTGCCCCTGACTATTCCTAGCTTCCTGTGCCCAGAGAGAACTAGGTGTGTTCCTCTTGGGCCAGGAATGTGAGCAGAGGTAGAGGTCTCCGCTGAACTCTCAGGGATGTCAGCACTTCTGAGAGTCCAGCTCTCTCCCACTGGATTTGGATACAGAGAGCTATGGGACCAGTTCAGCTCCAGGCACAGGCAGAAACCTGAAGGGTCCTGTCTCCACCTTGTTTTGTGTGTCCTGAGGCCTGCAGGCAGGTTGCTCAGAGCAGAAAAGTTGGTCTTACCTGTGCTCTCAGGTGTGTCAGCCCTCCTGGTGACTGGCTTTCAACTCTCAGGATGTTGAACATTTCTTAAGTCCTTCTTGACCAGTTGAGATTCCTCCACTGAGAATTCTTTGTTTGCTCTGTACCCCATTTTTTAAATTGACTTATTTGGGGTTTTTTGGCATCTAACTTCTTGAGTGCTTTGTAGATTTTAGATATTAGTCTTTTGTCAGATATAGGGCTGGTGAAGATCTTTTCTGATTCTGAAGCCTCCCACTTTTCCTATTGATGCTGTCCTTTGCCTTACAGAAGCTTTTCAGTTCCATGAGGTTCCATGTATCTATTCTTGGGTACTGGGAGCTGGCTCCTGTACCAATGAGTTCTAGGCTATTTCCTACTTTCTCTTTATTAGATTTAGTGTATCTAGTTTTATGTTGAGGTGTCTGATCCACTTGGACTGTAGTTATGTGCAGGGTGATACATAGAGATCCATTTACATTTTTCTACAGGCAGACAGCCAAGTTGTTGAAAATGCTTTCTTTTGTTCTATTATAGGGTTTTCGCCTGGTCAAAAATCAAGTGTCCATATTTCAGAGTCATCAACTTAATACCTAATTGATCAATCTGTCTGTTTCTACATCAATAATATGCAGTTTTTATTACTATTGTTCTGTAATGCAGCTTGAAACCAGCAATGGTGATACCTCCAGAAGTTCTTTTACTGCACAGAATTGTTTTAGCTATCCTGGGTTTTTTGTTTTTCCATGTGAATTTGAGAATTTTTCATTCAAGGTGTGTAAAGAATTGTATTGTAATTTTGATAAGAAATGCATTGATTTTGTTGGTTGCTTTTGGTAAAATGACCATTTTCACTATGTTAATCCTACCAATCCTTGAGCATGGAAGATCTTTCCATCTGCTGATAACTTCTCCAATCTCTCTCTCTCTCTCTCTCTCTCTCTCTCTCTCTCTCTCTCTCTCTCTCTCTGTGTGTGTGTGTGTGTGTGTATGTGTGTGTTTTAATGGTTGTTTTATTTATTTACATTTCAATTATTATCCCCCTTCCTTGTTTCCTCTCTGCAAACCCCCTATCTTATCACCCCTATTTCAATGAGGACCCCCCCCACCAACCCACTCCTACCTCACCACTATAGCATTCCCCTACACTGGACATCAAGCCTTCATAGGACCAAAGGCCTCCCCTCCTGTTAATTCCAGACAAGGCCATCCTCTGCTACATATTCAGCTGGAGCCATGGGGCCCCCGTGTATATTCTTTGGTTGTTGGTTTAGTCCCTGGAAGCTCTGGGGAATCTGGTTGGCTGATATTGTTGTTCTTCTTATGGGGTTGCAAGTTCCTTCAGCTTCTTCGGTCCTTCCCCTAACTCCTCCATTGGGATCCCTGTGCTCAGTCTGACTTTTGACTGTAAGCATCTTCATCTGTATTGGTCAGGCTTTAGCAGAGCCTCTCAAAAGACAGCTATGTCAGACTCCTGTTAACAAGCACTTTCACTTCTGGGTATCAGCAATAGTGTCTGGGTTTGATAGTGCATACAGGATAGATCCCCAGGTGGGGCAGTTTCTCGGTGGCCTTTCTTTTAGTCTCTGTTCTACTTTTTCTCCCTGCACTTCCTTTAGATAGGAGCAATTCTGAGTTAATATTTTTGACATGGATGGGTTGCCCCAGCTCTCAACTGGAGGCCATGCCTAACCTCTGGATATGGTCTCTACAGGTTCCCTCTCCCCTTTGTTGGGTATTTCAGATAATTCCATCCCCATTGGGTTCTAGGAGCCTTTTGCTTTCCTGGCATCTGAGACTTTCTGGAGGCTACCCCCAGTTCCCCATACCCCATTGATACACACCTCAGTTTAATTTCCTTACCCTCTGTACATTCACCACCACCACCACCCCCCTTTTTAAGGGACTTGGTGTTCTTGTCTTACAGATCTTTCACTGGCTTGGTTAGAATTACACCAAGATATTTTATAGCCCATTTATTGTTTGTATATAGAAGGGCTACTGAGTTTTTTTAGTTAATTTTGTACCCAGGCATTTTTTTTCTGAAGGTGTTTATCAACTGAAGGAGTTCTTTGGTAGAATTTTGGGGTCACTTATATTTACTATAATATCATCTGCAGATAGCAATACCTTGACTTCTTTGCAATTTGTATCCCCTTCATCTCTTTTTGTTGTCTTTTTGCTCTAGCTAGAAATTCATGCATTATATTGAAGGGATCCAGAGAGAGTGGACAGCTTTGCCTTGTCCCTGATTTTAGTTGAATTATTTTAACTTTCTCCTCACTTGATTTGATGTTGGTTATTGACTTATTGAATATGTCTTTCATTGTATTTAGGTATGTGGCTTTTATCCCTGATTTCTCCAAGACTTTTAACATGAAGGCATGTTAGATTATGTCAAAGGCTTTTTCAGCATCTAATGTTAAGATCATGTGTTTTTTCTTCCAATTTGTTTATATGGTGGATTATATTGATGGATTTTCATATATTGACCCCATATACACACATTCCTGGGATGAATCCTACTTGATAATGATGGATAATATTTTTGATGTGCTCCTAGATTCAGTTTGTGAATATTTTATTGAGGATTTTTGCATCCATGTTCAAAGGGGGTAATTAGTCTAGCTTGAAATTTTCCTTCTTTGCTTAATCTTTTTGTGGTTTAGGTACCAGGGTAACTGTGACCTCGTAGAACGAGTTTAACAGTGTTCCTTCTGTTTATATTTTATGGAATAATGTGAGGAGTATTGATATTTGTTCTTCTTTGAAGATGTGGTAAAATCCTGTGTTAACCCTTCTCCCAAAAAAGCGTCCAAACTGAATTCAAGGGCACATCAAAAAGTTATTCCATCATCATCAAGTCAGCTCCATCTAAAAAAATGAAAGGATCATTTTTCAAATAATTATAGTCTACTAGATAAACAGACTCATATGATTGCCTCATTTAAATCCCAAAGAGGCTGTTGATAATATCTGACATTTCTTCATGACAGAAGTCCTAAAAATTTTTGGGATACAGAGGACACTCACAACATAATGGAGGCAATATACAACAAGTACACAACTATTGTCAGGCTAAATGAATAAAATTCCAAGGCATCTACACTAAATGCAGGAACAAAACAAAGGTGCCCTATCTCTCAATTTTTATTTAATATAGTATTCAAATTTTTAGAGCTATAAACAAGTGAAGAAGATAAAGGTAACACAAACATGAAAGCAAAATCAAATTATCCTTATTTTAAATGATATAATAATATTCATAAAAGACACTAAATCAGGACACATAAATTACCCTTATTTTAAATGATATAATTATATTCATAAAAGACACATAAAGAAACTGGGACTGGGGAGTTAAGGTCTCCAACTGTTAGCACTAACATACCTCCAGTTCCCGGGGATCTGTCGCCCTCTTGTGGTCTCATTGGGTACTAGGCATGCATAACATGTATAGAGGCAAAATATTCAAGAGCATTAAAAGAAAAGAAAAAAGAAATAAAAGAAAATAGCAAAGTAGAATAAATAATAAAATAAAGTGTTTGAAAGACAAGGTAACTTCTCCAGCAAATAAACATGATCATAAAAATAGCAATATAGAAATTTAACACACAAAACTCAATACCCTTCCCTTACGCAAATAAACCAGGAAAGAAGTCAGGGAAAATATTACTCCCAATATATATATAGAAGACACATGGATAAGGAAATTGACATTTTAAATAATAAATATTTAAAGATTTTAAGGAAGAAGTTTAAGAAGCTATCAAAAGATAAAAAGACCACCCATGCTCATGGATTAATATTACAAAAATGGACAATCTATATACCACATGATCCAACTATACTACTCTTGGCCATACATCTAAATAGCTATGTGGCCCACAATAGACATACACGTAAATTCCTGTTTACTGCTGTGTTATTCATAATAACCAAGGAACTGAAACAGCCTACATAGATATCCATACTGATGAGTTGATAATTTATTTTAAACCTTTTATGGAACTTCCTCCAAAATGTATGCTAGCATTTGTACTCATTGGTTTTTTTGTCCATGCCATTATGAATGGGGTAAAATGAATTCGCTAAATAATTTCCTTTGCTAAGGGTTTTGGAGAATTTTAAAAATCCTTTCCAGCTATTTATATTTTTATCTTTTGAGAACTCTCTTTAGTTACATGGCTCATTTTTAAGCTGGGATACTAGTCTGTAATTTTGAAATCTGTATTGCTAACTTTCTTTTTTAATTTCTTTATTAGACATGTTTTTTCTTTATTAACTTGAGTATTTCTTATTTACATTTCGGTTGTTATTCCCTTTCCCGGTTTCCAGGCCAACATCACCCTAGCCCCTCCCCCTCCCCTTCTATATGGGTGTTCCCCTCCCCATCCTCCCCCCATTACCGCCCTCCCCACAACACTCACATTCACTGGGGGTTCAGTCTTGGCAGGACCCAGGGCTTCCCCTTCCACTGGTGCTCTTACTAGGATATTCATTGCTACCTATGAGGTCAGAGTCCAGGGTCAGGCCATGTATAGTCTTTGGGTAGTGGCTTAGTCCCTGGAAGCTCTGGTTGCTTGGCATTGTTGTTCATAAGGGGTCTCGAGCCCCTTCAAGCTCTTCCAGTCCTTTCTCTGATTCCTTCAACGGTGGTCCCATTCTCAGTTCAGTGGTTTATATGCTAACTTTCTCTTTGATGTAGAGCTGGTACTTTCTGTCCCTTTCTGTAGGCCAACTCTTCATTAGAGTGGTTGTGTCCCTTTCTGTACAGAAGCTTTTCAGACTCAGGAAGTTTCCTTTGTCAGTTATTAATCTTGTAGCCTATGTTCCTGGAGTCATTCAGAAAGTCCTTTCTTGAGCCAGTAAATTCAGTTATTCCCACATTCTTCTCTACCGGAACCAGGATTCGGGTCTTCTGTTGAAATCTTTGGTCATTTTGGAGGTAAGTTTTGTCCAGGCTGAAATAAAGATCTATTTTATATTCTTCTACATGCAGCCATCTATTTTTTTCAGTACCATTTGATGAAGATGCTATCTTTTCTCCACTGTATATATTTGGCTTCTTTTTCAAAACTCAAGTAGCTATACATCTGTGAACTTATTTGTGAATCCTTTTTTTTTAATATTTTTTATTAGATACATTTCTTTGCTTACATTTCAAATGGTATTCTCTTTCCAAATTTCCTGTCCATAAGCCTGCATCCTCACCTCCTCCCTTGAGTATTACCCCCATGCAACTCCCTTACCGCCCCTCCCCCCTGCCAGACATTCCCCTGCACTGGAGGATCCAACCTTGGCAGGACCAAGGGCTTCCACTTCCTCTGGTGCCCCAACAAGGCTATTTTCTGCTACATATGCAGTTGGAGCCCTGGGTCAGTCCATGTATAGTCTCTCGGTAGTGGTTTATTCCCTAGAAGCTCAGGTTGGTTGGCGTTCTTGTTCTTATGGGATGTTCTTATGGGATTGCTACTCCTTCAACTCTTTCAATCCTTCCTCTAATTCCACTAAGGTCCTGTTCTCAGTTCAGTGATTTGCTGCTAACAATGACCTCCGTATTAGACATGCTCTGGATGTGTCTCTCAGGAGAGATCTATATCTGGTCCCTTTCAGCATGCACTTTTTAGCTTCATCAATCTTATCTAGTTTTGGGGACTGTATATACATGGGCCACATGTGGGACAGGCTATGAATGGCCATTCCTTCAGTCACTGCTCTAAACTTTGCTTCCATATCTCCTCCTATGGATTTTTTTCCCCTTTCAAGAAGGAGTGGGAGTATCCACATTTTGGTCATCCTTCTTCTAGAGCTTCATGTGGTCTGTGATTGCATCTTGGGTAACTCGAGCTTTTGGGCTAATTTCCACTTATCAGTGAATGCATATCAAGTGCGTTTTTCTGTGATTAAGTTACCTCACTCAGGATGATACTTTATAGTTCATTCCATTTGCCTATGAATTTCATGAAGTCATTGTTTTTGATAGCTGAGTAATATTCCATTGTGTAGATGTACCACATCTTTTTAATCCATTCCTCTGTTGAAGGGCATCTGGGTTCTTTCCAGCCTCTGGCTATTATAAATAAGGATGGTATGAACATAGTGGAGCATGGGTCTTTGCTGTATGTTGGAGCATCTTTTGGGTATATGTCCAGGAGAGGTATATCTGGGTCCTCAGGTAGGGTAATGTCCAATTTTCTGAGGAACCTCCAGATTGATTTCCAGAATGGTTGTACCAGTCTGCAATCCCACCAACACTAGAGGAGTGTTCCTCTTTCTCCAAGTCCTCGACAGCATCTGCTGTCACCAGAGTTTTTGGTCTTAGCCATTCTGACTGGTGTGAGGTGAAATCTCAGGGTTGTTTTGATTTGTATTTCCCTTATGACTAAAGATGTTGCACATTTCTTTAGGTGTTTCTCAGCCATTCAATATTCCTCAGCTATGAATTCTTTGTTTAGCTCTGAACCCCATTTTTTTATTAACTTGAGTATTTCTTATATACATTTCGAGTGTTATTCCCTTTCCCGGTTTCCGGGCAAACATCCCCCCCCCCTTCCTTATGGGTGTTCCCCTCCCAACCCTCCCCCCATTGCCGCCCTCCCCCCAACAGTCTAGTTCACTGGAGGTTCAGTCTTAGCAGGACCCAGGGCTTCCCCTTCCACTGGTGCTCTTACTAGGATATTCATTGCTACCTATGAGGTCAGAGTCCAGGGTCAGTCCATGTATAGTCTTTAGATAGTGGCTTAGTCCCTGGAAACTCTGGTTGCTTGGCATTGTTGTACATATGGGGTCTCGAGCCCCTTCAAGCTCTTCCAGTTCTTTCTCTGATTCCTTCAACGGGGGTCCTATTCTCAGTTCAGTGGTTTGCTGCTGGCATTCACCTCTGTATTTGCTGTATTCTGGCTGTGTCTCTCAGGAGCGATCTACATCCGGCTCCTGTCGGTCTGCACTTCTTTGCTTCATCCATCTTGTCTAATTGGGTGGCTGTATATGTATGGGCCACATGTGGGGCAGGCTCTGAATGGGTGTTCCTTCAGTCTCTGTTTTAATCTTTGCCTCTCTCTTCCCTGCCAAGGGTATTCTTGTTCCCCTTTTAAAGAAGGAGTGAAGCATTCACATTTTGATCATCCGTCTTGAGTTTCATTTGTTCTAGGCATCTAGGGTAATTCAAGCATTTGGGCTAATAGCCACTTATCAATGAGGGCATACCATGTATGTCTTTCTGTGATTGGGTTAGCTCACTCAGGATGATATTTTCCAGTTCCAACCATTTGCCTACGAATTTCATAAACTCGTTGTTTTTGATAGCTGAGTAATATTCCATTGTGTAGATGTACCACATTTTCTGTATCCATTCCTCTGTTGAAGGGCATCTGGGTTCTTTCCAGCTTCTGGCTATTATAAATAAGGCTGCGATGAACATAGTGGAGCACGTGTCTTTTTTATATGTTGGGGCATCTTTTGGGTATATGCCCAAGAGAGGTATAGCTGGATCCTCAGGCAGTCCAATGTCCAATTTTCTGAGGAACTTCCAGACTGATTTCCAGAATGGTTGTACCAGTCTGCAATCCCACCAACAATGGAGGTGTGTTCCTCTTTCTCCGCATCCTCGCCAGCATCTGCTGTCACCTGAGTTTTTGATCTTAGCCATTCTCACTGGTGTGAGGTGAAATCTCAGGGTTGTTTTGATTTGCATTTCCCTTATGACTAAAGATGTTGAACATTTCTTTAGGTGTTTCTCAGCCATTCGGCATCCCTCAGCTGTGAATTCTTTGTTTAGCTCTGAACCCCATTTTTTAATAGGGTTATTTGTCTCCCTGCAGTCTAACTTCTTGAGTTCTTTGTATATTTTGGATATAAGGCCTCTATCTGTTGTAGGATTGGTAAAGATCTTTTCCCAATCTGTTGGTTGCCGTTTTGTCCTAACCACAGTGTCCTTTGCCTTACAGAAGCTTTGCAGTTTTATGAGATCCCATTTGTCGATTCTTGATCTTAGAGCATAAGCCATTGGTGTTTTGTTCAGGAAATGTTTTCCAGTGCCCACGTTGAACCCCATTTTTAATAGAGTTATTTGTCTCCCTGCACTCTAACTTTTTGAGTTCTTTGTATATTTTGGATATAAGGCCTCTATCAGTTGTAGGATTGGTAAAGATCTTTTCCCAATGTGCTGGTTGCCATTTTGTCCTAAGAACAGTGCCCTTTTCCTTAGAGAAGCTTTGTAGTTTTATGAGATCCCATTTGTTGATTCTTGATCTTAGAGCATAATCCATTGGTGTTTTGTTCAGGAAATTTTCGCCAGTGCCCGTGTTCGAGAGTCTTCCCCACTCTTTCTTCTATTAATTTGAGTGTATCTGATTTGATGTGGAAGTCCTTGATTCATTTGTACAGAAGCTTACAAGTGATAAGCACGAATCGATCTGCATTCTTCTACATGCTTACTTCCAGTTGAACCAGCATCATTTGCAGAAAATGCTATCTTTTTTCCATTGGATGTTTTTGGCTCCTTTGTCAAAAATCAAGTGACCATAGGTGTGTGTGTTCATTTCTGGGTCTTCAATTCTATTCCACTCGTCTATCTGCCTGTCTCTGTAGCAATACCATACAGTTTTTTTTTCACCATTGCTCTGTAATACTGCTTGAGTTCAGGGATAGTGATTCCCTTGGAAGTTCCTTTATTGTTAAGGGTAGTTATAGCTATCATGGGTTTTTTGTTATTCCAGATAAATTTGAAAAATTTTCTGTCTAACTCTATAAGAATTGGATTGGAATTTTGATGGGGATTGCATTGAATCTGTAGATCACTTTTGATAAAATGGCCATTTTTTTACTATATTAATCCTGCCAATCCATGAGCATGGGAAATCTTTCCATCTTCTGAGATCTTCTTCAATTTCTTTCTCCAGAGGCTTGAAGTTTTTATCATACAGATCTTTTACTTGCTTGGTTAAAGTCACACCAAGGTATTTTATATTATTTGGACTATTACGAAGGGTGTTGTTTCCCTAATTTCTTTCTCAGCTTGTTTCTCTTTTGTGTAGAGGAAGGCTACTGATTTATTTGAGTTAATTTTATACACTACCTCGGAATAAAAGGCTGGACAACAACTTTCCAAACAAATAGTGTGAAGAAGCAAGTTGGAGTAGCCATTCTAATATCAAATAAAATTGACTTTCAAGCAAAAGTCATCAAAAAATAAGGAAGGACACTTCATATTCATCAAAGGAAAAATCTACCAAGATGATCTCTCTATCCTAAATATCTGTGCTCCAAATACAAGGGCACTTACATTCATAAAAGAAACCTTACTAAAGCTCAATCACACATTGCACCTCACACAATAATAGTAGGAGATTTCAACACCCCACTCTCATCAATGGACAGGCCATAGAAACAGAAATTAAACAAAGACATAGAGAAACTAAGATAAGTTATGAACCAAAAGGACTTAAGAGATATTTATACAACATTTTATCCCAAAACAAAAGGATAGACCTTCTTCTCAGCACCTCCTGATACCTTCTCCAAAACTGATCATATAATCGGTTACAAAACAGGCCTCACCAGATACAGGAAGATAGAAATAATCCCATGCATCATATCAGATCATCACAGACTAAGAATGCTCTTCAATAACAACAAAAATGACAGAAAGCCCACATATGCATAGAAGTTGAACAACACTCTATTCAATGATAACTTGATCAAGGAAGGAATAAAGAAAGAAATTAAAGACGTTTTAGAATTTAACAAAAATGAAGGCACAACATACCCAAACTTATAGGACACAATGAAAGCAGTGCTAAAGGGTAACTCATAGCTCTGAGCGCTTCTAAAAAGAAACTGAAAAGAGCATGCATTAGCAACTTGACAGCACACCTAAAAGCTCTAGAACAAAAAGAAGGAATACACTGAAGAGGAGTAAAAGGCAGGAAATGATCAAACTCAGGGCTGCAAGCAACCAAGTAGAATCAAAGTCAAAAAAAAAAAAAAAAAACCCAGAAGCTGGGTTTTGAGAAAATCAACAAGATAGATAAACCCTTAGCCAGACTAAGAAGAGGGAACAGAGAGTGGCCAAACTAGCAAAATCAGAAATTGAAAGGCAAACATAACAACAAAATCTGAGGAAATTCAAAAATCAACAGATCTTACTGCAAAAGCCTATATTCAACAAAACTTGAAAATCTGGAGGAAATGGACAATTTTCTAGACAAATACCACACACCAAAGTTAAATCAGAAACAGATAAACCGGCTAAACAACCCCATAACTCCTAAAGAAATAGAAGCAGCTATTGAAAGTCTCCAACCAAAATGAGCCCAGGATCAGATGAGTTTAGTGCAGAATTCTATCAGACCTTCATAGAAGACCTCATACCAATACTGTCCAAACTATTCCACATAATAGAAACAGACAGAGCACTACCAAATTCCTTCTATGGAGCCATATGCTTATACCTAAACCATACAAAGACCCAACAAAGAAAGAAAACTTCAGACCAATTTCCCTTATGAATATTGACACAAAATTCTCAATAAAATTCTCTCAAACCGAATCCAAGAACACTTCAAAATGATAATCCATCATGATCAAGTAGGTTTCATCACAGGGAAGCAGGGACGGTTTAATATATAGAAATCCATCAACTTAATCCACTATATAAACAAAATCAAAGAAAAAGAAACACATGATCATTTCATTAGACGCTGAGAAAACATTTGACAAAATTCAACACTCCTTCATGATAAAAGGCCTGGAAAGATCCAGAATTCAAGGCCCATACCTAAACATAGTAAAAGTGATATACAGCAAACCAGTAGCTAACATTAAATTTAATGGAGAGAAACTTGAAGCAATCCCACTAAAATCAGGGACTAGACAAAGCTGCCCATTCTCTCTCTACTTACTCAATATAGTACTGAACCTCTAGTCAGAGCAATCAGACAGTTAAAGGAGGCCAAAGGGATGCAAATTGGGAAGGAAGAAGTAAAAATATCACTATTTACAGATGATATAATAGTATAATTAAGAGACCCCAAAAGTAAACCATTGAACTAATAAGCCTGATAAACAACTTCAGCAAAGTGGCTGGGTATAAAATTAACTCAAACAAGTCAGTAGCCTTCCTCTAATCAAAGGATAAATAGGTTGAGAAGAAATTAGGTAAATGACACCCTTCACATAGTATAATAATAAAATATGCCAGCATGACTCTAACTGAGCAAGTGAAAGATCTGTATGACAAGAACTTCAATCTCTGAAGAAGGAAATTGAAGATCTCAAAAGATGGAAGATCTCCCATGTTCATGGATTGGTAGGATTAATATTGTCAAAGTGGCCATTAAGTCAAAAGGAATCTACAGATTCAATGCAATTCCCACTAAAATTACAACTCAATTCTTTATACGGTTAGGAAGCAATTTCCATATTCGTTTGGAATGACGAAAAACCCAGGATAGCAAAAACTATACTCAGCAATAAAAGAAATTCTGAGGAAATCACCATCCCTGACCTCAAGCAGTATTACAGAGCAATAGTCATGAAAACTGTATGGTATTGTTACGGAAATAGGCAGGTAGATCAGGGGAGTAGAATTGAAGACCCAGAAATGAACCCGCACACCTATGGTCACTTGGTCTCTGACAGAGAAGCTAAATCCATCCAATGGAATAAAGACAGCATTTTCAACAAATTGTGCTTTTTCAACTGGAGGTTAGCATGTAGAAGAGTGCAAATTGCTCCACTTTTATTGTCCTGTACAAAGCTTATGTCCAAGTGGACCATAAATCTCCACATCAAACCAGATACACTCAAAGTAATAGAAGAAAAAGTGTGGAAATGTCTCGATCACATGGGCACTGGGGAAAATTTCCTGAACAAAACACCAATGGATTATTCTCTAAGATCAAGAATCAACAAATGAGACCTCATAAAACTGCATAGCTTTTGCAATTCAAAGTACACTGTCATTAGGACAAAATGGTAACCAACAGATTGGGAAAAGATCTTTACCAATCCTACATCTGATAGAGAGCTAATATCCAAAATATATAAAGAACTCAAGAAGTTAGACTCCAGAGAGTCAAGTAACCCTATTAAAACACTGAGCTAAACTAAGTTCTCAACTGAGGAATGTCAAATAGCCAAGATGCTCCTAAAGAAATCTTCAACATCCATAGTCATCAGGGAAATGAAAATCAAAACAACACTGAGACTCTCACCTCAAATCAGTCAGAATGGCTAAGATCACAAACTGAGAAGACAACGGGTGCTGGCTAGGATGTGGAAAAAGAGGAACACTCCTCCATCATTGGTGGGATTGCAAACTGGTCCAACCACTCTGGAAATCATTCTGGAGGTTCCTCAGAAAATTGAACATTGTACTACCTGAGGGCCCAGCTGTACCTCTCCTGGGCATATACCCTAAAGATGCTCCAACATACAACAGAGACACGTGCTCCACTATATTCATAACAGCCTTATTTATTTTAGACAAGCTAGAAAGATGCAAGATGTCCTTTATTGGAGGAATGCATACAGAAAATGTGGTACATTTACACAATGGAGTACTACTCAGCTATTAAAAACAATGATTTAGTGAACTTCTAAGGCAAATGGTTGGAACTAGTAAATATCATCCTGGGTGAGGTAGCCCAGTCACAAAAGAACACACAGAATATGTACTCTATATACTAATCAACTAATATGATAAGTCAATATTAGCCCAAATGCTCATAATACCTAAAATACCATTTATAGACAAATTTTCTTTTCAAGAAAAAGAAAGGATAGATGCTTCAGTACTTCTTAGAAGGGGGAATAAAATAGTCATAGGAGGAAATTCTGAGACAAAGTGTGGAACAGTGAACAGTGTCTTAAGAAAAGGCCATCCAGAGACTGCCCCACCTAGGGATCCATCCCACATGTAGTCACCAAGCCCAGCCACTATTGTGGGTACCAAGAGGTGCATGCTAACTGGAGTCTGATATAGCTGTCTCCTGAGAGGCTGTGCCAGAACCTGACCAATACAGAGGTGGATGCTTGCAGTCAACCATTGGATTGAGAACAGGGTCCTAAATGGAGGAGTTAGAGAAAAGATTGAGCTAGCTAAAGGGGTTTGCAACCCAATTGGAAGAACAACAATATCAACCAAACAGACACCCCTGAGCTCTCAGGGACTAAATCACCAACCAAGTATACATGGAGTGACCTATGTCTCCAACCCCATATGTAGCAGAGGATAGGCCTTGTTGGGCATCAATGAGAGGAGAGCCCCTTGTTCCTGTAAAGGTTAGATCCCCCTGTGTAGTGGAATCCCAGGGCAGGGAGGCAGGGAGGCAGGGAGGGAATGGTAGGGTTGTTTGGGAAGCACCTTCATGGAGTCAGGGGATAGGAGGATGGAATGGGGTTTCTGGGAAAGGGGATAACATTTGAAATGTAACTAAAGAATATATCCAATTTTTAAAAAGAGAGAGAATTGCTGGGATTGCTGAATCTACTCAACCCCACAGTTCACTGCCCTACGTGCAAGTTATTTGATAAATCCAGATAGATAGATAGGTAGGTAGATAGATAGATAGATAGATAGATAGATAGATAGATAGATAGATAGATAGATGACAGATAGAGGACTCCTAATGACTTACCATTATACACACAGATGAATGTATCTCTTTTTTAATTAGATGGTGATAAGCACATGCATTCATACATACCCAAGTACACACACACTAAATACCACAACCAATCAACATGAAGAGAATAAGAGTCTATGAACTGCTCAGTCCTAAATGGGACATCTATATCACAAATCCTCCAAAGGGTCATGGGTCATTGTGGAAGAGATGGCAGAAATACTATAGAGCCAGAGGCAGTGGCTAAGTACAAAGAAGCAGTGTCTTCCACACATAGCAGGGCAGATGAATTCACAGAACCTGTGAAAGAATACACAAGACTGGCACAAGCTCAAGCCAGATATAATCTCAGCATGGAGAAGTGAAACATTCATGAAGTTCTACCCTACTTAAAAAGCTACTGACTATTAGTAGCTTTTGGAGAGGAACAATCTTCTTCTATGTTGTGTATCGTAGCAGATTCTAGTATGACTCCTTCGACATTGCAATGGTAGACCACACAGCCAAGAACATATGAGGGAACACAAATTATAGTTGATGGATTTTAAAAAAGAAAAAAGAATACAATATTAGATTGGTAGATAAATGGAGAGCTAGAAGGAGTGAATATAATCAAATGACAATGTACAAACTTCTCAATGAACTAACCAAAACAGAGGGGGAAATCCAATGATATAGGTTTATATGTATGACTTCAGAGTAACCTTTTGAAAATTAGCCAGTTGATTCTGCAATTAATAGATGAACTTATGTCAGTGAGATACTTCAGCAGGTGTAATTCCTTACCCGTAAGTTTGAGGACCCAAGTTTGATCTCTAAAATCTACACATTTGAAAGTGAATTTTGAATGTGGAAAGTCACTCAGCAAATGTATCCTCTATTCTCTACATATGTGCAGAGAGAGAGGGGGAGAGAGAGAGAGAGAGAGAGAGAGAGAGAGAGAGAGAGAGAGAGAGAGAGAGGGAGGGAGGGAGAGAGAGAGAGAGAGAGAGGCAGAGAACTAGTGTTAAATTTTTAAAAAACATTATTTACAATATCTTGCTATTAACCCTTGAAAAAACATTCTTTTTTTTTCTTTTTTTCAGAGCTGGGGACCGAACCCAGGGCCTTGCGCTTGCTAGGCAAGTGCTCTACTACTGAGCTAAATCCCCAACCCAAAGCATTCTTTACTACTAAATGAATAGCCAAAAGCAAGAAGCTAATAAAATAGTTCATAGTGGATAGTGTTTATTCACTAAGAAGTATGCTTTCTGTTCATTAACATCCTTTTTATGAGAGTTGTATTTTATGACACATAACAATTTCTTGCCAGTTGTGAAGATATGTTGCATGAAGCATCCTGAATGTACAAGAGCGTGGTACAGTGGTGGCTGTCATGCTTGCTAAGCCCCTCTAAAAGTACCTTCTCTATTTTGAGTTTATAACTAAAGCAATAATTCAAAACCTCTTAACAAAAGTATATTTTTGTTTTATCAATATTTCACTCACCTCATGTGTTATCAGGAAGAAAAACCAACTGCATGACATTTCTAGTGCTTCCTGAGTTTATCTTGCTCAGAAATAATAGAGAAAAGAAATACTGTGTCAGACATTGAAAAATAAAGATTGGTCGAATCTATCCTTTGAAACATATAAATATAAAAAGCAAATAATAGAAATAATTTTAAGAAACTTATTTTTGGATCTCCTCTCTAGAATTGTGTATGTTATTTAATTTCACTTTTTATCAGTTGTTCATTTGGGGTCAAACTTCCCACAGTTCCATAATAGAACTTGCCACTCTATTTTCAGAGGCACAGATGGTAGAAATCGTTTCACAGGTAAACCATTTTATTTGAGTGGAACTGAATTAGCTTTTCCAACCCACAATTTCCAAACACAATGTCAGAAATGAAATACACCCTTCTATATCTTAGTGATGTGGTGCTGGGGGAATCATGCCATCACTCAGAATTACAGTCCCCGCTGCAAAATAGAGACTCCACGGCCTCCGCTGCAGTACTGTCTGGATTAAGTCACAGTACCTTCCTCTGAAAGAGTCCACAGGCAGCTGGCACACCTAGCCCTTCCCAGCCCACCTACATCCCAAAATCACTGAGAAGTATCAAAAATATCAATGCCCAGGACCTACAGAAATCAATTAGATCAACATCTTGACCAAGGCACTTTTCAGAACTCCCTGAGGATTCGTGTCATCTAACTAACGCTGTACCAGTACCCATCACATCCTCCAGCATGGCAGCACTGACACTTTTATTGATAAACCACTGAGGAGCAAGTAAACAAGTGGAGGAGCAATCTGCTGAGAGTGACACACATGCACCCTGTACATATGTGACCCAAGAAACAAGATCATCCTGTGCTAAGCTGCTCAAAGGTCAGCTTACCAGCCTCTAGCTCCATAGCAGCTGAGAGTGACATTTTAAGAGAATAGGAATAGGAGTGGGATGAAAGGAATTTATATATTCAATGTGAAAAATATGCTAATATTTTAAAGTAGCAGGAGAAATGTAAGACAATTGGACGTGCCTCATGTGTATGACTGCAAATCAAAATCAATTCTTTTTCCATGAACGAGATACCTACTTTTTAGTTTTGCACTCATTTCTGACTTACTGGGAATTCCCAACTTGCCTTTATTTACTATTTTTCCCCAATGGTTAGATAAACGATAGATAGATAGATAGATAGATAGATAGATAGATAGATAGATAGATAGATAGATAGATGATAGATTGACAATAGAGTAGATACATAAATTATAATTGATAGATAAATGACAGATAGATATGATAGATATGATAGTATATAGATAAGGATAGAGAGATTGAGTCATATTGTTCATATATTTCTATTACATGTTGACTATATATTTGCATGAAAATAGCTATGACATCTTATACCACTGAATTTCCTTAACTTTCCAAAACAAGACTCACACCTTAAGGCAAGGTCTTTAAAAAAAATAGCTGTTGTGCTATGAATCAATGCAATACACAGTAAGGAGAAAATGATTTGGAGGAACAGTGAAATATTTTGAACCAATTATTTAAAAAAGAAGAGAAAGTGCTCTTCTCAATAATAGAACTTTCTACACATGAGGTATTATTTCCCATATGTTGGCCCACTTTAATTAAAAAGAGTTTTTCTTCCAGTACAGCTGGCTCCTCCAAAATCTCTGCTCTGACCATTCCTTGGAGATCCCCATTCTTCACACTGGTATCTAATTCTCTGTATGACTCTGATGCCTTTCTTTAATAATTGTGTTCTGCAGGCTGTTTTCTAGCCTGCAGCATTTCCTCTGAAACTAAGTGAACTTGTAACAATATAAGATAAAGCTTTTCCTCTTTTTATCTTTACTTTCTTTACTCTGGCCAAAAATCTTGTTTACTCCTAGGGGCTACAAGAAATTATCCTTTTCTGTTGTTTGTAGGAGAAACTGCATGTGTGCACTGTGTAACTGTAAGCAGTTCAACATGTCATTCCTCTAGTAAAAGGTCCATTTGACCTAACTACAGACACTCTGGACACAATTCAAAGTTCTCCTATTATATGTCCAACTTCAGCCACGAAACTTCACTGATGTGAACCTTACACAACATATTATCCAAGTCCATATCAACCTTTTTCTCTCCACTATCAATGTTTTTAAATATCTGCAAGATGTCAAGCAGTTAGTCGGCCTGATAGAGCCTGACTGCTCTCTCCCTTGAGTGATTTGTAGCACTTTCCACAAGGTGTTTCCTTTCCAGATTATGTCTCCAGCTAGTTCAACAGATTCTGAAACATTCAGTCTTTTCTTTGATTTTGCATTAAAAAACCTACTCTCAACTCAAATTTTCACGTCACATGCAATATACAGCTTTCTCTGGACCCCATGTTCAAGGCAAATCTGAGTTTTGTGAGCATTAATACAGAATCAGAAAAGAAGCCCATTCCTTTCATGCTGAGATTTGGTCAAGAGAAGGAATCCTTCATATTAAGGCAGCGGGTTCCACCAGAAAAAAATTATGTTCAGTATCATAACTGGCTTTTCTCTCTCCTATTTCCTACCTCCTGCACAACCAATGACCAGAGCTTTTTAGAGTTCATTATATTTTCAATCATAAATGTCTTCTGCCATAGTAAATGCCAAAATGATGGTACAACTGTAAAGTCTAAGTTTGGAATAAAAATATTCTTTATAAACAAGAACCTTTCAGGACGGCCCAAGCTCACCCACAGTATCTTATGGCAAAACATGAATACTGGATGTTTAAAACTAGAGAAATAGAGCTCATGGACCCATTCCTCACTTTCTGACCTATTTTTATTCACATCACACCCCAGTTCTGAAATTTAGGCTTTTCAAACTTCCCTCAGTAAAAGGCAGACAGACACCAGGATCTTTGCCACAGTATAATGAGACACAGTTCAAACTCTACTGAGAATTAATATCTCTACTAGGGGCAGCTTGGGAAGATTGGGAGGTCTTAGTATTCTTCAGTCCACAGTGAGGCTCCAGAGCCCCACAGAGACATCATGATATTGAGTAATGGGAGATCAGTAAACAATCTACCCTACCAAAGGAAAAGGGGAGAAAAAAGAATTATCAGTTAACTTCAAAGGAGATTTCTTTCACTGTCTACTTTTGAATGTGTGACCTTTACCTATTCAAGTAGACTGGTAACTACACTGTGTTTCTCCTTCTAGCAAAGTCTTTATGTTAAGAGTTAATATTTACCTTCAATACAAAGAAAATTTTTTCACTGTATATCCTTTAAAGCTTTAGAAATGTTGTTGAAATTTTAACCGAACAGATATGTTATTCCTGTACTACAAAACCTCACAATATTTTCTCTTAAGTATTTTTTAATATTTAAGGAAACTTAGAACTTTTACATTGTTCATTCTGACATTCACCAATGTCAAAAAATGCATACTCTTACTAAATCTTGGCATATTATATGTAAAATGATCTAATAATAAATTACCTGACATAATTAAGAGATCAAAGGAGATAATCTATGAGAATTCTAGGCAAACATTTTAGTGCTGTTATATAAATTAGTGTGTTTAATATCACAAGTAAAGTGGAAATTAAAAGCAGTTGCTAAAGTAATTCTGGCTCAAAAGTGGTCACCAGTAGCTGTTATAAATCAAGGCATACCTGAATACAGTATGCAGTGTTGTTGTATAACAAGACTTCTAAGGAGATACAACAAACGTGACTACTCATTCCAGATAAGGAAACCATGACAGATAAAAGGAAGGATACAACGAAGTCCAAATTGGTGAACCGTGAATTTTACTGTGGTTGCTTCAGGGGCAGATGTGACCCAAATATAGCTACATCACTAAAGTCTACCCCAACACAGGCGCTAGATCATAAAATCAAGGAACCTGGAGCACTCTGCCTACAGGCAGCTCAAGAGATGTTGAGTGTTCCTTCTAGGTGGCTCAGTTAATCTGTACCTCTTCAGGCAGCTCTGTTGGTGTCTGCTTTTTTCAGGTTGCTTGGTTCATTTAGGCTTCTTCCAGGCTGCTGCTCTATTCTTAAGAATTTTCTTATGAATGGGAAACCGGGAAATGGAATATTTGAAGTATAAATAAAAAATATCCAATAAAATATTTTCTTTGCAGCTTGTTTGGTATGCTGATCTTTCTCAGTAGTTATTGCTTACTCTGGGAAGGAGGGGGCCAAATGAATTTTGTCAGTTTCAGGTAGTTCCTGAAGCTACTTTGAGTTGTTTCCCTTTTATCTTAAGGAGCTTCCCTTGGTCTTGGGATGTTTCAGTGGAGGGTAAACTGATACATAACAAGCTACAGCCACCACTTTTTATCAACCTAAAATTCTGAAAGAACAGAAAGCAGGAAAATGTAATGAAAAAACAAGGAAACTGGAGACAAAGAGCTACTGAAGTTTCCAGGAGTATAAAAAAGCTAGACGTTAGGCACAGGAAAGATGACTAACATTAATAATAAGGTCAAAAAATTAAACACTCAAAATAATTCTTAGGCTCACTGAAGAGATGAAATTAATAGATACTTCTCAAAAGACAAAATACTCTTAACAATTGGAAAAATGTAAATCACTTCATTGAGACTCCATCTCACTAAACAGCTGTCACATACAATCAAAAAACCAAACCAGGCATGGAAAGATGGCTCAGCTAAGAGCATGTGCTATCTGAGGTCAGTTCCTGGCACTCACAGTAGGTGGCTCACAATGGACTTTAACTATAGCTCCAGGATATCTGACTCTTTTAGCCTCTGTGAGCACCTGCACCCATGTATACATACCCACACTTGCATACATGTGCACGTAATAACCATAAATAATTTTTAAAAATACAAATGATGTAAGAATAAAGGCACCTTTGTAGATTGCTGGAAGGAAAGCATAATAGTGCAGTCACTGTGGAAAGAAGTATCATGGTTCCTCAAAACACTGAAAATAGAATTCCCATTTAACCCAGCTACAACGCGCCTGTAAATATGTAGCAGAAACAGCAAGGCCACCTCTGCGTAAACATGGGCCACACAGTCAAAAAAGCATCTCCTGCAGGAGGATCTAATTGAGGACTGCCTAAGAGACAAAGGATTGCTGGTGCAGACAATACCAGCCAATCAGGAACTGCTGTTTAGAAGAGATGCTTTCTTGAGACCAATGGGGCATGGATGGAGGGCATGAAAAGAACTTGCAGCCCTGTTCAGATGAGCTTCGGGCAGTGTTTCTCACCTTCTCCCAGAGTCTGTATTGTTGACTCTGCCCACATCACCTTGCCAGTAGTCAGGGTACAGGCAACAGGAATATACCAAAAACTTCCAGGTAAGCAAACTTCACAGACATGCAATTATTAACTACAGCACTGTTCATAAAAGCCAAGTTATAAAATCATGTGAAAGAAACCTTAATTCCCATTAACAGAAAAAGAAATTTTTTAAATCTGGTGTACATACACAAGGTGGTTTTTTTATTCAAACATGGAAAATAAAATTATTAGCAGGAAATGGGTAAAATTGAAGATGACCATATTAAACAAAATAGGAGCAACTCAGAAAGACAAATATTGTGTTTTCTATAATATGTGGAACATAGGAGCCACAGAAAACACATACACGTGCACGCGCGCGCGCACACACACACACACACACACACACACACGCACACACGCACGCACGAACGCACACAAACACATGGTCATGAAAATAGAAGTCAAGAGACCTTTTGGGAAAATGAAAGAATCGTAGAGACTGACTGAACATGGTAAAAGTACATGAAGTACTTGAGCAAAATGTCATTATGAACACATTTCTTTACACGATGAATATATACTAATACAACTTTTAAATATGGAAAATTAAAAATCATAAATTCCCATTAAGAATACAAAAACTGCACTTCCTTCTGAAATATGTACTAGATACTAATCTTCATTTAGCATCTATCTACTCAAATCTTGCCATCCAGATTTCTTCTTGCCCTAACAGTCCTAAAATTCTCCTTTCAAAAGAGCTAGAACTTCCACAGTATTTCAAACGTTTCATACATTTTATTTCTGTCTGTCCAATTAAAACAGCGATACTAGAAGTTCTTTCTGTGTTCGTCCTTTCGTGTTTACAATGCATTTTAGAGCATTAAGTTCACTAGTGTCAGAAGATTAATAATTATCTGACTTCATTCAAATCAAAGTATGACACAAGTCTAGTCTGAGAAACTTCCAGGTAAAGAAAGCAATGTGTCTGAGAGAAGTAATGAGTTCTTTGTGTGGTATGAAGATGACTCCTAACGTAGAGAACACATAAAAACCATCTATAAAGGAGTTATCACTACCTTATAGACAAAGGAGTCTATAAGACCCCAGCCAAAATGAAAATACCATTGCTGTCTTGGTTTTCTTTTTGTTTGGTTAAGTTGAAATAAGATATATTATTCCCATGCATGCTCAAATATCTGTCAAGTGCACATAGTCGGGTCCCCATAGTGAGTCCTCCCTCTAAATTAGAAAAACTTAGTTTTCTTTCAGACTTAAGTACTGATTTATATTAATCAGCTCATTCTTGCCTTCCCTGAAACACAAATTATACTATTTCTGTTTGTCTAAATGTAAATTCCAGAATGTGTACTGTGACAGCTAATCTGGGAAGATGTTAAATGAAAAGGCATATTGAAGAAATTACTGTGATCAGGGCTCAGCTGTCAGTTTACAACACTTACCTTCTAAACTTACAAGCATTCCAAGTAACCAGGGCAGCCTTGGCAAATTTGACTGAGCAAGGGTCAGTTACCTTGCAAGGGGGCACACATATCTGCTCGCCAGGCTTGTTCCACTTCTATCTCCCTTTGAAAATGGAGGCAATAGACTACTCCTTTTGTGGAAACCCAACCCCCTTCACCACCAGAATGCTTGTTCCCCTGAAGATGAAAAGCTGCAAGGTGCTTAGTCTGTTTTCTGATCACTATTCCCCAAATCAAGTTAACCAGGTGATTTGTATTCTGCTTCTGTGGGAAAGTGGAGAAGGCTGAAAAATGGCCTTTCCCAGCCTGATCTTGATGCCATCTGCCTTCATATCTGTTGTTTAGGCCCCTGATTCACTTTGCATTGACTGTGTGATTTCATCTACAGAGTTCAAAAACCTACACCTAGTCCCGGGAAGAGAATTCTGTAATCAAGGCTGGCATGTGGAGACCATCAGACATTCTGGAAACGAGGCAGAGAAGAAAAATGAAAATCCCAGTTCTGAAGACCACTGAAGAGTTAAAAAGTGCCAGATCATCTAACTGTTATGTTACTTAATACTAAGACTTGGACGTCTCTGAGGTGCCCAGTAGCATGGGACAGTGAATTTTCCTTAGTTCCCCTCAAAAAGATGTTCTCTGGATCATCCCACCTTCCTCATCTCTAACACCTCCAAACACACAGAGGCCATCTCTCCTTGCACTCACCTTATGTGGGGATCCTAGGTCTCTCTGATTGTCCCTTTTCAGTCCTCCCCTCCCCTCTCCTCAGTTTCTATCTTCTCAAATGTGCTTTTCTTTCACTAGACACAGAATCTAAGTCACCTTCATAATGACTAACTTCTCTGACCATCAACACATATTATGAATTTGTTGTACTCATGTTAGAAGCATTATTATTATCATAACTGAAAACAGATTAGAATTCATATTTCTCAAATGGGGAAAAATGTTAAAAAGTAGTCAATCCTCCTGAGGCCATCTAGCTAGTTGTTCAGAATTGAGAGACATGCTTGGGTTTCTATACTGGGTTTATGAATAGCTTTTCTTTGAGATTTAATTCAAGTATCAAACACATTACCAACTCAGCATAAAACCATTGGATTTTAATATATTTGAATAGTTATGCAATCATCACAATTAAATTTTACAACAGTCTTCCCAAAAGAGGCTTAGCATACTTTAGTCCTCACATGCTATCTCCCTTTTCTTCATGCCTAGGAAATCACTAATCTTCCCTTTCAATATATAGATTTGCCTGTTCTGCAAATGTTATATAGTCCTGCCACACGTGGTCTTTGTGTCTGTTTCCAGTTAGCAAGCCTTCAAGGTATACCCAATCTGCTGTACTCAATACTACACAGCTTACTTTTATGGGTGCATATCCTGTTGTATTCATTTTGTTCATCTGGTTACTAATGAATGAATATCTGGCGGTCATGATAAATAATGCTGCAATGCTGTAATTAACATGTTTGAGTCTAGATAATATTTTTTCTTCTTTTGCATATACATGCAGGGATGGAGGAGTTGTTGGCTTCCTATGGTAAGTCCATGCTCAAGCATTAAAAGGCTTCCAGACTGTTTCTCTAAGAGGTTACACTATGTTCTGTTTCTTCCAGCAGTGCATAAAGGTTCTGATCACTGTGCTTCTTCACCAACAATTATTATCTTTCTTTTTATATAATACAGAGCCTTGACTAATGTGTCATTGTGGCAGGTTAGGTGGCATCTGACTTTAATTTTTATTTGCATTTTTTGTGGTGGTTAATCCCAGATTTTTCTTGAAATGCATCTTTTTATTTGTTAAAGTTACTCCATTCAATATCAAAGTGGTTGCTTTTATAGCTGTTTTCAATTAGAAAGAGAGAAGGGGAAATGCCCATGCACACACTTGTGTTAATAATAAATGTGTACAGAAGTATGTGTGTACACGTTCTACATGTATGTATTACATATGTGTGCCACATTCGTACATTATTCTGGGGAATGACTTAAGACAGTGTGGAAATGAAGAAAAGGCAAACAGGAAAAGCTGGGATTAGGGGAACTGGGCTCTCTGATGGAAAAGCCACAGCACCCTGGAATATCATCAGGTTTATTATAAATAGCTGAACTGAGAGCAGAATTATTGCATACAGCTGATAAAGAAGGCAGGTTTTATATTATACAGCTGAATCAACAAGGCAGGTTTAGCCAATCTTGGTAAAATCAGGCTCTATGGGGGAGCAGTTTTCAGGAGATAAATATCCTGGGGAGAAAGTAATTGTGGAGATTTTCTGCACACATTATCAACATCTACATATGGACCAGAGAAAGACTGTGTCATTTCTCCCTGAGCCTTACCCAGGGGGAAGGCTTTGGTCACTGACATAGGTAGCTCATGTCAACAGCATACGTCACTCAGGACTTCCCATACACAATGCCTCCTTCATGCTCCACAGTGTATACATGTACATGTTTGTCTTTGAATTATTGAAAGCATGGGTTTTTATGCTAAATGCCTTGAGGTCAAATCCAGAAAAAACAACCTAATTCCTTAGTTACCTGAGGCTTGGAGCTTTATTACTCTATGCTCACTTTCCTACGCATATGTAAGGACAATAAACAGGATGTACATAATTTGACATTGTGCAAACTAAATATTTATCTTTAAAATGATATCTCAAGCTGAACATGGTAGCACACACTTTCTTTATTCCCTTGGCAGCAGAAACAGGTGGATATCTAAGAATTTGAGGTCAGCCTCATCTACATAGTTAGACCTCATCTCAAAAATTATATTATCTTAGCATTTGTGTGTTTATTGAATGTGTTATCATGAGGAGGTATTTTATGTGCTGAAAAAAATCAGATTAGATTTTTAAATTCTATGTTTACACGTTTGTTTCTCTCAGCCAGTATCTTACTTGGCATTAGTTTAGTCCTTGTAAAGGATCCTGTCTCTCCATACCTAATTTCTCAGCTTACCCCTCCATATGGTTGAAAACTCTCCATACAAAAGGAAAATGAAAATACAGATGCACTTATTGTGAAATAGCATCATCACTTTCTAAAGTATAGTTTTAAATATCTCATTTAGATACATCATCAAGAAAGATCCCAAGTCAGCCAAAAACCGAAAAGGAAGCCATTCAGACGCTGTGATGGTGTGTGCCCTTGAAGAAAAGCTGCAAAGGTCTCCTTTTCTCCTCCACGGTCCTGTGCTTTAGCCCTTGCACTTCCACTCATCAAACCTCAGGGAGCAGTGGAAATAAGCAGCACAAATTGGCAGATAATGCACCTCATTTCCATGTCGAAGCAGGTGCATTTTCCTGCTCATAAGTAGTGCGATGACACTGATCTGCTCTGACAGGCCAGCTGATCTAAAATTACTCAGCACACATAGCCACTGGCCAGGGAAGCTTCTCCCAAGAGCTTTCCCCACAGCTCTTCAATCCCCTGGGTGCTAATTAAAATTTACTGGATAATATTTGCAAAGCTCAATGGCCCTAGTTACAGCAATTATCAGTTACTAAACGTGAGTGCCGAAGATGTCACCTGATGATTAGCTGCATTATCTAGAGGATTCTCCCTTTTGCCCCTCCCTGGATTCTTTCTCTTTAAAAAATTGAGTGAGTTAATGTCTCAATTGATTAGCGCAAAAGAAAAATCGCCATCCATTTTTCACTGGACCACTAGTCACTGAGGAATCTGGATTTTTTTAAACACAGGCATTCGATTTGACTATTTTAAGTGGGTAAACTGGAGGCTTATCTCTGAGCCATATCTGCATTAAAATGGCACTTCTTGTTCTGTTTATGTCAGTGAATTCATCAACTGACATAAGTAAAAAGGGGTCTGCCATGACCTGTCAATAATGTTATTGCAAATGATTACTCTTGAGACGAAAGATATCATGCAAAAGAAATCCATTCAATTTATGGAATTGACTCCAAACCATCCATAGGTGAAGGGCCCAATAACTTCATGCCTTGACTCTGACCTCATGTTGTGTGACAGACTGTGTATAAGGGTATGAGGGCACATCTCACCCTAGAAAGAAAGCCTGAGAGACACCAAAGCAATGAGTGCCTTAATTTCCAATTTGGTGAACCAATGAGTTTCTTATTGGTGTTGCTAACAGAATAATGAGAGAATGGTTACTTATGAGGAGCAAGTGTAACTCAAAAGCAGCTACATCACCATTAAATCCACACTAGCATGGGTAATGATTCCCAACCCTGCTACCATGGCCCTCTCTAAGCAGCTTGCTGACTGCTCCACACTCTGAATATCTTTTGGTTAGTCAGTCTTCATCTTCAGCAATTGTTTATTTTTCCCCTCAATTTTTTCTTGCCATTGGTAGGGGTGCTCACATTTTTTTCCAAATTTTTGTTACTCTGGATATTAGGAACTTTTGTCTATATCCTGTTTATCTCCTGGCCATATCATAATGAAAAATATTTAGTCCAGCTCCCAAATATTTCACAGTATTCACAATCTCAAGACTGTTTCAAAGTCAAAAAATTTTTTTCAGTTTCAATAAATTGCAATTCCTGTAAAATAGTAATAAGAACAATTACATATGTCTATCAAAACATGAGAGAGAACGTATATTACTGTTCTAAGAGGGAGGAAATAGGGCATAGTGAAGAAATACTGGACCAAAGAAAGACCAAAACCTGTCAGAAAAAAACTCCAATCTTCTAGTTCTATGTTCAGTGCCAAAGGGTTTAAATGCCCTGTCCTTCTATTTAACTAAACGGACTACAACACAATTAATTCTTTTACCTGGGATGGTTCTACTCCCAGTATGCAGCTATCCTTGACAGATATCTCATACCTCTGGAATCTCCAATACCTTGGGGTCCCCAACACAATGCATGCTTTAATTTCATAGATTCACAAAATGGCATCTCACATGTCAGGTTCAGTGGTTCTCCATAACTGGGCAGAAATAATCTGTAACCTTATTAATTCTTATATACTTCAAGATTCTACACCCAGAATTCCATGGCTTTTGCTGTCAAGTTGTGATATCTGCTCAATATGGAACCTGGGCTTTTCCTTGAATTACATTTGCATGGGCTTTAATTTTCTGAACTTTCCTTTGTACCATAGTTTTCCTTTTCACAAGTTGGAAACTGGCTGAGCTGAATGAGATCTTGCCCTCAGGTTATCACTCCATTTATTGCTTATATCTTCCAACCCAAATCTTGGCTCCAATATTAAATTAAATTTCCTGATGCTCTTTTTCCCCTCAAACTAGTGTTTCCTTTTGTTCTGTTTGCTCTTTGTCATTGTAGACCTGCATAAGAGTGATTACTAATAACGACATGAGAGAATCAATATTAAATTGTCTTAAAAAATCTCTTCTGCCAAAATGACAACAGCAAAAACATTAGTACAAAAACTCTTCAGTTTACTCTCAGGTATATTCTTAAAACAGGAGCAAAAGCAGTCACATTCTTTGCCAAAATATTTGTCCCAGTTGCTAATATGATTCCCCTTTGAAACCTCTTAAGCTTGTCCTTCATAGTGCACATTGCTTTCAGCCCTAATCCCTTGTAAGCTCTCAAAGTATGAAAGTGTTCCATATTCCTTCACAAAACATTATGGTCAGGTCCAGCACAGCAATAGCCCATTCCTAGGTCCTAACATCTAACTTAAGTTACTTTTAACATCTGACTTAGTTACTTTTCCAATGCCATGAAGTGACACCATGACCAAGACAGCATTTAATCTGAAATGTACATTATTAGAGAGTTAGAATTCATGACCATCATGAAAGGAATATAGCAGTGGGCAGGCAAGTATGAAACTGGAACAATAGTTGAGAGCTTACATCTTGGGACAACAATTATGAAGTACAGAGAAAGAAAGCTAATAGGAAACAATGTGGGCTTTCGAAACCTCAAAGCCCACCCTGAATGATACACCTCTTCCATTCATCAAGGCCACGTCATCTAATTCTTCCCAAACAGTTGCATCAACTGGGGACTAAACACTCAAATATATGAGACTTTGGGAACCATTCTTATTCAAACTACCATAGAGGGTCATCAAGTTCCATGATAAATGACAATTGTCCTAATTTCATACTGGTCTGTTTCACATCTATAGCGTTAATATTTTCAACCATTATGTTTCTTTCCCTTCATTGTTCATTTTTATACTACATATTCTATATAATAGCATATAGCTATAAAACCGCATTCTCTCTCCTGTAAGTTCCCAATATATTTTTATAATAATTCTAGTGTCTCTAATAAATTCCTTTAAAAATGCTTGTAGTGAAGCAGACCTGATATTTTGTATAGCCAGTACAAAATAAATTTGAATAATTTTGTATTTCAAATACTTACAGAGTGAAATAATGAAACTAGTGGACATGGTGGCAAAATTGCCTTAACTTTTAGAGCTTTTTTCCTAAATTAACCTAATGACAAAGCAATTTGCATTTTGTATCATCAACCACAAAGCAGTTACTAAGTATGTAACGTTTGTCAAAAAGTCCATGCCTCTTACTAAAAAACATTTTAAAACATAACGAAACAAAAATTATAAGACTAGAACTTAAATGGAAAAAAAAAGTCCAGGTAATGGAAGTAACAGATGCATTTGAGGAAAGTTTACATTGTAGAGGTCAATGTTACAGTACTGGTTTAGCAAGTTCCTGAGTTTTATGCAACACGCACACACACACACACACACACACACACACACACACACACACACACACAAACACCTACCAGATCTAGTAGTAACGGGGCCTGTAAGAGAGGACAGCCACAGCTGCTGACAGATGAGAAATGAGACAGATACATCAGAAAAGAAACATCTCCAACCACTCACTGCTCACCCAATGTTCTGCAATTGTTCTCAGCCAGTGTCTTCCACTAGACAATGAACGGAGTGATGTCTCCATCTTGGAAACACGGGGAAATGAAGAGATGACAGATAAAGAATAGCTAGCTTATTCTACTTGGCATTTTTTCCCAGGAAATGCAACAAAAATGACAAGCCTTTGAATAACTTTTATCAAAAGAGGTAAGTGGAAAGTTATTCTCTTAGGTTACTCTTACTAAATGCTGTGTGAAAAGTCCAGTGCAGAACCTCCAGTGAACGTGATTGTTGGGGGCAGGGCGGTAATGGGGGGAGGATGGGGAGGGGAACACCCATATAGAAGGGGAGTGGGAGGGGTTGGGAGATGTTGGCCTGGAAACCAGGAAAGGGAATAATATTCGAAATGTAAATGAGAAATACGCAAGTTAATAAAAAAAGAGAAAAAAAGAAAAGTCCAGTGCACTTAAATGCACATTTTCATCCACGGAGATGTTTCAGGTTTGTTATAAATTTAAAGATGAGTGAAAAAGAAATGTCAAAACTGAAGGCAAATTTTGAGTCTCCAATAATAAGCGGAAATGGCACTGAAATCTATGTGAGTGTTGGGACTTGGAGACTAACAATGAACTCTGCCAGTTATGCTGAAGACAAATATTTGGTGTATGGTGTGTTTTTGTTTTTGTTTTAGGGACTGATGTGGTTTACACAAGAGTGGCTCACAGAGATTCATGTATTTGACTACTTGGTCCCCATTTAGTGGAACTATTTGGGAAGGATTAGAAAGTATGTTCTTGTTGGAGGAGGTATATTACTCTGGGTGACCTTTGATGTTTCAGAAGCCCAAACCATTCCCATGTCCAGTCTCTATCTCTCTCCCTAGTGGTTGTTGTCCCAAGATATGAGCTGTCAACCACTGCTGTCATGCTCCCCATCATGATGTTCATAGACTTACCCTCTGAAACCATGAGCACCAAATAAATTCTCTCTTCTATAAGTTGCATTGACTATGCTGTGTTGTTACAGTGATTTAAAAGTAATTAAGTCAGGGGGTGGGGTCTTGTATCATAAGTTTTCATCAAAGGATTTGTTAAAGATCAGATGCTTCTGAGATTCCTACAATGACAGCTGTAAAGCTATTTATCTCTTTCTCTCCTTTCCTTCAGTGCTGGAGAATGTATGTAATACTTGTTAAAGGAATACCCTGCCTCAAATTGTTTTGAATACAGAGATAAGTTCATGTCCCACTAGAATTGAGTTTTGTGCCTAATTCACCCAGAATTAGCATCTAAGAGACTTTTTAAAAGAAATTGTTGATCTTTCACATAAAAAATATGAATACAGGGTACCATGAAGGGTCAAGGGAGATTCTAAATCGTATTGTGCTCCTCCAATCTTTGCCGCACATTAGGAGACTTTAATAGCATAATTCCCATGGCCACTGGACCAGGGTGAGATCTGAAACTTTGCATTTCAGAAAATGTCCTCCCTGTGATTCTGTAATGCCATCATATTTAGTCACTACTACACACATGATTTAATCCCAAGGCTGTTGTTATTAAAATATTTCAGGCATGCTGTTATGGTTAGCTCAATGGGTTTTTCAATTCTGTCACCTATTGCTCTTTATACTGAAGTTCAAAGTTAACTCATAGAGATGATCTTAAACTTCATGGAATTTTCTATACGACATTGATCTAAATGGATCACCTCCCTACTGTTCAATGCCAGCAGCAACATCTTTGGAAATGAGCTTATAAAAATGTCATATAATATATAATTTAAAAGTGATAAAATTTGGAGCCATATATTAAATGGCTTCTGAAATGTCCTGAGTACATAGTATATAGTCTGGGGCCAACATATTGAAAGTTCAAGAAATAAAATGATAATTATTATTTACAAGTCATCAGATGTTTTGTTCTGGTGCTTCACTTCAAAGGAAATTTCAGGCTTTGCCATGGTGGTTGCAAGAGTATCAAATGCTGTGAATAAGCAGTATCCTGATATCTGCTTGCACCCTGTTCTTCAACAAGGCACTTATCTCTAAACTGCTATCCTGTGAAACAGCTTTTGTGAAACCTAACTTCACTTACTCGAAGCATTCCTTTGATTTGAATCTTAGGTTAGTCTTCTTTACACCACTGCTTCTCTCATTTGTGGTTGACCAAGGCAATCAAACCCAATGTGGAATAGAAATCAATTTCTGGATGTTTATGCTTACTGTCCTACACCCATCCTCCCCTGTTACAACAGCAGAGCCAACAACAGTTATATGCACTATTGCCTTGTGTTTCTCTGGACACTGCTTCTGAATGTCTTGTTCTATTATCTACACTGTGACCATCACAGAAAAGCAGAGTAGACTGAACGAGTAAGTGCAGCCACTGTCACCTGGCCTGAAGTCACCTGAAATGAAACAAAATCTTCTTTGGTGTTCTTTAGAATGCTCATGGAAAACAAATCCAGCTTAATCAACCAAATTTGATTAATTCTTTAGAATATCAGGCTGATAAAAATTAAGTAGAAACTGAAGACCACATAAAATTTTAACAAAAGCCATGCAGGAATAAATAAATAGTACTGAAAGAAAAAATGATTTTAACGTTTTTCTGTGTAGCAATTGAGGAAATAAATATTTAATAACAAAATACCACCTTTCACATTAAAATGGGAAAACTAGAGAAACAGTCATGTTGATCTTGGAGAGATGCTTAGAGAACATGTAGTCTAGATTTTTTACATTATTGAATTGGCCAAACTTCTTTGAAGGGAAATTTGCCAATGCCTATCAAATTTAATAATGTGCACAGCTAGTGTACGTAATAACTCCATTTTCAGGAATTTATCCTATAATAATGACATGATTTTATGGCACTGAAATGCATGTATAAAAAGTATTCAGTGTAAAATACTTAAAATACAAATTTTGAAGAGGTAACTACATGGCCATCAGAGTGGCAAATGAGCACATAGTAATATCATTAAATATATTCTGAATAATTAAAATTTGTTGTGTATATACATTATACTGTAAAAATCTCTATGTCATAGTTTAGACAGTTACACAATAATATAAAATATTATGGCAATTATGGAAAACAAATGATTTACATAATACTTAAGAATACTTGAATTTATTTAGTCAAACCTGGAAATATTTATAGCATAAATTGAAACTGACATGATCCTTGACAGTTGGAACACAGAGTAAAATGTTTTATACAATTACTTCAATGCTCTTTTTGCCTCTTTTCTCTATATCCTTCCATAATCATGCTTCTTTCATAAACAGAAAACAATCATGTAATTTGGGACAATTGATAGCCTTAGAGATTTTTTAAACTGTTATAGTATTAACTGAAAGTTCAGACTCCCTCAGTCTTAATTTCTTCCCTATTTTTTGGAGATACTTTAAAAATCTTTCCCTTACCAATAAATTTGAAATAAAATGTAAATGGATGTTCTCAGTTTGTCTCAGAAACTGCTTATCACATCAGCACTTCCTGGGAATCTTCATGGAACCTCTATGGAACTGAGGCTCTGAAATGTTAACTTCATCAGTGCTGCAGATTACTATTCAGAAATCACCACACAAGACCTTCAGTAGGGCAAAGCTGAACTCAGCATCCTCAGAAACAGTGAAGAACATCTGAGCCCAAGAGCTCTTGTTCCCACCAATCACACACTTTCTCTTTTATTACATCCTTTTGCCTGTTATTTTAGCGAGCAAGGTTTGATTGAGGGCTGATCACTTTATGTCTTGGATTGGTCAGTTGTCTGTGTGTCTAGGCCTCGATTTCCTTATTCATTTATTTTGAAACAAAAATTTCTGACTATAGCCAAGCAGGCATAAAATGCACAATCCTCCTGCCTTTGAAGTTCTATTACAAGCATTGTCATATAACTTCAACTGAAAGGTTTTCATTTAAACTTACATGTTTTTAAAATATTATTTTGGATTATTCTTTGATAATTTCATGTAATATATTTTGATCCTGTCTTTTCATCACCTTCATCTTCTCTCAAATCTTCCCCATCTCTCCATGTATCCAACTTCTTTATTAAAAAGGGGTGTCAGCTTGAGTTGTTTATTTATTACATACTATGAAAAGACAGTAAAAATAACAGCACAAATTATAAAATTAACTTTAGATTTAAGTTTCTGGACAAAATTGTGGTTAATTTGAATGAAAATGACTCCTATATGCTCATATGTTTGACTGATTGTCATCCATTTGGTTCAACTGTTTGGGAAGGATTAGGAGGCATGGCCCTATTTGGGGAAGTGTGCACTGGGAACAGGCTTTGAAATTTTAAAAAGTCCACATCATAAAATAAATAACTCTAAAAAAAAAACAAAAAAAACCAAAAGAACAAAAAACAAAACAAAACAAACAAACAAAAAAAAACAAAACAAAAAACCTTGCATCATTCCCAAATCCCCAGTCTCTCTCCTCTCTTTGCCTCATGGCTGTGGATCAAGATGTGAGCTCTCAACTACTGCTCCAGTGCCATGCCTGCCTATCTGCTGCCATTCTCGTTGCTATGATAACCATGGAACTCTTTGGAACTCATGGAACCCCAAATCAAATAACTTAATAACTTTTCTTGACTATGGTATCTTATAGCAGCAATATAAGAGTAACTAAGATCAAAACTATTAAAATAAATGAAACTATAACCATCAATCAACATGAAAATGTGTGATTATGGTGGGGGCAAAGAAAAAAGAAAAATGAAGTTTTCTGGTCAAGGATCTGGAACTATTGTTTATTTTTTTTTCCTGAATTGTTTTTTTTTCCCTCTAGTTCTTTCTCCTTACAATTCAAGATGCCATGGAAATAAAATGAACAATGTAATTTGATGAGAAAAAAATTAATTACGTTTTCTACTTCTCTTCTGTGGTGTCATTCTTACTTCTGAAAGTTGGAATCTGAGTCTCAGGAAATTAAGTTACCTAAGCCAACTACACACAGATGGCTACTAGTGCAGAACTAAAATTAGCTAGTGAGTCTAATGAGAACCAAAGTAAGCCTTCAAATGTCCATTGTTTTGCCAACCTTCTAGTCTTTCCAGCAAATGTACTCTTGGCACATCTGAAATCCTATCACCTCCTAAGCACTAATCTTTCTTTATTTAATGGGGTATAGAAGCTACCACAGAAGTTCATGATTTCCCTTATGTTTTGGGGACTCAACTGGATGTGTATTTTCAGAGGAATTCTGTGATAGCTCCTTCCTCTAGTTGGCCCTAAGTTTGCTCCTAGCTTTTTCTTGTCTCAGCAGCAAACAATCAAAAAAAACAAAAAAACAAAAAAAAAAAACAAAAAAAAAAACATTGCAGCTCTCTCTCTCACCAGGTTCTAGTAAAACAGCCTTAGTTGTAGAGGGTTACCTTCTCTATCTGCCCATTCCTGCTACCTCAGTCCCCTTGAGTGGCATGAATCCATTTACTTCTTCTACCCTGCTGGTTTCCAAATAAATAACCTTTTACATAGGATGCCAATCTGAGTGTAGACACAATTCACATGCTGAACGCATTGACTTCTCAACTTATTTTGGAAGAGTCTAATCCAAAAAAGAACAGCAATCCTTGTGACCTTCTGCACCCATTACTGTGGATTCATGACCAGAACTTTAAGGTTTGCATCTGAAAAGTGAAGAACTACAAACAATTCAACTAAAATCATCGTGAGATTGAAATTTCTTTGCACTTCAAAAGGAACCAGTTGGGTGTGCTAGCTTTGTTTCAGACACTTGAGCATTCATGTGACATTATAAACAATTTGGTTGTGCCAACGGCATCAGAGTGTCAGTGATGAACCTTGCACTTGGCACTAAGGAATAGTGCAAGAGTTGTTATCATATTCTGATAGATATCCCCAAAGCAAGCAAAAGAGACAGAGGAGAATCTCAGTTGTTGTCTCTGAAAGCATTATATTTAAATACAGGGGAAGCATCTCCTTGAAGGTTCCTAAAAACACTTGGGGTGGGGGGGGAGAAAGTGGTATAAATTAAAGCTTTGCCAGGGTGTAAATGTGATTTGGATGGGAGCATGACTGTATTTATGCTCCTTGGATAGTGTGGCCTGGGGAGACACTGACTAAGGCTCGGGGCTTCTTTTTCTATATTCCATCTCTCTATTAAATTCTATTTCCTGCACCCTCAGAGCATATAATTCCACATAACACTATCTGCTGTCTTTGATCCATGTGACTGGAAGGATGAATTCTCTGCTCCCTTCCCCCACCAGCCCTTCTGTTGCCCAAGGCGCAATCAATTTCAATATTCAGGGGAAACAGACCACACAGGATCTATGGCCTCCCAGCAGGGACCTGACATATTAACTGTTGTAATGCCTCTAATTCAGGCTATTTACTTTGGGATAGGCCTGTCTCTCTTGCTCATCATTTTAACCTATACATCGGCTGTGTCATGACTATTTAGAGTGATGGGGGTGATCCTCGGGGCATAGTCATGAGAAGTCTGATGAGGGAACAGCTACTGCAAACCCTTGTCGCTTCAGGGTAATGATGACTAATGTTATTCATGTCCCTCAGCCCACATTGAAATCTTCTCTTGCCTTTTAAATTGACATCTGTCAGAGGGAATGAGACTCTGCTGGTGTCATGACTTGACGAATTGGTCCAGGGGAGGCACTCTTTCTTGTCATGAGCAGAGACAAGTAAGAGGAGGAAAGAATAGCAAAGAAGGGGGGAATGGAGAAGGGAAGGAAGGGCTCTCTGGAAAGAAGAACAATGAGTGTGGAGAGTTGGGGAATATCCTCAACCAAATGTCACTGTGTTGATTCAAATGTTAAAGCTTTTGTAACCTGGAAAGAAGCTACTGTGTATTTGTTAAAGAAAAACATACTCAGTGATGTGTATCAAACCAGAATCAGGAAAACTTTGTTCACCCTTCGTATTGGGTGCAGGGACAGCTGTCACAGGATTGTATAGTGAGAGATAAGATGAGGTTCAGTCACCGAACACAGCATGAACTCAAGACATTTAAAACCACTGGTCAGAGTGGGAGCTGTATAGAGAATTACAGGAAATAATGTGGCCCAGGTGGATGTCAGAGGTGGGATCACGTTAAAGTGGGGCCAAGGCTAATACACATCACTTGGGGATAGCAGCAGGAGTTCTTGATAAGCTCCTTTACTAAAGGTCATTTTATAAGAAGTACACAGAAGGCTTATGAACTTTTGGAGCCTGACTGAAGTTAGGGCCAGCATAGAGTTTCAGTCATGTCATAGATCTGAACTACTCAGCCTGGTGTCTTTTCTAGAAAGCTCCTATGAGAAGAAACTTAACAGGGTGACATTGTGATACATGGTTCCATACCGGCAACCCTTTTCTTTGAAACTTCCCAGAACCTGCGACAGATAGTTGAAGTCAGGACATTATTAGTCACAGTTGAAGAAGAATCTCCAAAGCAATCTCTCCGTAGATCATTATTGTTAGTGATACAAGTTGTTTTTACGTCATAAGCAAGTGGGCACACTTAAGGTTAAGCTAAACTGTAGGGGAGATCAGAAACAAGTGCCTCTTCTGAGTTTAAAGTATGACTTAATTCTTTTACAGTAGAGAATTTTTAAAACATTTTCTTTTGTTTTTAGCTATTAACACACATCTAGACTTTTAGAACTCAAGTAAATCCTACATACAGCTTGGTGGAGAATCCTGCTTGCACAGTACACTATCACTATTAAATATTAGTGGCCAAGACAGTTTCCTTTTAAAAATAAATAGTCAGATGTTAATCTTTTCTTATTACAAAGCAAAAATTCTGTGATTTAAATATTTTTAAAATTACCATTAGTATTAAACTTGCCATTGAAGACCATTTAGGGAGAGCTGTTAGTATCTTAATGTTCAGGCTAACCTCTATTTATTTCTCATCTTGGAACAAGTTCTAGGTCAAAAGTGATTTCCCAACAAGACTAGGAGGGCCCTGAAAACATCTGGTTCCACTTTCAGGGACACTGGTTGGGAGGTGTCCTAGGAGGCTAAGGTGTTGCTGGTTGGGATAAACTGAAATCATAAGCTAGAATTATACCCTGTCAGTCATGGAAGAAATTCAAAGCCTCTAACGGTGCTCATTAGACTATATTTAGAAGATATCCACAACAGAATAGCTGAAGTCAAAGACAGACTTTACAAGACTGTTTCACTCTCTGCTGTCCTGTAGCACAGACAGAGATAAGCCAGAACAGGAAGGGGGAGAAGGGTTAAGGCTAGCCCTGCTTAAACTTATGATTGGGGTGCCAGTCCTTAGCTTGTCTGTATCTGTGACAATATTCATTACTGCTTACTGGCTGAATTATAGAACAAAACTTAAAAGGAAATTACTGCACCTTGTTTGTTAATCTTCCCTTCTGAGATATAAGCTTTTTTGGAGGGGGGGCAATTCTTGGTATATACTGATTTTTCCTGCTCTAATTAAATGCTTGGTGATAGAGAATAAAGAATTAATAATCTCAAATCCATATAATTACCCAACTACACTACTATAAGTAATAGCGGTGACATGAATCAAAACTAGGCCTATCTAAATGCAGAGGGTGTAACAGCCTCCTGAGCAATTCAGCTCCTGCCTTTGCTGTCCATGGGGTTCTCATCTAGACTTACATCCCTAAAATAAGTAGAGACCTAGAGAGAATTGTGAAGGAGTTGGGCCACAGAGGTTGTAGCATGGCCATGTTGTACTTGTGATATACCTGGGAAGGAACAAAACATTATCTGCCAGTAGCCATGCAATTTGGGTTTTTGCTCTTCTCTTGGACACCAATACTTAGATAATCACTAACATATTATTTCATGTTATTTCAATATGATGTTAGGATGTATTTCAGTGGGATTTGATCATATTTCTCAGTCTAGAGGAACATTAATGAAAATACTGTTATTGCTTTTAGTAATAGAAAAAGAGCTTTTATATTTCTATTATGTTCTCTGGTATTCAAACTGTATTTCAAACTACAGAGGGATAGGCTAGTGTGTGAGGATGAAAATTCAAATGCATAGAAGACTACATGTTTCATATATCACACATATGACTAATAGAAGCAATAAAAACTCTAATATTTCTTAATGTTTTTAATTTCAACAGTGGTTCTCAGACCTAGCTTGAAATTACAATAACTTAGAAATTCTTATTCAGTTCCTCTGGAATCAATCTCAAATTATGGCATTTCCAAAACACAGCCAGATGTATATTCAGCCAGAAATAATCATTCTTCATAATTCAATCTTTTAATGAACAACCCATATAAGCCAGTACATACAAGACTGATAAATTTTGTTGCCGTAGCAGCATCCACCAATTATAATACAATATTTGAAATGTTACTGCCGTATTTAGTTCACTGGGGTAGGTCTTGATTTTTTTTAAAGAAATCTTATATGTAATTTGCCATTCTCCAATATTTGCAACTCTGAAAATTTAATTGAGTGCATGCCCATTTTTTCTATAACTAACCCCACACAAAGTAGAAGGCTCATCTAATTAACCTAAGAGTTATTTAGACTTAAAAAAAGATGAATTAACATCAAGCCCAATTATTTCTTTCAAGACAAGGAAGGATATTAACAACACATTTCCCTTGGACACCAAGCACATGGAGCCTCTCCTTACTTCCCTGGAGTCTTTCCCCCAATGGACTTGGCTAGAGAGGAAGGGATTTGATAGCTACCAACAGCTGCTGTTTTACATTTCCAAAAAGTAAAAAGGATATGCAGAGTCAGGATCATTCGATTTGGAGAGAAGTCCTTATCAGTCAGGATCATTTTGCTAATGATTCCAGTATTCATCAAACCCGGGATCCCAGAAATCCTCAAGGGGTTAGCATTCTTCAGGTTTGTTGGATAACCTGTGTCTGCTGGGGAGAGAAGGGAAGCACTGCTCCAGGGTCGCTGCAAGAGCCCCACTTTCCTGCCCCTAGATCTGAAACATGCGGCCTTTTCAGGTGATACATTGTGGGAGAGATTAGTAATTATGCACAGGCTTCTCACTATGTAAATGACATAGACGTATTGATGTGTCCCATTCATGACCCATCCCTCATTGCAACGAGAATGGTAGGTGATGAATGCAGGATTTGGTGGACAACCTCACTCTCTCTTCTACCAACGACGACTATGCCATGTCTTGGTGCTTCAGAAAATTCTCTCTTCAGTTAGCACCCTGGAACCTCTCAAGAAGTGAGATCCTCTGCTGTTTCTTGGAAATGCAAGAAAAATTTTCTCTTTTGCATGTGCTTTCCACGGGGGCGATAGAGGGACTGTTCAGAAACTATTGTTTATTTCCGCCAGAGCAGGGGAAGCAAGGAAATATGACTTGTACAATTGTGAAGGGTGCTTTGAACTACTTGTTCATTCATTCATTCATTCATTCATTCATTGTAAATTATGCCCTACAATTCATTAAGGTAAGCTCACAATTTATATTTTACACAAACTTATACATGTGGATGTGGATACAAGTGAATAATCACAGAGACTAAAAAGACCCTAAGATATCCTGGCGCTGGAGTTATAGGTAGTTGTAAGCCACCAAACACAGGGGATGGGATGGGAACCGTGTACCTGTTCCCTGCAACAAGCACTGTTTAACCATTGAGCCATGGGTTGACTCCAAATTGGTAGCCTTTTGATTGCCTTTCCATCTCCAGTACAGAATTGGCATCAAAAGACCCTTTAATTGCTCCAGTTTTACATAGTTCAAGAAAATCCATAATGAGGAATAAACTAGACTATTTTGAAAAATGAAGCATTGCATTAGATTTTTCCAGAATGATTAAAGCTGAGCTCTTGAGAAACTCTCTGCTTAATGAGGTGCTCTGAGGAGAAAGTGGGAGTTCCTCTCACAGTCTCCCTATCTGGCAACACTTCTTCCCAGCAAGCAAATTTCTCTTTATAGAAGTAGTGAGGCCAACAGAAAGCAAGCAAGCCAGGCTATAAGCTTAAAGGAGAACTTAGTAAATGCTTCATTAAACAGGAACATGCAAGGTCAAGCTTCTCTGAAGTCGGTCTTTAATACTTTTCCGCTGTGACAATGAAGCTGCAGGGTCCTCACTTAGGGCAGACAATTCTTTAAGGAAAAAATAAATAGAGGGATTTTTAGGGAAAACAATTCAAAAGATATTGACCAAGTTTTGATTGGTTTTTTTCTCTTTATCATTTTTTACTTACAGGTGGATAAAATCTGTACTAATTACAAACAAGCATGACTTTTACAAAATTCTGTGTCAATCTACTAATGAATGCCACTGTTGCATATTGTGCCCTGTAAGAAGCAAACCATTACTACTGTAAGTTATTAAAATGCTTTGTGAAAAAACATTACACAACAAAACATTTGTCTGGAGAAATAATTAAGCCAATTTATTCAAAATCAATGTTGAAAATACAATGTATGTATGTGTGCAGGTTAATCCAGCATAAATGTCAACTACAATTGACTGGGAGCCACGAAGAAGATCTGGGCATTTCTATGAGTGCATGTCCAGAGATAACAGATCAGGAACACTCTGACATAATCAGTGGTTTAGTCAATTGATGGATTCAAAAATAAAGATTAGATTATGGGGATGTGGTAAGACTGTGGAAGAGGGAGGCCTCACTGGAGGAATTAATTCACCAAAAATATGTTTGTGAAATGTTCATCTTGTGCCAGCTATTCCCATATCTATCCTTTCTGGTTCCTGAGTGCTTCCCTCTCCCTCTCCCTCTCCCTCTTCTCCTCCCCCTCCCCCTCCCCTCCTTCTCCCTCTATCAGGATAGAGGAGGAGTGAGCATGGCATTCTTCCTCTAAGACCCAAAGGATGGTTTCTGCTAGTCTGGATTTAGCCAGTCTTGGGCTTAAGGCTCAGAAACAATAAGCAGACATAAATATTTTCTACCTTTAAAATACTTCTCTCAGATATTTGTCAAAGTGCTAAATGTATAACAATATATTGGGTAATGTATTTTATAAAAATACCTGAATGGAAAAAATTCTAAACAAAAGGCATGTGATGCCATTGGAAATACAATGTATTACATCTACAAGTTTTCACAACCATCCACTGCTTATTGATATTTAGGAATATCTGCTTATGTATTTAGGAATCTGTCCTGTTTCCAACCTTGGAATGCACATTAAAACCACTTAGGAAGCTATTAAAATAGTGAAAATGAAGTCCCAACTAGGCCACTTGGGTTGGAATCCCAAGGGATGAGGATCACACACTGCTGTGACTTCAGTGTCCCCTGAGACTACAATGTACAGTTAGACTTGGCACTGTGACACGGGTAGGGAGCAGAAGGCACTACCTTATGTGGTGATGACAATCGGTTGCTTCCCAACTCCCCACCCTTTATGAAAAACACAGTGTGCTGCTCCTCTACTGACATGTGGCTCCTGGAAGGCAGAGCCAATGTCTGATTCTTTCAGTATTCCCTCAGTTTCTAACAAGGCATGTGGCAGATGCTGGTTGATTGAGCGGAACACTGGTCATCTGATTTTCAGACTTTTTAAAATTCAAATTCCTAACTTCTCCACTTCTAAGAAGGCTATTTTAATACAGCAGAAAATAAGCCGAGAAGCCAAACAGAGGATGGTCTGGGATCTTAGTGTAAGGTCAGTACTTCATTACTAAAGGCTCCATCCTCATGGCTTATCCACTTCCTGAAGGTTCCTCTGCCCCACATCACCAAACTAGAAGCTAGAATATCAATATATAACTCTTCAAACCATTACATCAGAAACTGTGATCAAATGTACGGCACGTGTATCTGCTTAACCATGACAGCAGTTCTTTCTGTCATAGCTGTGAACATGTCACTAAGTATTTTCAGAGTAAACGCTACAAACTATACAAGCTCATCTATCTAACATAGTCAAGTGTTTACCGTACATTCACAACTTCTGTGCTCTAAGAAAGGGTGGACCAGGAGGCTCTGAACAAGCCTCTTCAAAGCATCATCTCACCAAGACCAGGCTGAACTTATCAAGAGACTGAAACAATAAAATATGAAAGCAGCATCTTAGCAGTTACCACCTTTTGTAATCATTTTTATTACTATTTCTTGTTTGTCCACTGGTTCCCAGCAGCATCAATAACTACTCTATTTCTGTGAGGATGGGGAATATATTTACTACTGAAATCCCAGCAACTAGCACATCGTGATTGCCACATTGAAATGAATTATCAATGAAGACATCCTTTGTAAAAATCTCCATATAAAGGGAAGAGCTTCCTTACTCATGGTCCTCTGTGATCCAGTAGACACAGCTATAAACTCAGTCACATTTGTACAAACCTCTTTTTTTTTTTTTTTTTTTGGAGCTGGGGACCGAACCCAGGGCCTTGTGCTTGTTAGGCAAGCACTCTACCACTGAGCTAATTCCCCAACCCCTTGTACAAACCTCTTACAGAATACCCAAACCCACATCTTCTCTCGCACTCAATTCTCCATGACCATGTTTGACTGTATCTTTAAAATGCTCCTGTGCTAGCAGTCTGTGGCAAATTTCCTCTTTACTCAGACATGCTTCCATTCATGCCTAGGACCCAAAGTTTAGAGTCTCCAGGGGCCATCAATGGGAGGGACAATAAACTTAAGATACATCCTGTCATCTTTACAACCCACAGAAGCACAGAGCATAGGATTGGTTTCACTTTCTGATGTCAAGAAATTAAAATGATAGAAGACCTGACAAGTATCCTGAGTGATTTAATGAGGAGCCTCCTCCATTGCAACAGAGCCCAAAACAGGTCCCCCTTTCCACTCATCCTGTCTTGACACAGACAAAGAATAGAGGAAAAGAGAGCACAAAAAGGAGAGGGGGTGGAGAGGAGAGAGGAGTGAGGAGGTGAGAGGGAGGGAAGGAGAAAAGGAGGGAGGGAAAGAGGGAGGAAGGGAGGGAAACAGAGACAGAGAGACAGAGAGAGAAAGAGAAAGAGAGAGGAGAGAACCCTGCTATCCAATACCCATAAAAATTTGTTTTTAATTCCCTGGCTCTCACAGATAGAGGCTTCTGCTAGCATTTAAGATAAGATTAGCTGGTGGTGTGCTATCAGCACCTCCACATTTCCCTGCAGGGATCCCTCCTGACAGGCAGAGGCTGGAGGCATGTCTCAGGATTAACACGAGCTAATGATTATACACTAAAGCTTTGGAAATGTCCGACTAATAGGATTAAGCAATAGCAGATGCAGGTCCCCGTTCAGGTTAAAAATGCACTTTTTACATTACAAAGTCAGACAGATCCCTTTGAACATGCAATGAATATGGATGTTTTCAATTATCACAGTCTTCCAGGGCTATACGATATGGTAAATTAATCCCTTTAGAACATCGGAAACAGGACAAAATAGCCTTCTTGAGGCTGAAATCCCTCGTTTTAGATTTTCCTTCATGGGGATAAGCAGCGGTGCACCTCACATAATTAATCTTATTACAAACAGAGAGAAAGGGGCAGTGAGGAAAAAAAGTGTATGAAATTTGTTTAAATATTTGAGAAACTTAGAAAAGAAAAAACACTTTGAAATCAACATCTCTTAATTAATTTCCAAGCAGTCAAACATGCAAACAGAAGGCATGGCAGGCTTCTGGGTGTGTTGGGAGGGATTTTATTTCTGTGCGCCTCAGGTGTTAGTGTGACAGGGAAAGGGGGGGAGGGGAAATTAAGGTCACTTAGAAAGAAATGAACATAGTAATAACTGCCAGTACAAAGCGCAATTCCCAAGTCACGTGAGTGGATGTGAAACCTGAGTGGTAAGAAGAAGCAGAGGGCAAACCAGGAAATGAATCCTTTGCAGCATGACACTGGATAAAGCTATCACCTTCCGGAACAGCTCCTCACGAAACTGCCATTGTAATTAGATGGTGGACTTGGATGCAGATATTAGCGGGAAGTAAAGCTCCAAGATTTCACATATTTGACTCACTAGGGGTGACTAGGGGGAGAAAGCTTCAGAACCATGCAGCCAGCCCGGAAATGGTAATAGACCCAAACTACAAAAAGCAGCTTTAGCACTGTTGGTTTGATCCTTTGTAGAGTTTAAAGTCAAACATCTTTCAAACTGGTCTGAACGATGGTGTTGAGCCTTAGCAACAAGAATTAGAATCACTCCGCACAACCCAAGGTGTCTCTTCATGTCACCACAAGTCTGACCATGTGGGAAATTTTGTCAACAAAAAGGAATCACAGTTGTTTTTTTCGTTTGGTTGGCTTTTGTTTTCCTTTGCTTTGCTTTGCTTTGCTTTGCTTTGCTTTTTGCTTTGCTTTAAAGAAAGATGAAAAGGGGGAAAGCAAAGAGAGCAGTTCATGCGAGCCTTTGTCCTGGAAACACCTCTTTGAAGCTATTTTCTTTCGGTTCCTCGCATGCTTCCTCCCCATGCTAATGAGTGGCATAAACAGAATTGGAATGAAACACTAGGACGAAACAAGAGTATGGTGGGTGGTGGATCTGTGGGTTTGCGAGGCTATGGGTTTCAACAATCAAAACCCAGATCTAAAAGGACAGTTTAACTTTATCCATGTTAATAATGTTTGGGTTCGCTGAGCTGCCCACTGACCCAGTTTCCACTGTACCTCAGCTGTCTAGTGTGCTTCCCTGGGAATACCAATGGACAGATGGAAACACCCCAGCAGAAGTTGCCAAGCAATATTCAAAGTCATTCATAGTTTTACATTTTTTCATAGAAAGGCCACTTTATATGTATATAGAATGAAAATATAGAATTTATTTTAACATGGCATTCTATTTTCTTCTTCATTTGCTTGTGTCAGTCGCACAATAAACTTCGGGAAGATACAACTAATTTCCAAAGACAGACTGTGCTTGAGTAAAAGATATTCAGAAAGGTGTTTTGTTAAATATGTATGTTCTTCTTTCTTGAAAAAAAAACATGACAATAGTTTGTTCAAGTAGTATAAGTTACATATTATCAGAATCCATGTGTCTTTTAAAATATTTATTTATTCATGCTAGGAATATTTGTATTTGTCTGAGAGTTTATATGCACTATATACATGTAGGTACCCTCAGAAGCTAACAAACGGTGTGAGATCCCCTGCAACTGGAGTTACAGGTGGCTATGAGCCATCCAAATAGGTACTGGGAACCAAACTTGGGTCATCTGCAAGAACAGCAAGTGCTCTTAACCACTGAGGCATCTGTCCAGTTGCAGTATCCAAATTTCGATGGCATGCATTAAGACTGATCTTTTTCACTTTAATGCACATGTAGGACATTGGGGCTCCAGCTGAATGGAAATATTGATTAAAAGCACTGAATGTTGCACTTAAGTCTGTATTTCCTACCAGTTGCCAAAGGTGCACAGGCTGGTCACCAAAACAGAGCACACAGCATCAAGGCATTGGGGTATCGAAGTCATGTAAGAACAATCATTCCACAAATCCAATAGGATAGAACCAAGAAAACCCTCCACACTTTGCATTTTGGAAGAAGTGCAAAGCTATGTATACAGGAGTAAATTTAACCAAAGCACCATAGGTTTTGGCACAAGACAGATTTAGCACATAAGTATATTTTTATTTCATTATGAGTCTAACTTTTTAATTCCTTGATAATCTCATAAACTAACAATATTCTAGCATTTTCAAGTGAAGATTGTTAAAGTTCTGCACTGTTAGAAGCATCTGAACATTATATTACTAGACCTGTTGCATATTTACAATTCCCACTGCTGATTATTTTCAACAAAAAAATAAACTTCATTTATTTTTTAAAAGACTGAGATATGATTTCTCTGAAATTAAAAAATAATTCATAAATTCAGTACATTTAACAAAATTAGGGTTGGGGATTTAGCTCAGTGGTAGAGCGCTTGCCTAGCAAGCACAAGGCCCTGGGTTCGGTCCCCAGCTCCGAAAAAAAAGAAAAAAGAAGAAAAAAATTAAATAGTTTCTTTGTGTGTGTGTGTGTGTGTGTGTGTGTGTGTGTTTGTGTGTTTGTGTTTGTATGAGTGTTTCTGTGTGTCTGTGAGTATGTGTGTGTGTGTGTGTGTGTGTGTGTGTGTGTGTGTGTGTGTGTGTGTGAGATCTATCTATGGGAAGAAAAAAGATGAATGAAGAAACACCACTGAGGCACTCATAAAGAAACACCACTGAGGCACTCATGAAGAAACACCACTGAGGAGGCACTCATGAAGAAACACCACTGAGGGAGGCACTCATGAAGGAACACCACTGAGGCACTCATGAAGAAACACCACTGAGGCACTCATGAAGAAACACCACTGAGGCACTCATGAAGAAACACCACTGAGGGAGGCACTCATGAAGAAACACCACTGAGGGAGGCACTCATGAAGAAACACCACTGAGGCACTCATGAAGAAACACCACTGAGGGAGGCACTCATGAAGAAACACCACTGAGGCACTCATAAAAGTCTCCTTTGCCTTCCAATACTTCATGAACTACTAGGAGAAACAGACAAGAACTCATCTACAAATCAATGATCTACATGCAATAGGAAAGATAAAAATGAATGTTTAACCAAAACACAAAGAAGTCAACAGTGGTTGATGACACTGGCTAACAAAATCTACTAAAATACTGCATGCAAGTAAAGGGGGGTGCTGGGCATATACACCCTAATGGTATAGTGTCAAGTCACAGAATGTGACCCTTCTAATTGTGTGCCTAAAAGCGCATTAAGGACCTCATGCTGCTTTTCGGTGTCATTATCTCTCTTTCCTCCATTGTAGGATTGTCATTACATGGCATGGATGCCTATACTAGGAAAGAGTAACTTATTCTTGACTTCATATTAAACTTGAATAGAGTTAGAAAACACATCGCAAAGAACACGGAACATGAAAAGGTGTTGAAGGACAGACAGAAGTTCTGGAAAGAAAAATCAGAAACACTCTGTCCTTCAGTCTAACAAACCTTCCTGTACCATGAGTGTGAGCATGGAGGGCATCCTGAACAAAGATGCTACCCTGTTCCCCTAATTCCCTATGCAATGCAGTAGAATCATCCAGTCAGGACTCTCCTTGCTCATTCGCTTCACTATCAATTGTTGTTTGAAGGACTTATTTTGTTAAATTTTTTTCCTATAGAATTTCTACCTTAGCTTGTGAATTTTCAGGACGTCAAGGAAGACTGAGACCTTTGAGATCATGGAATGCTAGAAAACAAAATACAAGCTTTCTTTACCAATTCCTAAGAGCCATATACAGATGAGTCAGTCATTCTCCTACCTTTGACTGGGAACTGTGAAAACAATAGCAATAATAGATTATAACAGAAATTCAATCCTTTGCTCAGAGGGGCTCAGAGATGACTAAAAGTCCACCACCGTGTTCTCAGAGGTGAGAGGAAGGGTGTGGAGAAAAGGAACAAGAGATGTTTGCATTGCTTCTCCAGGAAGCACTGCCCAGGAGGCAAGAAGAGATCATCCCAAAGAGTGTAAGCTAGCACAGCTGACTGCCATCATTTCAGAAGGCTATACCTGAGAAATACATTCCACAGATAAAACCTTTGCCTACTTTTAAGGACAAGGTTTAAAGCGTATTCTATTTCTTATAATGGGCATGGATTGGATATGAAAACAACACCAGAACAGATAAAATAAACATTATATCACAGAAAGCAGTATTAAAATCCTTGATGTGTCTTCAGGCACACATTTAGAAGTAAGGCTATATTTGGGGACTTGAAGCCTTACAGCTATTGTATGTCCTCTGATCACAGTCTCTTTACATACATATGGCTTTTAAACCAAGGTTGGTTGGTTGTTGTTTTGGATATTTGTCGTTTGGCAGCCATATGTTGTCTTCCATTCCTCTTCTTGTCACGTCATCCCACTCTCGCACTTTGCTCTGCTTTGGTTGTGGGGTTTGAAGGCTGAGTTTCTCACCATGGATTCTATAAAGACTTACCCAGTCTTCAATGACTGAACCACCGAACCTCATCTTTGGGAATGTGTAAAGCATTTGGTAGGCAGATATATTTATGACATAAGTGATTAGAAAACACAGAACATGTAGGTTTGAGAGAAAAATGTCAAAGACCCGAGAAATAGACAGTAAATGTATCTTCTCTGAAACTGAGGTCAACTTTAGTCATGCATCACACAACGGCCTGGTATCTTGAAGTAGTTAATCTTATAAGTAGAGTGCCTGACTCCAGGGAAAAACTAACTCAGTATTTATTTTTCCACAGGGTTCAAACTCTCGTCATAAAGCCAGCCAGATGTTCCCAATATAGGGAACATGTTACTTTAGCCTTGGTGATGGTGAGTCACCCGAGAACCTTAGTGCAATGCAGGATTCCAACAGAGTTGACATTTTGCAATCCAAGCAGTGACATGCCCCTTGTCTGGAGGCAAACTGAGAAATAGTTCCCTTCAAATGGGCCTCTAAACAGCTGTCAGGTCAGAATATCTTCAAGTCATTACCTATCTGAGCCATGCTGAAGCAGAGATTGTTAGGTGGTGAAAATCTCTGTATCGTGTTACTAATCTCACTGACCAACAGTGGCTGTGTGAACAGCCAGCATTCTCTCTTAGTAAGCAGCAAAAAATAAGTCACTGCTCACTATTAGAAGTTCAAGGAGCACTGGAGAGACTGGGAAACTGAGGAAGTTGAAAAGAGGCCTTTACAGAGATTTGCCTCCAGAGTAAAAGATGAAATCCTTTAAATCACAGATCACGCCAGCTCTGACCTGCTAATGGTTGACAACCCAGACTTTCTTCACAATGACCCATAAGTAGCCTTCCACTAGTCAACATTATCTCCAGAGCTTGGGCCCAATTTCCTGGCCAATTAGCAGCTCAGCAGTCTAAATTAAAGAAATCAGGAGCAGCTGTAAGCCTCTCACTACGATTACTTATAAACCCTTCAAATCTAGACTCAAATAGCTTCCCTATAGTTTTGCTCAATTGATTAACTCCAACTGGTTTATCACTAAACCATTCATTTACTTTAACAATCCACTGCAGCCTCAGATAAAATGCATTTCATGTCCCTTCTTGGGCCTTTAATAATTAGCCGTGTCTACCATGTCTTTTAATCTCTCACTTAATGAATGACTTCAATCTTTAATAATTTAAAAGCATATCAAGCCAAGTATCAATTAAAGAGAACTCTTCCAGGCAGCAAAAACAATAAGTGTTAAGTCAGTGGAGAAAAGTACATAGAGCCCTGTTGCTTTCCATTGCTCAAGAGTACTTGAAAACTATGGGATTATTTCAAAACATTACACTTCACTGCAATTTATTTTAGTTAGCTTACAAGGAAATTAAATATAAGAAATAATCATGAAGCATTTTGTGCAGTTTCAAAACAGAATCATGCATGGCAGTATCAAGCCTGGTTCTTACTTCTGAATATATTGCCAACTGCTTAGTTCATCCTCGTTGCCCAAGAACACCAGCTGGCTTATGCTATAATTTTCTGGTTATTGGTCCTTCCAATACTTTGCCTCATCCTTAAACTCTTGACTGTTCCAAGATATCCAATCCATTGAAGTTTTTTCATGTTATATCCCTTGAAGAACATACATCATGTTTACTAGTGAGATTTCACAAGGATTATTATTGGAACAGTGCTATTTCCTCACTCCAGGAAGATTGCTAGAACAAAGTTTGCTTGAAAAAAAGTAGGTGATTTCTGGGTAGTTCTTGAGAGTCAAAGACATAGCTTTTTAGGCCATTGTGAAAATGGCTGAATTAGCCTCTCCCAATAATGCAGAATTTATAGTGTGAGCTTCCATGGCAGGTAGAGTGTTGATCCACAGACTGAAATCTGGACAAATTTTTAGTAACTAAAATTTCCACTTTTAGTGGAAAAACTGTCAGAGCAATGTATCTGTTCTAAATCAAAGGCTATGATACTTTGAGCATAGCTGCTTGCTCCCTTGGACACTTGCCTTTGTGTCCAAGCATGAGCCACCTCCATGGAGGATTAAAAACTGCACAGAGGAATTATCTGCCACAGCTAAAAGGACATCTTAAGCAGCTGAGCTATATGTCAATGTTATACAGCTAGAATTATCTGAAAGGAGGGAATCTCAATTGACAAAATGCCTCCATAAGATCTGGCTATAAAGCATTTTCTTAATGACTGATGATGGTGAAGAATTCAGCCCATTGTGGATGGGGCCATTCCTGGCTGGTGGTACTGGGCTTTATAAGAAAGCAGGCTGAGCAAGCCACACGAAACAGACCAGTAAATATCACCACTGATGGTTTCTGCATCATCTCCTACGTCCAGGTTCCTTCCTGTTGGTTCCTGCCCCACATTGGGTGCCACCTTTTCTTGTAAATTTAAAAAAGGATGCCCGACCTTAGTCTTAAAAGTTCCCACTCCTGCGGATCTTACTGCTTTCACACACTATCCCCTTAGTGGTTATTACCACACCTGAGACTCACATCACATTCCACAGGCCATGCTAGCAAGGCCCCACACCACGCTAGTCCCAAGCCTTCTATAGCCTAGCATGGCTTCCTGTCACAGGCTCTGTTCACATTCCCAACTACCCAGTGAAATCATTACTTAGCAAACTGGAACCTAACAACCAGATTTATGTGTTAAATGCTCAATGTACAATACATCCACACAATTAACTTACAACCAGTTGATAAGGATATAAATCACCCACCTAGATAAGATACCATTTGCTCATCTAGATACACAAAATCCTGTACACATCCGTCCCTTAAGAATATTCATAACAACCTGTAAATGTGCAGAGAGAAATCTTAACATCTGCCTTTATATTCTCTCAGCTGCTCCCCTCTCCTCCAGTCTCCTCTCTAACACTTTTCTCCCACCCATCCTTCCTTCTCGTCCAATGACAGACCTCGTTCTATCCTGTACTGCCTTCATCTGCATGATGACATCAACCTACAGTTCCTTTCCTGGCTTCCTGCAACAATGGATTCAATTCAGAAGTGTAAGCCAAATAAACTCTTTCCTCCCCAAGTTGCTTTTTTTTTTTTTGAAATAGTGACACATAATTTAATATTTCAACTTTGCATAAAGCTTCTTTGCGTAGAACTGAACAAATCACATTACCAGTAGTTTCCTCAGGATTGGGGGTTTCTACTTAAAAATGTTTATTTATCATGTGTATATGTGTTCCTTATCTGTCTGTGTACCGCATTCCCAAGTTGCTTTTTGATCATGGTGTTTGATCACAACAATAGAAACCATATATAAGACCTCAGTCAGTCTCAGCTAAGCTAGAAGCTGAGCATCTGTGAGCGAATAAGCTCCAAGAAAAGAAGAAATACCCAATAGAGGATAGTACATAGAGTAAACTGGCAGATTATAAAACAAATAAATTCTGCTCTTAGCTTAAACACTTACATTTGAGGGTGGTCCAATATCCAGCAAATATGTAGTTTATATGAAGCCCATAATTTAGTGCTTGATCTAAAAATTTTCTGAATAAATCACAAATTACTATCAAAATAGAAAACACATTCAGAGCTAGTATAAAAATGACTAAGTTATTTGCTACCCATGGGTCACCAAATTGCTCGCTTGCACAATTCATCAACCACTTCCAAATACCATAACTGTCTCTATCTATCCCCAAGATTTCACATTTTTATATACTATTTATTATTGTTATAAAATATAAAATGTATTTTCTCATGAATGTAATTTTGGTTATTAAATGGTATGTTATATTAAAAATATGGCCTTCAATATCAATAATGTTGGTATGCCCTGCTTTTTTGGATGTCTCAGGAGCAGAGTAGAAGTCAGAGGCTATTTCTATAACTTTCAAAGCAACAACCATTTCAGTGTTATCCAGGAACACATGCATATCACACCATCAGTGTCTCCATGCCCAGTTGATTTGTGAGATAACAATGTGAATAACTCATGCATGCTCCATCCCTAATGTGTTCTCTTTAACAAATAACCATTGCAGATTTCTGACACTTCCTGATGACATCAGGAGATATGACTGAACATTCTCTGGGCGTCACGGTACTCTCATCATCTGGTTTTGCTTGCTGATGGAGATAATAATGTTTAGTTGTCAGTTTTGATGTCTGTATCTTAATATGCTTAAATACTGAGACTACTTTGGCCATGGGTCAGTAAGAGAGCATGCAGAAGGGAGAAGCATAAGCAAAGAGCTTGTTTCTCTATTCTGTTTGGCACTGAGTCTGGAGGAAAAATTGCTTTGCTTATCTCTGAATCAGCAGCCATGCTATTAATAAAGTCACCACAGCCCTAATGCAATACTGATTATGTGTTCTTTATTTGCATATCATGAGATCACTTGCAAATGACTCACACAAAGTAAACCCTGTATTCATGTTCTATAATACCCCCAGAATCAAAAATTCCAAATTTATCAAATTCTTAACTGTGCTTTTGCTTAGAAGGCTAGTAGCTATTTAAAGAATCCAAAATATAAATATCTTTTAGAGACAGATATTGAATTGAACATAGAACTATTTATGTGGTATGTATAAATTAGACAAAATAAATGTACATAAGTTTTGAAATTTGGTCTTACAGTAATACCTAGCTACTAAAATGCCAAATTAAAGCAAGAAAGATATCAACTGTATTGTTCTGGGCCAAATTTGATGAACATTATGATAATAAATTTTATGTGTCGCTTGAGCTCACTGAAAACTGTTCTGGAAGCAAATTTTTACCTGCAACCCATTTCATACCAAAATATGTTTGTCTTATAGTATCACCCAAGATCTCTTATTCTGAAATTGGCTGAGACAGGAAGAGGAGATAATAGTAAGAGACCTAATTTAAAACACCATGTTCTTGAGAACAACTTAGCAAGTAAAATATTTCTACCAGAAGTGACTGTTTATCTCATAATATAAAAGTACCTGAAGTGGGAAAGAAAAGTCTGAAATTCAGTCATAGGAAGTCCAGGCATGGAGAAAAGCTCAACTGGGAACTCCAGTAACTGCTTCGACTTCCCCAGTCAGTTTCTACTGAATAGATTGAATATTTGATTTGATACCATGTTTCCTTTCTATTTATTTGCCTGTTTACTATTCTTTCTTTTGCCTATTATATAATACATAAACTTACTAATTTACAACTATCATAGATGATTCCCCTTACCATATAGGACTTTATAATGTTTTTATATGGGAACATTTATTGTAATTTCTACCAATAGCATACATTGACCCTGTTTTCCATACCTCACCAAGTCTTACTTTTTGATATTAGCCAACCTAACAAATATAAGTTTAGAGCCTGGATCAAAATCTTTCCCCTCACCATGTCTCTATATTGAAATCCAAACACAAAGCTAGCAACTGTAACTTTTAAAAGGTGAATGGATTGTAGACAGAATATCTTGAATATTGTATCACCTGTCAATTAAAATGCCTATGGCCTATAGTTTAGGCAGGACAGGGCCTAAATTCTACAATGGATTGTGGCCATAATAATTCATGAATGCATCAATCCATTGATTAATTCAGAACTGAGTAGATTAATTGAAGGTGACCATAGATAGAAAATGTAGGTATATTGACAGATTTAAAAAATATATTTTAGTTCTCCCTAGTCCCTTCTTTTTGATCTTTGTTTATGGCTGCCATAAGATATGTTACTTCCTACACATATCCCAGATACCATGATGCTCTGCCTCACTCCTGGCTCCAGGAAACACAGTTAGCCATGGATAGAACCTCTGAAACTGCAGACAAAATAAATCCAGCTTGATATTAGTTTCTTACAAAGGTTTTGTTTTGTTTTGATGCATAACACACTGCTATTATTGGTCTTTCTATATAAATATATATATATATATACAGAAAAAAATAAAATATAGGTTGCGTGCTGGCAAAAAAAAGTAAAAAATAAGAAAACAGAGATATGTTAGGACAATTTTCATAATATGAGTAAGCATATTGTCTCATCTTAAAGAAGAAATATATTTGAAGAGCAAAAGTTCTGAAAAAATATACTAAAATATTTTCCCTTGGGGAAAAAAAAACTCAGGTGACAGCAGATGCTGGCGAGGATGTGGAGAAAGAGGAACACTCCTCCATTGTTGGTGGGATTGCAGACTGGTACAACCATTCTGGAAATCAGTCTGGAGGTTCCTCAGAAAATTGGACATTGAACTGCCTGAGGATCCAGCTATACCTCTCCTGGGCATATACCCAAAAGATGACCCAACATATAAAAAAGACACATGCTCCACTATGTTCATCGCAGCCTTATTAATAATAGCCAGAAGCTGGAAAGAACCCAGATGCCCTTCAACAGAGGAATGGATACAGAAAATGTGGTACATCTACACAATGGAATATTACTCAGCTATCAAAAACAATGACTTTATGAAATTCGTAGGCAAATGGTTGGAACTGGAAAATATCATCCTGAGTGAGGTAACCCAATCACAGAAACACACACATGGTATGCACTCATTGATAAGTGGCTATTAGCCCAAATGCTTGAATTACCCTAGATGCCTAGAACAAATGAAACTCAAGACGGTTGATCAAAATGTGAATGCTTCACTCCTTCTTTAAAAGGGGAACAAGAATACCCTTGGCAGGGAATAGAGAGGCAAAGATTAAAACAGAGACCGAAGGAACACCCATTCAGAGTCTGCCCCACATGTGGCCCATACATATACAGCCATCCAATTAGACAAGATGGATGAAGCAAAGAAGTGCAGGCCGCCGACAGGAGCCGATTGTAGATCTTTCCCGAGAGACACAGCCAGAATACAGCAAACACAGAGGCGAATGCCAGCAGCAAACCACTGAATTGAGAATAGGACCCCCGTTGAAGGAATCAGAGAAAGAAGTGGAAGAGTTTGAAGGGGCTCGAGACCCCATATGTACAACAATGCCAAGCATCCAGAGCTTCCAGGGACTAAGCCACTACCTAAAGACTATACATGGACTGACCCTGGACTCTGACCTCATAGGTAGCATTGAATATCCTAGTAAGAGCACCAGTGGAAGGGGAAGCCCTGGGTCCTGCTGAGACTGAACCCTGAGTGAACGTGATTGTTGAGGGGAGGGTGGTAATGGGGGGAGGTTGGGGAGGGGAACACCCAAAAAGAAGGGGAGGGGGAGGGATTAGGGCGATGTTTCCCCTGAAACCGGGAAAGGGAATAACACTCGAAATGTATATAAGAAATACTCAAGTTAATAAAAAAAAAACAAACAAACAAAAAAAAAAACAAAGGTTTTGTTTTAGAGACCAATAGCAGAGATGATATCTCATGGTGGCTTTGATTTCTCTTATTTCTCCAGTAGGAAAAAAATCTTTCTTTTCTTTTTTTTAATAGAAGAAACAATTATTTATCTGGGGTGTGTGTGTGTGTGTGTGTGTGTGTGTGTGTGTGTGTGTGTGTGTGTGTCTATGTCTGTGTCTGAGTGTGTCTGTGTGTCTCTATGATTTGGAAGTTTTCTGCTAAAGGCTTACATGTGATCTGTGGGAAAGCTTCCTTTCTGGGAAGCATTTGTTGGTCTGCTTATTTAGATGGTCCTAAAATTATTTTCTCTTTGACTTTAGATAATTCAATTATAATGACGATCCTTTTGCACTAAGTACAACTTCTTAGAACATGATGGATTTGAATATTGAGTCTTTGGGTGGTTTTATACAGGCTTTTGCCATTCTCAGTATGAAAGCTTGCAGCCCCTTTGTCTTTTTCAGATTGTTTCGAATGCCTATTATGCATAAAGTTGGTTTGCTTTGTAGTATCTATCTGTCCTATAGGTTTTCTTCACTGTATTTCATTCCTTTTCCCTTCCTAAGTATTTGACATGGTCTTTTTTATTTATTTTTTGCTTTTATTGGATATTTTCTTTATTTATATTTCAAATGTTATCCCATTTCCCAGTTTCCCTTCCTGCAACACCCTATCTGGATGCTCTTTTCTTCAGTCTCTGTTCCACGTTTTGTCTCTGTGTTTCATCCCGTGAGTATTTTGTTCCACCCTCTAGGAAAGACTGAAGCATCCACACTTTGGTCTTCCTTCTTCTCGACCTTCATGTGGTCTGTAAATTGTACTTTGGGTATTCCAAGCTTTTGGGCTAATATCCACTATAAGTGAGTGCATATCATGTGTGTTCTTTTGTGATTGGGTAACTTCACTCAGAATATTTTCTAGTTCCATCCATAAGCCTAAGAATTTTATGAAGTCATTGTTTTTAATAGCTGAGTAGTACCCCATTGTGTAAATGTAACACAATTTCTGTATCCATTCCTCCTTTAAAGGACATCAGGGTTCTTTCCAGCTTCTGGCTATTATAAATAAGGATGCTATGAACATAGTGGAGCATGTGTCCTTGTTATATGTTAGAGCATTTTTGGGTACATGCCCAGAAGTGGTATAGCTGGGTCCTTGGGTAGTACTATCTCCAATTTTCTGAGGAACCTCCAGACTGATTTCCAGAGTGGTTGTACCAGTCTGCAATCCCACCAACAATGGAGGATTGTTCCTCTTTCTCCACATCATTGCCAGCATCTGTTGTCACCTGGGTTTTTTATCTTAGCCATTCTTACTGGTGTGAGGTAGAATCTCAGGGTTGTTTTGATTTGCATTTCCCTGATGACTAAGGATGTTGAACATTTCTTTAGGTACTTCTAAGCCATTCAGTATTCCTCAGTTGAGAATTCTTTGTTTTGCTCGGTACCCCATTTTTAATACAGTTATTTGGCTCTCTGGAGTTTATCTTCTTGAGTACTTTGTATATTTTGGATATTAGTCCTTTATTGGATGAAGGATTGTAAAGATCTTTTCCCAATTTGTTGGTTGACATTTTGTCCTCTTGACACTGTCCTTTGCCTTACAGAAGCCTTGCAATATTATGTGGTCTCATTTGTCTGTTGTTGATCTTAGCGCATAATCCTTTGGTGATCTGTTCAGAAAGTTTTACTCTGTGCCCATGTGTTGGAGTGTCTTCTCCACCCTCTCTTCTATTACTTTGAGTGTATCTGGTTTTTATGTGGAGGTCCTTTACACACTTGGACTTGAGCTTGTGTAAGGTGATAAGAATGGATTGACTTGCATTCTTTCACCTGCTGACTGACAGTTGAACTAGCAACATTTGTTGAAAATGCTACCTTTTTTTCCACTGGATGGTTTTAGCTCCTTTGTCAAAGATCAAGTAACTATAGTTGTGTGGGTTCATTTTTGGGTCTTCAATTCTATTCCATTGACCTACCTGCCTGTCTCTGAACCAATACCATAAAGGTTTTATCACTACAGCTTAAGGTTAGGGATGATTCCAATAGAAGTTCTTCTATTGTTGAGAATAGTTTTCAATACTCTCAGTTCTTTGTTATTTCAAATGAATTTGCAAATTGCTCTTTTGAACTCTATGAAGAATTGAGTTGGAGTTTTGATGGAGATTGCATTAAATCTGAAGATTTCATTAGGCAAGATGAAATCTTTATTAATCCTGCCAATCCATGAACATGGGAGATCATTCCATCTTCTGAGATCTCCAGTTTCTTTCTTCAGAGACTTGAAGTTCTCATCATGCAGATCTTTCACTTGCTTGGTTAGAGTCACACCAACATATTTTATATTATTTGTGACTATTGTGAAAGGTGTCATTTCCCCAATTTCTTTCTCAGCCTGTTTACTCTTTGAGCAGAGGAAGGCTACTGATTTCTTGGAGTTAATTTTATATCCAGTCACTTTGCTAAAGTTGTTTATTGGGTTTAGGAGTTCTCTGTTGGAATTTTTGGGGTCACTTAAGAATAGAAACATATTATCTGCAAATAGTGATATTTGACTTCTTCCTTTCCAACCTGTATTCCTTTGACCTTCTTTCATTGTCTAATTGCTCTGGCTAGAAATTTGAGTATTATATTGAATAGATAGGGAGAGAGTGGGCAGCCTTGTCTAGTCCCTGATTTTAGTGGGATTGCTTCAGTTCCTCTCCATTTTGCTTGATTGTGGCTACTGATTTGCTCTATATTGCTTTTACTATGTTTAGGTATAGGCCTTGACTTTTTTGAATTTCCTCAGATTCTGTTATGTCTCCCTTTTCATTTCTGAGTTTGTTAATTTGGATATTGTCTCTGTGCCCTCTGCTTAGTCTGGTTAATGGTTTATCTATTTTGTTGATTTTCTCAAAGAACCAGCCCCTGATTTTGTTCATTTTTTTGTATGGTTATTTTTGTTTTTAACTTGTTTAATTTCAGAACTGAGTTTTATTATTTCCTGCTGTCTACACCTCTTGGGTATATTTGCTTCTTTTTGTTCTAGAGCTTTCAGGTGTGATGTCAAGCTACTAGTGTATGCTCTCTCCAGTTTCTTTTTTGAGGCACTCAGAGCTATGAGTTCTCCTCTTAGCATTGCTTTCGTTGTGTCCCAGTTTTGGTATGCTGTGCCTTCATTTTCATTAAACTCTAAAAAGACTTTAATTTCTTTCTTTATTTCCTCTTTGACCAAGTTATCATTGAGTAGAGGGTTGTAAAGAAGTGAAATAAGTCATCTCAGATTGAGGAATATAGGATTTCAATGTTCTAATATTGTTGCATGGAAAATATGATACAGAGGTTAGAGAATGAGACTTTGGAACCTGAGATTACAGAAGGGTGCCACTGGGGTACGATGGAGAGGAGGACCATTGAAGAAGTCATTTGGATCTGTTAAACAAAGCAACAGGATTTATGGCAAGGGTAATGTTGCAGAAATTGACACTGTAGCAAGAGCAAAAAATAATAATAAAAGTAAAGTAAATATATCTTTAACTTTCTATCAGTAGTACATGGACTGTGATAGATTCATGTTGGTCAGAAGCTCAGGACTCATTCTGACTCATACCACATATCCTGCCCACAACACAGATGACTTTTTTTTTCTTTTTTTTTCATCTTTATTAACTTCAGTATTTCTTATTTACATTTTTTTTCTTTTTTTTTTTTTTATTAACTTGAGTATTTCTTATATACATTTCGAGTGTTATTCCCTTTCCCGGTTTCCGGGCAAACATCCCCCTCCCCCCTCCCCTTCCTTATGGGTGTTCCCCTCCCAACCCTCCCACCATTGCCGCCCTCCCCCCATAGACTAGTTCACTGGGGGTTCAGTCTTAGCAGGACCCAGGGCTTCCCCTTCCACTGGTGCTCTTACTAGGATATTCATTGCTACCTATGGGGTCAGAGTCCAGGGTCAGTCCATGTATAGTCTTTAGGTAGTGGCTTAGTCCCTGGAAGCTCTGGATGCTTGGCATTGTTGTACATATGGGGTCTCGAGCCCCTTCAAACTCTTCCACTTCTTTCTCTGATTCCTTCAATAGGGGACCTATTCTCAGTTCAGTGGTTTGCTGCTGGCATTCGCCTCTATATTTGCTGTATTCTGGCTGTGTCTCTCAGGAGCGATCTACATCCGGCTCCTGTAGGTCTGCACTTCTTTGCTTCATCCATCTTGTCTAATTGGGTGGCTGTATATGTATGGGCCAAATGTGGGGCAGGCTCTGAATGGGTTTTCCTTCAGTCTCTGTTTTAATCTTTGCCTCTCCCTTCCCTGCCAAGGGTATTCTTTTTCCTCATTTAAAGAAGGAGTGAAGCATTCACATTTTGATCATCCGTCTTGAGTTTCGTTTGTTCTAGGGATCTAGGGTAATTCAAGCATTTGGGCTAATAGCCACTTATCAATGAGTGCATACCATGTATGTCTTTCTGTGATTGGGTTAGCTCACTCAGGATGATATTTTCCAGTTCCAACCATTTGCCTACGAATTTCATAAACTCGTTGTTTTTGATAGCTGAGTAATATTCCATTGTGAAGATGTACCACATTTTCTGTATCCATTCCTCTGTTGAAGGGCATCTGGGTTCTTTCCATTTTCTGGCTATTATAAATAAGGCTGCGATGAACATAGTGGAGCACGTGTCTCTTTTATATGTTGAGGCATCTTTTGGGTATATGCCCAAGAGAGGTATAGCTGGATCCTCAGGCAGTTCAATGTCCAATTTTCTGAGGAACCTCCAGACTGATTTCCAGAATGGTTTTACCAGTCTGCAATCCCACCAACAATGGAGGAGTGTTCCTCTTTCTCCACAACCTCGCCAGCATCTGCTGTCACCTGAGTTTTTGATCTTAGCCAATCGCACTGGTGTGAGGTGAAATCTCAGGGTTGTTTTGATTTGCATTTCCCTTATGACTAAAGATGTTGAACATTTCTTTAGGTGTTTCTCAGCCATTCGGCATTCCTCAGCTGTGAATTCTTTGTTTAGCTCTGAACCCCATTTTTTAATAGGGTTATTTGTTTCCCTGCGGTCTAACTTCTTGAGTTCTTTGTATATTTTGGATATAAGGCCTCTATCTGTTGTAGGGTTGGTAAAGATCTTTTCCCAATCTGTTGGTTGCCGTTTTGTCCTAACCACACTGTCCTTTGCCTTACAGAAGCTTTGCAGTTTTATGAGATCCCATTTGTCGATTCTTGATCTTAGAGCATAAGCCATTGGTGTTTTGTTCAGGAAATTTTTTCCAGTGCCCATGTGTTCCAGATGCTTCCCTAGTTTTTCTTCTATTAGTTTGAGTGTGTCTGGTTTGATGTGGAGGTCCTTGATCCACTTCGACTTAAGCTTTGTACAGGGTGATAAGCATGGATCGATCTGCATTCTTCTACATGTTGCCCTCCAGTTGAACCAGCACCATTTGCTGAAAATGCTATCTTTTTTCCATTGGATGGTTTTGGCTCCTTTGTCAAAAATCAAGTGACCATAGGTGTGTGGGTTCATTTCTGGGTCTTCAATTCTATTCCATTGGTCTATCTGTCTGTCTCTGTACCAATACCATGCAGTTTTTATCACTATTGCTCTGTAATACTGCTTGAGTTCAGGGATAGTGATTCCCCCTGAAGTCCTTTTATTGTTGAGGATAGCTTTAGCTATCCTGGGTTTTTTGTTATTCCAGATGAATTTGCAAATTGTTCTGTCTAACTCTTTGAAGAATTGGATTGGTATTTTGATGGGGATTGCATTGAATCTGTAGATTGCTTTTGGTAAAATGGCCATTTTTACTATATTAATCCTGCCAATCCATGAGCATGGGAGATCTTTCCATCTTCTGAGGTCTTCTTCAATTTCTTTCTTCAGTGTCTTGAAGTTCTTATTGTACAGATCTTTTACTTGCTTGGTTAAAGTCACACCGAGGTACTTTATATTATTTGGGTCTATTATGAAGGGTGTCGTTTCCCTAATTTCTTTCTCGGCTTGTATCTCTTTTGTATAGAGGAAGGCAACTGATTTATTTGAGTTAATTTTATACCCAGCCACTTTGCTGAAGTTGTTTATCAGCTTTAGTAGTTCTCTGGTGGAACTTTTGGGATCACTTAAATATACTATCATATCATCTGCAAATAGTGATATTTTGACCTCTTCTTTTCCGATCTGTATCCCTTTGATCTCCTTTTGTTGTCTGATTGCTCTGGCTAGAACTTCAAGAACTATATTGAATAAGTAGGGAGAGAGTGGGCAGCCTTGTCTAGTCCCTGATTTTAGTGGGATTGCTTCAAGTTTCTCTCCATTTAGTTTAATGTTAGCAACTGGTTTGCTGTATATGGCTTTTACTATGTTTAGGTATGGGCCTTGAATTCCTATTCTTTCCAGGACTTTTATCATGAAGGGGTGTTGAATTTTGTCAAATGCTTTCTCAGCATCTAATGAAATGATCATGTGGTTCTGTTCTTTCAGTTTGTTTATATAATGGATCACGTTGATGGTTTTCCGTATATTAAACCATCCCTGCATGCCTGGGATGAAGCCTACTTGATCATGGTGGATGATTGTTTTGATGTGCTCTTGAATTCGGTTTGCCAGAATTTTATTGAGTATTTTTGCGTCGATATTCATAAGGGAAATTGGTCTGAAGTTCTCTTTCTTTGTTGTGTCTTTGTGTGGTTTAGGTATAAGAGTAATTGTAGATTCGTAGAAGGAATTCGGTAGGGCTCCATCTGTTTCAATTTTGTGGAATAGTTTGGATAATATTGGTATGAGGTCTTCTATGAAGGTTTGATAGAATTCTGCACTAAACCCATCTGGACCTGGGCTCTTTTTGGTTGGGAGACCTTTAATGACTGCTTCTATTTCCTTAGGAGTTATGGGGTTGTTTAACTGGTTTATCTGTTCCTGATTTAACTTTGATACCTGGTATCTGTCTAGGAAATTGTCCATTTCCTGAAGATTTTCAAATTTTGTTGAATATAGGTTTTTATAGTAAGATCTGATGATTTTTTGAATTTCCTCTGAATCTGTAGTTATGTCTCCCTTTTCATTTCTGATTTTGTTAATTTGGACACACTCTCTGTGTCCTCTCGTTAGTCTGGCTAAGGGTTTATCTATCTTGTTGATTTTCTCAAAGAACCAACTTTTGGTCCTGTTGATTCTTTCTATGGTCCTTTTTGTTTCTACTTGGTTGATTTCAGCTCTGAGTTTGATTATTTCCTGCCTTCTACTCCTCCTGGGTGTATTTGCTTCTTTTTGTTCTAGAGCTTTTAGGTGTGCTGTCAAGCTGCTGACATATGCTCTTTCCTGTTTCTTTCTGCAGGCACTCAGCGCTATGAGTTTTCCTCTTAGCACAGCTTTCATTGTGTCCCATAAGTTTGAGTATGTTGTATCTTCATTTTCATTAAATTCTAAAAAGTTTTTAATTTCTTTCTTTATTTCTTCCTTGACCAGGTTATCATTGAGTAGAGCATTGTTCAATTTCCACGTATATGTGGGCATTCTTCCCTTATTGTTATTGAAGACCAGTTTTAGGCCATGGTGGTCCGATAGCACGCATGGGATTATTTCTATCTTTCTGTACCTGTTGAGGCCCGTTTTTTGACCAATTATATGGTCAATTTTGGAGAAAGTACCATGAGGAGCTGAGAAGAAGGTATATCCTTTTGCTTTAGGATAGAATGTTCTATAAATATCCGTTAAGTCCATTTGGCTCATGACTTCTCTTAGTCTGTCGACATCTCTGTTCAATTTCTGTTTCCATGATCTGTCCATTGATGAGAGTGGGGTGTTGAAATCTCCCACTATTATTGTGTGAGGTGCAATGTGTGTTTTGAGCTTTAGTAAGGTTTCTTTTACGTATGTAGGTGCCCTTGTATTTGGGGCATAGATATTTAGGATTGAGAGTTCATCTTGGTGGATTTTTCCTTTGATGAATATGAAGTGTCCTTCCTTATCTTTTTTGATGACTTTTAGTTGGAAATTGATTTTATTTGATATTAGAATGGCTACTCCAGCTTGCTTCTTCTGACCATTTGCTTGGAAAGTTGTTTTCCAGCCTTTCACTCTGAGGTAGTGTCTGTCTTTGTCTCTGAGGTGTGTTTCCTGTAGGCAGCAGAATGCAGGGTCCTCGTTGCGTATCCAGTTTGTTAATCTATGTCTTTTTATTGGGGAGTTGAGGCCATTGATATTGAGAGATATTAAGGAATAGTGATTATTGTTTCCCTTTATATTCATATTTGGATGTGAGGTTATGTTTGTGTGCTTTCATTCTCTTTGTTTTGTTGCCAAGACGATTAGTTTCTTGCTTCTTCTAGGGTATAGCTTGCCTCCTTATGTTGGGCTTTACCATTTATTATCCTTTGTAGTGCTGGATTTGTAGAAAGATATTGTGTAAATTTGGTTTTGTCATGGAATATCTTGGTTTCTCCATCAATGTTAATTGAGAGTTTTGCTGGATACAGTAACCTGGGCTGGCATTTGTGTTCTCTTAGGGTCTGTATGACATCAGTCCAGGATCTTCTGGCCTTCATAGTTTCTGGCGAGAAGTCTGGTGTGATTCTGATAGGTCTCCCTTTATATGTTACTTGACCTTTTTCCCTTACTGCTTTTAATATTCTTTCTTTATTTTGTGCGTTTGGTGTTTTGACAATTATGTGACGGGAGGTGTTTCTTTTCTGGTCCAATCTATTTGGAGTTCTGTAGGCTTCTTGTATGCCTATGGGTATCTCTTTTTTTAGGTTAGGGAAGTTTTCTTCTATGATTTTGTTGAAGATATTTACTGGTCCTTTGAGCTGGGAGTCTTCACTCTCTTCTATACCTATTATCCTTAGGTTTGATCTTCTCATTGAGTCCTGGATTTCCTGTATGTTTTGGACCAGTAGCTTTTTCCGCTTTACATTATCTTTGACAGTTGAGTCAATGATTTCTATGGAATCTTCTGCTCCTGAGATTCTCTCTTCCATCTCTTGTATTCTGTTGGTGAAGCTTGTATCTACAGCTCCTTGTCTCTTCTTTTGGTTTTCTATATCCAGGGTTGTTTCCATGTGTTCTTTCTTGATTGCTTCTATTTCCATTTTTAATTCCTTCATCTGTTTGATTGTGTTTTCCTGGAATTCTTTCAGGGATTTTTGCCATTCCTCTCTGTAGGCCTCTACTTGTTTATTAATGATTTCCTGTGTTTCCCTAAGTGTGTTCATGTCTTTCTTGAAGTCCTCCAGCATCATGATCAAATATGATTTTGAAACTAGATCTTGCTTTTCTGGTGTGTTTGGATATTCCATGTTTGTTTTGGCGGGAGAATTGGGCTCCGATGATGGCATGCAGTCTTGGTTTCTGTTGCTTGGGTTCCTGCGCTTGCCTCTCGCCATCAGATTATCTCTAGTGTTACTTTGTTCTGCTATTTCTGACAGTGGCTAGACTGACCTATAAGCCTGTGTGTCAGGAGTGCTGTAGACCTGTTTTCCTCTCTTTCAGTCAGTTATGGGGACAGTGTGTTCTGCTTTCCGGCGTGTAGTTTTTCCTCTCTACAGGTCTTCAGCTGTTCCTGTGGGCCTGTGTCTTGAGTTCACCAGGCAGCTTTCTTGCAGCAGAAAATTTGGTCTTACCTGTGGTCCCGAGGCTCAGGTTCGCTCGTGGGGTGCTGCCCAGGGGCTCTCTGCAGCGGCAGCAACCAGGAAGACCTGTGCCGCCCCTTCCGGGAGCTTCAGTGCACCAGGGTTCCAGATGGTCTTTGGCTTTTTCCTCTGGCGTCCGAGATGTGTGTGCAGGGAGCAGTCTCTTCTGGTTTCCCAGGCTTGTCTGCCTCTCTGAAGGTTTAGCTCTCCCTCCCACGGGATTTGGGTGCAGAGAACTGTTTATCCGGTCTGTTTCTTTCAGGTTCCGGTGGTGTCTCAGGCGCAGAAGTCCTGCCGCTCCTGGGCCCTCCCCCACGGGAGCCCAGAGGCCTTATACAGTTTCCTCTTGGGCCAGGGATGTGGGCAGGGGTGAGCAGTGTTGGTGGTCTCTTCCGCTCTGCAGCCTCAGGAGTGCCCACCTGACCAGGCGGTTGGGTCTCTCTCTCACCGGGTCTGGGAGCAGAGAGCTGCTGGGGGCCGGGATCCGCGGGTGTGGGACTTCCGGTAAACACAGACCGTGCCTCCTAGAGAAATTCTGCTTCCGTGTCCCAAGCTCACCAGGCAGCTTTCTTGCAGCAGAAAATTTGGTCTTACCTGTGGTCCCGAGGCTCAGGTTCGCTCGTGGGGTGCTGCCCAGGGGCTCTCTGCAGCGGCAGCAACCAGGGAGACCTGTGCCGCCCCTTCCGGGAGCTTCAGTGCACCAGGGTTCCAGATGGTCTTTGGCTTTTTCCTCTGGCGTCCGAGATGTGTGTGCAGGGAGCAGTCTCTTCTGGTTTCCCAGGCTTGTCTGCCTCTCTGAAGGTTTAGCTCTCCCTCCCACCAACACAGATGACTTTTATTAACATTAAATTGTATCCACGGCTAGTCATATTTTACATTTTGACATCATTATATTATGCAAGCCTGAGACCTACTCCACAGTCAAAGTAACCATAAACAACATTGAAAATGGACTGTTATCTAGACAATCATTACCTGATTGCAATCCATAGACCACATCGCATCAAACAGGAAAATCTCCCAATTAACAAGACTCATACTTACAAGACTAAGTAACACCAACATCGATGTTGGAGTTAAAAAAAAATCCCTCTTCATGCTTGCCTCTGTGGTCCCCATTGGGTTCCAAAGAAGGTGTTAAAATGATAGATCTGTCCCACTAGGAACAGCATCACACACAAATAGATGCCATATACACCCAGGAAATAGCATGCTTTTTCTCATATAAAGCATTTAATTTCCAGTTTTATAACTCATTCATCTCTTGATAATGAACTGGAGTATTCATCTTTAGTTCTTCTGTGGCTCCAGTCTAGAAGGCTCTCTCTCTCTCTCTCCATATATATATCTATATATACATATAGATATAGATATAGATATAGATATATAGATATATAGATATATAGATATATAGATATATAGATATATAGATATATAGATATATAGATATATAGATATATAGATATATAGATATATAGATATATAGATATATAGATATATAGATATATAGATATATAGATATATAGATATATAGATATATAGATATATAGATATATAGATATATAGATATATAGATATATAGATATATAGATATATAGATATATAGATATATAGATATAGATATAGATATAGATAGATATAGATAGATATAGATAGATATAGATAGATATAGATATATAGATACATAGATATGGATACATATATAGATATAGATAGATAGATAGATAGATAGATAGATAGATAGATAGATAGATAGATATAGATATAGATCCTTTACCAAAAAAAGCATATTTTCTGAAGCACATGGATGGTATTTTTTGATACATCCATGCACATCCTTATGTAGATTTCATAGTTTCAGAAACTCTTGTACTCCTGTAAATACTGAGCAACCATACCAGTAATTGACATTTGCCTTCCTGTGGGATACCCCATTGGAATGTTTTCTATGCTTAAAGTCTTAAGGCATCTTAGTTATGTAGTGCTTTAATTTCCCAAACTAAAGATTGGTTTCCTTTCATCTACCATTATGAACTGCTATATTGTAAGGAAAAGCTATAAATTAACTTCTATTTTCTTTGCATTATAATATTATAAAATTTAGAAGAATATATATCAGTAATTTTGGCAGAAAGCTTTCAAGTTCCAGAAAGACAAAAGGAAAAATTACTCAGCTAAGTTTTCTCTGTCAGTGCTCTCTTATTTCTCTTATTCAGCAGCTTTTTCCCATCCTATTTCACATAATGACTCTGTGCAAAGATTGGTTGTTTATGGTGAATGCTCAGTCCCTTAAAACGATATGAGGAAATAAATAATACATGTATAGAAATATCACTGAAAATGGACAAGACTCTCACAATAGCTCAAGACTCACAGAGCTATGGTGAAGTAATAGTTAGATTAAAAATAGATGTTCAGATAACTATTTGAAGGTAAAAGTCAACCCAATTTTGGGCATTCTATAAGTTGTCTTATATTTGATTATGATAACCACCTTTACAATGTATTACATAAGTATTTCTAATATTATTCATTGTCTATAACACCTTCATAAACCAATAAACCAATAATGTGAAGAAGTTTAAACCAAGTGTGGAATGGAATGGCCTCAGGATGAATCATTTGATTTGGTGAAAATTCTGTGTTATCATTTAAAAGTAAACTGTATCTCAAGACCCAGTAAACTTCAAGTCTCACATGCTTCTGAAATGATACCTTGGAAAGAAAATGCTTTGAGGTCTAATAGCTGGCCTGATGTTCTCTGCAGATAACCAGAATACAGAGGGAGAATGGCCTGCCATTTTAGTCATAACATTTTAAAGAAAGCTAAATATGACCCTAATGAAAACTTCTGAAAGATTTTCATTCAAAAATAGTGTTTCATGAAATTTTTTCAAAGCTATTGAAAAATGAATAATTAAAAATCATTTATTATTGAGTAATATTAATTAATACTTATAAAATATTAATCAAATTTCATTTTAAATACTTAAGAAATAAGTAAAAGTAATTTGGAAGAAACATATTTGTATAATTTTCATGATTAGCTTAAAATCTTTTACAAACATTGCTTAGCACACTATTACATTAAAAAAAAACTAGCAAACCAATAGAAATCTATAGTTTGGAGAACCTGTCCTCAATCCCACTGATCTTTAAACTTTCTGAAAACATAAAGTAATTTAAACACTATGCCAAGCATATTTACTGAGGTAAAGTTTAAATCAACTCATGGAGCTAATAAATTCATATAATATATATGTTGCCATTTCAAAATGAATTTAATTTAAACTGCTGCCTGGGCAATCATGGCACTAGCATTATGGCATCCTCTACAACTAGTTGGAAAGTACAATCTTTCATAGCCAGCTGAAGTGCATCAGCTTCCACCTCAAGATAAAAAGCTGTTGTTATCCATGCTGGCATCCTTTGGGGAAGCCAAATTTGTCTTAGCCTCCAACTTTCCTCTAATTCTTTCCTCAAAGTGAACTCACTTACCAATCCAAATAAAGATATTAATTGAGCAGTTAAGGTGTACAACTCTTGGAAGTAGCTGCAGGTCCAGGGAATGAGGCAATGGAGTTGACTCATGATACTGTGCGTAGACTCAGAGAATCCCACAACTCATGGCTGAAGCTGTGGATCTAGGGAGAGAACAGAAATTTGCTCAGCTCAAGGCAGTGGGTAGGGTAGGAGGAGGAGTGCATTTGCCACACAGCTTTTAGAGGAAGCTATGGACAGAGACAGGAAACTAAAGCTGACCCGATGTGACATTCTCAAATTTGTAGAACATACAAATTTGGTAAATGTTGTAGAAACAGACAGGAAGTCATAACTAGTCCAGGCTAAGGCACCTTTGCACAAAGAGACACTAAACAATTCTGAGAGACTACAGAAGAAAGTATTGAGCCAGAGCTCAGGGTAGGGTATCAAGTGGAAAGTCACACCACATGGACAAGCTAGGAGTGTGTCGACATTTGAATAGTTACTGTTAATATAGAGAGTAGCTGACACTGAGAGAGAAGATTAAAGATACAGTCTGTGGCTCTGGAGACCAGTCTTATACAAGAAAATGACAGCTCAGCCCTACAACAATTTACTAATCTCCTGAAAAATTCAAGTGTTTCTGCTTGGATGGGAGGGAGGAAGAGAAAAAGAAAGGTGACTTGAATTTAAAAAAAGAAACTTTCAACCAAATAAATTAGCTTCAGGTATATATGTCACCAAGCAAACATTTTAAAATCCAAGAAAATGTGTCTTGTCCAAAAAAAAATTGTTAACTTTACTATAATGACCTCAGTGATAACTACCGAGATGAAATCCCAAACAAAGAATTCAAAAGAATAATGATAGCTGTACCCAAACAATACAAAGGCATGGATGTACAATATTCTAAGAGAACAAACTCATAGAACTAAATGAAATAAGGAAATCAATAAAAGGTATAAAATAAAATTACAGAAAGAGATAGAAATGATTTTAAAAACCAAACTGAAATGATCCTGGAAATGAAAAACACAATATGCCAAATAAAAGTCTCAGGGGAAAGTCCCAACAGTAGGAAGAAACATGAAGAAAGCAGAATATCAGGGCTTCACACAAGGGAGAGGAAATAGATCATCCAGTAAAGAGCAATGACTTTTTTAAATATATAAATTAAACTTAGGAAATCTTGGTAATGCCATGAAGAGACCACAATTTTTTATTATAGTCACAAAAGAATATTTCACACAGACAAAAAATACCTTCAATAAAGTTATAGGTGACAATTTCAAATTTTATAGAAAAGGATGCACATTTATGTAATACTGGCTAGCAGATTGGTTTAGAAAATTGAATTTTTCCTTTTCTGCATCCAACGAACACACTTCACCATCTGAGATATACACCACTATAAGGGAAAATGGCTGAAAAAGGTATCTCAAGCCAATGGAACTGAGAAACAATCATATTTTTATATCTGAAAAAATGGAATTCAACCCAAAACTTATGAGAAAGATAAGGAAGGATACTTCATACTCGTTAAGAGAACAAACCATCAAGAGAAAAATTATTGTACATGATCTTTCCAGTTTCCATCTGCACCTTGGACAGGACACTGTGCCTCAACTATCGTTACCCCAATCCCAACTGGAGAGAGCTAGTCTCCAAGGAGTGCTGACACACCTAAGAACGCAGGTTCAGAGGCTCAGAGAAGGGAAAATCTTCAGTCAGAGTCAAGATCAGCTAACACAAGAGTTAACCAGGTGGCAAGAGGCAAGCAGAGGAACATAAAGGAAAGAAACCAAGGCTACTTAGCATCATCAGAAAAGAGTTGTCCCACCACAGCAAGCCCTGGATACTCCAACACACATGAAAAGAAAGATCCTGATTTAAAATAACATCTTATGATGATGATAGAGGACTTTAAGAAGGACATAAATAACTCCCTTCAATACAAGAGAACACAGGTAAACAAGTAGAAATCCCTAAAGAGGAAACACAAAAATTCCTTAAAGAATTACAGGAAAATACAACCAAATGGGTGAAGGAATTGAACAAAACCATCCAGGATCTAAAAATGAAAATAGAAACAATAAAGATATCACAAAGAGAAATAACCCTAGAGAGAGAAAACCTAGGAAAGGGATCAAGAGTCATAGATGCAAGCATCACCAACAGAATACAAGAGATAGAAGAGAGAATCTCAGGGGCAGAAGATACCATAAAAAACATTGACACAATAGACAAAGAAAATGCAAAATGCAAAAAAGCTCATAACCCAAGACATCCAGGAAAGTCAGGACCCAGTGAGAAGACCAAACCGAAGGATATTAGGTATAAAAGAGAGCAAAGATTTAAAGGGCCAGTGAGCATCTTCAACAAAATTATAGAAGAGAACATCTCTAATGAAAAGAAAGAGATGCCCATAAACATTTAAAAAGCCTACAGAACTCCAAATAGATTGGACCAAAAAAGAAATTCTTCCTATCACATATTAGTGAAAACAAATGCACAACACAAAGAATATTAAAAGCAGTAATGGGAAAAGGGTCAAGTAATATATGAAGGCAGACCTATGAGAATTACATCAGACTTCTCAACAGAGATTACGAAAGCTAAAAGATCCGGGGCAGATGTCATATAGACCCTAAGAGAACACAAATGCCAACCAAGGCTACTATATCCAGCAAAACTCCCAATCACCATAGATGGAGAAACCAAGATATTCCATGACAAAACCAAATTTACACAATACCTTTCCACAAATCCAGCCATACAAAGGATAATAGATGGAAATTTTGAGCATAAGGAGAGAAACTACACCTTAGAAAAAGCAAGAAATTAATCCTTAAACAAACCTGAAAGAAGTTAGCCGCATAAACATAATTCCACTTTCAGCAACAAAAATAACAGGAAGCAGCAATCACTTAACATCAATGGATTCAATTCCCCAATAAAAAGATGGAAAGGAATAGACTGGATACGTAAACAGGAACCAGCATTTTGCTGCAAACAGGAAACGTACTTCAGTAACAAAGACATATGCTACCTCAGAGTAAAGGACTGGAAATTTTTTTTTCAAGCAAATGGTCCCAACAAACAAGCTGGAGTAAACATTTTAATATCAAATAAAATCAGTGTGCAACCAAAATTTATCAAAAAAGATGAAGAATTTATCAAAAGATGAAAAGATCAAAATTTATCAAAGGAAAAATCTACCAGGATGAACTCTCAATTCTGAACATCTATGCCCCATCTATGTATGCCATACATCTACGTATGTTAGAGCACACACATTCATTAAAAAAAAAAAAAAAAAACTTTGCTAAAGCTCAAAGTACACATTGAACCTCACACAATAGTAGTGGGAGACTTCAACACCCCACTCTCACCAATGGACAGATCATGAAAACAGAAACTAAACAGATACACAGTGAAACTAACAGAAGTTATGGACAAATGGATTTCATAGATATCTATAGAACATTTCATCCTAAAACAAAAGACTATATCTTCTTCTCAGCACCTCATGGTACCTTCTCCAAAATTGGGCACACAATCAGTTACAAAACAAGCCTCAACAGATACAAGAAGATTGAAATAATCCTATACATCATACCAGATCACTATAGACTAAGGTTGGCCTTCAATAACAACAAAACCAGCAGAAAGCCCACATACATATGAAAGCTGAACAACTCTCTACTAAATGATAATTTAGTCAAGAAAAAAATAAAGAAAGAAATTAAAGACTTTTTACAATTGTGATGGCTTGCATACACTTGGACCAGGGAGTGGCACTATTAGAAGGTGTGACCTTGTTGGAGAAAGTGTGTCACTCTGTGGGTGAGCTTGGAGACCCTCCTTCTAGCTGCCTGAGGATGTTCAGTCTGTTCATGGCTTCCTTCGGGTAAAGATGTAGAACTCAACTCCTCCTGTACCATGCCTGCCTGGATGCTATGATGCTACCATGCTCCCACCTTTAAGATAATGGACTGAACCTCTGAACCCTTAAGCCAGCACCAATTACATGTTGTCCTTTATAAAACTTACATTGGTCATGGTGTCTGTTCACAGCAAGAAGACCCTAACTAAGACAGAACTTGGTACCAGGGACTGGGGGATTGCTATGATAGGCCTGACAATGCTTTTGTTTGGAAGAATGTGGATTTGGGGACTTTGGATTTGTAAAGCAGTGGAATACTTTAAATGGTGATTAATGGGCTATCTTAGTAGGAATGCAGAAGACTTTGTTACTGAGAGTAATTTGAATTGTGCGAACCTGGCCTAAGACTGTTCAGTGAAGAAGAATTGCAGTATGTGGCCTAAAGACTGTTTTATGGTAGTTTTGGAAAAATGTGGCTGCCTTTTGCCATTGTCCAAAGAGTGTGCCTGAGGTTAAGGTGAAGAAATTTAGATTAATTACTTGACAAAGGAAGTCTCAGAAATGCCCATCATAGATTTTGTTCTCTGGTTAAGTCTCATGAAGAGCATTTAAATGAAAAGGGGAAGTTGAAAAAAGGAAAATACAAAATATATGGTTCGAGCATTAAAGGGACACCCAGAAATGAAATGGAGCTGAATCCTGTGTTCAAGAATATTAAATTGAATTAAGGGAGGAATGACCTTGGGGCAAGATCCCACCCAGCTAAGTTAACTCCAGGCAATTTAGTATAAACCTTTAATCCCAGGAGACAGGCATACAGATCTCTAAATTCAAGGTCAATCTACAGCAAGATCCAGGACAGCAAGCTTAGGCAGTGAAGAGAAAAAACAAAGCTAGTGATAATGTAATAGAACAAGGGAGCTATGTTCCAGCTCCTGAAAGCAGCAGAACTCAGCAGTTTCAGCCATGTGTCTTTCTGGCTTTATTTTCAAGAGGAGACAGAGACTACTGGGACAATTGATGCTGGTTAGCTGGAGCTGAGAAAGAGATCAGCATCACTGAGGTGAAATCTTCTGGGAAGTGTTTTTTAAGAGCTGTGTTCCAAAGATGCCAAGGTTATAATTCGTGCTGTGGCTGGACTTGATAATGTGTAAGAGTAACCCAAGTGGTACTGGTTTTGAAGACATGAAGAGGTTATGAAGAGCAGCTGAGGCTGGGCACTGTGAGAGGCCATGGAAGGCCACTGGTGAAAGTGCACCCTCAGTTGCAATTGATGGCCCAGGACTGAAGGGGTCAGGCAAAAAAGTTGAGGCTTGGCACCATGAAGAGAGCCTAGGAGAGGCTATTGGTGAAGCCTAGATGCAACTTAAAAACCCAGTGTATTGGAGATACTAGTACCACGGGATGATCACCAAGAATAACAACAACAGTATAGTGTGGATCAACCTGAAGCTAAACTGCTACAGAGGGCAGAGCTAAGAAGTGAAACAAGCCCTTTGGAGGATCATGTTTGGATCCCAGACAGTGAAACAAGCTGTAACATTGAAACTATTTTGGATCCCCAAAGATGTTAAAGATGCCAGAGTCATGGGCCATCTACTGAGGAAAGCTGCTAACAGGGAGTGGAACCAGCTCAGGAGAAAGAAATTGTTGTAGTCAACGAAGATGAAAAAGGAGTTGAAGATCTGAAGACCACTTTGACATCAGACATGGAGATGGCAGAGTTTGGAGTTTGCCCAGCTGGGTTGCCTGTCTTAATTCAGGGATTATAGTTAAGTGATTGGATAGATCTCAAAAGAGGCGTTGAATTTAGGACTTTTAACATTGTTGATACTGCTGTAGATTATCGGGACTTTGGAAGTTGAACTAAATGTATGTTTTTATTATGCTAAGTTTAGGTAAGACCTCCATAGACTCATGTGTTTAAACAAGCCTACGGAGGCCAGGGAGTGGAATGTGATGGTTTGCATATGCTTGGCCCAGGGACTGGCACTATTAGAAGATGTGGCCTTGTTGGAGGAAGTGTGTCACTGTGGCGATGGGCTTGGAGACCCTCCTCCTAGCTGCCTGAGGATGCTCAGTCTGTTCATGGCTTCCTGTAGGACTCAGCTCCTTCTGCACCATGCCTCCTTCAGCAAATTTTACTAGCATGTCTCACTATAATGGCACAACATACCCAAACTTATGGGACACAATGAAAGCAGTGTTAAGAGGAGAATTCATACCTCTGAGTGCCTCCTTAAAGAAACTGGAGAAAGCATACACTACCAGCTTAACAACACATCTGAAAGATCTGGAGCAAAAGGATACAAGTACACCCAAGAGGAGTAGATGGCAGGAAATAATCAAACTCAGGTCTGAAATCAACCACGTAGAAACAAAGAAAACTATACAAAGAATAAACAAAACTAGGAGCTGGTTCTCTGAGAAAATCAGTAAGATAGATAAACCCTTAACCAGATTAACCAGAGAGCACAGAAAGAATCTCCAAATTAACAAAACCAGAAATGAAAAGGGAGGTATAACAACAGAAACCAAAGAAATTCCAAAAAATTATGAGATCCTACTGCAAAAATCCTATACTCAATAAAATTGGAAAATCTTGGTGAAATGGATAATTTTCTAGACAGATACCAGGTACCAAAGTTAACTCTGGATCAAATAAACCATCTAAACAGTCCCATAACCTCTAAAGAAGTAAAAGCAACCATTAAAAGTTTCCAAACCAAAAAGAGCCCAGGACCAGATAGGTTTAGTGCAGAATTATATCAGACCTTCAAAGAAGACCTAATACCAATACTCTTCAAACTAGAACAAAATAGAAACAGAAGGAACACTACCCAATTCCTTCTATGAAGCCACAATTACATTTATACCTAAATCACAAAAGACCCAACAAAGAAAGAGAACTTCAGACCAATTTCCCTTATGAATATCAACACAAAAATACTCAATAAAATTCTCACAAACCAAATCCAAGAACACGTCAAAACAATTATCCATCATGATCATGTAGGCTTCGATCCCAGGGATGAAGGGATGATCTATATATGGAAATCCATCAACATAATCCACTACATAAACAAACTCAAAGGAAAAAAAAACCCATGACCATCTCGTTAGACACTGAGAAAGCATTTAACAAAATTCAACACCCCTTCATGGTAAAAATCTTGGAAAGATCAGGAATTCAAGGCCCATACCCAAACATAGTAAAAGCAATATACATCAAAGTAGTAGCCAACATCAAACTAAATGGAAACTTGAAGCTGTTTCACTGAAATCAGGGACTAGACAAAGCTGCCCACTCTCTCCCTCTCAATTCAGTATAGTCCTTGAAGTTCAAGCCACAGCAATTAGACAACAAAAGGAGGATTAACAGGAATCAAATTGGAAAAGAAGATGAAAATAACACTATTTGTAGATGATATACTAGAATTCTTAAGGGAGCACAAAACTTCCAACACAGGACAACTGATAAACAACTTCAGCAAAGTGGCTGGATATAAAATTTACTCAAACAAATCAGTAGGCTTCCTCTCTTTGAAGGATAAATGGGCTGTGAAAGAAATTAGGGAAATGACACCAGTCACAATAGTCACAAATAATATAAAATATCTTGGTGTGACTCTAAACAGGCAGTGAAAGATCTGTATTTTAAAAAAAGAAAGAAAAAAAAACCTCAATTCTCTGAATAAAGATATTGAAGAAGACTTCAGAAGATGGCAAGACCTCCCATGCTCATGAATCGCCAGAACTAATATAGTAAAAATGGCCCTCTTACCAAAAGAAATCTATAGATTCATTGCAATCCCTATCAAAATTCCAACTCAATTCTTTGCAGAGATAGAAAGAGCAATTCTCAAATTCATTTGGAACAACAACAACAACAACAACAACAACAACAACAACAAAAGGATATCAAAACTATTCTCAACAATAAAAGAAATTCTGGTAGAATTATCATCCCTATTCTCAAGCTCTACTACGAGCAATAGTGATTAAAAAAAAAAACCCTGCATAGTATTGGTACAGAGATAGATTGGTAGATCAATGGAATAGAATTGAAGACCCAGAAATGAACCCACATACCTATGGACCCTTGCTCTTTGACAAAGGAGCTAAAATCATCCAGTGGACAAAAGACAGGATGGATATTCAACAAATGGTATTGTTTAGCATGTAGAAGAATGGAAATTGACCCATTCTTATCTCCTTGTACAAAGCTCAATTCCAAGTGGATCAAAGATCTTCACATTAAACCATGTACACTGAACCCGTTAGAAGAGAAATTGGGAAAATGCCTCAAATAAGTGGCATGTGGGAAAATTTCCTAAACAGAACATCAATGGTCCAGATTCTAAGATCAACTATGGACAAATAATATCTCATAAAATTGAAAAACTTCTGTAAGGCAAAGGACACTGTTGTCAGGACAAAATGGCAACCTACAGATTGGGAAAAGATCCTACATCTATAGAAGGCTAATACCCAATATATACAAAGAATTCAAGAAGTTAGAGTCCAGAGAAACATATAACCCTACTAAAAATGGGGTACAGAGTTAACACAAAAATTCTCAAGTGAGAAATCTTGAATGGCCAAGAAGCACATAAAGAAATGTTCAACATACTTAGTCGTCAGGGAAATGCAAATCAAAACAACACTGAGATTCCACCTCACACCAGAAAGAATGGATATGATCAAAAACTCAGGTAACAGCAGATGTTTGAGACGATTTGGAGAAAGAGGTACGCTCCAACATTGCTGGTGGGATTGTAAGCTGGTACAACCACTCTGGAAATCAGTCTGGCAGTTTGTCAGAAAATTAGACAAACTACTACTACCTGAGGACCCAGCTATACCACTCCTGAGCATATACCCAAAAGATACTCCAACATATAACAAGAACACATGCTCCACAATGTTCATAGCAGCCTTATTTATAATAGCCAGAAGCTAGAAATAGCTTAGATATCCCTCAACAAAGTACTGGGTACAGAATATGTGGTACATTTACACAATGGACTACTACTCAGCTATTAAAAACAATAATTTCATGAAATTCTTAGGCAAATGGATGGAACAAGAAACTATCCTGATTGAGGTAAACCAGTCACATAAGTACACACATGGTATGTACTCACTAATAAGTAGATATTAGGAAAAAACTTGGAATACCCATGATACAACATACAGACCATGTGAAGCTCAAGAAGAAGGAAGACCAAAGTATGGATGCTTCAGTCTTACTTAAAAGGAGGAACAAAACAATCATGGGAAGGAGAGAGTAGGAAGGACTTTGGAGGGGTAAAAGAGGAAAAAGGGGGCTGTATCAGGTGTGGGAAAAGATGAGGAAGATGTACTGAGTCTGGAAATTGAACATAGTTGGGTAGCAATGGGAGGTGGGGAGTAGGGGTAGCCAACAGAAAGTCCCAAACACCAGGAGAGCAAGAAATCCCCAGGACCCAACTGGGATGACATTACCTGAAATATTCAACAAATGTGAGAAAGAACCTGTAGAAATCATATGGAGAGGTTAGGAATGGCCCTCATGGAGGAATGGGACCACCTACCCTTCTCAAAAAATTTAACCCAGAATGCTTCCTGCCTAAAGGAAATACAGGGACAGAGAATGGAGCAGAGACTGAAGGAAAGGCTCTCCAGAGATTACCTCACCTGGGGATTCATCCCATATGCAGCCACCAAACCCTGTTGCTGGTGCCAAAAAGTGCTTGCTTACAGGAGCCTGATATAGCTGTCTCCTGTGAGGCTCTGCCAGTACCTTACTGATAGAGATGCAGATGCTTGCAGCCAGCCATCAGATTGAGCACAGGCACCCGAAAGGAGGAGTTAAAGGAAGGACTGAAAGAGCTGAAGGGTTTGTAACACCTCATAGGAAGAACAACAATATCAACCAACCAGACCCCTCAGATCTCTCAGGGACTAAACCACCAGCCAAAGAAAACACATGGAGGGACCCATGGCTTCAGTTTTATATGTAGTAGAGGATGGCCTTATATGGCATCAATGAGAGGGGAGGCCCTTGGTCCTGTGAAGATTTGATGCCGTAACATATAAGAATGCCAGGATGGAGAGGCAGCAGTGGATGTGTTGGTGGGGAAGCATCTTAATAGAAGAAGGTGGGGTGGAGGGGAGACCGGGAAAGGTGATAACATTTGAAATGTAAATAAATTTTTAAAAAATTTTAAAAGAAGAGGAAATTACTATTCTAAACATATATGCACCAACCTCAGGTACACACAACTTCATAAAACCAAGAATATTAGATAGAAAGCCACAGATTAGTCACAACACAATGACAGTAAAACACTTCAGTTCCCCACTCTCACCAATAGACAACTGTCAAAACTGACAAAACAAGCAGACAAAAACTGAACAGAGAATCAACTGGAATTCATTAATGACTTCCTAAATCTAATGGATCAGAGACTAGAAATTATCCACCCAAACACTAAAGAATATACATTCTTCTCAGCAATCCATGGAACTTTCACCAAAACTAATCACATATTAGGACACAAAGCAGGGCTCAAAAAAGAAAGGGAAATTGAAAGGGTATACTGAAATCTGTCTGATCACAATAGGATATAGTTAAATATCAACACCAATAAAGACTAGAAAAAAATGTACATTCACAGAGACAAAACAACACACGACCAAATGATGATGAATGAGTCACTGAACACATCAAGAACTAAATGTTTTAAAACTGAATGGAAATAAAAACACAATAAACTAAAATCTATGGTGCATGATGAAGGCCATCCTAAGAAAGTTTATACCAGTAAATTCCTGCATACAAATAGCAGAGAGACAAGGTGTGGTGGCACATGCCTTTATTCTCAGCACTGAGGACACAGATAATGGTGGATCCCTGTGAGTTCAAGGTCATCCTAATTTACGTACTGAGTTCTAAACCTACACAGTCCAATACTGTATTAAAAAGAAAAGAACTGGGCTTGGGGATTTAGCTCAGTAGTAGAGCGCTTGCCTAGCAAGCGCAAGGCCCTGGGTTCGTTCCCCAGCTTTGAAAAAAAGAAAAGAAAAGAAAAGAAAAAAAAAGAACTATAAAAAGCAAATGCAGAGAACATGAATTAAATACAACTTGAATTGAAAGGTATACTTTCATGCCTTGAAAGAACAAGAACAAACTAAGCCCCAAAACACTAAATGAAGAAAATAATCAAAAACACGGTGTGAACAGGAGATGACTCAGCAGTTTCCTTCTCTTTCAGGACCCAAGTTTGGTTTCCTGCACCCACACTGGATGGCTCCTTATGACTTGTATCTCCACCTATGGAGAATCTTATACCTGCTTCAGGTCTCTGCAGGCATCCACACACACATGGTACATACTCACACAAACATGTATACAGACACAAAAATAGAAACAAAGTACAAGGCAGAAATTAATGAAACAGAAGTTTAAAAATGGAAACTAATAAAAGAGAAAATTGGCATTTTGAAATGATGAACATGCCTGACAAACTTAGCCAACTTAATGAAGAGAAACATAGAGAAGACACAAATTAATAAATCTGAGATTAAAAAAGGAGACCCTTATCTCTCATCTTTCACAAAACCCGACATTAAATAGATTCAACATAAAACCTAATGCTGCAAACTGTTAGAGGAAACAGTAGGGAATTCATACCAACTTACAGGCACAGGTAAGGAGTTTCTGAATAGAACTACAGTAACTCAGAATGGAAGACCAACAATCAATAAATAGGATCTCATGACACTCAAAACTTCTGTATGGGAAAGGAAACTGTCAGTCAAGTAAAGAGGCAGCCCAAAGAATGGAAGAAAATCCTTGTCAACTATCCATTCCCCAGAGGATTAGTGTCTAGAATATACAAAGGCCTCAAAAACCTAAACATCAAGAAAACAAATGATCCAATTAAAAATGGGCTATGGAAATGGACAAAAGGTTCTCAAAAGAAGAAATACAAATGGCTAGAAAATACTTTGAGAAGGGTTCAATAACCTTAGTCAACAGGGAACTCCAGATTAAAGATTCTATTTTATTCCAGCCAGAATGGCCAAGATCAGGAATACAAAAGACAACAAATAAAGGCTTGGATGTGGGAGAACAGATGGCGGTGGGGCAGGGAAAGGCTTATACACTGTTGGTGGAGGTAGAAACCATAGAATCTACTTGTTTTAGTTGTTTTGCTATTGCTGTGATAAACACCATGACTAAAAGCAACTTGGGGGAAAAGGTTTGATTTGGTTTATCCCTGAGGGAAGCCAGAGTGGGAACTTGAGCAGGAAGTGGGAGGCAGGAACTGATCATGGAGGAATGATGTTTACTGACTTGTTCTCCATGGCTTGCTCATCCTGCTTTGTTACATATACAAGGACAACTACACAGTGCTGATCCCAGAAGATGTGGATTATTTAGTGAAACTCCCAGTACCAGACATGGTCGGGGGTTCCCAAGATCTCTAAAATGAAACAGGCTAGGGACATTGTTATTGGCTGTTCAACATAACCAGATACTAAGACCGTATCACTGAAGACACCACACTATCAGGTTGAAAGATATAGCAAAATCAATCTTGACCTAACCAGAAAACTTGCTCCTTGCTTGCTAGCTTTCATAATGCAGAAGGTAATTTCAGGCTATTGGTGGAGAAAAAGTAGTAATGGTCTTATTCAATGAAGGATCGGATATGCTACAATACCAAGTTTTCCTGTAAGATATGCACATTAATATAATAGTGGCATATCTGTTATGCAGGTTAATAAACTGTTTTGCTATTATATTTGAGGCCTGCTGCAGTAGAGGGAATCATTATCTGGTACTTTACATATGATCGAAAGTGCATACTTGGAAAGTTAAATGCCCTAAGGAGGAACCCAGTACAGTTATTGTGCTAAATAGTTCTGCTGTCATACTGCCTTTTAAATGTCAATATTTATAACCATAGATCTGCGCTGTTTTCAACCTCTGTCAGGGAAGATCCTTTATTGCAGTGTGCGGTGGTCACTGCAAAGACTAATAACTTGTCAAAGTGCTGTGAGCAAGTGACTGTGAATGTTCTGCCTTAGTTGACCTCCTAGATCATTTCTCTCATTAAGGCTCAGACAATACCACCATGGAAGAGCAGGCAGAAAGAATGTTAGAGCCAGTGGATGGTAAGGACATTTTGTCTTCTGCATGGTGTGATACTCTGTCTTCTAGACAAGACATGACTCTTGTAATCATGGCTGCACAGTTGCTGTGGTTCCCTGTATAAGACCCAAATAAAATCAAGCCAGTGCACATTCAAGCATGGTCTGAAAAGGGGCTCATGGGGCTCTACCCATAGAGGTAGAGCTGTTGGCAGCAGGTGGCTGCTGATGGAGTAGGAGTCATTTGGGGGTCATATGGCCACTTCTAGGTTATTTATAGCCCCATGCCAATATGCATATTGCCAGCAATATTTGGAATTAATAGGATACACTCATGCACATGCATGCAACTACATATATATACACATACACATAAACATACCCTTACATACACACACACACACAGGACACACAGAAAGGAACAGGAGATTTTAAAGAGAATGCATTGGAGAGGAATTTGAAAGGAGTTGGAATGAGTAAATGAGGAAAGGATATGATGAAAGTATATTCTATACACATCTTAAGTTATTAAGCAAGAAAAGCATTTTAAAATCATTACTTGCTATTAGAATAATCATATAACAGATTTATCTGCATAGCAAAGCTGATTTTCACTCTTGTTTAAAAATTATAAAGGATGATTTTAATTGATAACCACTACTATACATACATACACACAGACACACATCCTGGGAAACATTTTATCCCATAAGCTCATAAAACATATAGTTGGTCCATATTAAAAGCTCAAGGACAACAATTCAACCTCAAAGAAAAAAACATAAACTTCTTAGGTGGATAGAAACCATTACTCCAGTATTTTTTCTTCTCTCCCTTTCAGTGGCTCACTATGGGAAATGGAGGCTGCTCACAAAACTCCAAATATGTCCAGCCCAAGAATTATTGACTAAGTTGGAACTAGAGAGGGTGAAGCATTTATAAATGGCTCACCTACTCTCCATAATCACCCTACACTCATCATTCCTGAAAATGGACCATATAAAGATGTAATTTGTGATACCTCCCACAATTTATATGAGTTCAGACTTGTAACTTCCAGTTTGGGTCATTTTTACAAAATACTCAGGACGGCAATTTGTGGGACTCAAAATAGTAAGAAAATTTACAAAGCTCAGGAAGTTTATGAAACTTACAGAACTCAACAGTGCTTATCCCCGAAGGCAATATAAGTAGTAAACAATTGTTAGGGGAGAGCACACTGCCTGGTAGAGTAGACTGGCAGGAAATCTCCAGGAGTTCACTTTTTGAGGATCATCACATATGCTGGGATGGGTTTGAAAAGGCTGCTGTTGACTTTCAGTCATTTATGCTCTTGTATGTAACCCTAATAAACATATTGATTTACCAACAAGAGTTAGGCAAGAAAATAAGGCTATGAGAGCAAAAATTAGAAGCCATGACCACAATAAGAGGATGTAGAACACACTGACTTTCTAGTAATAATGAGAGGGTGGGAGATAGCAGCCTGACAGCTGACATATCACATCTACACTGGACATGTGTCATAACTGCATTCATCTCTCAGGTCTGAGAAATTGCAGAATGACCTTGAACTGGCAATAGAACAGGAAGAGAGCCTCTAGCAGAAGCAGCTTCTGTATCAGGAGCCACTTGCTGAGCCCCATGCCCCGAAACCACAAAATTTCCTGAATGGTTTTTCTTTCTCACATTGCATTTATTTAGTATCAACAGGCTCTAAAATTGCATATCCAGTGAGCAAGCCAGACTGTTACTAGGTTTGATTTCCTTTCCTTCTCTGACAACACCTGAGAGAATTGCTTTTAGCATAATTTTCTCTTTGTGTTTTGGTTTGGATTTTACTTTTAATTGTTTTGGATTTGATTTTGTATGGGGATGTTATATGATTTTATTAATGTTCATCAAAATTTGTTAAGACTACTATTCAGCATTTAGTAGCTGCCTTTTAAAGCTTGTTTTAAAATGTATTTTTTATGAAAGAAAACTAGATTCATTACTCTTCACTTTTCAGACTATCTTCTCTTTGAAGCTATGCCCCACTTCTGTAAACCCAGAACCCACATACAGAGATGCGGTCTATGTAATTCCTAAGCAGCATGGGCCACATACTGATTTCCCAGACAGCCAAAGATACGTACTAGAATCATGTGTATTTGTGTTTATAGTGAGATTTATTCCATGGATACATACTTTAGGATGCGATCAGTAACGTACTGTATCATTCTACCATACATCTTGCTACCCCTAATACATAATATTCTATAACATACAATCCTTATTTGTCCTATGGAAAATTATTGAGTAATACACCCTGGAGAATATAAAATTACAAGATCATTATCCTCCTCTTATACATTAATATCCACTTATGAGTGAGTACATACCATGTTTATCTTTCTTTTTTAAAGATTTGTTTATTTTTATTTATGAGTACCCTGCATCTTCAGACCCACACCAGAAGAGTGCATGGGATCCTATTACAGATTGTTCTAACAGGGGAATTGAACTCAGGACCTCTGGAAGAGTAGTTTGTGCTCTTAACTGCTGAGCCATCTCTCCAGCCCCATGTTTATGTTTCTGAGTCTGGAGTAGCTTGCTCAGGATGACTTTTTTTTTCAAGTTCCATTCATTTAACTGAAATTTTCATGATGTCATTGTTTTTATCAGCTGAGTAATCCCATTTGTGTAAATGTAACTTATTGTCTTTATACATTTTCTGTTCAGGGACTTATAGATTGTTTCCAGCTGAAGCCTTTGAGAGACAAAAATAAAATTTCAGATGACCCAGAGAAGTAGATTAGAACCAAACACAACTGGAAAAAAAAGTCAATGAAATGATGTATAGTGATATTCTCCTGTACTTTTTTTTTTTTTGGTTCTTTTTTTCGGAGCTGGGGACCGAACCCAGGGCCTTGCGCTTCCTAGGTAAGCGCTCTACCACTGAGCTAAATCCCCAGCCCCCTCTTCTGTACTTTTGATTGGTACCTAATCCAATTGTAATTATTGATGCTCACCTGGCAACTGATGGACTCAAATGCCGAGACACACAGCCAAACATTAGGCAGAGTTCATGGAATCCTACTGCAGAGGAGGAGGAAGGATTGTAGGAGACAGATGTGTCAAGGACAGGACAAGAAACCCCACAGAATCAACAAACCTGGGCTCATACTGGTTCACTGGGACTACACTAAAAGTCAGGACATCTGCATGGGGTCACACATAGGCCCTCTGCTTACATGTTATAATTGTGTAGTTTTGGTTTCTGTGTGTCTCCTAATAGCGGAAACAGGTACGGTTCCTGATGCTTTTGTGTATCCTTGACTTACCACTGGTTTTCTTGCCCAGGCTCAATATAAAGACATCTGCCTAATGACATTGCAACTTGATTGATAGCTCTGGAAGGCCTGGCCTTTTCTAAAAACATAATAGAGGAATGAATGGGGAGGTTGGAGGTTTGTGGAGTTGGGAAGATAAGGAGATGGGATGTAATATGAGAGAATATAGTAAAAACAAGTCAGCATCTAAGGATACATTAGTGATCTGTGTGATGGTAGCCTCTGTGTAAAAACTTGGCAGCAAAGGAAGTATTTCTTTTCACCCTGCTCTTTTGTGGCTTTCTGCACTGGATCATTTTGAAGGTCTGTTAGTTAGATTTTTAAGTCAATACTGGATGATAAAGAAATAAAGTTTTCTGGGAGTAGGTGGGTAGGAGTGGGAGCATCCTCATAGAAGGAGGGGGAGGGGGCATATGGGACAGGGGACAAAGGGTATAACATTTGAAATGTAAATACATAAAATATCCAAGAAAAATAAAATTTAAAAAGAATTTTAAAATATAGTTAAAAGTATTATGTTGTTCACATTCTAGGTAGCTCTGGATCAAAGCCAGATGTGGTAATTATTGTCCTATAGAATAAATGAAGTATGTGCTATTCAATTAAAAAAAAAGAAATACAGTTATCTTGGATCTTATTTTTCTAGAAACTTCTTGATGGGGCTATTGAGCTGGCTCTTCTGGAAAATGTGTATTGCCAAGTCAGAGGCAAAAGAAGAGAACCACATCTTACACGCTGTCCTCTGACTTCCCAATGGAACCTTGACAAATGTGTGTCCAAGTATGTGTGCACACACAGACAAACATAATAAATTATAGAAATAACGCATGTAAAGCAAAAACTTTCTGATTGGAGATAATCACACTAGAACTCCATCTCCCAATAGAACCTTTAAGTGAATGGCAGTTCATTTCTTAATCTGATTGGTCATCTCATTACGGAATCAGGAAACAACGTCATCTAAAGCTACCCACTTCCCTCCAAGCACTCACAGCAACGCCTAGAAAGCAGGAAGACACAGTCACCTTCAAACCTCCAAGAAATCTTTGGAAACTCCTAGAAACACTTTCCAGGTCATATCTTTAGTCTGAGAACCTTAAATTAAAAAAAAAAACTTCTAAATTTTAAATTTGAAAATCTGTTTATGTTATTATTCTTATCAATTTGAGGGACTCAATTTGCATAGATCCCCTCTCCTCACCTACCTCTGACAGTAGAGTTCTAAACAAACTGGCAGAGGAGGGGCTGCTTGCATTGCAGGCACCCCTGACAAAGGGTGGTACTAGTTTTCTCTCAGCATTGCTGTTAAGGGATACAATTTTAAATGCTGTTCTTTATTTGGCTCTGGCTCCTGTTACAGGCAGGTTGTTTCTCCCACACCTCCTTGAGAGCTTACCAAATATTTGAGCACCAGGAAACCCTCAATTCTCCTCTCAAAAATAAACCAGAAGTGTTTCTTTTCATGTAACTTTTTAGACAAAAAGAATACTTCTTTAGCGTGACTTTCCGATTCTGTAATAAAAAGATTTTAGGTAAATTAGCTGGTAAATTACTGCTATTATATTCATAAAGGCTGCTAAAAATAAACAGTTTGTAGAACAAAAATATTCATGTATATACATTTTTTCTTCCCCAAATGTTTCAGAAATTTGGCCTAGAATAGATGTCTATTTCCTTTAAATTGTAACAGAATTAAAACACCAAGAATGACTAATGTATCCGTAAGCCTTTAATAACACTGAAATTTACATAAACTAAGCTTTCCAAGTACTTAAAATGATAAACATCCAAAGATAATCTAAGCCACATCTGTCCTGTTTCTCCTACGAATCTTGGTCCATGAGTAAGCACTACCCAGTGCCAAGCTACAAAACGGCTTTCTTTTTACTCTTAAATATGTTTGTTGAGCAAATGTGCACCTCCCTCCAGCAGCTAGTGGAGGGCCCCAGCTCAGCTCAGTTGCCACTAGAGCGGGAGGAGTTATTTAAACACGAGAAATAGAGCACTTGCAAATGACAAATCTTTGTCCGTGTTTTCAAGCATGGAGGCAAACATTGGCAGCAAACACCAGCAGCAATGAAAAGAATCACTTGGAATTTACTTTATTTTCCCCTTATTTAGAATCAGTAAGGCAGTGATTGGTGCAGTCACACAGAGACAGCTACCGCAGGGCCCTGCCTCCTGCTGGCAAATGCAGCCCATCTGCCCCTCTGAAAGTTCGCAGAGGATACTCTACGCTGCCCACCAGAGGGACAGAGACAGAGATACACAGAGAGAAAGAGAGGCACAGAAAAAGAGACAAAGACAGAGAGACAGGCAAACACACAGAGAGAGAAAAATAGAGGAGGCCTGGGGGAGGGGATTGGCCTATGCTTTTTCTTCCCAAAACATCGCCAGTTCTCTGCTGCCTCTTCACACACACACACACACACACACACACACACACACACACACACACACACAGAACACACACAGAACACACACACAGAACACACACACAGAACACACACAGAACACACACACAGAACACACACAGAACACACACAGAACACACACAGAACACACACACACACACACACACACACATACGAAGTGTGTGGGAGGATGGATTGCCTTATACTTTCTGTCAATGTTTGCTAATTCAGAGATTTAAGAAACGTCAATGTCTTTTCAAAGAGCAGGGTTTTGCTTGTTTTATTTCCAGCAATGGTACACCTTTTGTTTACTGAGTAAAACCATAAATTGCATGTTATATAACACTCTCCTGTTATTTTTTTAAATAACATTCAATCTTCTGTTAATGGCCCCTTGGAATTATTAAAAGTACCTCTTATTTGAACACCACTTTATGTTACATGCAGACAATTCTATCTCTACTAACAATGTAATCTAGTCTGTCTCTCCTAACAGGCCCCCACAGGGGGCATAAAGACAAATACCCAATGATTACTCTGAAAACTCAGCGCTGGTGTTTATTCACTCCAGCAAACTGCCCTCCTTGCAGTTTCATTTGGTGCTTGTTTCCTGTGCACCCTCTCCAACTGTTTCATGCGAGAAAGAAATCTTAGACCAGAATATGGTGGATTTCTGTGTAAGAATATATCTCAAATATTAATGGCTTGGTGTTTCAGCACAACAGGAATGCACATTAGAAGCCACAATGCCTGGAAATGTCATTAATAGCTTTGTAAAATATTGTCTTGTCCTCGAGAGATCAGCAACCTCCGCATTCTGTTTGTTTTCTTTATAAACAGCAATGTGGTGTGGGTCTGAATGGCTGTTTCAGAAGACTGAAAGCTGCGGGGAGGAAGGCTGCTCAGGGTCAATTGGATCATGTGTGATCAGTGAACACGTGTGTGACTATTAGTACTTTAGGGCTTTTCCTGCGGTGTAAGATTTGCTTCCCTTACCTTGCTTTGCCCTGCAGAGAAGGGGTCCTTTAATGAAATGGAGATCTGTCCTGCCCCTTCGCAGCTGCTTTTCCATTCGGTGTGCAGTCATCTGTGCATTTAATACTAACATTGCTTCAGGATTTCCTGAGCAGATAAGGAGGAGCTGGTGTTCAGTGCAGAGCAAGAGAACCTGCATGCAGGTAGCCCAGCGAATTTAGCTTAGTGAATAATTACCATGATGAGTATAATTAATAATTATCTTGTGCCAGTGGAGAATCGTACTAATTGGTAATCTCTTCTCTTAAAAGTCCTAATATTTTATTTCTGCTTCTTGCTAACTATCAAGTGGAATCCTAATGGAAACGTGGGTGACTGGTATTGTAATAATTATTACTGTAATCACATTCAGCAGCTAACCTCTAATTAAAATAAATCAGATGATGTAGAGAATTGGCTACGCACAGTTGTGTTTCCAATAATATATCTTATTGGAAAAAAATTATTTTCTCCTACAGAAAGCCTTTGAAGATCAGATTAAAAAAAACTATATGGCTATATTGCATTCCCAAGATGTTTTCTGTGGCAATACGTAGGTTAATTGTATATTCATCAGGTGATGGAGTTTCAGGATAAACATGTGTTAGCATGTAATAAGTGCCACCATTTTAATGGAATTACAATATTCTTCTTTTGCAATTATGTGCAGGTCGGCCTTGGATGTTCAGCGGTTAATGAATGTATGCATGCAAACCTGGACTTTCTTGCTGAGCTCTTAAAAGCAATAAGAGAAATATATCCAAATGGTATTTAAAACACTGAGTTGTATGACTAGGGGATTTTCATTGTTTTCTTTATATTTCTGAGAATTTTCAAACTCATATTCATAATAAGTAAATATTTTATATGCATGTATTTGAGTATATATGACTATGCATGCATGCATATATGTGTGTTTACATATATATATGTATAAATGTATATACATAGATATGATCCAAAATATTTATTCAAATTATCTTTGATGATGAGTGATCATCACACATCATCAAGTAAAGGCACAAAAGCTGGCAATAGCTGCATATATGTCTACCTTCGTGTAGATAGAAAAGAAGACAGAGTAATTTTCCAAAATGACAAAATTGAGTAATAGTTCGTACTATTGTCTGATCTTACATCACCCTAATGCATAGCCCAGTTTTATTCATTTGGTCAGAAAGTATTTTCTGGAAATGTGCTGAGGAACATTTAATCACTGTGGACCTTACAGTCCATTACAGTTATTCAGTTCTACTCTCCTAAAGCATTGGTAACAATACATAAAAGAATGTGTGAGTGTGTCTTTGCTCATTAAAACGAATGCAACCAATAGGCTATAGCTTGCCAACCTCTGATGTATTAAAACCTGTGTGAGTATTTCATGTATAGCAAATGCTATTCTGACTGTAAGGATAAAAGTCAATAAGAAATAATACTTCACCTTCTTTCAGACTACTAAATGATTGCATAATATATTTACAGTGATACGCTAAGGGATACAATGGGCAATTAGTTCAATTTTCCTTGACTTGATTAGGTTCAGAGTTTTAAGAGTTAGACTTATATAAGTGGCAGTTATTATAAATTAATTCATGTATGGATTGTCAAGATACATAGAAGGTGTGAGTAGGAGTTAAGCAGTGAATACAAACTGTTGACTAATTTTTCTTTATCAAGATGGCACCATTTTAAGATGTTCAGCAACAGTTCTATTGACAGGCAAGGAGCTGTGAAAAGGTAGGGCATGGCTATGACTAATTAATGTCCAGAAAGAACACTGATATATAAGTAAAAGTTAATGGAAAATTCTTTTGGACTAGAGTGTGGGGCCCCAGCTTCTAAATTAAAGACTAGATTTTTGTCGGTGGTCACCAATACAGAGAATATGGAGCTTTGCAGAACATCAGAAAGCATCAAATGCCATGACGGCATCTGATAACAGAAATGAGTATGGGAACAATACAGAGAATTGGCTGGGGAAGGAAGGCTTTAGAGGACAAGTCAAGACTACAGCTCTGAGTGAGATAAAACATTTTAAGATAGAATGAGGACCCGAGTTAGCCTGCTGTTCAGGGTTTCTCTAACCCTGAGAATGAGAGCTTCAAGAGGATTCTTCTAAACCTTGTGATCTAAAGTGTTAAAACATCATGGCCTAAAAGAACTCTTCTTACTGAGTAAGCTTACCGCCCAGGTTTCTATATACAGCTGATTGAAAATTAACTCAAGTAATTGTCCTTGGAATGAAGAAAGGCAATGAGACTGAGGATGAATTCAGTTTTATCTGCAATATTTTGTGATTTCTTATTTTAAAATGATTTGAATAAAATGTCAAAATTAGTAGATCTGCAAAGGTTTATTTATGATTTGATCACAGTCAGATTTCTTGGAGGCAAGGAATAAATTTTAAAGTAGTTACATTTTGAGAGCATACAGTTTATTTCAAGCCAACTTTCTGTCACTTATTCTCTAAATTTGTGTTTATTTGACTTGTGGCACTATATAGGCAATTTTTAGAGGATAGGCATATTTACTTAATATACAACATTTTAAAATTGAGCATTGTTATTCAATTTAAGGTTCAGTATAAGAAACTTTTATGGTCGAATTTTGCCAAGTAGTATTACTGTACAACACTTGATGAAAACCAAAACAAACAAACAGAAGCAAAAACAAAAAACAAACCAAGGCCATGAATTTGAAAGAGAAGATGGAGGGCTATTTGAAGGATTTGGAGAAAAAAAATAAAAGGGAGGAATATTGTAATTATATTATAATCTCAAAACTAAAAGTAAATGTAAAAAAATAATAATAATACGGGACAGTGCTTCGAGGCCAATGAGGAATGATTTCGCTCACTCAGAAAGTGGAGAGATGTCTCTGTCCAAATCCTGGAGGGTTGTGTGAATTATGAGCACAGGCAAAATGGCCCATGTGAATAGTAATCAAAACGCAAAGAAACTTCTCACCATAACAATGCCATCTGGGAAAACAGAGAGCGGACCCTCAAGTGGATTGAGTCCTGTACATCTGTTCTCCCCTTTGCCTGACATCTCATGGAGGCCGCTCTTTGTTTCTTCCCTTGGAGATCATGCAGGAATCAACTGCCAAGCATGCCTTACACCTCCATGCCATCTAATTATAGCCTGCAACACTCCAGAGTGCTGACAGTGCTGAGCTATTGACTCTTGACACTCTCTAAAGCTCTTAATTATCTTTTCACATAAGCCCCTTTCAGACCTGTCAACTTCTTTGTATTGTTTATGAAGGGAAAGGAAAAAAAAGCATACGAAGATTTCAGGACTGTGCAGTCAGAGCAAGCTTGCAGTTACCTCTGAGAGCATGGCTGTCTGTGTTCATACATAAACAGGCAAGGGTACGCAACACAGACACTGGGACTATTTTGCAGTAGGAATTAGTTAACTTAGGTGCAATGAAATAAAGCTAAATTTTAATCAACATGGCTCTGAAGTCATTGTTAATCTTTTCTTGATTTAAATGTGTATCACACATATATGCACACTCTAGTGTATGATACATATATATGTGCACACACTAAACGTGTAAACAATGATTAAAATAGCTTCTAGAAATTTGTTCAAACCTGTTTTTAAATTCTTTTAAATGAATTTCCCATCATTGTTGTATGTTTATACATGATGTGTATGTATGAGCATTTGTGTGGGGATGAGAGGACAACTCTGTATAGTCATTTCTCTCCTTCTGCCTTTACCTGGGTTCCAGAAATTGAACAAGTTCATCAAGCTTGCCCACTGAGCCATCCCCCTGCTGGCAAACCTCAGTTTTGAACCCATTATGAGATTAGGCAAGTTAAAAGAATTTTCTTTTGCTGGTATAAGTAGTTAAATGGACCTCTCACACCTTCTACCTTGTCAGGCCTTTAATTTTAGTTTCAGCCTTTTCCTCCTTTATTCATTTATGCATCTTCACCCTGTTGAAAAACACAAGCAAATAGAATCAAATCTGATACCAAAATGTACAGCACACATAATTAAACCACTCTTATCAAACAGTGAAATTCAGCAAATGTTCAGGAACGCACATACCAAATGCTAAGGCATAGAAGTAGAGTGAGAACAGAAAAGAAAAATCAGTCAATAATCAAAGCAACATTCAGCATTTAAAACTCAAGGTTGTGCTTTGTTGAATTGTAGGATAGATTTAATTCAGATTGCGGTTTTAATTTCATTTACCAGAGATGCCGTTAAAAAAAAAAAAAAACAGAGCAAGAAGCTTTATCTAAATTAAATTAACAGCGATAATGATAGATCCAAAAATAAAATCCAGGTCCCTTTGATGGCCAAAGCAAGGAATTCTACATGATAACAGCACTAAATAAAGTAAGGGGTGCCACGCAGATGGAGGTCAGGGTGGAGCTCAGTGCCTCACTGTGTGCTACTGAACACACCATCGTTGTCCCAGGGCATTAGGTTCTAGCCAGTAGGATTAGTAGGATTGCATATAGCTCATAAGCTTGCCGTAAAGTCCAAATGTGGAAATCCATGCAAAGCGTATACAGCACTGGTGTCTGCAGTTTTGAGCCTTAACTTCTTTTACCCAAATCTTACTAGGATAAAAAAGACACAGAAGTATACATGAAAGAAATTTGCAATGGAATAGAATTTTAAAAAGACATAGAATTTACAATGAAGTGACCAAACTACCAAATGTATCAAATCCAATCTTATAATTGTATCAGCAATTGGTTCAGAGTAAAGATTAGTCCCATCACCACAATAATAACTATAGTTACTCTTATTATACTATAATATAAATCAAGGGACTGGATAGCTGAGAACCTGGATTCCATTCCCAGAACCGACATGGTTGCTCATAACCATGGAGCTCCAGCCACTGGGGACCTAACACCATATTCTGGCTTCTACAGGTACTGTACTGCAGTGAATAAATAAATATACAGGCAGCCAAAATACTAACCATATATAGAGATATATATGGTTAAGAGTCAAATCACTATCATTCTAAGAACGTATGCAAAATTTTAAGGTTGTTGTAGTTACTTCCTTATGAAAATTGCTTATCTTTTATAAAAAGGAGCAAGACATCAGGCACATTCTAGTACTGTTGGGTCCAGATGGTCCAGTTCCTTATTCTAGCACAAACCCTAACTTATATATGGCCCGGTGACTAAAACACTTTAGGCACAATATAAAACCTAGAAGGAATGTTCTCCATGTCAAAATTATTCCAAAAAGGACATGGCAGAGCAGAAGGAAGAGCTCAGAAAAGGGTCAAAGGCACTCTTCGTTCAAGCTCCACTTGCAATACTATTCTCTCTCAGCCATCCTAACAAAATATAAAGAGCTGTGTGAAAAAACAAAAATTGTACACTCTTGAAGTGAGCCCAGAGTCTTATGTCCCTGTCTGCTATGACTCCTTCCCAGGTTGCTGTGATGCCTATGGTTGCACTGGCTATGGCATACAATCACTTCTTCACAATTCTCCAGCAGTTGCACCTCCAACAAACTGCTTTTCATGATGCTGACTAAACTGGATTTATGGGGAGTATGGTATAAAAAAGTCTATGAGAATATAAATCATACATAGAAAAACTGGGAAGCCCAGTTGCATACAGTTAATGATTCATTCAGGGAGTGGTAGATTTTTAGCTCGTCATTTCACTAATAAAATGTATTAACATTTTATCTCAAATGTTACAGAATTTAGAAATTTTTCTTCTTTTTAAAAAAATATTTATTTGTATTTCATATGCATTGGTGTTTTGCCTGCATTTGGCTCTGGATTCCTGCAAAAGTGGAGTTACAGACACTGTTGAGCTGTAATGTGAGGGCTCGAAATTGAACCCAAGTCCTCTGGAAAAGCAAATAGCGCTCTTAACTGCTGCAGAGTCATCTTTCTAGCCTGGAGAATGTGTTTTCTTACTAATAGTGTGAATGTTTTGAGAACAGTCTGGACATATCTGTCTTACTCACAATATAACTAACACATTGCACAACTAACAGAATGCATTAGGGAATGGTATAAACAAAAAGGACATGGGGATAATTTGGTTTAATTTTACTTGTTGATAGAACTTATTTTAATGTAAGTCAAAACTTATTAAGATGTATGTATTGAACTTATGCATTTCACTTTGTTACCATGAAAGTTCATTAGAATTTTTTTTATTTTAAAAACCATTCAAACTGATTTTATTTGTGACCTACTGTTTTTCCTGAATTTAGTGAGCAACTTGTTTGTTCAATTCATTTACCAATCAGCTCAAGTCCAAGTGGATCAAGGACCTCCACATAAAACTAGATATGATGAATCTAACAGAAGAGAAAGTGGCACAATGGAAAAGTTCCGGAACAGAACACCAAAGGCTTATGTTTTTAGATCAAAAATTGACAAATGGGACCTCATACAATTGAAAATCTTCTGTAAGGCAAAGGACACTGGCAATAGGACAAAATAGCAATCTATAGATTTGGAAAAGATCTTTACAAACCTTTTATCTGATACAGGACTAATATCAAAAATATACATAGAACTCAAGAAGTTAGACTCCAGAGAATCAATAGAAGTTTTTTAATGAGAAAGAAACCCAAGAATAGTTAAGGGAACCCTTGTTTTTCCTGACTGGAAAATCACATGAATGAAAGAATTTTAATTTTCATTCCATTTCATCAATGCCAAAAATTAAGTAAATAAAAGTTACAGATGTCTGATCTTACCTTAATCAAAGCAGATTTTAAATGGTCATTTCTATCTAAAACTTTATTTTATCTACACTCAACATATTTTCAAAAGAATTGGTCTAGGCCAGTATTTTAAAACTGAGTGCACATATTTCAATGATGGTCTTCTTTGCTTTTCTTACTAAGCTAGATTCGTTTTGGGGGTCCATTAAAAAGCCACAATCAGAAAGAAAAAATCACATTTAACCTCATGTCCAGAAATCTCTGACACTCAACTTTTGAAATGTTTAAAGATGATATGATTTTATACATAAAATATCCTAAAGACTCCATAATGAAACTTCTACAGCTGAAAAACACTTTCAAACTGTAGCAGGATACAAAATTAATACATAAAACTATGTACTCTTCCTATATACAAATGACAAGAATATTGAAAAAGAAATAGGAGAAACAATACTTTTTAACAATAGACCAAGAATATATACATATGTTATATGACTCAGATACATCATATATTATATAAGTGACACATTTTATATTATTCTAGATATAATACATTGTATAACATATATATAACATTATATAATACATTATACTTAGATGTATATCTCTAAGCAATTGAAAAACTTGTTTAATAGAAACTTTAAGGTATTGGAAAAAGACAGAAATTGAAGAAGACTCCAGAAGATGAAAACATCTCCTTTGGTCCTGGATTGATGGGACTAATATTATAAAAGTATCTATTTACCAAGAGCAGTCTATAGATTCAACACAATCCCCATAAAAAATTCCAATTCTATAGAATACAATTCTTCACAGAAATTGAAAGAAATCTTCAGTTTTATATGGAAACGCCACACACACACACACACACACACACACACACACACACACACCTAAAACAATCCCAAATAATAAAAGAATTACTGGAGAACTTACTATTCTAGATTCTAAATTATATTACAGAGCTACGGTAATAAAGACAGAATGGGACTGTCATGAAGACATATATCTTAATCAATGAAATAGAATTGAGGGTCAAAACATAATTACAAACTCTTAGGATATCTAATTTTTTTAAACAAATAAATACCCACAAAAGACACACTAAAGAAAGAATAGAATCTTTGATCAATGATGCTAGTCACATCAGATAACTGCATGTTAAAATGAAAATAGATCCATACTTATCACCATGCACAAAACTCAACTTTAAATGAATCAAGGACCTCAACATAAGTCCAGATAGCCTGAATCTGATAGAAAAGAAAGTAAAGAATATGCTTGAATTCATTGGTATATAAAAGGACCACTGAAAAGAACACTGATAATAAGGAACAAAAAACAATAATTAAAAATAATTCATAGGACCTCATGATCTAAACACTTCGGTACAGCAAAGGCATATCATTGTTCAAGCAGATAAGCAGCCTACAAAAATAGGGGGAAATTACCAATTATATATCAAAATATAAAGAACTAAAAAAAAAGCCTACCCATGTGGGACAAGTGAGCACAGATGGGCAGAAGACATACAAAGGTTGGCCTGCCACATGGCTTGCCTAGAGTAGAAGCCGCAACAATTTATGTGCACCTATGTGGTAGAGAGATGAGTAAGAAAGAGGAGTAGGTTTGAGCATAATGAAGAAAGGTGGAACTAAAGATGTGAGGGTAGAAAGGAACAGCCTGATGTGAGTAACCTGTCCTGCCACCTGAGGCCATCGTGAAGTCCTGGCGCCTGATGCTGCTGGGAGCCATGTATGAGTCCCTGGCCATGCAGCGTAAGGGGTCATGTAGGTCTGTTATTCATATGACCACCAAAGGAAGTCCCTGGTTTAGGCTGTGGCTTGGGATCATGTTGATGTCAAATGGATGTGCAGAATTGATCCCACCCCTCACTAGCTACAGCCCTGGGTAGCAGAGTGGAGCTAGCATGGGTGGCAGAAGCTCAGGTAAACTGGCCCCAGAGCATGACAACAAGAAAGCTAGCCCTGTCACTCATCTATTGTGTGGTAGAGGGGCAAGGAAGAGATGCCTTCTCCTCCCTTGCACTTCACCACCAGTGCCAGGCAGAGGAGCTGTCCTAGCTCCTCGCCAGCTACAGCACACTGGAGAGTGGGCTCTGTGCCTCATGTGGGCAGTAGAGTCAGCCCTGGTGGCAAGGGCATAAGTGAACCAGCCAGCCAGCAAGAGAGTGGGAAAGCTGTCCCTGCTCCTTAGTAGCTATGGCACTGGGTAAGCAAGCTGGGACAGTGCTGGAGAGCTCACCAAGGCTGGCCAGCTGACCAGCTCAGATACCATCTAGATTCAAATCTAGAGGCTTGGATTGGCCTACCCCTACATCTACCCTATCTACGAACTGTCGGAAGGTGTGAGTGGGGCCACTTCTGTGGATCCAAAGCTACAGGATTTCCAGAATACAGGTCAAAAACAGGATATCTGAGAGTCCAGGTGAGGATCTAGTATTGATAATGAAGCAGAAGTCTGAGATCAAGCAGATCAATGAATGACTCATTCCAATGAGCATTTGCAACTAAAGACATGTGGACAAAAGGGTTTACTGTGAGACATACTGTGACATACACCAGCTTCCATGACAGGACTTTTTCATTTGTTTATTTCTATTGTTGTTTTGTTTTGTTTTGTTTGTTGCTAGGGTGGTTTCAAGGGATGAGAGTGGATATTGAGGGACAGGAAGATGAGTAGGATTGTGTTGCATGATAGGAAATTCACAAAGAATCAATAAAAAGGGGTTTTTTGTGTAAAAAAAAAACCTTTAGACAGAAACAATTTTAGGTTAAAATTTTTGAAGATGGGTGGGTGGACCCTGCCTCCACTGGGGTCTTTGAGGTCGGGAAGCAATACGGAAGAGTTAGAGGAAGGAATGAAGGAGCTGAAAGGAATGTTAACCCCATAGGAAGGACAACAGGGCCAACTAACCCAGACCCCTCAGAGCTTCCAGAGACAAGGCAAAAAACCAAGGAGCATACATGGGCTGGTTCATGGCCCAATCCAATAACCACGGAAGTTAGATAGCAACCTAAGAGACCATTGAGAATGGCGAGATCCTCCAAGAAAGAGGAAATATAGTATTATAAAGAGATAAAAGGTAAACCGTGGGACTGTGAAAGACAGACTGGTTCCTGGTTGACCTATGGCTAGAAACCCTGATGACTCTGAAGGGATGGTGGGTGGTTCACCTGATTCCCAGGCACCAGGCCCCTGTCACTAGCCACAGCCCTCCATAGATTTGTGGTCATCAGTAATGTAAGGACAACATCCCAAGCCCCTCCACAGGTAGAGGATGTGACCGCATAGGCTCAAGACAGATCTCCATTTTTTATTGGATATTTTCTTTATTTACATTTCAAATGTTATCTTCAATCCTAGTTTCCCATCTGGAAACCCTCTATCCTGTCCCCCTCTCCCTGCTTCTGTGAGGGTGCTCCCCTACTGACCCACCAACTCCCAACTGCCTCCCTGCCCTGGCATTTCCCTATACTGGGGCATCAAGCCTTCACAGGACCAAAGGCCTCTCCTCCCATCGATGCCCAGCAAGATCATCCTCTGCTACATATGTGGCTGGAGCCATGGGTACCTCCATGTTTACTCTTTGGTTGGTAGTTCAGTCCCTGGGAGCTTGGGGTATCTGGTTGGTTGATATGGTTGTTCTTCCTATGGATTGCAAAGCCCTTCAGCTCCTTTACTCCTTTTTCTAACTCCTTCATTGAGGACCCCATGCTCAGTCCAATGGTTGGCTTCAAGCATCCACCTCTGTATTGGTCAGGCTTTGGCAGAGCCTCTCAGGAGACAGTATAACAGGCTTCTGTCACCAAGCACTTCTTGGCATCCACAATAGTGTCTGGGTTTGGTGTTTTTATATGGAATGGATCCCCAGGTGAGGCAGTCTCTAGATGGCCTTTCCTTCAGTCTCTGCTCCACACTTTGTCTCTGTACTTCCTCCTATGAGTATTTTGTTTCCCCTTCTAAGAGGGACTGAAGTATCTACACGTTGGTCTTCCTTCTTCTTGAGCTTCATGTGGTCTGTGAATTGTATCTTGGGTAACTCAAGCTTTTAGGCTGACATCTACTTATCAGTGAGTGCACACCATGTGTGTTCTTTTGTGATTGGGTTACCTTACTCAGGATGATATTTTCTAGTTCTATCCATTTGCCTAAGAATTTTATGAAGTCACTGTTTTTAATAGCTGAGTAGTTCTCTATTTTATAAATGTACATTTTCTGTACCCATTCCTCCACTGAAGGACATCTGGGTTCTTTCTAGCCTCTGGCTATTAGAAATAAGGCTGCTATGAACACAATAGAGCATGTGACCTTGTTATATGTTGGAGCATTTTTTGGGCATATGCCAGGAGTGGCATAGATTGGTCCTCAGGTAGTACTATGTCCAATTTTCTGAGGAACCACCAGACTGATTTCCAGAGTGGTTGTACCAGCTTGCAATTCCATCAACTTAATGAGGTACCTAAAGGCCTAGAGGGTTAGTCAATGAGCTTTCCTTCACAGACACTCCTCCCTGAAAAAGACCTCAGGCCCACACTGAGAAGTAGGGTATGGTTTTACCCATCCACTTTGCACCATGACAATAAATGCCTTAAAACCATGGACTGTCTCTTAATCAGGATTTGCCATAGGGAGCTGTGGAGAAGGCCTTTACCTATAAAACAGCCATCTAATCTCCTGTAGAAGGCCTCTCTGTACTCCCAGTCACAACCAAGTCAGCCAAGCCAAGGCCAAGTCTCAAACCAGCAAGCCAAGAACTCCTCCTGTGGGACCACCCAGAGCTCCCCTCTTTTTCCCCCTCAGCCCTGGACTAGATCCAGCCTGCCAGTCGCCACTATATTCTCAGCTCTTCAGTGGCTTCCAGCAGCAACTGGATGCCTGAGAGACTGATAACCAGATGGCACAGGGAACCCCAGCCAGCTCTGACTGTCCTCTGTACTTCAGACTGTGCTTTCCCAACCCTGAGCAGTATCCTGTAGCTTCCCAATGGACCAACACCTGACTTGCATCAACGTGGGGTAAGCATGGTCAATTTCCCATATTTCCTAATTTTCCCAAGCCCTATAGCAGAGTAGACCCTATAGTAAACTATAATTAGGAGGATTAGATAGGGGAAAAATGGTAAAAGCTAGAGTATACAGAGTGACAGCAAATACTAAAGGTCTTTGAAATGACGTAACAAAACATCAATATAGAGGCTTCCAAATTATACATGTACATGGAAAGAATCTAAAAGGAGTTGCCACTTGATGGAGAATCAAGACCCCAACAATAGATGTTATTCCACTAAATAAAAGTAACAATACCAGGAGTTTGTTGAAATGTTGGCTAAAGAGATCCTATAAACACGGCCTGATACAAATATCCCAGGCTATTGCCAAGTATATTGCCAAGTTACTCTCCATTTGTTTGGTGGCATTTTGTCTCATTTGTTATTTTGATTTTTGATTTTTGTTTGTTTTGGTTGTTATTGTATTGAGAAAGAAAGAGAAAAAACATGAATCTGAGTAAGTAGGGAGGTGTGGAGGGTATGGAAGGAGTTAGGAAAGGAGAAAAATATAATCAAAATATATTGTCTAATTTTTTAAAAATAAAGACATAAAAAATCACAATAAAAAACATAGATACATAAAACCAAGATGTCCCTCAACAGAGGAATGGATAGCAAAAATGTGGTATACACATTTACTCGTTACTCAGCTATTAAAAACAATGAATTCATGAAATTCACAGGCAAATGGATGGACCTCGAAAATATCATCCTGAGTGAGGTAACCCAGTCACAAAACAACACAAATGGTACATATTTACTGAAAAATGGATATTAACCAAAAAGAAGCTCCAGATACCCACAATACAACTCACAGACCATATGAAACCCAAGAAGAAAGAAGACAACACCAAAGTGTGGATGCTACAGTCATACTCGAGGGGGGAGAAAATAATCTCAGGAAGTAGAGGGAGAGGGGGATCTGGGAGGCAGAGACGAAGTGGGAGGGAAAGGGGGGGCAATTCAGATATGGGAGGAGATGGGGAGAAGTACAGAGGGTCAGGAATTTGAAAGGAGGAAAGTTGCAGTTGAGAAGGGGAAACTGGGGGTAACCACTAGAAAGTCCCAGATGCCAGGGACCCAAGAGGTTCCCAGGAACCAACAGAGAGAACATTAGTCAAAATACCCAACAAGGGGAGACTGAACCTGTAGAGACCATATTCAGTGGATAGGCCCAGCCCCCATTGAGGGTTGGGCAACCCATCCACCTCATATTAATCCAGAATTCCACCTGTCAAAAGGAAGTGCAGGGACAAAGAGTGGAGCGAAGGAAAGGCCATCCAGAGACTTCCCGATCAAGAAATCCCTCCCATCTGCAGACTATTGCTGATGTCAAGAAGTGCTTACTGATGGGAGCCTGGTATAGCTGTCCCCTGAAAGGCTCTACCAGATCCTGACCAATACAGATGCAGATGTTCACAGCCAAAAATTGGACTAAACGCAGGGACCTCAATGGAGGAGTTAAGGGAAGGAATGTAAGGGCTGAAAAGGCTTGCAACCTCATAGGAAAAACAACAGTTTCAACCAACCAGACCCTCCCAAATCTCCCAGGGACTAAACTACCAACCAAAGAGGACACACGGGGGTACTCAGGGCTCCAGCTGCATATGTAGCAGAGGATGGCCTTATTTGGCATCACTGAGAGGGGAGCCCCTTGGTCCTGTGGAGGCTTGATGACCCAGAGTAGAGGAATGCTAGGTGGGAGTGGATGGGCCTTTTGGGAGAGCACCCTCATAGAGATGGGGGAGAAGGAAAGAATAGGGGGTTTGTGGAGGGGAAACTAGGAAGGGGGATAGCATTTGAAATGTCAATAAAAGAATAAATTAAAAGTTTCAAAATCAAAAAAAAAGAAAGAAAAGAAAAAGAATTGCTGTACACCCAAGTTACATTTGATTTTAGAAAATCCCTTGAATTTGATCTTTAAGAATTGGTAAATCAGCCACAGATCAAATAACTCTTCTCAACCTACCTCAAAAATAGCCATCATTTCATGATAAAGGATGCCTTCTTCTTTCTTTCTTTCTTTCTTTCTTTCTTTTTTTTCTTTTTTCTGCAGTCCAGGTCCTTTATTTCCTTTGTGTACATTAGGCCATGAATTCGTATGGCATGGGCTCCAGCAGCTCAGGCTCCTTTCCGTTAGTCCTCACAAAGTAGGCTTCTCTGGGTGATGTAGGCTGGCGCTTCAGCTGAACCCAGGTGCCCTTCTCTTTGGCTTCCTTTTTCTTCTGATCGTTCTCCTTCACCTGCTTCAGGAAGCTGCCTCTACTCTTCGAGTGCTTGATGTGCTCAATCCGCACATTGATCCTCTTGGCCAGAATCTTGCCTTTAACTTGCTTATATACAATGATGCCCATGGCATGCTGGGTGATATTGTAGACTCTTCCGGTTTTGCCGTGTTAACACTTATGCGGCATTCCCTTTTGAACAGTGCCCATTCCCTTGATGTCTACAATATCACCCTTCTTGTAGATTCGCATGTATGTGGCCAAAGGAATGGCTCCATGTTTCCTATAAGGTCTAGAGAACATATACCGAGTACCTCTCCTCTTTCCTTTTGTGTTCATCATTTTGGCGAGTTACTGGAAGATGGCTGCCCCGGCAGAAAGCAAGGATGCCTTTTCTAAATCAGAATGAATACCAGTTTTTTACTTTATTATCAACTCACATAAGACACAATTTAAATAAATTTAAATATTTAAATAAGACCATGTCATTAGCTATGCTCATAATACTACTTAGAAGCCATAACCAATAAGTGACCCCACACACACAGAGTTAATTCACACAACCACACCCTTGAACAGAATGGCCTATGGCCTATTGTGTTATTTTAGAGACTCCTTTTAAAAGACAACTGACATTTACCATATTTATAAATATAAAGTAACACATGTACTTTTATTATAAATATATAAACTCTTATCATAAATACATGTGTTCATTATATTTACATTTGGTATAATGAATATTCCAAATACAGACTTAGAAATATGTCTTAAGTATATGTGAAAATACATTTTCAAAGCACAGTTTATCCGCATCTCCTTATAATGTTAGCGTTATGACGTTTTACGTCTTTGCAGAACAGGGATGACAGTGTCAGTAAGCTGTACAGCTGCTCTCTGCCACTCATTCGCTCTGCTCTGACTAGCCTTGCTCTCTTTCCCCTTTTCCCACTGACCTTCTTTCATTCTCCCTGTCCTTCATAAGGAAGGACGCAGGCCATGAACACAAATTTCATTTCCTCTACCTGTTCCATTGCCTGGTCTTAGGGCACTGGGGTCAAACACAGCCTGCTTTGAGGTTGAACTCTCTCCTTGCTAGCTGTCTAACTTTAGCAAATTATTCAGTCTCCTGTAGTCATGGTTTCTTATAAAAGGAAGTAAATGTCACAACTTCTCAAGGTTGTTGTAAGGCTGGGTCAGTTTCTATTTAGGAGCCAAATGATGAAGATTGTCACAATTATCTTTGATTATACTTGATCAATTCTAATTCATTACAGATTTCTCACTCACTGAAAGTAATTAAGAAAATCATTCACATGACGATCCTACTCATTTGATAATTTATCACATCAAGAGATCCAGAAATCTCTGTATAGATACAGTTTCAAACATATGTGAGCATATCGCGTTTACCAATAAATGAGGTAATAGTTTCATTTTTCTGGGGGAAGAAATTAACTTTAAGAAGTCAGGTACATTATCAGGGATTGGGGATTTAGCATTTTCAAAATACCCCCGAGAAGTAAAGGGAATTAGAATTCAGAAGTTGAACTTAATGATCTTTGAAAGTATTGATTTCATCAGGGCACATCCCTGAGTTTCACTATGCAGTCCAGGCTGGCCTCAAACTCAAAAACTTTCTGTCTCAGTCGCCCCCTAACTGCTTGAAGCCACACTCAACTTACCTTAGTCTTTGGGTCTAAGAATATTAAATCTTTCATATTCGTAAGTCTTTAACTCTTTTTCCCAAACCAACTTAGGACTGCACTTTCACATAAAACTCTTTATTCATGCTATAGAAAACAAATGTCAAACCAACCTTGCTTGCCTTGAGTAAATATAATGAACCTGTCTGTGTTTCAAGCTTAATTTCCAGAACTACCATAGAGAAGTTGGTCTGGTAGGAATCTTCTGCCTTCCTTTGAAGTGGATGGAGATCTATTTCTGATCATGATGTGTTCTAAACTCCCAGTGTTGTGAAAATCCTCCGATTTGAGGCTCCTAATTCCAAACCCTGACTCTCAAATTATATTACATTTGCTTCATCTTGGTTCTAAAACTCTTTCGTTTTCTTAGCCGACCTTTCTGGGGTGAAATGACAAGTTTTAAATCTCTTTCCTCATGTCTGAGGTCAGAACAAATGGAACAACCATCTCCATTTCCACACGATCCTTCAAGCAACCACAGCTGGATTGCTGGAATCCTTAGAGTGACAACTGGGTTGCTGGGATCCTTAGACTGACCACAGCTGGTTTGCTTCCCCTCTGTGAATTCAGAAGAAGGACCTTGGCCTGTCACTAATTTGGCACTTCCCTGAAAAACTTTTGCTGGCAAAGGATTAGATGTTATTTTGTTTTGTTCCGCAGACTTTTTTTTTCCTTTTAAACACAGCCGACTGACTTTCTCTCCATGAGCTACACTGCCTCTAGAGCAATCCATCCACTGGAACACCCAGCCTGCTTCTCAGTGAGAGAACATCCAGGCCTGCCAGTTCCATCAGGATAATAACTTACAGCTGAGGCTGCTGCATTCCCAACCCCTTTAATGTGACTGAGCACACAAGTATAAATATGCCAGACAAGGGAAAATGTTCAATTATTTTATTGCATTATTCTACAGTGTACATCATGTCTCCCCAGGCACTGAAAATAGCCCAAGTAAGCCACAAATAAGATACATCCTGTGATCATCAAAACAAGAACAAAATACAAAGTATGCCCTTGGTTTGTGGCTGAATAACTTAGAGTAGAAGATTATTGCCTCTCTCATCTAGAGCCTGCTTCTTTTATGTTATATAAATTAATTACACATAGAAATACTTCCACAATGAGATACAGTGCTGATTTCCTGAGAACAAAGCTCACAGGAAATCCCCAGATTTATTTGGAGAGACATTGATGTGGAATTACTCCACCTTTTATTTAGTTACAACTCTGAAATACAGCAACAAAATCTTGCACATTGTAACACTCACTGCCAATCTTGTTTTCTCTTGTTTGAGAAAGGAAAGAACTGGGAGGGGGAAGGAGGGATGGAGAGGTGGCTCAGCTGTTGAGAACACTGGGTGCTCTTCCCATTGCCCACATGGCAGTGGCTCACAACCATCTGGGATTCTAGTTCTGCGAGATCCAACATTCTTTTCTTACATCATCCCACACCAGATACGCTCATGATGCACAGACATACACGCAGGCAAAACATAAAATAAAAAGAAACAAGTCTTTAAACAGGGAAAAGAAGAAATAAACAAAAATCCTGAGTTTAATAATTATGTAAAGATCAAAGAAAAGTTAACATTGGGGGAACTGGGCTTACTAACCAGTTTCCTAACACACAAGAGCATTTATTTAAAGAATTTATTAAGTACTATTGGCTTACTTTAAACTATTTATAATATTAAAAGGAGCAGTGTTTCTGCTGTATAGATAGAGTTTCTAAAGTATAGGGTCTTACTTTGAGATAGTGACTTGGATCATACAAGAGGTGAATGTTGGGGACAATTTTCTGTACTCCACATTACCACAGTTGTACTTTCGACATTGTTCAAAGAAACGGCCTAAAAGTTTGATCACAAGAAGGCCAAATGTTTATTCACATCACCTTAATTACCATAAATTGGAAGGAATTGAATAAGAACTATTAGAAGCCTTGGTGGACAATTGTAGCAAGAAGCTATTGACTGAACACATAGACTGAAAGGAAGTAGATACCAACAATGGGAAGACAGAGATAGAGAGGCGTGAGGTACTGCGAAGAATGCCAAGGGCCACCAGACCACAATGGTTCTTGTGGTGACTAGTTTTGATGTCAACTTAACACATACTAGAATCATCTGAGAAGGAGCTTCAACAAAAGAATTATCCTGATTGCTTTAATTAATTTGAGACGATCCTCTCCAAGCCTGGGCAGAACCTTCTGGTATAGGAACAGATAAGAAGTCCATGGCAGTTGACCTTCTCTTCCACTGCTGAGTCAATTTACCCTCTGGCTGCTGCTGCTGCTGATACCCCCATTGCTATCACATATGAGATAAAGTGCTATTGACCCGAGTCAGTGTTCTGAGTTGACTGAAAGCCAAAGTCTCTTCAGGAACTGCTGAGATTCCCACCCTTGTGGTTTGAGCAACTACATGCTTGTTGGCCTTAGTGAGAGACAGCTACTGTGGGACTGCTCGAACGGCTGAATCACCAGCCTCAAGCACCCAGCTACTGCTGAAGCATCAGACCCTCATCCTCTCAGATGGGAGACAACTTTTGTTACTATTTTAGCACAAGCTGATTTAATTAACTATTTTATTCATATATTCATCCCATTGATTTTGTTCTAGAGAGCCCTGACCAATAGGGTGAATGTATGTATTAAAATGATTGTCATTCAGTCTGATTAATATAACAGAAAATTGAAAAGAAGTACAAAAAGGCAGAAGAAGAAGAAGAAGAAGAAGAAGAAGAAGAAGAAGAAGAAGAAGAAGAAGAAGAAGAAGAAGAAGAAGAAGAAGAGGAGGAGGAAGAAGAAGAGGAAGAGGAAGAGGAAGAGGAAGGAGAGGGAGAGGGAGAGGGAGGAGGAGGAGGAGGAGGAGAAGGAGAAGAAGAAGAAGAAGAAGAAGAAGAAGAAGAAGAAGAAGAAGAAGAACAACAACAACAACAACAACAACAACAACAACAATAGAGGAAGATTTTTTTTTTGAAGGAAGCACACTTTAATGAACCTTTGTGAAGAGGATAATTCTGTCAGGCAACCAAGAAGCCCAAGCATTTAAATTTTTAGAAAGGGGGGGTGTCTTAGTTAGGGTTTTACTGCTGTGAACAGACACCATGACCAAGGCAACTCTTATAAAGACAACATTTAATTGGGGCTGACTTACAGGTCAGAGGTTCAATCCATTATCATCAAGGTAGGCACATGTAAGTATCCAGGCAGGCATGGTGCAGAAAGAGCTTAGAGTTCTCCATCTGAAGGTTCCTAACAGACTACTGAATTCCCGGCAGCTAAGATGGTCTTATAGACCACATCCACAGTGAGGCATTTACTTCAAAGGCCACACCTTCTAATATTGCCACTCCCTGGGCCAAATATATTCAAACCATCACAGGGGGAAATCTCGTGTTCTGCAAAACAAAGAATTGGGGAGAAATGTAATTGTAGAATAGCAAACACAATTTCTAGTCTTATAGACATAAGTTTGTCTCAGTGGAGGAATTTTAGAAATTAGCAGAAAATTCTAAACTAAATGGGAATTCCCTTTATGCTCTGTATAATGAGGCACTAATGAATAGTTCTGGGTAGAAAATAAACCCTGCTAGCTTTTAGTTTAGGGTATACCTATGAAGAATGTGGAGTGTGAATTTGCAACAAAAGTAACTTCAATAGTAGGAGATAAAAGTTATATATTTAAAACAACCAGGAAAGCACAAAGATTTTTACTTAATATATTAAGTGTTGCTATATCAAAATACCTGAGGTTGTGTAAAGTTGGGTAGGAGAGATGACTCTGCTATTAAAGGCTAGGCTTACAGCAATGACAACAAGAAAGAAAAAAGAAAAATAGGTTTGTTAGTTCAAAATTTGGAAGTTCACTATCTATGACCCATGACCTCATAAGTTGTTCTTTGGTAAGGACTTCAAGCCAGGTGGCATCTTGCTAGGAGAACATGTAAAAGTGACCATATAATGAGAAAGAATGTCTTACCTAAAGAAAGAGTGAGCCTTGTAGTTTTACAAATCCCTCTGGTAAGAGCCACTACTTTACTACAAAATATAAATGTCAATCACTTCAGAGGACCACATCCAAAGTGATCTAATTACCTTGCCTTGTGACTCTTTAAGATTTCACTACTTCTCAATACCATCACACCAAGAACTAAGTTTCCAATACACTGACCTCTGGAGAGTACATACATATACTCAAATCATATCCAAACAGTAGTAAGACTACTCAGACAACAGCAAAAGTGGAAATGCCCATTTGAAAATGTGGAAAATGGAGAAACAAAATGGTGACCATTTGATGACACAGCAAACAAAATATACAAGAGGAAAGGCTAAACGTAATATTTAATTATGTGACAACCGCTCCCCAGAAAATGCCTTTAATCCATTTTTCAAATCATCCTGGATCTTTGACTGTACACACTTAGTTCTGTCTCTGTGGATACACAATCAATCCGTTCACTAGACCTTTGTGTAGCCTTTAGTTTCAGTCCTGAGTAGTTTGAACCTTGAAAACTGGGTAGTGGCCAGGACACCAAGTTGACTTTGCCAGGGTTTTGTGAGAAATCACTGACAAAGGGGAAGAACATTAACATGGAAATGATAAGAGAATGTACTCTCTAAGAGTACAAAGAAAGGGGCCAGGGGAATCCTGCTATTGACTCTTTGTTTAAAAAAACTTACTTCTATCACCTATAAGCACTGATTTCTTCTTACCTCAAACAATAGCTTACTTCATTGTGTTTTGTGAGACTGGGCCTCATAATGGATCCATGGTTGCTCAGGAACTCACTTTGTAGACCAGGCTAGCTTCAACTACACAGAGTCACCTGCTGAGATTAGTGTTGTGTATCTTTATACTTGGTTTCAGGTTACATTTACACAAGATGTTAAGTGTTCAGTAAATTTTAAACAAAATAAAACTTTAAGTAGTTATCTCTAAAAATTTTTAATATTAGGATATAGTTAATCATTTTCCTGTCTCTCTCCTTCCTCCAAGCCCTTCCATATAACTCCTCCCTGATATCTTGCAAATGTATGGCCTCTTTACATTAGTTGTGGCTGCATACATATAAGTAGCTATTTATTTTTAATGCTAATGAGAGTATTAGGGATGTTTCTAAAAATCTTTGTACAGAAGAAGCATTGGGTGTTTTTATTTCTTCTCAGAGGGCAATGAAGACTGAAAGCTCTGAGTTCAGTGTAGGAATACTGAGTATGATGGGACAGGTTAGAAAATAAACTATTCTGGCTCTAGGTAGTGGTTCATTGTGCACATGGAAAGCATTCTAGTTTCTTATCATCTGAGATAAAAGTATCTATGGAGAACTAGGCAAGGTTCATCATAGACCCCATTTTCCACAGTTCTAAGAGGTAAGTAATATGCATAACTATCATGAATGCCATACAGATTTCAAATTAACCAAAAAGAAATGTCTGAGTAGTTTTCCTAAAACAAAAACTTCTCTGGGAGAGCTTTAAAAAAGAAGGAAGAGGTAAATTCCAGTGATTCTTCAATATGAAAATGTCAGATGTGACTCACTTCCTGATAAATGAAAGAATACGTCAGGAGAATAGGCATAATACTCCTGCTTTCTAGAGGTTTTTTTTCTAGACAATTCTTTGATTTTTAACTCATGGGTAAGTTTTAGGGGACTAACATGATGTGATAGATAAGGCCTATTGTGACATTTGTTTTTCTCTCATAGGAAGTCAGGTCTTGAGCAAAATTATTAGAATCTTTTAAGGTCAAGATCACTCAAATGCAGAAGGTAGACAAAACAAAGCAAAATAAAAATTACTTAAAACCAAGACATGAATGTGGCAAAGCAAAGACAGAATCTGCCTGCAATCTGGTGGGATTGTAAAAACCAGTGACAGCAGTGAACAGCCTTCTCCTCATGCTTAGGGACTGAGATAAGGGATGAACAAGGAATGAGAAGACCCCATATTCAATTACCTTTGAATTTAAACTTACACAACATGTCTGCTGAACAGAGAAGCCTCATGTAATCACTGACAAGATGGTATTAAAGGATTCATTCTAAATGAGGAAGGAGTTATAAATCAAAGGAGTAGGAAATACTAACAACAATAATAATAAACAAACAAAAACTGGTGCTTAAAATAGAGAAGTAAGAAATCTATTTGTAGTAGAAATTTAAAACCTCCTTGGAGGAGAGAGGAAGGGAGAGGAAGCAATGGAGGAAAGCGCTTTGAGCCGATCCAGTACCAAACCAGAGTGTTTTGAGTGATGTATATATGGCATCAGAGTATCTCTTCACTCAGCCAAAAAAGTGAGTAGTCAGTGAGTAACAGAAAAATTGTAAAGAGGATCCTGAGAAGACTGGAAATAGAAATATCATTTCAATATCACCACTGTCTGAGTGGATGAAAAATAATATTTTCAAAAGCCAATCTGCATTCCTGTATTTACTGTCACATTATTAACAATAGACACAATAATTGGTGGAATCAATCAAACTGGCCATTCATGAATGAATACATTAAGAAAGCATTTTATTTATATATGATAAAAATGATCCAACCATAAAAAGAAGCAAAATCCTGATATTTTAACATGAATCAGCAGCATAGAAAACTAAAAAGGGTATATTATGTTAAGTGAAATAAGCCAGGCACAGAAAGGCAAATATCATGTGTACTTGTTCGAATATGAAAGTTAAAATAGTTGCTATCATGGAAGAGTGGCATAGCAGTTACCAAACATCAAAGAAAGTGGCATAGTGGTTACATACACTGAAATGTAACACTATATTCTGTAAATATGTGCACTTATTAAGTGGCAAATAAGAATTATAAACTCAGATATCAGTTTAGCATATAAAAAAGGTTGGTTGAGAGAATGCAGTGGAACAGTGAGGGGCCCACAAATTAGACATTCCCCAAGAGGATACTACTATATCTGTAATTCTTTGGAGGGGTTTCTTCTGTCCCCTTTGTACCTAAATAACTACAAGGCATTTCTACACTTCCTCTGGCCTGTTCTAGCTAATGAATAACTGACCCAGAGACCTTGTAATTTTAATAAGCTGTAAACTGGGAAGGTTTTGAGCTATCCCAACTCTTTGCAATTGCCTACTTTCCATCCACATGGTCCTTTACCTTTAGTCTGAGTCTGACTTTGGCTCACTTTGGCCTATGTATGTCCTCCTGCATACTCTCTTAAGGTAAATCTTACTGTTCTCTCCACACCTTCCTCTCCTCCCCTCATCCTCCTCCTCCTCCTCCTCCTCCTCCTCCTCCTCCTCCTCCTCCTCCTTTCCCTCCCCCTCCCTTTCCTCCTCCTCCTCCTTCTTTTCTTCCTCTCTCTCTCTCTCTCTCTCTCTCTCTCTCTCTCTCTCTCTCTCTCTCTCTCTCTCATCTCCCTGGGACACCTCTCCTCCCCTGATTGGAATCAGAAGTTCCACTCTACTCTCTTCTGCCCAGCTAATTAGCTGATCAGTTCTTTATTAACCAATCAGAAGATGATGAAGGAGTTTATAAAACACTGAGACAAGTGATATTTCATAAAAATAACAATACCAAATTCCTCCAACCTGTACTCACTCAACTCTGCCACTACAGAAATCAACATTTGAATAATATAAGGACAACTTTGATGCAGTGGACACGGAGATTATGCCAACATGCTACCAACATAGGTTGTTGCTGAACCAGAAGCTGTAGGCTTGGAAGAGGAGTGATATGCCTGGAATTAAAGTACTCATCACAGAAGACAATGTCCTCTTCAGGTCTGAGGTAGTCTCTGTCACTGAGACTAGTATAATAATCTATTCTCCATCCACATAAAATCACAGTATTTTACTTACTTCAGTAATATAATTGTCAGCATTTAGAAACAAAGAAAAAATATCAGAAAAAAGCCACAAAATTGTGTATATCATATCATAACAAAAAATTTCCCAATACATTGTTTCTATGGAAGCTGACTTGGCCACACAGAATGATAACCAGAAGCACTACTGCAATAAGAAACATTAAAAAGTTTTAGAGCCACCCAATTAGACAAGATGGATGAAGCAAAGAAGTGCAGACCGACAGGACCCGGATGTAGATCTCTCCTGAGAGACACAGCCAGAATACAGCAAATACAGAGGCGAATGCCAGCAGCAAACCACTGAACTGAGAATAGGACCCCCGTTGAAGGAATCAGAGAAAGAACTGGAAGAGCTTGAAGGGGCTCGAGACCCCATATGTACAACAATGCCAAGCAACCAGAGCTTCCAGGGACTAAGCCACTACCTAAAGACTATACATGGACTGACCCTGGACTCTGACCCCATAGGTAGCAATGAATATCCTAGAAAGAGCACCAGTGGGAGGGGAAGCCCTGGGTCCTGCTAAGACTGAACCCCCAGTGAACTAGACTATGGGGGGAGGGCGGCAATGGGGGGAGGGTTGGGAGGGGAACACCCATAAGGAAGGGGAGGGGGGAGGGGGATGTTTGCCCGGATACCGGGAAAGGGAATAACACTCGAAATGTATATAAGAAATACTCAAGTTAATAAAAAAAAAAAGTTTGACTTCTTGTTTCAGATTTCTGTGAGACTGAAAATATATCTATGAGTTTCATTGAAAGCATCATCATGATTTTCATAGACTTATTAAAAGACATTAACAGTCAATCACTTTGGGCTTATTTTAATCAGATTCAACTCTTGATACATTACCAACATACAGGAGCACAGAAAGTTTGAGAAATGTTATGTTAATATATTTATTTTTTGCCTCAAGACATGACTGTGGCAGAAAAGGACTGAAGTTCAGGACTTTGAGGCAAAGGCTTCAAGTAGCTATGGTCCTGATTGTAGTTGAGCAAGATTTTCATGGCTTGAGCAGATTTTATTGATGCAAAGCATACTATAATTTTTATATTGTCTGAGAATTTTCAAGTGAACTACAGATGTTGAAAGGAGCAAGTGCAGATGTGAAAGTTAATCTGCTTAAATGATGTCTAAGTGAATCCAAGTATCTGGTTGATAGGGAAATATCAGCTGCCAAACGAAACACCATGGTAAGTAAAAACGTAGTTTTACTGCTAAATTTGACTGGTAGGTTTTGTTTAAAAAAATCATTTTTTTTATGCATGGCCAATGAATTATAAGATAATGTAAAAGGAAAACTTGTAAAACACATGATAAAGTTTCTTGGGTAGCTAAAAAACTCTGATGGCAAATCAGAAATACACAGTAATCTCCATAAATAGGATCAACCACACAAGCATTTTCTTAACAACTAACTAAATAAATGAAATTCAAAACTCGTGAAAGTATTTTGTAGCTTTTTAAAATTAAAATGACATACCATAGCATAAGACCAACATTTCGCTGATACCAGGTATCTCTCTTATTTTAGTTTTAGGGATGTGATGGATGGAAAGAGTAGTGTCACCACAATAAAAGGAAACTATTTAACTGACATACTCCAAGTACAAGGAAATTCTTCAGTCCTTAGATAGCATGCGATCTATGAAAAGCTCAGTCCTGGTATCCAGACGCAACACTTTAGCATCTCTACTCAAATCTCCTTGCACCTGCCAGTTACACACCTAACGAGGGTCAGCTCTGTATTTTTTTTCAAGTATATGGAGTAATCTAGGTTTTATCTTATTTTGGTTTTGGTTTGATTTGTCCAAGACTGTCTTCCTGCCTCAACTTCTCATGTTCTAGAAGAATATATGCTACTACTTTTTTCTTCTTAGACTAACTTTGAATGGACAAAGAGATTTCCTAGGAACTGTTACAGTTAGAGTGTAGGGTACCCCTGGGCCTCCATGGGAATGGCAGGTCATTATTTGGGATGGTGAAGGCTTTGAGAAAAGAAATGTAGTATGAAGCTTACATCACTGAAGACATATCTTCAAAGATTGCTTATCTTTCTTCCTTTGAAGAGAAGAAAGTTCTCTTCCCCATGTGCTGCTTTGCCACAGAAGCAACCAGGTTAGCTGGGAATGGGCTAAAACCCCTAAATCAATGAGCACAATAAAACTTTTCTCTTCATGAGTTGATCATATTCGGCTTTGTTATATTAATGAAAAGTTGGACTTCATGGAACTCTAAGTTAAATTCTTTTCTTAAAAATAAATGGGTCATTTATATATGGTCTGAAATTAAATGTAAAGAAGAAAATCATAAGGTGCCTTGTTTTAACCTGCTCTCAAGCATCTTTAAATTCTTCTTAATCTTAAATAAAACAAACCTGGAGTGTATATATAGTTGATTGTGGGCAGAAATTAAACTATAGGTATATCGTAATCATCTCTCTAATGTTGCCAAATTCCAACAATTGTAATATAAATATTTGATTGATATTATAAGTAATTTGATTGTCATGTAAGGCATATTGATTTGCAAAATTCTAGTGTATCTTTCCTATTAAAGCAAAATATCACACCCGCGGATCCCGGCCCACAGCAGCTCTCTGCTCTCAGACCCTGTGAGAGAGAGACCCAACCGCCTGGTCAGGTGGGCACTCCTGAGGCTGCAGAGCAGAAGAGACCACCAACACTGCTCACCCCTGCCCACATCCCTGGCCCAAGAGGAAACTGTATAAGGCCTCTGGGCTCCCGTGGGGGAGGGCCCAGGAGCGGCAGGACCCATGCCTGAGACACCGCCGGAAGCTGAAGGAAACAGACCTGATAAACAGTTCTCTGCACCCAAATCCCGTGGGAGGGAGAGCTAAACCTTCAGAGAGGCAGACAAGCCTGGGAAACCAGAAGAGACTGCTCTCTGCACACACATCTCGGACGCCAGAGGAAAAAGCCAAAGACCATCTGGAACCCTGGTGCACTGAAGCTCCCAGAAGGGGCAGCACAGGGCTTCCTGGTTGCTGCCACTGCAGAGAGCCCGTGGGCAGCACCCCACGAGCGAACTTGAGCCTCGGGACCACAGGTAAGACCAAATTTTCTGCTGCAAGAAAGCTGCCTGGTGAACTCAAGACACAGGCCCACAGGAACAGCTGAAGACATGTAGAGAGGAAAAACTACACGCCCGAAAGCAGAACACTCTGTCCCCATAACTGACTGAAGAGAGGAAAACAGGTCTACAGCACTCCTGACACACAGGCTTATAGGACAGTCTAGCCACTGTCAGAAATAGCAGAACAAAGTAACACTAGAGATAATCTGATGGCGAGAGGCAAGCGCAGGAACCCAAGCAACAGAAACCAAGACTACATGGCACCATCGGAGCCCAATTCTCCCATCAAAACAAACATGGAATATCCAAACACACCAGAAAAGCAAGATCTAGTTTCAAAATAATTTTTGATCATGATGCTGGAGGACTTCAAGAAAGACGTGAAGAACTCCCTTAGAGAACAAGTAGAAGCCTACAGAGAGGAATCGCAAAAATGCCTGAAAGAATTCCAGGAAAACATAAATAAACAAGTAGAAGCCCATAGAGAGGAGACACAAAAATCCCTGAAAGAATTCCAGGAAAACATAAATAAACAAGTAGAAGCCCATAGAGAGGAGACACAAAAATCCCTGAAAGAATTCCAGGAAAACACAATCAAACAGTTGAAGGAATTAAAAATGGAAATAGAAGCAATCAAGAAAGAACACATGGAAACAACCGTGGATATAGAAAACCAAAAGAAGAGACAAGGAGCTGTAGATACAAGCTTCACCAACAGAATTCAAGAGATGGAAGAGAGAATCTCAGGAGCAGAAGATTCCATAGAAATCATTGACTCAACTGTCAAAGATAATGTAAAACGGAAAAAGCTACTGGTCCAAAACATACAGGAAATCCAGGACTCAATAAGAAGATCAAACCTAAGGATAATAGGTATAGAAGAGAGTGAAGACTCCCAGCTCAAAGGACCAGTAAATATCTTCAACAAAATCATAGAAGAAAACTTCCCTAACCTAAAAAAAGAGATACCCATAGACATACAAGAAGCCTACAGAACTCCAAATAGATTGGACCAGAAAAGAAACACCTCCCGTCACATAATTGTCAAAACACCAAACGCACAAAATAAAGAAAGAATATTAAAAGCAGTAAGGGAAAAAGGTCAAGTAACATATAGAGGCACACCTATCAGAATCACACCAGACTTCTCGCCAGAAACTATGAAGGGCAGAAGATCCTGGACTAATGTCATACAGACCCTAAGAGAACACAAATGCCAGCCCAGGTTACTGTATCCAGCAAAATTCTCAATTAACATTGACGGAGAAACCAAGATATTCCATGACAAAACCAAATTTATAAAATATCTTTCTACAAATCCAGCACTACAAAGGATAATAAATGGTAAAGCCCAACATAAGGAGGCAAGCTATACCCTAGAAGAAGCAAGAAACTAATCGTCTTGGCAACAAAACAAAGAGAATGAAAGCACACAAACATAACCTCACTTCCAAATATGAATATAACGGGAAGCAATAATCACTATTCCTTAATATCTCTCAATATCAATGGCCTCAACTCCCCAATAAAAAGACATAGATTAACAAACTGGATACGCAACGAGGACCCTGCATTCTGCTGCCTACAGGAAACACACCTCAGAGACAAAGACAGACACTACCTCAGAGTGAAAGGCTGGAAAACAACTTTCCAAGCAAATGGTCAGAAGAAGCAAGCTGGAGTAGCCATTCTAATATCAAATAAAATCAATTTCCAACTAAAAGTCATCAAAAAAGATAAGGAAGGACACTTCATATTCATCAAAGGAAAAATCCACCAAGATGAAGTCTCAATCCTAAATATCTATGCCCCAAATTCAAGGGCACCTACATATGTAAAAGAAACCTTACTAAAGCTCAAAACACACATTGCACCTCACACAATAATAGTGGGAGATTTCAACACCCCACTCTCATCAATGGACAGATCATGGAAACAGAAATTAAACAGAGATGTAGACAGACTAAGAGAAGTCATGAGCCAAATGGACTTAACGGATATTTATAGAACATTCTATCTTAAAGCAAAAGGATATTCCTTCTTCTCAGCTCCTCATGGTACTTTCTCCAAAATTGACCATATAATTGGTCAAAAAACGGGCCTCAACAGGTACAGAAAGATAGAAATAATCCCATGCGTGCTATCTGACCACCACGGCCTAAAACTGGTCTTCAATAACAATAAGGGAAGAATGACCACATATACGTGGAAATTGATACTCAATGATAACCTGGTCAAGGATGAAATAAAGAAAGAAATTAAAAACTTTTTAGAATTTAATGAAAATGAAGGTACAACATACCCAAACTTATGGGACACAATGAAAGCTGTGCTAAGAGGAAAACTCATAGCACTGAGTGCCTGCAGAAAGAAACAGGAAAGAGCATATGTCAGCAGCTTGACAGCACACCTAAAAGCTCTAGAACAAAAAGAAGCAAATACACCCAGGAGGAGTAGAAGGCAGGAAATAATCAAACTCAGAGCTGAAATCAACCAAGTAGAAACAAAAAGGACCATAGAAAGAATCAACAGAACCAAAAGTTGGTTCTTTGAGAAAATCAACAAGATAGATAAACCCTTAGCCAGACTAACGAGAGGACACAGAGAGTGCGTCCAAATTAACAAAATCAGAAATGAAAAGGGAGACATAACTACAGATTCAGAGGAAATTCAAAAAATCATCAGATCTTACTATAGAAACCTATATTCAACAAAACTTGAAAATCTGCAGGAAATGGACAATTTCCTAGACAGATACCAGGTATCGAAGTTAAATCAGGAACAGATAAACCAGTTAAACAACCCCATAACTCCTAAGGAAATAGAAGCAGTCATTAAAGGTCTCCCAACCAAAAAGAGCCCAGGTCCAGACGGGTTTAGTGCAGAATTCTATCAAACCTTCATAGAAGACCTCATACCAATATTATCCAAACTATTCCACAAAATTGAAACAGATGGAGCCCTACCGAATTCCTTCTACGAAGCCACAATTACTCTTATACCTAAACCACACAAAGACACAACAAAGAAAGAGAACTTCAGACCAATTTCCCTTATGAATATCGACGCAAAAATACTCAATAAAATTCTGGCAAACCGAATTCAAGAGCACATCAAAACAATCATCCACCATGATCAAGTAGGCTTCATCCCAGGCATGCAGGGATGGTTTAATATACGGAAAACCATCAACGTGATTCATCATATAAACAAACTGAAAGAACAGAACCACATGATCATTTCATTAGATGCTGAGAAAGCATTTGACAAAATTCAACACCCCTTCATGATAAAAGTCCTGGAAAGAATAGGAATTCAAGGCCCATACCTAAACATAGTAAAAGCCATATACAGCAAACCAGTTACTAACATTAAACTAAATGGAGAGAAACTTGAAGCAATCCCACTAAAATCAGGGACTAGACAAGGCTGCCCACTCTCTCCCTACTTATTCAATATAGTTCTTGAAGTTCTAGCCAGAGCAATCAGACAACAAAAGGAGATCAAGGGGATACAGATCGGAAAAGAAGAGGTCAAAATATCACTATTTGCAGATGACATGATAGTATATTTAAGTGATCCCAAAAGTTCCACCAGAGAACTACTAAAGCTGATAGACAACTTCAGCAAAGTGGCTGGGTATAAAATTAACTCAAATAAATCAGTTGCCTTCCTCTATACAAAAGAGAAACAAGCCGAGAAAGAAATTAGGGAAACGACACCCTTCATAATAGACCCAAATAATATAAAGTACCTCGGTGTGACTTTAACCAAGCAAGTAAAAGATCTGTACAATAAGAACTTCAAGACACTGAGGAAAGAAATTGAAGAAGACCTCAGAAGATGGAAAGATCCTCCATGCTCATGGATTGGCAGGATTAATATAGTAAAAATGGCCATTTTACCAAAAGCAATCTACAGATTCAATGCAATCCCCATCAAAATACCAATCCAATTCTTCAAAGAGTTAGACAGAACAATTTGCAAATTCATCTGGAATAACAAAAAACCCAGGATAGCTAAAGCTATCCTCAACAATAAAAGGACTTCAGGGGGAATCACTATCCCTGAACTCAAGCAGTATTACAGAGCAATAGTGATAAAAACTGCATGGTATTGGTACAGAGACAGACAGATAGACCAGTGGAATAGAATTGAAGACCCAGAAATGAACCCACACACCTATGGTCACTTGATTTTTGACAAAGGAGCCAAAACTATCAAATGGAAAAAAAAGATAGCATTTTCAGCAAATGGTGCTGGTTCAACTGGAGGGCAACATGTAGAAGAATGCAGATCGATCCATGCTTATCACCCTGTACAAAGCTTAAGTCCAAGTGGATCAAGGACCTCCACATCAAACCAGACACACTCAAACTAATAGAAGAAAAACTAGGAAAGCATCTGGAACACATGGGCACTGGAAAAAATTTCCTGAACAAAACACCAATGGCTTATGCTTTAAGATCAAGAATCGACAAATGAGATCTCATAAAACTGCAAAGCTTCTGTAAGGCAAAGGACACTGTGGTTAGGACAAAACGGCAACCAACAGATTGGGAAAAGATCTTTACCAATCCTACAACAGATAGAGGCCTTATATCCAAAATATACAAAGAACTCAAGAAGTTAGACTGCAGGGAAACAAATAACCCTATTAAAAAATGGGGTTCAGAGCTAAACAAAGAATTCACAGCTGAGGAATGCCGAATGGCTGAGAAACACCTAAAGAAATGTTCAACATCTTTAGTCATAAGGGAAATGCAAATCAAAACAACCCTGAGATTTCACCTCACACCAGTGAGAATGGCTAAGATCAAAAACTCAGGTGACAACAGATTCTGGCGAGGATGTGGAGAAAGAGGAACACTCCTCCATTGTTGGTGGGATTGCAGACTGGTAAAACCATTCTGGAAATCAGTCTGGAGGTTCCTCAGAAAATTGGACATTGAACTGCCTGAGGATCCAGCTATACCTCTCTTGGGCATATACCCAAAAGATGCCTCAACATATAAAAGAGACACGTGCTCCCCTATGTTCATCGCAGCCTTATTTATAATAGCCAGAAACTGGAAAGAACCCAGATGCCCTTCAACAGAGGAATGGATGCAGAAAATGTGGTACATCTACACAATGGAATATTACTCAGCTATCAAAAACAACGGCTTTATGAAATTCGTAGGCAAATGGTTGGAACTGGAAAACATCATCCTGAGTGAGCTAACCCAATCACAGAAAGACATACATGGTATGCACTCATTGATAAGTGGCTATTAGCCCAAATGCTTGAATTACCCTAGATCCCTAGAACAAACGAAACTCAAGACGGATGATCAAAATGTGAATGCTTCACTCCTTCTTTAAATGAGGAAAAAGAATACCCTTGGCAGGGAAGGGAGAGGCAAAGATTAAAACAGAGACTGAAGGAACACCCATTCAGAGCTTGCCCCACATGTGGCCCATACATATACAGCCACCCAATTAGACAAGATGGATGAAGCAAAGAAGTGCAGACCGACAGGAGCCGGATGTAGATCGCTCCTGAGAGACACAGCCAGAATACAGCACATACAGAGGCGAATGCCAGCAGCAAACCACTGAACTGAGAATAGGTCCCCCGTTGAAGGAATCAGAGAAAGAACTGGAAGAGCTTGAAGGGGCTCGAGACCCCAAAAGTACAACAATGCCAAGCAACCAGAGCTTCCAGGGACTAAGCCACTACCTCAAGACTATACATGGACTGACCCTGGACTCTGACCCCATAGGTAGCAATGAATATCCTAGTAAGAACACCAGTGGAAGGGGAAGCCCTGGGTCCTGCTAAGACTGAACCCCCAGTGAACTAGACTATGGGGGGAGGGCGGCAATGGGGGGAGGGTTGGGAGGGGAACACCCATAAGGAAGGGGAGGGGGGAGGGGGATGTTTGTCCGGAAACCGGGAAAGGGAATAACACTCGAAATGTATATAAGAAATACTCAAGTTAATAAAAAAAAAAGAAAAAAAAAGAAAAATATCTAAGTGAGGTTTGTATTTATATTTATGATATATTTATATTTATCTATATATAGATACATATGCACTATAACATGACTCATATTCTCTTATCCTTTATTTTAACTGGAACTGTTACATAACTCGTTAAATGTTTATGGAAAGTATTTCCAGTATGAAGACATCTACAGAAAAACCAGGTATCCTTTTCAACTAGGAGCCTCAGATTGGGAGAAATTTAAAACACTGCGAAGAGAGAATACAGTTCATGCTACTTAACTAAATTTCTTCCACTTAAAGCTGAGTGGCAGATGGCAAAGTCCAGCTTCCCCCAACATCTTTCCAGCATACTATGAAGTAGAACTTCATACATAACAGAACGATAAGTCAGTTACAAAGTACTGTGAAACTACAAGCTCAAATGAAGATTCAATGATCACAAAATTGAGGACACTAGAATAAAACAATGCTATTACTGTCAAGAGACAACTGAGCTCCAAACCACAGAAACACAGTCTCCACTTCCTTAGCTTTGAAACAAATAAATTATCTCTTTTGTCTTGATTTCCTCCACTGACAACTAATGAAAAACTCACCCACTCCATAAGGATATCATATTACATAAAACAGTGTATATAAATATATACAGCAAAATGTAAGGCATAAAAACATTCAGTATATGATATTATTAACAGCATGTAGCCTAGTCGTTATGCCAGTAGCATCTTAAATGTCAGGCGACCGATAGACTCTTTGGTTGTGGAAATTTTTTTTTGGAAGTTGAAGAAGTACTACTATTTTAAAAATGTGTCAGATCCAATGGAACATAAAAATGAATAATAAATACTATTGTCTTCATATAGTCATCAAATAAAGTCATATATATCACAGCAATTATGATGAAAAATTCCATTTATTATAATCCTATATTATATAAATTTACTCACATATGCATACATCTACATTTTATAAATATATTATATATATGTTGTATATATGACATATATATACACTATATATATTGTGTATGTAGTGACAGGGAGTGTATAGGGTTTCTTTAAACCTAAATCTTCTAAACATATTTTGCCCTGCATGATACAGGCCTTAAAGCTCATTATATTTCTGCTCATTCATAGACACGTCTCTCCCCAGAGTGGGATATGAAAAGATTTTTTTCTCCCTGGAACCAATAAGATAAAAACAACCAAAAATATATCATGCCCCTAAAAGAACAACAAGAAAACCCTCAAAATTTCTGTATTTCACTAAATTTCTTTCTCTACCCCTGATTGATGAAACTGTACATAATTTATAATGCCCTAGATAATTTATTTGGAGAGTTATTAATTTACGTGATGTGTTTGAAGTGCTTCTGTGTGTTTGTGCATATACCTATAAAACTAAATGTAGAGATATATAATTGAGCCTTGACTATTTTCAAGGACAAACATTGGTTAAATGTTGGCGAAATGAAATCGGAAGAAGTTATTGGCTTTTATTAATATATTTAGCTATTATTTAAGAAATCATCTGAAATATGTATTACTCATCAAATTAAAAATTAGTGCAATAAACGAACATAATAGAATCTAAGATGTCACTATATGACATCTAAGATGACTGCACCGTGTAAACTGATTTCACCTGTTGGGATGAGGAAAATATGCTTTTATTTGCCCTTAAATAATTCATAGAATGCTCTAGGATACACCAGGTAATTCTTCATGCTAAATCTCTTGATGAAAACTACTTGAAAAGAAAACAAAGTACTGAAAAGTTTGTAGAATGAGTAAATAACTAACATTCCACTGAAAGACTCCAGGTGGGGAGGGGGAGGGGGGAAGAGGCTGAGGAAGAGGTAGAAGGTCAGAAGGAGGAGGAGGAGGGAAGGGAACAGCAGCAGCAAGAACAAGAGCCGGAAAGTTGAACTCAGCTCCTAGAATTTCTTTGCTTCTGAGAGCACCTGTGGGTTTGTGATCAAAAATAATAATAATTTGATCTTGTCAGTGTACAAAACATGTTTTTGAACTCTTTTTACTCTCAGTTGGAAAACACAGCCTGAGTAAGGGTTAACTACAAGTCTGAAACCTATTTTAGCATATTCTTAATATTGAACTGCAATGGCTGGTTCACTTGCCAAGACCCAAACAAGACACTTGGCTTCCAGATTCACACGGAATTCTGAAATGGAAGATGTCATAATTAGGTTTGATTTTGATTTGCCACTTAAGTTGTTCATGTCCACCACTCAATCAAAATGAACAAACAACAAAGACAAGACTGTAAAATTGAAAGTGACAAGCTATGGAAGCATACCTTCAAGGGAGTCTAATGAATTAGAAATGTAAGACACACGTTTCAAACAACTGTGCTTAATATGGACAGGCAAATCAAATGAAGAATTTCAGTGGAGAATTGAATGCTCTGAAATAAAAAAAATTAAGTAAAACAAAATACTTTCTTTTTATGTTACATAATTTTTTTATAATTTTCAGAACCCTTAAAAATGATTATGCCGCAGACCGAAAAGATGAGGAACACAAATCCGATGACCATTATTATGTCTTTCGTTTCGACTTCAGTTTTCTCAAGTATTTTTTAAGTTTGGAGGACCTAAAATTTTTAACAATATTAATTTCATACCTCTCAAACATTAACTTTATAATCGCTTTATAATTTGAAAAACAGCCCTCGATGAGTGACTGATTTCTCCCACTTGTCAGTGACTTCCTTCTTATTCCCACACAATTTTCAATTTAAGATCCCTCCTATTGAAAAAGCCTTCTAACAATTTCCTAATTATAAGTATTATGAATGTAAATGAGTAGCTATAGAAAAGAGCCTAACTAATATATGCATTAGAGAGAATATACTGTTAAATTATAAAACTGAAGATTTTAATGACAGAATAAGGAAGTGTTGAAAGGCTTAAAATTGTATAAAAATAAATTAAAATTAAAATCAAGTGTATTGTCTCCTCTCTTCAGAGAACAGCAGCTGCTTCTATGCTGTACTTATTGAAAGAGCTGATGTCTGCAGTGCTGTCTGGTTCCTCTGTGTATGTATGCATACACAAATTTGTCACATTTACAATCCATGAATACATGGAAAACAGCAGGCTGAATTGACATTGTTTTCTTTCAAAAATATCCCCTTTTGGCACACAATTAAAAATGAAGACTATCCAATAAGAAAAACAAATTCTAAAATTATGAAGTTATAACATGTTTGGAAGTACACATTTCTTAAGATGATTTCCGGCATTCACACAAATGAGTCAATTTCAGAAAAAAAAATCTTATCTGGGAGAAAGCAACCCTTTAGAATAAGACACGTGTTAATAATTTGCCAAGGAAGACTCTGTTTGCTGCTTGATGCTAATAATTTATAGTATGTTGCTATTTCTATAAAGGAAAAACTTACAAAATCCCTCAAATGTAAAACATCTGTTTGTAGGCACCAACATGCTGCTGTGAGGGGAAGGACAAATGGACATGCACTGTAGGCAAAAGGAAAGGTCCTAAAAGTAGGCTTAAGTTCTTCTGAGGGATATATCCTAAGAGCTTTGTTGAGCCCTAACAGGAGGGGGTGAGGTAGAAAGTAGGGGAAGGAGTAGTTCCTAAGAGGCAGAGTATTTAACCATTCTTTTGAGCCTGGGAACATAGGAGGTGGAGCCTGACAATGTAGAAGCAGGCAGAGGGGGGGGGTGAGGGGAGAGGGAGAGGGAGAGGGAGATGGAGAGGGAAAGGTAAGACAGCAAGAATTGAGCACACCACTTGTAATTCTTGTTATTCTTGCATCATCATTTGCTGATTACTTTGAGATCCACCTCCCTAAGAATAAAAGAATACAAAATGAAAAGTCACAGAAAATTATAAAAGAATTTTAAGATGCTACTCAGTGCTGGGAAATGGCATTACAAGGTCCAGTCTGTAAGTTGGAACAACTGAAAGTGGATGAGTGGCAGGAAATTGGAAATGGAGTCAGCTGAATGGAGATCCAAAATGGCAGTGGAAAAGGAAGTGAAGGTCATTCTAAAGGTAAACAAGATGTCTACCACATAGTAATAAAGGTACCGATGCACCAAAAATATAAAAATTATAATTATGCATGCAGCATACATTGGGGATTCTAATTTCTTTTCTTATTGGATATTTTTATTTACATTTCAAATGTTATCCCTTTTCCCCCACCCAACCACACACCCCTCCCTGCCTTCTGGCCCTGACATTCCCCTACACTGGGGTCCAGCCTTGGCATAACCAAGGGCTTCTCCTCCCTCTGGTCCCCAACAAGGTCATCCTCTGCTACATGGCTGTGGCTGGAGCCATAGGTCTGTTCATGTGTACTCTTTGGACAGTGATTTAGTCCCTGGGAGCTCTGGTTGGTATTGTTGTTCTTATGGGGTAGCAAACACCTTCAACTCCTTATGCCCTTTCTCTAACTCCTCCAATGGGGACCACGTTCTCAGTTCAATGATTGGCTGCAAGCATTCTCCTCTGTATTTATCATGCTCTGGCACAGCTTCTCAGGAGACAGCTATATCAGGCACTTGTCACCCTGCACTTCTTGGCATCAGCAATATTGTCTGGTTTGGTGGCTGTATGTATATGGGCTGGATCCCTAGGTGGGGCAGGCTCTGAATGACTATTCCTTCCGTCTCTGCTCCAAACTTTGTCTCCACATCACCCACTATGAATATTTTGTAACAACTTTGAAATAGGAATGAAGCAATTACACTTTGGTTGTCCTTCTTCTTGAGCTTCATGTGGCCTGTGAATATATCTTGGGTAATTCAAGCATTTGGAATAATATACACTTATCAGTCAGTGCATACTATGGGTGTGTTTTCGTGATTGGTTACCTCATGCAAGATGATATTTTCTACTTCCACCCATTTGCCTATGAATTTCATGAAGTCGTTGTTTTTAATAACTGAGTAGTGCTCCACAGTATAAATGGACCATATTTTCTGTATCCATTCCTTCCTTGAAGGACATCTGGGCTCTTCCCAGCTATTATAAATATGGTGCTATGAACATAGTGAAGCATGTGTCTTTGTTATATGTTGGAGTATAACATATATCTTTTGGGTATATGCCCCCAGGAGTGGCATAGCTGGGTCCTCAGGTAGTACTATGTCCAATTTCCTGAGGAACCTCCAGGCTGATTTCCAGAATGGTTGTACCAGCTTGCAATCCCACCAATAATGGAGGAGTGTTCCTCTTTCTCCACATCATTGCCAGCATCTGTTGTCACCTGAGTTTTTGATCTTAGTCATTCTGACTGGTATGAGGTGGAATCTCAGGGTTGTTTTGATTTGTATTTCCCTGATGACTAAGGATGTTGAACATTTCTTTAGGTGCTTCTCGGCCCTTCAATATTCCTCAGCTGAGAATTCTTTGTTTAGCTCTGTAGCCAATTTTTAATAGGGTTATTTGGCTGTCTGGAGTTTAACTGCTTGAGTTCTTTGTATACTTTGGATATTAGCCCTCTATTGGATGTAGGATTGGTAAAGATTTTTTCCCAATCTGTTGGTTGCACTTTGTCCTAATGTCATTGCCCTTTGCCTTACAGAAGCTTTTCAATTTTATGAGGTCCCATTTGTTGATTCTTGGTCTTAAAGTATAACCCATTAGTTTACTTACTGTTCAGGAAATGTTCCCCAATGCCCATGTGTTCAAGGCTGTTCCCCAATTTTTCTTCTATTAGTTTGAGTATATCTGGTTTTATTTGGAGGTCCTTGATACACTTGGATTTGAGCTTTGTACAGGGTGATAAGAATGGATTGATTTTTATTTTTCTACATGCTGAACTCCAGTTTAACTAGCACCATTTATTGAAAATACTCTCTTTTTTCCACTGGATGGTTTTAGTTCCTTTGTCAAAGATCAAGTGACCATGGATGTGTGGGTTCATTTCTGGGTCTTCAATTCTGTTCCACTGATCTATCTGCCTGTCTCTGTGCCAATACCATGCAGTTTTTATCACTATTGCTCTGTAATACTGCTTGAGGTCAGGGATGGTGATTCCACCAGAAGTTCATTTATTCTTGAGGATAGATTTTGCTATCCTGAGTTTTTGTTATTCCAAAGGAATTTGCAAATTGCTCTTTCTAACTCTATGAAGAATTGAGTTAGAATTTTGATGGGGATTGCATTGAATCTGTAAATTGCTTTTGGCAAGATAGCCATGTTTACAATATTAATCCTGCCAATACACAAGCATGGGAGATCTTTCCATTTTCTGAGATCTTTAATTTCTTTCTTCAAAGACTTGAAGTTCTTGTTATACAGATCTTTCACTTGCTTGGCTAGAGTCCCACTGAGGCATTTTATGGTATTTGTGACTATTGTGGAGGGTGTTGCTTCCCTAATTTCTTTCTCAATCTGATTGAATTGTTTGATTTGTTTTAGTTAATTTTACATCCAGCCACGTTACTGGAGTTGTTTATTACCTATAGGATCTCTGGTGGAACTTTTGGGGTCACTTAAGTATGCTATCATAATCTCTGCAAATAGTGATATTTTGATATCTTCATTTTCAGTATCTATGTCTTTGATGTCTTTTTGTTGTCTAATTACTCAGGCTAGGACTTCAAGTACTATATTGAATAAGTAGGGAGAGAATCGGCAGCCTTGTCTAGTCCCTGATTTTAGTGGGATTGCTTCAAGCTTCTCTTCATTTAGTTTGATGTTGACTATTTGTTTGCTGTATATTGCATTTGCTATGTTTACGTATGGGCCTTGAATATCTGCTCTTTCTAAGACTTTGAAAATAAAGGGAGGTTGAATTTCGTCAGATGCTTTCTCAGCACCTAATGAGATGATCATGTGTTTTTTTTCTTTGAGTTTGCTTATATAGTGGATTATGTTGATGGATTTTTGTATATTGAACCATCCCTGAATCCCTGCGATGAAGCCTATTTGATCATGATGGATGATAGTTTTGATATGTTCTTGGATTCGGTTTGTGAGAATTTTATTGAGTATTTTTGCATTGATATTCGTAAGGGAAATTGGTCTGAAATTCTCTTTCTTTGTTGCTTCTTTGTGTGATTTAGGTATAAGTGTAGTTGTGGCTTCATAACTTCTTCTTCCTTCTGTTTTTATTTTGTGGAATTGTTTGAGGAGTATTGGTATTAGGTCTTCTTTGAAGATCTGATATAATTCTGCACTAAACCCTGGGCTTTTTTTGGTTTGGAGACTTTTAATGATTGCTTTTATTTCTTTAGGACTAATGGGACTGTTTAGATGGTTTATCTGATCCAGACTTAACTTTGATACCTGGTATCTGTCTAGAAATTGTCCATTTCATCCAGATTTTCTAATTTTGTTGAGTATAGGCTTTTGTATTAGGATCTCATAAATTTTTTGGAATTTCTTTGGTTTCTGTTATTATATCTACCTTTTCATTTCTGGTTTTGCTAATTTGGAGACTGTTTCTGTGCCCTCTGGTTAGTCTGGTTAAGGGTTTATCTATCTTGTTGATTTTCTCAAAGAACCAGCTCCTGGATTTGTTGATTCTTCGTATAGTTCCTTTGTTTTTACTTGGTTGGTGTCAGCTCTGAGTTTGATTATTTGCTGTTATCTCCTCTCTTGGGTCTACTTGCATCCTTTTGCTCCAGAGCTTTCAGATGTGTTGTTAAGCTGCTAGTGTATGCTCTCTCCAGTTTCTTTAAGGAGGCACTCAAAGGTATGAGTTTTCCTCTAAGCATTGTTTTCACTGTGTCCCATAAGTTTGGGTATGCTGTGCTTTCATTTTCATAAATTGTGAAAAGTCTTTAATTTCTTTCTTTATTTCTTCCCTGACCAAACTATCATTTAGTAGAGAATTCTTCAGCTTCTATATGTATGTAAGTTTTCTGCTGTTTGTGCTGTTATTGAAGACCAGCATGGTGATATGATAGAATGCATGGGATTATTTCAATTATCTTGTATCTGTTGTGACCTGTTTTGTGACAGATTATGTGGTCAATTTTAGAGAAGGTACCATGAGGTTCTGAGAAAAAGATATATTCTTCTGTTTTAGGATGAAATGTTCTATAGATATCTATTAAATCAATTTAGTCCATTACTTCTGTTAGTTTCTATGTCTCTGTTTAGTTTATGTTTCCACGATCTGTCCATTAATAAGTGTGTTGAAGTCTCCCACTATTATTGTGTGAAGGGCAATGTGTGCTTTCAGCTCTGGGCTACGGCAGATACTGGAAGGGTCCTGCCCCTGACTGCTCCTAGGTTCCCTTATCTAGAGGGCAATAGACAGGTTCCTCTTAGGCCAAAAATGTGAGCAGAAGGGGTGGTCTCCCCTCATCTCTCAGGATTTTCTGCACTTCTGAGAGTCCAGCTCTCTCCTCCACAGGATTTGGGTAAAGAGAGCTGTGGGAGTGGCTCAGCTCTGGGCCCAAGCAGAAACAGGAAGTGTCCTGTCCCAGATGACTTCTGCCTTTGTCTGTCCTGAGGCCACCAAGTGAGTTGCTTGGAACAGAAGAGTTGGTCTTACCTCTGCTCTCAGGTATGTCAGCATTCCTTTCATTATTTCTAATTACATTACATATTATTAACTTTTGTTAATGCTTATCTTCTTAATTTTATTTAATTTTTATTACACTCCAGATTTTATCCCCCTCTCAGTTCACCCTTTGTCCCACATCGCATGCCACCTCTGCTTCATCTCCACGAAGATGTCTCCAACCCCCAACCCCTAGCTCACCATATATCCAGTTCACTGGATGAATTTTTGTTATAAATTTCAGAAACTTTAAGGTTATAGGAAAATGAAAAATATCTAAAAATAATAGTACTGCTTTTTAAAACATAAAGATAACTAACAATATAGAATAAAACCATAGAATTATGATAAATATATTAAGAAATTTAAAAGTGATATTAACAAATGAATCAGATAGAATATATTAACAGAAAAACAGCCCTCTTCTCCAAAAAAAAACCAAAAAAACAAAAACAACTGAGTGAAACTTAAAACAAAGGAGTTTTATACTTAAAGGAAACAATTACAGAGAGGCACAGCATATTGGCAAAGCAAGGAAGAGGCCAATGCACTTAAGGACAAAATAATGGAAATTATCCTCTAAGGAAAGGAAGAAAATCCATCAAATAAAATGAATAGAGTTTCCCTGGTCCATGAGCTACTATCTAGCAATATAATACATTCACGACTGAAGACTCAGAAGAAGAGAGAGCAACAAATGAAAAAAAGTATTGAAAGAAATAATTACAAAACACATTAAAATTTATTACAAGAATCTCCGGCATCTCACAGTAAGATAAATATGAAGAAAACCATAACTAGACGCATAAAAATTCAAACTGATAAAAATCAAAGAAATGAGAAAAATCTTGAAATAGCCACAGGGGGGAAAAGACACATTACATATAGTACATCAAACAAAATGAAGAACAGCCTGTCAGAATATGATGAAATGGTGTCTTTGTAATGAGGGAATGCCTACCTAAGGGCAAGCCAAAGACTAGGAGAAAATATTTGCAAAAGACATAGCTAATAAGAACCTTTTATCCAAAATGTACAATCTCCTAAAACACAAGGACAATGAAATGAATAATCCCATTTTAAAAGTGAGTGAAAGCAGTGGCCACTCTACTGTGAGTGATCCTGAGTGGCAAACAGTAGATGAACAATTGCAGAAATGGCACATTCTCAGTCACCAGCACGGCTTGTGCCTGAGGAGACTATAGAATGTAGCCCCACACATTCATAGAAAGCAATGTCATGTCCTTCTAATGCTATAATTGTTTAGTTTTTCTGTAGTAATGCAGCTTATAATATAAGTACATTGTAGAGCTGTATGAAAATATTTTCATGCTACATAAGCTTTTTACTATTTTAAATTTTAACATGTGAAAAGCTAAGGCATGGAGATATACATTAGCTTCTTTCTTGACAAGATCAGAATCATGGATATCACTGTTTTCTATACCCCATTCTACCAGAAGGGCTTTTGGAACAGTCACATTGAAAGAAATGCCTAGATGGGGAGGACATTCCTCTTAAGGACCTTCTCGAAGTGCTTCTATAGTTAGTTTTGCTACATAAAAGGTTTACTCTAAAATTATATTTAAGAGTAGAGCTGAGTTGAGTACATTTATAAACCAGGAGTTGTTTATAATCAGCACCAGAGAGTATATGTGATACAGAATTATGAATAAGTATTTGTCTGTAGTTAGCATTGTAAATAAATTCACCAGCATTGCACAGGCACAGAATAGTGTGTTGTGTTCTAATGTCACTATGTCTATGACTTAACTAAAAAATAAAACTTTTCTGTACCTTATAATCTTGGGATACCAAATTCCATAGTGAGTGAAAGTTTACAGAAACATTCTTATATAATACCTACATAAATATGTAAGTAGAAAGTCTGTGTTCCTTTCTCATTTTGAACCTGACATTCCAAGGTCACCTGGTGTGTGTGTGTGTGTGTGTGTACTGTGTGTCTTAATGTGCTCTCTAGTGAGTTTTCGGGAAGTAATTTATTCAGGTAGTCATACCTGTATCATTTTGTCAGTGAGTTCATCTTTCAGTTACTTCTCCAAGAGGATAGTTCACTGGTAGTTTGGGTTCAATGCCCAGTACTACACAAATACACACACACACACACACACACACACACACACACACACACAAAATGGTATTCTATTTTTCATAGTTAACCTACATTTGAATACTTCCTTTCCCATAATTTCTGGAAATTTTTTCACAAATGAGTATCCATATACACATATAGTCTCATAATTTTATCTATCTCTTGTACATAGTTCTAATTTCTCTCAATATATAAGATTTATATTCATTAGTATTATGCTTCCATATGCAAAGAGATCCTTTTGGCTGACCTCTGAGAATTCAATAAAAAGTTTAGAATTTAGAATGATAGGCAAATATGCAAACAATTACATAAAGTGGTATGCACGATGATAGCAGAAATATACACACACTGTGGAGGGGCAGGACCTAAATGGGAACAGTTCTGCAGCAAGGAGTATTTTATTGCTAATGTTTTTCAATGGTGATAATTAAAACAGACCAAGCATTTTATATTGCTTTCCACTTTCTACAAATAACAGGAAGACTTCTTGCTTGCACATCTGGCAGAGCACCCCCACTGTTCCTCCTTCTCATATCACTTGTTAGAGGCTCATAAAGGGGGGTGATGTATTCTGCAACATCTCATCACTTTACAGATGAAAAGCCATTATCATTTGATATGTTAGAAAAGGTGGAGATAGAGAGGATGAGATAGACTTAAGAATTCTAAGAAGCTTGACATAAGAGCACTTAGCGATAAGTGGAGTGCTGGCTGAGGGAGGGAGGAGAGTCTACAGTGGCTCCTGTGCTTTTGGTTGGCAAGGCAAGCAAAAGATGAAATTCAGAGTCTTCCAGAACATTCTTCTCTAAACATATTCTGAATTTGAAGAAGCAAATCTGGATGAGAATATAAACGCTTTACTGGCAGGGTATAAAGCATAGATTCACAAATGTTTTAATTGAGGAAAACAATCTGAAGTCCTTCCTTAAAATATAGATTCTATAGCAGTTCCCATTTTTGTACTGCATTTTATTGGACTCAGGTGAGACGTGAGACATGTAAAATGAGCAGGTATTTTAGAATGTGGTCCTTTAACCACACTTTGGGAAATACCTTTACAAAAAACATTTCAGATTAACACATCCCTGAAAGGACATTTTCCTATATGATACCCCAAGGTAATAAAGCTTGTAACACCATGAAAAGTTCCCAACCTAATCTAACTCCCTCCAATCTTCAAGTCCATTAACTGTCTCCCCCATTTATGCCACTGTTTTACACCAATATTTATATCATTTTCTACTCCTTCTGAAGTAAGCAGAAACACAAAAAACATGTGGAAACATGGCATCTCTTCAGTAGAATCAGATCAGCAAATAAATCTTTACATCATTGTCTTATTCACAATATAAACTGTCCTCTTAATTGCAAGATACTAAGGATTCATTTTGATGTAGCCATTCTTTTATACACATTTTTAAAGAGCATATTTGGGAACATGAATAAAGTACCTTCTGGGGAAGTCTGGTGGGAGATAAAGGGATTGCAAAGACAGAGACTAGAAACTTAAGGCAAGATGGGGGGTGTCATAAAAATACCAGCATTTTAACTCTTTAGTTCAATGTTATCAGTCATTTGCAGGAAAAAATTGAACAGATGACAAATAAAATAATTGGCATTCTCTTAGTTGCCTTTGGAAATTGATGTTCTATCTCTATAATGAGAGACCCCAAAGATTTGCTGCTATACAAAAGGAAAGAAATGAAAAATAGCAAAGATGGGATTGCCTATCAGACTCCTTAGCTGACAGATCTTTACTGTAGAATAAAACAGCAATGTTAAGTTGAAAGCTTTGTACAACTATAGAATGTTCTCCATTGGCCATTTTTGGGAACCTGGAGATATGCTTCCCAGCAGCCTATGGAATGATTATAATAGAGAAAGTCCAAGCTAAAAACAGCAGATCTGAGGAGGCAGCCTGAATGCTTCAGAAAGTTTCCACGTGGTCTCCCAAGCAACTGCCAGAGTTTGGCAAAGGAAGAGGAACCACTCTTATTTACTGTTGGGAAATTAATTGGAAACTTCATATGATTCACAATAGTTTAACGTTAAAAAATATTTTACAAAAGGTTCTTCCTGGCTACAAGAACAAGAACTCACAGGAAGTAAAATAAGCTTGACCATCTGAATACTGATGACTATTTGGGGTTGTGTTGTATTGTCCTTATATGCATACAGAATACATTATATATATATATAACATATATACATGATACATATAATATATATTATATCCCTCAATTAAACATATATATTACAGGGTAGAGAGTTGGTTCAGTAGGTAAGCACTTACTATAAAAATGTAAGGACCAGAGTTTGAGTCCACAGAACCCATGTAAACTTCTGTGTCAAGATGGGAGGCCAAGACAGTAAAAACCATCGAAGATTACTCGCCATCTAGACTGATATACACATAGTGCTCAACACCTAAGAGACTCTGTCTGAAACAACAATAAGACTGACACTAAATAATCACCATATGGGTTGTATGTGCCACATATGCTCTTAAACTCGAAAGTAAACAGATATACTACACACATGTGCACATACACACACAGAGAGATACATACATACATACATACATACATACATACATACATACAGAGAGAGAGCAAGAGAGAGAGAGAGAGAGAGAGAGAGAGAGAGAGAGAGAGAGAGAGAAAGGGACCAGGACCAGCAAAATAGTACTATTGAGGTGGTATAATGTGGACAGAAAGTTTAGTTCTGAGACTAGAGGTTCTTTAACACATGTCATTAGGGAGATAATTAGAGATAATGTCTTTATGGTTATGGTTATTTATTCTCAACTTATACTTGAGGAAATGGAATGAGTGAAAATGGAAAGACATAGTTGTTCATTGAAATGATTTGCTAAGGAAATGATCATGACATATCTAAATATTTTATAAAGTAGTTATTTAAAATAAAATGAAAACAAAACTATCCATTATTTCAACCTAAAAGTATTTTTTAGAGGCATAAAGAACTCACTTACTCTTAGACCTAAGTTTTATGATTATCTATAATGGTTTCTTATGTGAAACTAAAGTACCTGTCTGTTCCACTCCCTTTGCAGGTCCCTATCCCTGAAGAAGGCCTCATGTTCTTTCTGTTTCTGCACCGTGAGTTTGAATTTCATTTTGCACCACTCATCATGTGCCGCCCATCACTGGTTGCTATCCATTCTTGCTTCAAAGACTTCCTTTCACCTAGTGCTTCTTAAGTTGATACATCCTAGTCTATGCCTGATCTTTCCTTCTTAGGCATCAACATTGCTACCCTATCCCATAGGCCACCTGCAGTTGCCAATGGTGTCAACACTCTTGCAGTCACTGTAAATGAAATACTGGATCGATGCCTTTCTTCCTTTTCACTCGCATTTTCATCATATGACAAGATCCAGCTCACTTGTCCACTCTCCTGTATCTTCAGTCTCTTATCACTTCTCAATTGCTCTGCATGCAGTTGAATTGAACTCAGTCCTCCAACGTAAAGGATTCTGCACATTGATATATACTGTTATATTTCAAAGTTTATTTAGAGAAATATCACGGAAAACTGTCTTATAACTACAACGAATGATCTACTCATTCCAAATTTTATCATAGAAAAAAATCACAGGGTCCCAAGTAATTAGACCATGGGAAACAACCTGAGGTCAAAGACGAACCCTTGATTCCAGACTTGTTTCAGGAACAAACCAGCCTTCAGCCTTTGGTGTATTCATGTGAACAATCTCTAGGGTAAGCAGCCTCTAAGATCCTGGTGTCAGAAAACCTAGGGCATCTGATGTAGTTGCCAGACATCCAATCCTTGCTTTGCTAAGCTTTGTAGCCACCATGTCCCACATTTTCTGATTCCATTTCAGTGATGGTTTTCAGCTTCCATGGTAGAGTTCTTCCTTAACTCGCTTTTGGTTTTTTTTTTTGTTTGTTTGTTTTTTTTTGATATTGCATTTCTTGTCAATGTTTTCTTCATAAACTTTGAATCCGACCTTGATTTTTGTATGATAGTATAAGGGGTATTTTGACAGTGTCTTGTCTTTATCATAATCATTTCCCCAGTTCTGTCCAGTAGTCTGATACATGGTAATGGTGCATTAATTTCATGGTAACTTAATCAAAACCAAAAGGGTAAATACTATGTACAACAAAAAGTTAGTCTACTGGACAGTGTCTATTCCAATGGCCCCATCACAGTTCTGATGGTGCATGTTTCCTATGACACTGTTCTTGTGAAACTGTATCAGACAGTAATTTTTAGTGATCATTCTTCTCTGGTCCAAAGCAATATGATAACACATTCATAGGGCAGCACACCAAAGAAGGAAGTCAAATACTATAAATAGGAAAAAAATGGCTCTTGCTTTTCAGTCATATGTACTCCTATATTTTTTTAATGTTTTGTATAAGTGAATCTTGTAGGTTTGATGGTTTAGTTTGTAATAGGTCATAAGAAAAATTCATTGTAGTGGCTGATTATATTAAATTAAGAGGATGAGTATAGGTAATCCTGAAAATCAGATTTCTTATTTTCTTCTGAGTCATACTTTTTGAGAATTGCAGTAATTATAGGGTGTAAGGTTTGAAAACAAACAAACTTAAGCTGAGTTATCTGAGTTACATAGCTGCAGAATAAGTTAAACATTTTAGGAGAAATGAAAGCACTGTGACTAAGACATTGAGGTGGGACTGTAGGTTTTTTAATAAGTTTGGCTTGTATTGTAATGTTAACCAATTCCTAGTAAATGACACAATTTCTTGTAAATTTCCAAGACTATATAGAGAAATTACAAAGCATTTCTGTGGCTCTTTAGTAATGAAATATTTTCTCTTGTAAATGTCCTAAAGGACAAGTTGGAAACTATGAGACTCAGAAGATAGTGTGTTAGCTGTGGACAGGGAGGATGACTTAGTAGTAGGAAAAGGATTAAGACACAAAATATTCATGTATCATCCCCTGTCCTTACAACACAAATATAACAGTGATCTCTACTGATGACAACAGTGTCCTCACTTCAGAGGAGGGGACAGTGATGGTGGCAGCAATGCCTGAGAGTTAGCCAGCTTTGTAACATCTTGACCCACTCCAGGGTCAGTATTTTTATCTGAGAAAAGTTAAATTTGTTGGTCATTTAAAAAGTTGAGATTATGAAAATGGCTTGTTGATCTTTTTTAAAATCTAAGATTTCCAATATGTATGCATATCTGTGCATACAATGTTTATTATCATGATCATTATTTTTAAAGAGACACAAATTATCAATTTTAAATTGATAAAGCTTTCCACTAAAATTTTACAAATTTGAGAAACAAAATAGAAATAAAAAGTACAACCCCTTATCCCTGCTCTAAACCTTAACTAGAGCAATGGGGTATGAAAACACACAAACGGAATACAAAATGGAAGAAAAAGAAGGACAGAATGAGAGAAAGAAGAAAAGAAAGAAGCTGAAGTCATCCCTATTGCAAATAGCATGATTCTACACTTTAAATCCTGAAGAAAATTTAAAATCCTAAAGAAATCCACCAGAAAACTGTTACAACTGTTCAACACATTCAACAAAACAATAGGATACAAAACAAACACACAAAACTCAGAAGCCTCTCTATGCATAAATAATGAACTCCCTGAGAAAGAAATCAGGAGAAAATATCCCACCCACAAGAGCTTTAAAACTGCCTGGGAGTAACTCTATCCATGGAGGTGAAAGAGGGTTATATTTAAACTCTAGAACAGATTTTAAAAAAAAGAAGAAGAACATACAAAAGATGGAGATACCTACCATGTGCATGGATCGACAGAATTAATATTGAATAAATAGACATATTACAGAATGTAACCTACACGTTCAAGGAAATTCCCGTAACGATTCTAACTATATTCTTCACAGAACTACAGAAAAGAGTCCTAGAATCCACATGTACTTATAAAAGATTCTAATAGCCAAGGTTGTCCTAAATAAAAAAGATCGGTGCTAGAGGTACCACAATAACTGAACTCAAATTATACTACAGACTGATTTGACTACAGCACAAACAGTATTGTGACACCAAAACAGACATATAGACCAGCAGAATAAAGCAGAAGATCTAGAAATAAACTTACACAGCTACAGCCACCTAAGTTTTAACAAGAATTTCAGTAACACCTATGAATTAGGGGGAAAAGTGCAATTCCAACAAATTGTACTGGTAAAATGGATGGCTAAGAAAAATGGAGTAGATGGAAGAGGGGATATAGGAGGAAGGACTGGGAGGAGAGGAGAGTGGGTACTATTGCACTAATGAGTTAGTTAGTTAGTTAGTTAGTTAGTTAGTTAGTTAGTTAAAATATTTCTTTTTCCCTACTACTTAAATAAAAAACTGGATATCTTTGTGGAAGAATAAACCAAGATCCACACTTTTCACCTTGCACCAAAAACAATACAAAATGTAGAACGTAAAGCTTCAAAACTTTCAGAAAGAAAACTTTTTGATATAGGGACAGGCAAAACCTTCTTAAAACAGTCTCTAATATTCCAGCAACCCACATATCCACACTTGCTCTCTAACTCTCCAGGTTTGCTGGGGTTCCTCATGCAGTTCCTCAACCCACGTCTTACTACCCTTGACTGACCCTCAACTATTCTTTAGGCTTCTGCTAGGACCTCACTTGTCCCAAGTCCACAGGCCATTTCCAGGGCTTTGGCAGATTTACCTCTAAACTCTGGCCAGAAAGCACATTCTGTATACCATGCAAGACCTTTGGTCCATCTGACTTCATTTCATTCAAGACATTTTCAACCTCCGATCCAACCCATCTATACTTCCTCTTCTCTGCCCCATTCTGCACTGCCTGTAAGAAATATGCATTCCCAGACTGGTTGCAAAATTACAAACAATGTAAAAGATCAAGTCAGTAATTTCTCTCCAAATCTTAGAAGAAATGCTTACCAATGAGAATTACCTAGATGAACTCTAAGATACAGATTTAAAATCAGAGGCATGGACTTTAATTTGAGAATTCAAGGAATTTTAAAAAGACAGGAAGAAACAGTTTAATGAAATTAAGTAGAAAGAACTTAAGAATAAATGTCTGAGTGATGCCCCAGAAAACACAAGCTTGCCACAGAGAGAAGTGAAGAAGAGAATCCAGAATTTGAGAATGAAATTCAAGAAGGAGATAGAAACATCAGAGGACTCGACATGAAATAAAGATGAAATCGACAAACACCATAACTCATAAGAAAACTCAAAGAAAATTCTTACAACAAGAATGAATCAAGCACAAGACAGAATATCAGGACTCAAAGATAAAGAAGATCTAGACCAAACAAGTAAGGAATACAAAAAATAAAAAAGTAAAATAAAAAACCAGGAAAAGAAACACAGAGGGATTATATAATTCCAGAAAAAGAAACCAAACTTTCAAATTATAGGCATAACTGAGGCAGAAAAACCGCAAGACAATGGAATAAGCAAATTCTTCAACAAGATCATAGAAAAAAACTTCCCCAAACTAAGGGAAGACACATCCATACAGATACGAGAACTACACAGAACACCAAATAGACAAGATCAGAAGAGAAAATCCCCACAGCTTATCATATTAAACCACTACATATGCATAACAAAGTAACTTTTCAATTGTTCTCTTACAGCTTTTGATACACATATGAAGGACAACCCATTAGAATAACAGCTGGTTTCTCAATGGAAACTTTGTAAGTAAGAATAGCATAGAACACTGCATTCTAAGTCCTAAAAGACTATGATTGTCAATCTAGACTAAAATACCCAGAAAATCTATCTGCCATAATTGGGGGGTGGGAGTTGCACCATATAAACAGACTAAAATAATGTATATCCAATAAATCACACTTAAGGAAATGCAGGTAACAATATTTCAGGTGAAGAGAGAAATGGGCATAATAGAGAAACTATGGAAAGAAATGCAAAGCCATCATTATTAAAACACAGATAGCCAAAATGTAGGTGCAGAGAAGAAAGCAGCCCTAGAAGTCCCCCACATTGGATCTGGGGTATTAGCAAAGATAAAATGTAGATTTCATAAGTATTAACTCAGGAGTATCAGAAAGGAATTTGTTAGCCACATGGAGATTCACGAGCAGAAGAAACATTGAGCTACTCAAGGCATATTAAAAATAACACTGAGTTTCTGTGTCTTTTATTCAGGACTCCAGAGCATTTGGATGGATGGAATTGGGCTGCTACACTAGAGGAGAGAGAGCCTCTTTTTCTTCCTCAGTGTAGCCCTAGATAGTTACCTCTGCCCCAGTGGATGAAACTAAACTATGCACATATAGGCAGCACTAATTAGACTTAGCATTTATAAACAGAAAAGAAGACATGGAGTTGGAGGGTAGATTTGGGAAGGCATTGAAGGGAATTTGAGGGGAGGTAGTGATGTTTATAAACAAAATATATTGCGTACATATATGAAATTCTCAAAGAATAAAATTTTTACTAAATTTTTAAAAATAAAAAAATAAAAAACACAGAGAACCTCTGAAAATACAAACAATAGTACC